>NC_142063.1:46799756-47437881 GCF_059756535.1 Pantherophis guttatus
TGAGAGAAGATATGGAAAATAGAATTCCGGAAGCATTATCTTTTACATTTTTGTCTTATTGAGCCACAGGGACATGTTGAATAAGTGATAGCAAGCAAGGGACTTTCTTTTATCCTTCTTTTTTTTCCTCTTCTCTGATATTTTTAGTTTCTCCCTTGTTTCCAACAAAAAGAATAGACTTTGTTCTTTGCTCCTCCTCCACTCCCTACAATCCCCATTGCTCCATTTTACAACCTTTTTTGCCACAGTTGTCAAGTGAATTACTGCAATTGTTAAGTTAGTAACCCTGTAGTTAAGTGAATCTGGGTTCCCCATTGACTTTGCTTGTCAGAAGGCGGCAAAAGGGGATCTCATGATCCAGGGACAGTGCAATTGTCATAAATACGAGCCATTTGCCAAGAGTCTGAATTCTGATCACGTTACCACGGTGATGTTGCAACGGTCTTGTGTGTGAAAAAGGATCATAAGTCACATTTTTCGGTGCTGTTGTAGCGTATAGATCAGGGGGCACCAACCTTTCGGACCTCAGGGACCACTAAATTCATAATTATAAATCCCGCGGACCACTAATATGATCTGCCTAATGACCGGCTGGGTGGGCATGGCTAAGTGGTCATGTGACTGGGTGGGCATGGCCATCTCAATGTCACTCGCATCAAGGGGCACTTCGCTGGCCTCTTCTTGCCTCTCCCCTTCCAGCCATTCCTTGCCTGCCCTCCCGGGCTCCTTAGGCCCCCAACAGAAAGCAGTTGTTGGAGCTAAGCAGCCACCACGAGAAAGAGTTGGCAAAACAGCTGTCTCAGTTTGAATTGGATCTGGTCAAGAAGGAGGCTCAGCAGAAGCACCTCACTGAGGACTATGAGCATTGGCTTTCCAAGCAGAGGGAAGACCTGTGGGAGTGCAAGGCCAGGTACCGGTGCCTGGAGGCTCAGAGGGCTGAGATGGCCAGTCAATTCCAGGCCATGAGGCAGTCCCACTGGAACAAGGCCCTCCGGCTTTTCGCCACCAGTGGCGCTTCCCTCCAGCCTTCACCCAAAGTCTTGCACCAGGAGGCTGAAGCAGACCCTGAGTCAGAATTTCTGCCTCCCTCCGACCCACACAAAAAGACACCAAAGGAGGAGACTCTCTCAAGCAACACAAACATTCATTGCACGTATCCAGCCCAGGGGCCACAGTTTGAGAACCCCTGATTTAGTGCAATATAAAAATGCAAATAATTTTTCTGTGAACCACCAAAATTTTCTCATGGACCACCAGTTGGTGATCGCTGGTATAGATTACCTGCATTCACAGCTTAGTCTGAGGGATATAGTTACAACCCATATTTCAGATGCACTAGGAAATTTGCCAGGAGGGCTAGAATTTTTTGAGGTGGACTTTTTTTCCTCCCATCCTTCCCTGACAGGAAATACTGCCCTTGTGTGTTTGGGAAGAGCTACGTAGGAGGCCACTAAAAAGTATGTGTGGGTGGAACTTAGGGAGTGATGTGAAAACAGGATGCACTGCAAGCTCTTGGAGAATGAATAGTAGAGATAAACATGTCAGACTGTGACAGGAACTGGAAGAATCATAAACAGGAGGGAAATAAATTTCCTCAAAGCTTCTCTGCTGCTGTAGCATCTGAAGACAGGAGATGTTCAAGAGGAAAACTCTGTGGTACCAGCTGGACCAAAGGAGCCACTATGAGGTGTTTATGATAAGACAAATGTTACTCAAAGGAGAATAAAGAAGAGATAAAATCTATGGAAGATTATGTTTAGCTGGTGGGAAAAAAACCCAGCACTTTGCAGTGTCCTAAGAAACTCACATTCAGTACAGAGTTTTCTTTGGTCACTCAGGGTGCATACAAATGAGAGTATCTTGCTGTGGGGTAACTGCCTGCCCAAAATTCATGAATGCATGAATTGTTTGCAAAATCTTCACTTTCTCTTCACTTCACTAGCTGCCCTACCCATTCATTTCTAGTATCCAACAAAGCTGTGTAGTTTGCCAGCCAAAAGAGTTGCAACGGGGAACTGCAATCAGTCCTGGCCTCAGAAGTATGATGCAGATAACTCCAAATGTTTGTCTGTTGCACTCACATTCACATATATAGACACACATACATTTAGGTTTGCGTTTATGTGAGGAGAAAGAAAAGTGGTGACAAAGACCTTTTTACTTAGTTGATTTATATCTTGGCTTTCTCCTTTGAAAAGCATTCAACATGGCATAATGGACTAGGCAATAAATTTAATAAATTGAAACTTCAACCTTACATGGCTGAGCTATTATTGGCAAGTGGTGGTATTCCCACGTAGTATTCTGACAGTTGTTTGGGGATTGTACTTTTCCAGAGAGAAACAGATTAATAGTTTGGGGGTGTTATTAGATTTACCTTTATTACTTTAAATTCAGATACACTCAATAATATAGAGCAATGTTTCTCAGCCTTAAGCTATATGTTAACCTTTATGCGGTATTTCTCAACCTTGGCAATTTCAATGCTGACTGGGAAATTCTGGGAGTTGAATTCTACACGGCTTAAAGGTGCCAAGGTTGAGAAACACTGGCACAAAGAATAATGATTTTAAAAATAATTTCTAATGATGCTGTTAGTATGCATAATCAATGTAATAATAGAAAATTATCTCTGCACACATCCATATATGAATGCATCAGTTTATTGGTGCCAAATTAAGCTGTTTCTATTGGAGGAGTTTCCAGCTTTTAAAATGGATGAATTGAAATGTTGAGATTATGTTGTGAGTGCACTCATAAAATGGTTGCCTTGGGATTGAACCAGTAGTGGGTTCCGCTTACCTTTACTACCGGTTCGGAACTGGGAGCATGCGTGAGCGCTCACTTTGCTCATGCGTGGCGTTTCTGCACATGTGCAGAACCTTCTGCGCAGAGCATCCGTGATGATGTCTGGGTGGGTGGGCAGAACCTCCCACTGCTGCCACTACTACAGGTTCGCCCAAACCAGGGCAAACTGGTAGAAACCCACCACTGGATTGAGCACTAATTAAATGGCTTCCATAATCAAGTATAAATTATTAACTCACTAGAATGCAACATCCCCAGATGTCCCTTCTGTATCTAGGTTTGTTCTGTTCCAACATACATTAACAGCAGTGGTGGGTTTCAAAATTTTTACTACCAGTTCTGTGGGTGTGGCTTAGTGGGCGTGGCATGGCTGGGTGGGCATGGCAGGGGAAGGATACTGTAAAATCTTCATTCCCACTTCACTCCAGGGGAAGGATACTGCAAAATCCCCATTTCCTCCCGATCAGCTGGGACTTGGGAGGCAGAGAATAGTTGGGGGCGGGGCCAGTCAGAATTTTTAGTACCGGTTCTCCGAACTACTCAAAATTTCTGCTACCGGTTCTCCGGAACTGGTCAGAACCTGCTGAAACCCACTTCTGATTTAACAGTCTTCTGGAGTAAATACTGTATAGTATGTCTAAAAATAAGTTCAGCTCATAAACTACTTTGTTTCTTAGTGAAAAATCAAAACCTGCACATTTCTACATTTCATTACACTTTATGATGAATTGTTAGGGAGAACTTGATAAACTGCCTCAAGATGCAGAAAATTCAAAAATTTCTACATAGCTGTTAGAGTTAGTTTATCAACATAATAGTTTTAAATTGGGGTATTTAAATTTTCTGGGGTTTTAAATTTGAGCCAAATTTATTTAATTATTTTAAATTTTAATCGCTGTTTTGTCTTGTGTTTTTAAATAGGCTATACACCGCCCTGAGTCCTTCGGGAGAAGGGCGGTATAGAAATAAAATTATTATTATTATTATTATTATTATTATTATTATTATTATTATTATTATTACTATTACTATTACTATTACTATTACTATTATTATTTAATTCATTACTATTGAATTTTACCACTATATTTTTGTTATTGCTGCCTTATATCCTGTTATTAGTCTATAACCAAGATCACTTTTGTTCATTTCTCTTCTTTCTTCCTTCTCCTTCAGGAACATTTTTGTGTTAGATTGTTTTCTTATATCCAACTCTTCACTTTCATTTAAACATTAGTGCCAAATCTTATTGTGTTTAATTTTATTGTTCTACTATTTTTAATGTCATAATTAGATTCAAGGCCCTCCATTCATGAAGAGAACCAAAATATAACTACCGTCACATGGCTCATCATGCCAGTGCTGCCGCTTGCGGTCAGCTGCCACATGGCAGGAGGCTACATATCATGTCACACCAGTGCCGCAATGGCGGTAGTGGCACGACACACCATGTGGCCTCCTGCTGCAAGTGGTGGCACTGGCGCGGTGGCACTGGTGCCATGTGCCACACGGCCTCCTGCCATAAGCAGCAGGGCCGGCGCAGCATGCCACATGGCGACTGACCGCAAGCGGCCACAGAAGTCAGGCAGCGGCATAACAGGTGTTGCGGTGTGGGAGGCCTGGCTACACCAGTCCTATGGTAAGTAGGTGTGCGGCATGTAAAGCAGTTTCACCACCCAGCTGAGCTGCGCGATCATCAGAGGCTTTTTTTTTTTTTTACTTTTATAAGCATTTTTTTTTGGCCAAAGAGGTTGTAGAAAAAATACTTTTAAAAATAAAAAAAAAGTCTCTGATGATTGCATGGCTCAGCTGGGCATGAGGGGAGGGCAGGGATTTTTGCTATCAGTTCTCCGAACCACCCGCCGTCCTTGCTATCAGATCAGGAGATCTGGTCCAAACTAGGAGCATTTCACCCCTGGTATACAGTATGTGTCACAGCAAGTGGCAGCAACTTGTTGAAACTAGGCTGACCTTGTAAAATCTATGCAGGGTCAGACTTAATTAGCACTTTGAATGGAAGAACAAGGAAGCCAAGACTGGGAAATTGGATTCCCCGCCCCCCCAGGACTGATAAATGACTTCTGCATTCATGCCCAGAAAACAACATAGCAGAGTCTCTGGGGTCTTCAATAGCTGAGTTCAAGAAAAGGAGTCTTTGCATGTATGCTACATGGAACATCCTATCTCAGACAAGCACAGTGCTTTGAATTATGTCTCCATGATTTCAGGACTTCTACATCAAGAGGCACATGGACTGTGTGTAACCAACTTCAACTTTTTAAACCTGACAGTTGGCTGAATTTGATAACTGGAAATTGGCTCCAGGTCACAAATGTTATGTTATGTTGTTAATTTTATTTATATACTGCCCTTCTCCCGAAGGACTCAGGGCGGTGTACAGCCAATTTAAAAACATAAATATACAGCCATCATCATTAAAATAATTAAAATCAATTAAACAGTTTTGGCCAATTTAAAACCCCAAGTTAAAACTCCAATTTAAAAACCACTTAAATAGACAGCCCCACCTGTCAGAACGGTCTTAAGGGCACAGCGAAAAACCCGGAGGTCAGAGATTGTACGTATTTCTGGGGGCAGTTCGTTCCAAAGGGCAGGAGCTCCCACTGAGAAGGCTCTCCCCCTGGGTGTCACCAGCCGGCATAATTTGGCCGACAGCACCCTGAGGAGTCCCTCTCTGTGGGAGCGAACTGGTCGGTGGGAGGCTATTGGTGGCAGAAGGCGATTGCCTTCCTTGATCCTAAAGCGTTTCTTAATCATCCATAGTAGTCAACAAGGGCATGCAGCAATGGACCAAACTAGGCATAAATTTCCTAAAAGGTATAATAATTAATAATAATCCAGTTGGCTATGGAGTAGGATGACCCAGTTCATGTCTCCAGTTGCCTATGAAGCTCGTTGTATGACTTTGAATGAGGGATTCCTTTTCCGGCCAATATACCTCATTGGTTTGTTGTTGTGATGATAAAATATGGAGAGACCTTACATATGCCATTCTAAACCTTCAGAGAAAAACCTGAGATGGCCCCCTCAAACACACACACACACACACACACACACACACACACACACTAAACTTTCATCATTATTAGTCAGGTTGATCAAGACTGGGGAATCCTAGATTAAAGAGGTGTGCTATTATAGGTGGGAGTCAGGGTGGAAAAGTTCTTCAGGGAATATTAATGTTTCTAGTGAACATCATATGTGGCTGTACCTAAGTTTACATATTTCATGTAATGAAACTGAGCTGAGTATCCTATAATTTACATATATTAATACACCAAATATGAATAAATGATTGTCTTCTTCTTGCTGAACATCTGTTCCTGATTTCTTTGTATTCATTTTTTTCTTTATCATTCTCTACCGCCTTCTCTCCATTGGAAGATCTAAAAATATTTTTAAAGCATGTTAAAACACAGCAAAATACAAAAGACATTTACAGCATGAAATTACAGAATGAAAATAGCCTTCAGCATAACCATATTTTAAGATTATCTGAGTAATTAATTCCTAAACAGGTCCATCTTGGAGTATCTTTTATTGTGGTCCTGAATAATTTTACCATAAATCTACAATTATGACTCACCCTAACAGTAACCTAAGATGGTAGATCCATCTGAGAAATCAAAATAAGGCTTCTTAGAAACAAGTAGGAGTATGAAATATGTTACATACATTGTATGTATGTAACATATTTCAGGGAAGGTAAAACCCAGAAAACGGGAGGGGGGGAGAGAGAGAGATTGGTGTGTGTGCATATTCATACAATATCTCAAGCAATCCATGTTCAGTATCCATTCAATGTACAGTGATAATTAATGGAAAGACATTGGGTGCCCTACTTGAAGATATTTGATACCATTATTCTCCTGAAGGTAAGATTGGCCCCAATCCTGTTGGCTTTCTGAAAGGCCCTCAAAGCTGGATGTGCCATTGGATCAGGGGTGGGTTCTATTTACCTTTACTACCGGTTCGCAACGGGATTGCGTGCCTTGCTTCTGCGCATGCGCAGATTGCCGATGACGACATCTGGGGCAGTGGGTGGGGCCTCCCGCTGGTTTTACTACCGGTTCTTGCGAACCAGTCCGAACCGGGGGCAACCCACCATTGCATTGGATGTGCCAAAATCTGGATATGCCATTGAGCCTGGCAAACCCATAGAAGCAACGCAACCTGATAAATGACTGGTATAAGTGTGGACTATACTTTTTCTGTCCTTTTGTTATTATAATTTTAACTGTTTTTCATTGGTTTTATTAGCTGAATTATGCTGTTAGTTTCTGTTTGAATTGTGTATGCTACCCATAGTCACATGCAAGTATATAAATTCAATAAATAAATAAATGGACTACAGAGTGAAAGAAGGAAGCACTGAGACTTTGGTCTAGTCACTCTGTCAGCTCAACCCACCTCACAGAGTTGTTGTTGAGGGGAAAATAGGAGAAAGGTTTTCTTGGATATGTTCGCATCTTTGAGTTATTTGAAAAATAATAAAGGTGGGATACTAATAAATAAATAATATAAATATAAATATAAGCACATACTAAATGAAGTGATGCACTCTCTGGTCTTCAAATTCCCTCCAAATCAGCTGGAAATGGGCCCAGCTGAGGAAATTTTTGTATCAGCTGGCATGCAGATTTTGACTTCATGCTGATGTTTTGTGGCAGTAGACTAATGACTACTTTCTAGGTGAACTTATCTGAACAGACCACAACATCTCAGAGACACATCACAGATGGATTAGAGCTAATTCTAGAACCAAAAATTCTTTTAAAAAGCATGCTTGCTCATAGCTAAGCCCTGGTACCTAAACAATATTTATAACTAGATATCAAAGCAAATAGGGGGGAAATTATATTCATGTCAGAGACTGTCAGGCAGAATGTCCATCAACAAGAGTCTCAGTCATCCACAAAGCCCAGAAGTTGCTGGTGGTGCTGACATGTACTAGAATTGGAATGCATGAGAAGAAAGAATATCTTAGTTAGCAAAGGAGTCTCTAGCTCAACCTTGTCCTTTTATTTCTGTGTCATTTTCTCCTTGATCATAGCAGTTGCAACTCTACAAATCTATGAAACATATTTATTTACTGAAATGGTTTATTGGATTTATACATTGATTTTTGGTCAACAAGTGATGCTGCATTGGTCATACTGTACCAACAGTGGTGATCCTTGCTCTTTGAGCAAGCAATTCAATCTACTCCCCAGAGTTCTGCTCAAAAATCATTTGACTTTGGCTTTGTCTAATTTGCAAAATAGAACTTTGAGAGGTAAGAAAAAACAAGACAAGTAGTTCAATTAATTCCCTTGAACAGTCCAAACCATTCTTGGGAGCAAGGCCTCCATTTGGATTAAAAGGAGATATGACCCTGTGTGATACTAGCCTTTTTTTTTTAAGTGCTATCATATTTTTCATGATAATCTGTTGTTTCCCACAGCAAATATATATTTCTTGCTTACTTGGGGTTAATTTGCTCCAAGAGTGTTCATTCAACTTTGGAAAACTTTTGTAGCCCAGAGTCAGATGGCGACTATGGTTGTTGTTTTAAGTACAGAGCACCTCTCTAAGTACATAATACAGATATTTTTATTATTAATTTTTTAAATTATTATGCTTTGTTGCACAGTCAGACAGATTTTCAGACTGGATTTGGCATTTTTATCCACCTACTGAGTCCCAAGGACCTGGTATAGGCAGATGTGGATGTTTGATGGTGTTAAAGGTATTGTGACAGAATGTAAATTATTCTGAGTAAAGCTGCCTTTTGCAATAGACTGATAGTGAGTTTTCAATGCTGATCTTGTTCAAGTGGTGCTCCAGTTGTTTTGGGATTACAACAAGGTGCTTACTACTATTGGTACTACCTTTGCTTTATTTTGTCACATCTATTTTTATATGCAGGTCTTTGCACTTTATTATCTTCTCAGTTCTTTCTCTCATATTCTGCTGCCTCCAGATATTACCATGTCCACTATCCAGCTTCTTTTTGCCTTTCTTATTGACAATTGTTAAGACTGGGGTGTTATGTGCCAGATATTTGTTTGTTTTAATTCAAAAGTCTCAGAGCACTTTAGCTTCTCCATTTTCTATTACTTTATTTTATAGTCCCAACAGTTGTTGCCTGCAGGCAAATGGTATTTTTTGCAGATTTTCCAATGTATCATTGTTGCTACTTTGTCATGCCAGTGTTTGTAGTCAGTCTGTGCAGTTGTTTTGCAGCAGACAACCAGGTTGTTATTGTTGTTGTTGTTGTTACATTTATATACCTCCCATGTCACTTTGGGATGACTCTGGTCAAGTTTGTTACATGCTTGCAGGGTTCATGATCGTCTATTTACCCACTCTCTAGTCCTAGAGATAATGCAGCCCCCCTGCAAGTCAATGTGGACATCAAAGCTCCTAAATTTTAATTTAGTGTACAAATAGGCTCAATTGCTATCCTTGCCTCACCTACATTTGAATGTGCAATCCCTGGTAAATCAAAATAGCTAGTTTTCTCAGAAGTTGCAAGTGTTGTTTCAGATGTATGCAAGAGTGTTGAAACACATCACGGTGTTTTATTCATTCATAACCTAAAAGATCATAGATGTTTATTTATGATATTGCTGGGCAGCCTTATGTCAAGCATATTTTTTTCCTTGAGAATTAATTGAAAATATAGATTACATCTTATTTGAGAATCTGGCATGCAAAATGATGCACCCTTCTTTCATTACTATTCTGCACCATTTTCCTTCCAAAGACGTAATGGGTTTAATGATCTGTCACGCTCCTTTATTGCTTTAATAAAAGGCCACGTTGCAAGCTGGTGTCCTGTTTCATGAAGCAAGAGCAGGTGACCTCACCATATCCTTGTTAATCTCTGTTGGATTTGCCACTTTGTTAATTGGTTTCATCTACTGAAGGATCTATTATCGTTGCCCTTTACATCAAGCAAGGGATGAAACTGCCATATCACTCAGCCACAGTCTTGCTAAATTACTCTTGTTTCTAAATACAAATGGAATTTGCTCACCCTTTAACTCCCCATCTGTTTATTTTATTTTTATTTCAGTCATTCTGTAGTTCCAAAACTATTTTGGTTATGGTACATACAGTGTAGGGTGAATTCCCAAATAAACTTCCCATTTGTAAATTGGATCATGACAGCTAGCTTTCTATTTCTAACATACTGAATGGAATATTCTAGGGAACAGGCCAAAAGATTGTATGAATACATTCTTGCATTGTTCTCCTCATTGTTCAATGTATTAAGAGTCCTCGTTCAATGATAGTAACCCAGAGATGCCTGGAGCTATCATGTACTGTATGTAATAGCCCCATTAAAATTACATTGTTAACTGTGTATACTTGATATTCCTTCTCCTGCAGCATCTATTTATCATTTTCCGTTTTACCCGTGGCTTAAATACGACTAATTCTGCTAATTTCTAGTTGTGTTCATTAATATTTCCACTTCTCTTCTTTTCACATTCAAGTTGCTTTTAAATGAAAGAGCTGACAATCCCAGAAATGTCCTTAAATATAAGAAATGGCCATATCAGCATTTTAATAAAATATTCTAATGGTCCACATCAGCAATAGGTAAGGCAGTAGTTTCTTCTGTATTAGCCCAACTTTATCTCAAGAGGAACCATGTGAGGAACCAAGTTAGAAAGCAATGTCTGAAGAGATTAGAAATGTAGAATCAACTGGCATGCTTTTTGCTTAGTTTTGTCTTGGTTTTTGGTAGTAGCACCTTTATCAATGAATTATCTGTCCAAAGAAGTCTGCCCTGGAATATCTCCATCATATCCAGAGGATATTAGATTGAGGAAAGCTATAAAAATTGAAGTGATGGGCTTGATGAGACATACCTAATCATTTCATATTAAATTATATATACAATAAAAGAGTACAGATGCATTTGCATGAAGTATGGATACGCTATTTGTAAAGATACACATTAAAATAATTATAATTTAGGATTACAGTATATTTCATCAATTATGAAATCTCTAGCCCCAAGTACTTTTACATTATTGTTACCCAAATGTTAAGTGCTGATGGCTACTAACAGCGCTGCACGACAATAGCTAGTTGTAAATATGAAAGCAATCAGTTTTTCATTTTGTCTCTTAAGTACTTCCAAAGAAGGAGTAGGCTCAAAGAATGATGACATCATTTCATTGGCCATATCCCCTATAGCCCCCAGGCTGAGCAGAAAGAGAAGTGTGCTACTTGAACAAAAAACAAAAAAACAAAAAAAAATGTAACAGTGTTTGAATTGTATGACCTCAAGCTGTTTTGAGGTCATCAAAACAGCATCAGCCTCACTTGATTAGCCAGACATTAGAAAAAAATCACTGAAGAAAGATGCATGGGTCAGAGGTGGTATTCAGCAGGTTCTGACCAGTTCTGGAGAACCAGTAGAGGAAATTATGAGTAGTTCGGAGAACCGGTAAATACCATCTCTGACTGGCCCCGCCCCCATTTATTCTCTGCCTCCCAAGTCCCAACTGATTGGAGGAAATGGGGATTTTGCAGTAACCTTCCCCTGGATTGGGGACAGAATGGAGATTTTACAGTATCCTTCCCCTGCCATGCCCACCAAGCCATGCCCACAGAACCGGTAATAAAAAAATTTGAATCCCACCACTGGCATGGGCCCATAACCAGCAGATACGTCACTATCAAATGTGAGAAGAGCCTCCACTGTAGAACCCACCTTGCTATCAATCTTCCCTATCAGCACATGGTCATTTCACCCCATCCCAAAATTCATCTTTTAGAGAAGCTGCAATTTTGGCCTTTTTTTGCCCATTTCTTTTGAAGATTCAAAACCCATAAAATTTGGATCTCGTACTTCAGAGTTGAAATATTCAACCTTAAATACAGTATGTTCAGTGATGTAATGGTATGCAAGAATAACCCTGAGGGATAAGGGGAAGAGATGCTGCCTAGGAAGCGATCATATAAGTGGAGGGAGCCCCCAGTGGCTTAAATCAGAGGAATAAATTTAGAAAGGGCCCACCCTAATTGATCCGGTGATTAAAGGTGGCAATGGGACCTTTAAAGACTTGCAAGATTCTGTTAATTTAGCCTTACATTAAAGTAGGCTTAGTTCATCTAGTCATGTTTCCTGTCTGGTTTATCTGGGAGGGCTGCCAAGTGATAACCATAGATTTTAGATGTGTGAAGAGCATTCTAGCCCAAGAGCAGCTGCTTAGGTGCTAAGGATGATGCAAATAATAGGGCTATTTTAATTTTATATAGTCAGAACTGATCTAATGAATATACCATTTTATTATTTCTAGGCTGGGGCTTCATAATGGTTAAAGGGGGTGTTCCTTGTACATGACATGTGCCCAAGTGAATTACAATAAACACTTTGTTATGGATTTATTGTGACCCATTTCATTGTTTCTGCATTCCACCCCTCTCACAATAGTGAAATAAGTAGTCATGAATTACAAGTTTGCCAGTTAATTGGTCATTTCATCCTAAAATGTTATGATACCAACAAGGGATTGCCAAACTACACACAAATTCTGCCAGCATTAATATGAATCCATATTGGAAGTGACAGTAGCTGAATAACAAAGGGCAGAACAGGGGGGAAAAAAAAGACAACCAGAGACAGGAGACAGGAAATGAAAATGACAGCTTCGTAGAAGCAGAGAGTGCAGGGGCTGGGAATAGGCAGAGTTAAGCAAGGGGGATGATATGACTTTGTAGACAAAAGGAAAAAAGCCAAATAATTTTAGAGATTGCATGAAACCAAACCTTTCTGTTTTGCTCCTGCGCCTGCCTGAGTGTCTCATCAGCAGACGCTTGCTTTCAAGTAGGAAGGTATTATTTATAGAAACTGTCATTCTTTTAATCCTGATGATAATGCTCATGCTGTATTTTTTTTCTTTTCTTATAGAAGAGTATTCCCCAAGCAGATGGCTCCCTGATGTCTTGGAACTATAATGACTAAGATTCCCACTTAACATGGTGTTGGGAATCTGGGAAATACTACTACTAACTTCTTCCAATCAAATAGAGGAAACCTGTCTCTTAAAGACTAAACTCATGGTCCTTCCTCTCATCTTCACTTGAGGTTTGAGGAGGAGGAGGGGTGCCAGGAGGCCCCAGGGGAATCCATGAGCAAGCTGCCTCAGTCTACATCCAAAATCCAGCTGGTGACAAGGTCATGGATTACATGATTACATTATACTTGGTCTTCTCTCCTTTCCCCCCCATGCAAACCAATATTAATAGGAAGGCATTAATTATAACACTTTTATGATCTCCCTAATTAAAGACCTTTTCAGGAACAAGGGAATGAAAAATGTGGGAATTGCAGATCTCCGGTCCACCAGTGAGGCAGGATTGGTCTCTAATTTTTCAGCCTTTAATTGATTTCTATAAAATTTGCCAGTAACATTTGTACCTAATGCACCAGAGGAACAAAAAGAGAACAGCTGGCTCAATTTGACCTACTCAGTAATTTAGCAGATAAAAGAAAGTTGCAATATCTTATCTCCTTTTGGTGTAACACATCCCATGCCTTCTTCCATCTTCAAAGGCTACACAGTTTTCTCTCACATGCTTGGCTGTAGGTTATGGGACAACCCCATTTGTTAAAGCTCCCATTGCATATCTTCTTCCTTAGTACTTGCTGTGGCTGTAACAGTAAAAAGACTCTCAGAAAGGCTCTCTAGTACAGGGGTATCAAACTCGATTTCATTGAGGGCCGCATCAGGGTTGTGTTTGACCTTGGGAGGCTGGGATGGGCTTGGCCCGTGTGAGCATGGCCAGCTTGACGTCACTTGTGTCGGGGGTGCCTGTGGTGGCCTGAGTGCTCTGCCAGTGAAAACTGGCTCCCAAGCTCTGTTTTCGGCTATGAAACACTCTGCCAGCAAAAACGGCCCTCCCAACCTCCATTTTCACTGGCAGAGGCGTCGCAGGCTGGTTCTTTGCTGTTTCCAGGGCAACCCCCGTGGGCCAGATCTAAGCACCCGCGGACCAGATCCAGGCCCCGGGCCTTGAGTTTGACACCCCAGCTCTAGTAGATTGCTGTTATTATATGTAATCTTAAATTGTCAACTATACTAGAAGCTCTTTTGAAGCTACAGTTCTAATTTAAATGAAGTTTACCTAAGGTTTTTTTTTTTTAAAGTAAATGGATAAAAGCTTGTGTTCTAAATATTGCATTTTTGAGCTGCAAATGAAAGAAGACTTCCCTACCCATAAATACCTCATAGTCTCCAGAACAACTTAATAGCCCCAGCTAGGTCTCTATTGGTAAGGCTGAGGATTCAGGAAGGAAGGGAGAGGGTGAAAAAAACTTCCTGTTCCTCATCACTTCAAGCCTCTTGTAAACCAATTGGCAGCACATATTTTTTCTTAATCTGATCTACCTGAGAGACAATTTGCACTCTGCTCTGGTTCCATAATGGAAGAAGCACAGGATATGAATAAATACTACTCATCTGGTGTCCTTAATGCACATTAGCTTTTAACATGACATGACTTACATGTGTAAATCAACCATCAAAGTGAATCATGTCTGAGTTTCATGCAAATAATTTTCCACATCAGCCTCTGCCAAATTAAACAGAGTGTCAGAGGAAACAGTCATCAGGGTCACTTGAGAAATATCAAGTGATGAATTTGCAGGTGTGAATTGCCCCAATACATTTATTACAATATGTACTATCAGATCTGTGCCACTCTCATGCTGACTGGATCTTGTCATTGGATTGGATTACGGACTCAAACTGCGTGAGATATTCTGGCACAGTTTTCTTTAAAAACACTTATGATGAAGGGACAAATATGCATTCAATTTAGTGACCATTTAAGCCTGTTACAGGATATTTTGTTAGTGCTACCATAAATATGCAAATAATATTCCTATCCATTTGGCATAGGTATATTAAATTACTGAGTAATGACATCTGGGAATTTTGAGTGAGATGTAGGCAATCAGCTCTATTTTCTTCTAGTAATTATATCAAGAAGCTAAATTGGTTTGATGGCCAATCACTTCCATCTGAAATAGCAATAGCACTTAGTCTAATATACCGCTTCATAGTGGTATATAAGAGGGTTTACAGCCCTCTCTAAGCGGTTTACAGGGTCAGCATATTGCCCCCAACAATCTGGGTCCTCATTTTACCAACTTCGGAAGGATGGAAGGCTGAGTTAACCTTGAGCCTGGTGAGATTTGATCTGCCAAACTTCTGGCAGCTGGTTATCAGCAGAAGTAGCTTGCAGTACTGCACTCTAACCACTGCGCCACCGTGGCTCATCGAACAAGATAACAACCTAACAAGATAAAAACACTGTAGGATAGTAGTTTCCAAGTACCGGTACGTGAAAAGGATAGGATTGCTTTTTCCCCCTGAAGGAGCCCATGAAAACTTGAAGGTTTTCATTGATCCTGGGTTGTCACTAAAGATTAAAGTGGCTTCAGCAGGTCAGAGCAGGTTTGCAACCTTTTTCTGAACAGGAATATGAATATCCCAACCATGGTTACCTCCACTTTGGATTTTGCTAATATATAAAGCTGAAGGAAAGGTAGTCATACTTTTCCAGATTATTTATTTGTACATTTGTACACATTTATTTGTACACAGCAGCATTATGGCTGCTTTATTAGTATAATATTGAGGAAAAATTATTTTCCAGGTTCAGCTTAATCCAAGGCATGTTGACTTAAAAATGGGACACAGAGGCTGAAAGCAAAACGTGGTACTTCAAATACGGGAAAAGAAAGGATCAATTTAACTAACTCTTTCTCAAATATCCAAAGATAGATCAGTGGGTTTAAAATGATGCATGCCTTTGGTTGGAACAAACTCAGCATTTAGCAAGTAAACTGAGAAATAAGTAGGCATAGAAGAAAGAAGGTTGGCATTATGCATTCAAAAGAGAACTGAATGTTATTGATCATTTTCATTTATAGTGATATCTATATGGAAAGTTCTATATCACTAGATATAAGTAGATACACAATAATTATGCATGTGTGAGGCTGGATAGCACTAAGAGAGGAAAGGAAATTGTGTAGCTTTGAAAGCTCCACTGACGTAATTTAAGTACTTATGAATAACAGTTGCATGAAGAAAACAAATGTGTGGCACCTACAAGCAAAGACAAAAGTCCGACTCAATATTTCTGATGGTAAGAAAGCCATATGGGGGTTACTGGATTTTAAATATTATGAGGTAGAAGCTGGGATGTATAGTAGATCTGTCTCCCATGCCCAGTTGGAGAGGCTGTTTTAATTGAAACCATTTTGTTTCCTGCAGAAACTCTCAGGCCAGATGACCCTGATAGTACCTGGAAAATGGAGAGAATCTCATTTGAGGGACAGTATAATGTAAATAGAGTACTGGACCAGGATAAAGAAGTTTCAATTGCCAAGTTTCAATTGTCCACTGAATCCATGAATTCTACTAGGTTTAATCTCAATTTATCCTTTTATTGCCTTCTGGACTGGCAACAGAGGCTGTAGTTTCGGAGTGCTCTTTATAGTGATTCTACTTCATCTTCAGCACCTGATTTCAGTTAATGGTGGTTGGAGAGGAGAAATCAACTGGGTGGCTGCTTCCTCCAAAGGTCAGTCCTCTCCTTCTGTTTCATATCTACTTGAAATTGCCGAGTGAGGTCAAGAATTGGTTTGGAGTGTGGAATTGTCAATATGCTGGTAACATCCAGCTTTATATTGCCATTCTGGGTAATACTGATGAGGTTGTTGAGATCCTGTTTCTATATCTAGAGACTGTGAGGATTTGGAAAGAGAGAAGAAGCTTAAACTGAATCATAGCAAGATAAATAGAATATAATATCCAGCAAGAGTAAACTAAGAACCAGTTAACCACAAGCAATTTGGGGAGCACCAAGTCCCATGATGAAAGAATGTGCTGAATGACAGAACTTAGAATAATGAATGCAAAAAAGATCAATGATTCTGAGTTGGATTCCAGATGGAGGAGTGGAACAAGCAGATCAATAGTCTGAATCTGGGGAATAAAGAGGAATGAAAATTAAACTTCCTAGTTAAATATTGGAACAAGCCTATTTCAATGGAGGAAAATTTTAGGCTGAGGATGTGCCAAGATTTGCCCATCTTCCACAGCTTTAGATTGACTCTTCTCAACCTGTTACCATCTAAATATTTTGAAATGATTGATTCCATAATTCTATGCAGTTTCAGTTATATTCATGGGTGTTTTGCAATGATGGTAACTAGTAGTCAGAGAGGTATTTATATTAAACTGCTACCTTCTCTGTGTGTATAGCCATCTTACAGCAAGCCCACATAGCCTTCTTGGCCCAAAGTAAGGGCAGCCCACTAACCATTTCTAGAGGACATGTCTACGTGCCATCAGCTGCATCTCTTTTACCAGATCTGAGTTGGGATAGTTTTACAGTAGGTGTTCTTTTTAAAAAAAAATATCCTTGAAACAATGACTTAATTCGGTTATCTATTGATTACTAGATGGCAGCAAAGAGTAAGAGTTTGTGCCTCCTGACTGCCATCTAATGGTCTTCCAGGTTTGTGCAGCGACTAGATAAATACTGTTCAAAAGGTGGAGTTTGGGAAAGGAGTCATCAATGGGGACTGATGTGGGAGCTGTAAACTACTCTGTGTCAGGAAAGGAAATGAAGAACCAGGGCTTCTAGTAACAGTAGCCACTGGGAAAAGAATTTCCATTTGGGTTACAGATATACAAGAGACATCTCAGTTACACTTCCAGTGACATGAATTAAACCAGAGACAGCCAATTTCACAATTTCCTATTCTGTAAAGATTACTAGTTTATGATTTGATTGATATACTTTAAATTGTGTTTAAAATTGTCGGGTTATGGACTCTCCCACAATTGAAAGAACACCTAGTGTAAAACTGTCCTGCCTCAGATCTGGTAAATGAGATCCAGCTGACTCCTTTCTAGATGATAGATGCTGCACAAATCTGGAGGACCTTTAGATGGCAGGCAGGAGGCACAAGCTCTTACTCTTTGCTGCCATCTAGTGGTCAATAGATAAGTGAATTACTGGTAAATCATTGTTTCAAAGATTTTTTTTTTTTAAATCCACTTAGTCAACAGAACAATGGGTGGGAGGGAAGCAGTGCCATGGAGTAATCAATCATGCATGCCAGTTGAAGGAGTTTTTCACATATAAGATAATGTTGGGCAGATCTGGAATTTCATCTAAGGGAACTATGAATCACAGCTGTCAGAATGTTGCTGTATGTACAGAAACACAGAAAAGATCCATTTTAGATACACAATAAGGCCGTGCTCTTGCTCCAGAATGGAAGAGAAGCATAGTTCTATTTTATCAACTGAAACTCTTCTGGCATCTTTAAAGAAGTCAATTTATGATGACACTGGGATTTTAGAATACCATCCACTTTATCTGGTGTGCAGAATGGTATTGAAAGATACCAAAGCTCTTTACTTCTATTTCAGAATAATGCTTTATGCATTTGACAATTCACAAATGTTTATGACATATAAATAAGTACAGCTTTCAACTTTTGCCAAGAACAGCAGGCAGGAACTCTTTTGATTAAGTTTCAGTACAGGATGCATATGGATCAATTAGATGTTAATTCATTTCCTAACAGCCATGATTGACATTTGCATTCCTAGAAGCCTTCCTTTTACTCTTGCTATCTTTCTCTGAAACAAAGGAAACTAAGGTGGTGCCAACAAAAATATTAAACACAAATAACACCTATCATTAAGCCATAGTTTTTGTAATCTTTTCTAAACTAGAAATAAGTAGGTTTCAATTAAGTGTACCGGAACTCAATTCTAATTAATCCTGATATGTGAGATTCTATCCTTAAGATGTTACTCAAGATAAAGGCTCCTTTGAATCAAACACAACTCCCGATAGACACAACCATGCAGCTTTCTTGGCAACAGTATATAAACAGCTTGTCATTCCTATGAGCACTTTTTAAAAGTTCACCTTACAGCCTTAGGCTTTCTTGATCCCATCCAAATAGTAATCAAGCCCAACTCTAAAATGGGATGGGATAAAATAGGATGGAACAACAATCTCATCCTCTACTTTAAATTTTTCGGAACATAAAAACATTGAAAAATGTAACTACTTAAATGAATATTGCATTTGCCCTTATTTTGAAGTGGTATCATGCAAGATTGGCAAAGAGATAGTTTTATGGACCCTCTGTTGCATATATAAATCACACACACACATAGAAAGAGTTAGGCAGTTTGTGCAAAACTTAGCAACCTTTGTACATCTAGTCCTTGCTTAACGACTGGTCACTTACCAGCTGTTTGAAGCTATGGTGAACCCCTCAAAAGCCACTAATGACCTGGTCATGAAGTTATGGCCACCCATAGTTGTTTGCCTTTAAGACATAAGGACACTGTAGCCCCCCCAT
Organism: Pantherophis guttatus; assembly: GCF_059756535.1. Lineage (NCBI taxonomy): Eukaryota > Metazoa > Chordata > Lepidosauria > Squamata > Colubridae > Pantherophis > Pantherophis guttatus. The sequence continues at coordinate 46,818,997 of NC_142063.1, forward strand.
CTTCTCCCCATCCCCCCACCTGATCCCTGCAGACCTTGGGCCTGCTTACCACCTGACTAGGCCCCATCCCCTCTTCCTCACTTACATTTTGAAGCACTCTGACGTTCTGAGTTAGGGAAACAAAGCAAGCTACCTTGACACTGGGCCATGGGGGGAGGGTTGCTCCTTTTACCAGTGGTGGTTGCCCCTGGTTCGCACCGGTTCTATAGAACCAGTAGTAAAACTGGTGGGAGGCTCCACCCACCGACCCCGATATCATGAAAACACTTCTGCGCATGCGCAGAAGAGTGTGCACGAAGCAAGCACGCATGCACGGCCCCGCTGCAAACCGGTAGTAAAGGTAAGTAGAACCTACCCCTGCCTTGTATTTCTTTAGATACAATCATTTCAGAACTTATTTAAGAAGTCCAGTGGCACATAAAGAGTTTTTGAAATTCTGAATATTGTTTCTTAAACGTAAGATAGAACATTGCAGGGACTTGTCCAGGCAGTCACCAAGAGTCAACACTGACTAAAAGGTGTGAGTGCATACATACATGCAGCTAGTTCTCATGCGAAAGTAAAATTTGCTATGTTCTTCTAAAGACACATTGCTTTGCATTGTAAAGAATCACACTAAAGTCAATATTTCAAATGAGATTAGAGCTGAAACCTATGGAAACCGAATTACTATTGCAATTCAATTTCTACAGCTGCCCAACTTAACCAAGTTACTCTTATGAAACCATTATCAAGCTGCTTATTTGTAAGTAAGATGTTCCTGACTAATTATCACAAGCATATGAAACAGGAAAAGGAAACCAGATAAAAAACAGAAGATTTACAGAGGGATCATCACGATCCTCAACGTCTTCTATAATTCTCAAATTCTTCTCCAAATGAGAGTTGTATGCTTTCTTCGTACATCTTGTATGCCTTCTTCGTATATCTGGGAAATATCTCTAGCAGTAGAAATCATGCAGGCTTTGTAGTTCAATGGAGAAATTGTGTAGATTAAGCATGGTTGACATCCTCAGCTAGTATAGAGAAGCTGATGGATGGGATGACTCATCTTCATATCACTTCCAGCTTTTGTCTTCTAGTCTTCCTATCTCTAGCTGTCTGGAACTACCAAGTAAACAACTCTGGAGAAGTCTGTGCTGTGACATGAAAGCAGTTGGATAAAGTGTTGGTCTTTTTAGACTTATGCTGTCTGGTAGCCCCAGTGAATTATAAGGCATGAAGAATCTGGAATGATCATAACCAGTGGTGGATTTCAAAATTTATTACTATCAGTTCTGTGGGTGTGGCTTGGTGGGCGTGGCATGGCTTGGTGGGCATGGCAGGGGAAGGATATTGTAAAATCTCTATTCCCACCCCACTTCAGGGGAAGGATACTGTAAAATCTCCATTCCCTCCTCAATCCAGGGGAAGGTTACTGCAAAACCCCCATTTCCTCCCAATCAGCTGGGACTTGGGAGGCAGAGAATAGATGGGGGTGGGGCCAGTCAAAATTTTTACTACCGGTTCTCCGAACTACTCAAAATTTCCCCTACTGGTTCTCCAGAACTGGTCAAAACCTGCTGAAACCCACCTCTGATCATAACCATGCCTATTTCTAACACTCAGTAATAAATATAATGAAAGAAAGGTTTGGTAGAATAATAGTGAGAAAGAGGATGGAAGGAAAATAGTGCACCCTCAGGAAAATAGCAACATTTTGCTCTTAAAATACAAGTGACTATTTAAAAAAAAAACCTATTGTCGTCTTCTAGTAAACATAATTAAATTCAGAGGAAATGCTTTCCGTCTGATGGTCAGACAGAAACTCAAGCTCACCAATAGGATTGTCATTAATTTAGCAGGTACCTCATCAGTATGATGGAAGATATCTGTCTATATTTCTTAATTTACTCCTCCGAATCTTCATTAGGAATCTGCTATCTATTTCCAGACCAGAGAGAAAGACCTGGGCTTTTCAGCAAGTAATAGAGGGAAGATGAGCTCTGTTCCACGGCTCTGGATTTGGGACAGCACATCATGTGAACTATTTGTTCAGATCAGTAAGTCAGAACTACTTTTTATCTGCTAATAAGGAATCCTGCTGGCAGAATGAATTTCAGAACGCAGCGAATTGTCAGGTTAGTTTCCTTCTTTGCTCGTGTTGCCCTTAACTTCGGAATATTTGAGCCAATTATTAGAGAAGAAAAGAATAAAGAAAAGAATAGAGGTTAAAGTTTAGAAATCAAATGGAAACAGGAAAGCTCTAATCTATGGGGTGCGATATTTGTTTTGCAGTTTCTGCTAGATCTCTTTTGTTTGAGCCCGGAAGGGTTGAATAACAAGCCCTTCTTTATTTTTCAAGGCAGATATGATCAGTCATCATATGTGGACAACGATATCACTGTCCAGATTTCTGGTTCTATTTATTCAGTGAGTCATGTCACATACCTGTATAATAAATGGCTCTATGTACATTCTCTCTCTCTCATTCTGCACATGTGCAGAAGCTTCCTGATGATGTCCGGGTCTGTAGGCAGAGCCTCCCACGGGTTTTACTATCGGTTCTTGTGAACCGGTCCAAACCGGGGGCAACTGATATATGATATATGATATATAAATACACCCACACCCACATATATATGTAAAAAGCATAGAAGACAAGATAACCACTCCGTTAGTCTTCATTTAGTGACCTCAAATGGGCTGGCAACTCGGTCATTAAGCAAAGCAGTTGCTAAGTAAAACTGCACCTATGGTTATTATGTTTCTTCAGCTTTCCTTTGCAAACCTGAGAAGGTAATAAATGCGAGGATTGGTCAAACAGTTACTTTTTCATCATTTTCATAACATTGAATGCTGGTTAAACAAGGAATACCTGTAGTGCTTGAAATACCCCCCAAAAAATCACTATTAAAACCTACATTAACTAAAGCAGTTTTCCCCAACCTTTCTGGCTTTGCAGACTGGCATGGGGAGAGGGAGAGGGGGTTTCATGTGAGTGATGGGCTCACACGCCTGCTGCTTGCACAGATGGAGCTTCACACGCACACTTGCATGAGCAGCTGTGCATGCACACGCATGCACTAATCCCTCACTTCCGTGGCCTAGTTTTGAACGAGTCACGGCCCAGTACTGGGCTGAGGCCTGGGGATTGGGGACCCCTGAACTAAAGCCTGTTGTGGCTGGAATGTGAGTGGAGTAAAAAGTAAAGGACTTGACTTAAATACTGCAATGTATTTTTTTTTAATGTTATAGTTTTTGTGTCTGTGAAACTAAAAGAAGGGGGCAGGATTAATTAATCCAAATAAAAGTAGCCTCATCTTGGTGGAGTGAAGTTTATTAATATATGCAGAAAGGAAAGATGTAGGGTTAATTATTGTAAATGAAGTGGATAAACTGTATGTCAGAAAGAATTGGTGCTATTTGGGTTGTTATAAGTTAGGGTTAGGGTTAGGGTAGAATCAAAGCTAGAATTCATAGGTTGGTCATTGTTGTATGTTTGACTCCACTGATGATTATAATGGATGAATTAGAGACACGTTTGAGGAAAAAATGGGCAGCATTTTGAAAGATTGAAATCTGTGGTGTAGGGGGGTATACATGGGGTCGGAATTATTCAGCTAGGAGATATAAATGGATAAGTGGGAATGAGCAGAGAGAGTTCAGAAAAAAGCATAGATGGCTAGGAGGGCCTTTGCACAGTGTTATGCATCTATTATGCCTGTTCCTGGACTGGCAAGTTCTGCTCACAATCACTCATGCTTTGGTCACCTCCCATTCGAATTACTGCATAGCACTCTCCATGGTGCTGCTTTTGAAGAGTATTTGGAAATTTTAGCTGGTTCAAAATGCAACAACACACAGTTATGCATGATTGCTGTTCAGCATACTGTATGCAATACCTCAATTCTTCAAACTGCTTTGTTGCCAGTAAGCTTCCTAGTTAATTCAAAGTGCTGCTATGACCTATGAAGTCCTTCATGGCATAGGGCCAGGTTTCTTGTGGAACTGTTTCTCCCTCTACCCATCATCTTAGATCCAACAAGAGAGGCATGCTCTGGGTTCTGTTTGCTAGGTACACATCTGGGGGCACCCAGGAAGAAAGTATTTGCTTTCATGGTACTTGCCTTCTGGTGCTTTCTTTCCCCCAGAGAGTTAACTGGCCCTGGTTCTTTCATAATGCCTTGAAGACCTGATTTTATTGTTGAGTCTGGGGCTCTGGATATGTGGTTGAGCCTATATCATGCCAATGTTAATTGTGGTTGATTAGTTTTTTTCTTGGTTGAAGCATACATTCTTTATAATTTTAATATATTGATATATTGTTTTTATATTGTTTTTAAGCATTATTAACCATCCAGCACAGTGGTGAAATCCTCCATGGTTTGCCACCGGTTCTCTGACCGCGCATGCACAGTGCGCACCAAATGCACGCTTCGCACAGTAAAGGAGGCTTAAGAAGGTAAGTAGAACAGTGAGGGGGGGAAACAGCTGTGCCGCGTGATATAGATTTGCTATTTCCTGCTTTCTAGTGAATATAAATCATGCGGTACAGCTGATCATCAGAAATATCGGTTCAGACGAACCGGTAGCATTTTTTAACTACTGGTTCACCCAAACCAGTGCAAACCTGTAGCATTTCATTCCTGATCCAGCATCACGTGTTTGACATGGGCAGCCATATAAAATGAATGAATGAATGAATGAATGAATGAATGAATGAATGAATGAATGAATGAATTGCTTATGGATTAACTATGCCAATTTAGCATGTGAGAGTCTGAGTATTGTGCCTAATCATTGGAAAAATACTGTTATTTTTTCCTTCTGCAAAAAGAAAGATAGCAAGGGTGAATATAAATACTAGAAGGGATTAGTTAAAATATTCCTGGAAAGTGTTTGGCAGAATTGTGATTGAAGGCTACAGGAGGTGACAGTGAGCAAATCTTGGAAATAATCTTCAGCAAATCATTGAGGAATGTATGAATATGAGGAAGAATATGTATTGTATTTTTTAAAGAAAGCATATGATAACAGTAACAGAGTTTGTAATGGACCTTGGAGGTCATCTAGTCCAACCCCCTGCTCACGCAGACCTATACTAGGGGTTCGAAATAGTTTGATAGATAGATTGAATCAATGGTGGGTTTCAAAAATTTTTTACTACCGGTTCTGTGGGTGTGGCTTGGTGTGTGTGGCATGGCTTGGTGTGTGTGGCAGGGGAAGGATACTGTAAAATTTCCATTCCCACCCCAATCCAGGGGAAGGTTACTGCAAAATCCCCATTTCCTCCTGATCAGCTGGGACTTGGGAGGCAGAGAATAGATGAGGGCGGGGCCAGTCAGAATTTTTACTACCGTTCTTCGAACTACTCAAAATTTCCGCTACCGGTTCTCCAGAACTGGTCAGAACCTGCTGAAACCCACCTCTGGATTGAATAGAACAGAGTTGTGGATTTTTTCATGACTGTAGAAGTGGAGCTTGAGTACTGTACAATAACAAGAGTAATATATGATAGAAGCAGGTGTAAGAATAAATGAGAACTCTTAGCAAATGTTTCAAATAATGTATTTTTGGAAAATTTAGAAAGGAGTGTTTGTGATAATGTTAAAATGTGTTGGTTTGTGATGTCAGTATATGTGTACTTTTGTATGCAGATCATGCTGTGTTATTGACTAAGGGCCAGAGTGGTTTGCTGTGAAGTTTAGACAGATTGTATGGGGATAAATCTGAAAGCTAGTGTACCAAAGACCAGGATAGCTGTGTTTGACAGGGAAAATGAGTGAAATATTGCAATATTGTAATATTGCAATAGAACAGAATAGAATTCTTTATTGGCCAAGTGTGATTGGACACACAAGGAATTTGTCTTGGTGCATACGCTCTCAGAGTACATAAAGAAAAAGATACATTCGTCAAGAATCAATGTAGAATTGTAATGGATGGTGCGTGATCTATTGTGTGAGTAGGCCTGGATTAGTCTATGCTAGTCAAAATTCAGAAAGAGTCTGGTAGCATCTTTTGAGACTAACAATGAGTTTCATGTGGGCCCTTTTGAGGAATGAATGTCAAATGAAAGCAATACAGCTTTATGTAAGAATGTGCTTCAGTTTCCTTTGTTACGTGCAAATGAAAATTGGGTATATCAAGAGAAACCTAAAAATAAGTTTTAATGCAATAGGAATGGGTAAGAGGTATTTGGGATAAATCAAGGAATGATAGTAAATAGTTCCTAAATCAATGTATACTATTGAATGCAAAAATGAAGGATGATTTATTCAAAAGTCTATAAAGGTGATTTGGTCATAGGGAGAGAATAAAGGAAGATCAAACCACCAAAAAGATATGGGAAAGAAGAATGTACAGTCAAGAAGCACAGGAAGGCTAAGAAAGTCATAGCTGGATGAAATTGAAAAGATCCTCAAAAAGAGAGATGAGAAGTTTAGATCACTGAAGTTGGTTTGTGCATAGTGCATGGACCTACATGTGGTATAGAGAGCCAGAGAAATATCCTTGGATAAACTATTTTAACAATATGTACATGCAGGCTTGGAAATTCTGGGAATTGAGGTCCACCCATCTTAAAATTGTTGATGTACAGGAAATCCTGCTCTAGCCTATTTCAGTGACGTTTAGCTCCATTCAAAATTGTGGAGTTGTTTTCCTGATCTGGTCTACCTTTTAACAGATTAAGAGATTAACAGAGTTGGAAGGGACCTTGTAGGTCATCTAGTCCAACCCCCTGCCCAAGCAGGAGACCCTACACCATTTCTGAAAAATGGCACTCCAGTGATGAACCTTGAAGGACTGACAGATGGATATGAGGGAAGCAAGATCTTGAAGGATAGACAGAATAGAAATATTTGAAGACAACAAAAGATGAGTTAATATAAACCTGTTGTAGCTTTGTTTTATTTTCTTTATTTTACCTCATTTCTTTAATTTCTTTGGATTACTGTTTCTAACTCCTTTTTGCATGCTATTGTTTACTCCCAAAATTAATTTAATTGAAATGGAACTTGTGCTTGCACATTAATATACAGAAATCAGGTAGGCTGGCCTCCTCAAGTGGAGGTTCCTATGTCCTTTCCCTACAATCCCTATCCCCACAATAACTCATAGTTAATCTTCCAGATAAGAATGTACATACAGACCTGCATACCATATTATTATTATTATTATTATTATTATTATTATTATTATTATTATTATTATTATTATACTTACTTACTTATTTATTTATTTATTTATTTATTTATTTATTTATTTATTGGATTTGTATACCGCCCTACTCCCGAAGGACTCAGGGCGGTGAACAGCCGAATAAAATACATATAATATAAATGTTAAAAAACCACTAAAATACAATTAAATAATTGGCCCAGAAAACGAAATTTAAAACACCCCAAATTCATAAGACAAGTTTCAAATTTAAAAATTTGAAAATTTTTTAAAAACAATTTAAAAGAGAGGTTAGGCCAGGCCAGCCTGCTGAAATAGAAATGTTTTGATGGCACGGCAGAAAGCGTGTAGGTCCGGGATCCTCCGTATCTCTGGAGGGAGCTCGTTCCAGATGACGGGTGCCCCCACAGAGAAGAGTCTCCCCCTGGGGGCCACTAGTCGACACTGTTTGGCCGACGGCACCCGGAGGAGCCCCTCTCTATGGGAGTGTACTGATCGGTGAGAGGCTACTGGTGGCAGAAGGCGGTCTCGTAAATACCCTGGTCCTAAGCCATGGAGCGCTCTAAAGGTGGTAACCAGAACTGGAAGACCATTGGGAGCCAGTGCAGCTCGCACAGGAGAGGGTCACATGGGAGCACCATGTCGCTCCCATAACCACCCGCGCAGCCGCATTCTGGACCAGCTGGAGCATCCGGGTGCTCCTCAAGGGGAGCCCCATGTAGAGAGCATTGCAGTAGTCCAGGCGGGAAGTGACGAGGGCATGAGTGACCGTATTTAATGAGTCCCGATCCAGAAAGGGACGCAACTGGCGAGTCAGGCGAACCTGATAAAATGCCCTCCCGGCCACAGCCGTCAAGTGCTCTTCTAAAGACAGCTGTGAGTCCAGGAGGACCCCCAAGTTGCGAGCCCTCTCCGTGGGGGCCAATAGTCAGTGATGGCACCAACTGACTATATCGGGATGTCGGAAACCACAGCCACTCGGTCTTGGATGGGTTGAGCCTGAGTAGAACAAACAAGGACTAATGATATAAAGAAACAGCTCAGATCAATCCATACCTTGTGGGCACTGGATTGACTTTTTCCATGGGAAAGTGGATGGACACTTTCATCCTTGATTTTTGTGATTAAATTGCTTGTGACTTTGGCCTTAAGCTTCTGAAGCAGTGGTGGGTTGCCCTCGATTCGGACCGGTTCGCCCACCACCCAAGATGTCGTCATTGGCGATCTGCGCATGCGTGATCCCGTTGCAAACTACTGGTTGCAAACCAGTAGTAAAGGTAACCTTGTTCCACCCCTGTTCTGAAGATCCATATGGGAAAAAAATTGCTCATCCATGACTTAATGGTGAAAGAGCAGATGGTCCTGGTGCATGAAACTGAAAGCTAGTTGTATGAGAATGGGACTGTTGCCCTATCAGAGAGCTTTACTCCTGGGTTTTGAGTCCTTTATCAGCTTACAATAAATACCAAGGCTGTGGAGATAGTTTACCCAAGTATGGAGATATTATTGAGGAAAATATACAGCAGCCAAATGAAAATACCACCTTAGTCTGAAAATACAAGTGGGGTGCAGAAGAAAATGAACATTCTCCCACCTTGACTTTCTTTGGTGCAAAAGGAAGGGAGAGAATGAAATGCTATAAGGCTTTCAAGATTCTGTTATTATATCCTATATGGTTATATTCAAGTAATTATACCCCTATAAACATAAAGTAGAGTTTCAGTAGTTATTATGGTAGCTGTTTCCTGACCTGGCTTATGTCAAAGTGTATATCGGGGCATGCCACCCCGTTTGTCTGAGTGGTGTAAAGCAGCTATTGACCTGGACGTGGGACTAAGAGAGTTCCGGGTTAGGGGAGGTGTGAGTACGATCCCCATCTGACGCCAACCAGACCGGCTGGGTCCTGTCAGAGCAGCGGGGCGAGCGGAGCCTGATCCTCGAGTAGCTGATTCCACACGGCGGCTGTTACGCTGTTTCCGGTGTAATCAACCTGGCCATAGGGCTCTGGAATGCCCACTACCACCGGCTCACCCACCTGGACCGAACACCCTGACAGCTAGTGGAAAGTCCCGTGGGCGACCAACCCCGGAAAAAACCAGAGGTCTATCGCAACCAGGACAGAGCCCCAATGGGACCACAACAAAGGAACCGGGTCCTGCTGTACATCCTGGGATAGTTCCTGTGGTGCTAGCCGATAGTGATGAGGAAGAGGACACCAATGACCCAATGGTAAGTGAGCCCATCCATCCCTTCCTCATACCCATAACCCTGACACCATTACAAGGGCCAACACGAGTACAGCATGAAGCCCTTATTGATTCTGGGTGTACAAGGTGTTTGATAAGGCGAACTGTAGCCACCCGTTTGGGTATACGGTTACGGTCGTTAAAAACCCCAATAACATTCGAACAGATGGATGGATCTACCTTAGGGGGAGCCCCAGCAACCCAAGTGACAGAATTAGTAAAAATGGAGATAGGAGCTCACTGGGAAACCCTACGGTTTGTGGTGGTGGACACAATGATCGAACCCGTGATTTTGGGATTGGCTTGGTTGGATAAATGGAAGTCCACGATCTGGTGGGAGGGGGGTTTCAGGATACTCCGTCTGTCGATAGGACCAGATCCGGGTAGCTCACAGAAGGTTCCAAAAGAGCAAGGTGTTTCGTTGGGGCTGGATAGCGATATATGTCCCGTTGGAGTACAAGCAGTATATGCAGATCTAGCGGCAGTGTTTGATGAAGGGGAATGTGATACGTTACCACCACACCGTCCCACTGACTGCGCTATTGAACTAATACCTGGGGTAAAGCTGCCAAAACCACGCATGTATGCCATGACCCCACGTGAGGTGGAAGAATTACGTAAATACATTGACAAAAACCTAGCCCGTGGGTTTATACAACCTAGTCGGTCATGTATGGCCGCTCCGGTGTTGTTCCGTGAGAAAAAGGATGGAGGGCTTCGTTTATGTGTGGACTATCGAGGTTTGAACACAGTAAGCGTAGAACCATTATACCCGTTACCCTTAATGAAGGACCTGTTAGCTGCATTAGCGACCGGAAAGTATTTTACAAAATTGGACTTACGGGAGGCCTACTATAGGGTACGTGTAAAACAAGGAGACAAGTGGAAAACCACCTTTAACTGCCCGTTGGGCAGTTATAAGTTTTGTGTTATGCCGTTTGGATTGCAGGGCGCTCCCGCAGTCTTTATGCAATTGATTAATGAGGTATTACACAATTATCTATACCAAGGAGTTCTAGTGTATCTAGACGATATCTTAATATACACCGAGTCTATGGAGGAACATATTAGTTTAGTCCGTCAGGTATTGGAACGGTTGTTAAAAGCCCGCCTGTATGTTAAGGTGTCCAAGTGCGAATTCCATCGCACAGAACTAGACTATCTCAGATATAGGATATCCAAGGACGGTATAGCGATGGATCCAACAAAAGTAAATACTGTGTTGGAATGGCTGGCCCTACAACAAGGAAACAGTTACAAAGCTTCCTTGGGTTCGCTAACTTCTATCGTCAGTTCATCCCAACATTTGCACATATTGCTCTGCCGTTAACAAACCTGCTACGCACAAAAGGGGAGGGGCCTCCGCGACCTGGACGGCGCTTGGATTGGACGATGGAGTGCCAGACAGCTTTTGAAACCCTGAAACGTTGTTTTGCTGAGGCACCCGTACTACAACATCCTGATCAATCGAAACCATTCATAGTACAAGTGGATGCAAGTGACGTTGCGGTAGGGGCCGTGTTGTTACAAACCGATGTCCAAGGTCAGTTACACCCGTGTGCGTACACCTCCAAAAAATTCAGTCCCACGGAAAGGGGTTGGGCTATCTGGGAAAAGGAGGCGTTTGCTGTTCATTGGGCTCTTCTCACCTGGAGGCATCTTTTGGAAGGAGCACAGGTACCATTTGAGGTGTGGACGGATCACCGCAACCTTATAGCATTACAAACTCCTAGACGACTGTCTCCTAAACAAGTCCGGTGGGCACATTATTTTCAGCGTTTCCGGTTCACGCTAAAACACATGCCCGGTAAAAGGGGCTGCTGGAGGACAAGATCCTAAAGGACTAAAGCGGAAGGAAATCTCACCTGCGATGGTTGAACAAAAGAAAAGTCGTGATGATATAATGATATAATGGGAGATGGAGCGGATAAGAAATTCAAGGATCTTGAAAAAGAATTGCAGGAAGCTGAGTGCGGGGAGAAATTACCACCCTTTTCTCTGAGAGATGAATTTAAGTAGACTACCCGAAAGAAGTGACCCGACCATTGGCACGTCCCCTCTCCCCCACTCTCTTTATAGAGGCGGAAACCAATTGAGGATGTGGGGGACGAATATCGTTTGTTATTCAATGTTTGATGTTTTTTTTGTCCTTTTTTGTTTTTTTTATTGTTTTTTTTCTTCTATGTTGAATGTTGTTTGGAATGTGGGAGATTGGTGCTGGGATCTGGGCACAGAAAGGAAGAGGAGGGGAAAGGATTAAAAAAGTTACAGTTTAAATGGGTTTAATAAAAATAATGACATGGAATGTGAAGGGTACAGGGAATCAGATCAAGAGAAGACGATTGGAACTTAAAATTAAAAGAGATTTACCAGATATATTATTTTTGCAAGAAACCCATCAGAAATCTGAAGACTCAAATAAAATGTACATAAAGGATATGCAAATTTATGAAAAATCTTTTGGAACTTCAAAAGCTAGAGGAGTTGCTATATTGATATCAGATAGGGTATATTTTGAAAAAGAACAAGTAATTGTGGATGAAGAAGGAAGATATTTAATAATTGTGGGAAATATTAACGAGGAAAAAGTGACACTGGTTAATTTATATTTACCAAATGAGAAGCAAAAAGAATTTCTTGAAAAAATAACTAAAATTTTGGAAATCGAAAGTGTAGGGAAAGTAATTGTGGCTGGGGATTTTAATTTAATTAGAGATAAAATAGATAGTACTAACCCCACTCGTTGTGGAGGAGCAAATAAAATGGGGACCTTAAATAAATGGATGTTTCAAAACGGCGTGGTGGATGTCTGGAGAGAAGTGAAAGGAACTGAAAGAGTGTACACTTTTTACTCTAAGATACATAATACATATTCAAGAATTGACTATATCTTAGTTTCTAAAGATTTGTTGAATAATGTGGATAAGATAGATGTGGGAATTTTTAAGGATTCTGATCATGCAGAAGTTACGATGGAAATAGATTTTAATTTTGAGAAAAAAGGAAGTTGTTGGAGATATGATGAAAAACTGTATAAAAATGAAGAGGATAAAAAATGGATATTTAAAAAATGGGAAGAATGTTGGAGATTGAATGATAATGGAGAGGTTAAATTTGAAATTGTTTGGGATGCGATGAAAGCAGTGTTTAGAGGGGAAAGTATCAAGTTATCAAGCAGAAAATATAAAAATTATAAAAATAAAATTGAAAAAGATAAAAGCCAGATTAAAGAATTGGAAAATCAATTTTTGCTTACTAAAGAAAAAATTTTTTTGGAGGAATTAAATTTGCTAAAAAATAAATTGATAGAAGAAGATATAGAATTGGTAAAAAAGAATATGAGATATTTAAATAGGAATTTTTTTGAATTTAGCAATAAAAACTCTAAGTTATTAGCAAGGATGGCAAAAAATAAAAGAGAGAAGAGAGAAATTGGAGCCTTGATAGATGATAAGGGTATAAGAAATTAGAAAAATGTGAAGTGGTCAGGAACTTTTTTCAAAATTTATATTCGAAAAAATTAATTGATCGGGGAAAACTGAGAAGCTATTTAGAAAAACATGTTGTGAAAATTGACCAAACATATAAAGATTTAATGGAAGAAGATATAACACAAGACGAGATTAATGGAGTAATACAAAAAATAAAATTAGGGAAAGCTCCAGGTGAAGATGGATTACCTGCTGAGTTTTATAAAGAATTTAAGGAAATAATAATACCAAAATTGCAAAAACTATTTAATGGAATTTTACATGGTGGAGAAGCTCCGTTGTCATGGAACAGAACGGTGATATCTATAATCCCTAAACCAGATAAAGACTTAGAAAGGATTGAGTCCTATCGGCCCATCTCTTTAATTAATCAAGATGCAAAGATATTTACTGCCATTATAAATAATAGATTAAGTAGATTTATAGATAGATATATAAGTTATAACCAAGTAGGTTTTGTGAAGGGTAGATACATGAGTGATATTGTCAGAAGAGTATTAAATATTATAGATGTTGCTGAATATAATGCTGATAAAATAGGTATAATATCATTAGATATTTTCAAAGCTTTTGACTCTGTACAATGGGAAACTATTAAAACAATTGTTGAGGTACTAGGTTTTGGTAATAAGTTTATACATGTTATTTCAAAACTGTATCAAAAAAGTAGTGCAAGAGTGAAGGTGAATGGAAGGCTGACAGAAGAGATAAGATTGGAAGCGGGTACAAGACAAGGATGTCCCCTGTCTCCAACATTATTTTTATTAGTTATGGAAATTTTGACTAAAATGATAGAAAAAGATGAAGAATTGGAAGGGTATAAGGGATATAAGATAAATCTGTATGCGGATGATACTTTGATTATTTTGAAAGATATAGAGAAAGATTTGAAAAGGATACATAAGCATTTGGAAGAATTTGAGGAAATGACAGGTTTGAAAATAAATTGGTCAAAATCGGAATTATTAATGAATAATAATGGTAAGGAGTGGGAGAATATGCAAGAACAACTTGGGATAAGGATTAAAAAAACATTGAAATATTTGGGCATAACACTTTCACTCAAAGTTAAAGAAATGAAAAAATTAAATTATGATGTGGTGATGAATGAAATTGAGAAAAAGATAGATAAATATAAAATGATAAAGTTGTCTTGGTTTGGTAGAATTGCAATGTGTAAGATGATGTTGTTGCCAAAGTTTAATTTTTTATTTGAGATGTTACCGTTAAACTTGACAGAGAAAGATATTGAAGGATATCAGAAGAAATTGGATAAATTTTGTAATGGTGGGAAAAGACCTAGATTAGTGAAGAAAATGTGGTATCAAAATCAAAAGGAAGGTGGATTAGGAATCCCCAAATTACTCAATTATTATTGGGCTTATGCTATTCGGACTGTGGTAAAAATATTTAAAGGAGAAGATAGTCATTGGAGAGATTTAGAATTAAAGGACATCAAGAGATTTGGCTCAACATGGTTTTTAGATAAAGCAAAATCAAAATGTGTAATTAATAGCTATTGGTTAAAGGGACTGAGTAAAATTTGGAACAAATTTGTTAAAATTTTAAGTCCAGATATAATTTTCTTAGGGAAGACAATTGAAAATTGGCCGATTAAAACTAATATAAGTCGTGATAGGGTAATGGAAGATGAAAATATACAAACTATAATAGATTGGTTAAAAACTTCAGAAAATGAAAGGAGGAAAAAAGAAATCATTGAAAAATTGGGTTTAGGCTGGTTTGAAAAAATACAGATAGAAAAATGGACTAAGAAGGTAAGGGACAATTGTTCGATAAGTAGAAGTAAAACTGAATTTGAATATTTAGTATTCCAAATTATGAAAGATGAAATTGGGCTAAAGGGACTCGTTAGTAAGATATATAAGATTATAAATTTTGATGGAAAACCACAAAGGGTGATGAAGATGAATTGGGAAAAAGAACTTAATATTAAAATATCAGATTTAGATTGGAACGTGAATTGGAAGAGTAGAATTATGAAGACTTTATCTGTAAGGATTAAAGAGCATAATTATAAGGTTGTTTGGAAATGGTATTTGACTCCATTAAGATTGTCATTGATGGATAAAAAAATTAGTAAACAATGTTGGAGATGTGATATGGAATTAGGGACTTATGAACATATGTGGTACAAATGTGATAAAGTTAAAAAGTTTTGGCAACAATTGGAGGAAATGATATTTGAAATGATGGGGAAAGCAATAATATTGAGACCAGAAACTATATTACTGTTGCTAATTAAGGAAATAGAACCAACAAAATATGAGAAAGAATTGATTAGAATTATGATTATAATGGGTAGAATTATAATAGCCAGATATTGGAAATTAGATGTGAATTTTAGAATAGAAGAATGGTATTGTGAAATGTGGAAATTAGCTTTAAATGATAAAATGACATGTGATATTAAAATTAGAAATGGTGACTATAAAGAAGACATTTTCTGGAAAATTTGGAAACCATTTGTGGACTATGCGCTGGGAAAATTGGATGCTTCGGTACCTGTACCCCGAGAACGTGGATTTTGGCGATCATGAGGATATATCCGAAGAACCAAATCTTCCTTTCTTATGTATAGCACAGGGTGAAATATTGTACATGTTGTTTGTAATGTTAGTAATTTAAAATATAAAATGTTAAAAATAAAAAAAAAATAAAAAAAAATAAAACACATGCCCGGTGGCAAGAACTTCTTGGCCGACCCTCTCTCTCGGATGCCTCAATTCCAGAGCAAACGGGATGAGATAGTACAAGCTATGGTGCCCAACGGTGGTAGGACTGCAGCAGCCGTAACCACAGAAACGACAATAGACTGGAAAGAGCAGGTGCAAAGGGAGTTAAACACTGATAGCTGGTTTAAGGAAAACAAACACCTGCTCACGCATAGGGACGGGTTTTCGTGGAAAGGGGACAAAATGTATGTACCGGAAGGGGTCCGGGGCCTGGTGTTACACCGATGCCATGATAATAAATCGGCTGGGCATTACGGTTTCCTTAAAACCCTGCATTTAACACGGCGTCAGTTTTGGTGGCCACATATGAGGAAAGATATAGAAACATACACACAAGACTGTTCCATATGCGCCAAGGCCAAATCCCACCCTGGAAAACCTTTGGGAGTACTACAGACTGTAGCCACACCTACCCAACCGTGGGAGGAGATAGGGATGGACTTTATAGTCTATTTGCCAGACAGCAATGGGAACATGGTTATTTGGACTATTATCGATTTATTTTCAAAACAAGCTCATTTCGTTCCGTGCCGAGGATTACCCTCAGCTCGTAAGGTATCTAAGCTATTTATACAACACATTTATAGGTTACACGGGGTACCCCGTCATATTATTTCTGATAGAGGGGTGCAATTTACAGCCCGATTTTGGAGAAACTTCCTCTCGGCTATTGGATCAACGCAAGGCCTCAGTTCGGCATTCCACCCTAGTACCAATGGGGCTGTAGAGAGAGCAAATGCAATGATAGAGCGATACCTTCGTTGCTATGTTTCATATCAACAGACCGATTGGTCTTCACTGCTACCATTTGCGGAGGTTGCCTATAACAATGCAGTTCATAGCAGTACGGGTCTCACTCCTTTTCAGGTGGCAATGGGACGAGACTTCGTAGCGATACCCGAGTTAGATCAACCACTGACAACGTCGCCAATGCCCCATGAGTGGGCCGATAAGATGAATACGGTATGGCTCCAGGTCAGAGAGGCATTAGATAAAGCAACCCTCGCATATAAAAGCCAGGCGAATAAGAAAAGAGTACCATTTCAACCATTCAAGGTAGGGGACATGGTATTCCTCTCTACCAAATACATCAAATTAAGGCTCCCTAGTAGGAAACCATGACCGAAATATCTGGGCCCGTTTCCGGTGATACGAATAATAAATCCTGTGACTGTAGTACTAAAGTTACCTCCGTTATTGGGGAAGATCCACCCCGTATTTCATAGTAGTCTTCTCAAACCTGCCAAACATATCCAAGTATTCGACCGTCCTGGTCCGGTCACGGAGGGCCATTACGAGATTGATGAAGTCCTAGATTCTAGGTGGACAAGGGGGGTCCTCTCTTACCTTGTTAAATGGAAGGGTTATCCAGTAGAAGAGGCTTCTTGGATACCGCATAGTAATGTAAAAGCAAACCGACTGATTCGACGGTTTCATATAATGTATCCTCACAAACCACGGTTATCTACTAATACGTGTAACTTATCTCTTACAGAAGGACACGTGGTGAAAGGGGAGCCACCTGTCGAGCCTAGCAACCTGCTCGACATCGCTAACGCGTGCTGAAAGCATCAAGGGACATATACATACTTGGTGGTGGTGGCACTGGGTGAAGGCGGCCGTATGCGGGGTGTGGGGTGGTGGTATCGGGTGCGACGGGATTAGGGCTGTTCTGGAGGACACAGCGGCAGCACCTTCCAGAACACGCTGAAGACCAATTTTGCCCTTAAAAGAGGGGCGTGGTAATAAACAAGGGCGCGGTCTACGCCCCTAAACGAGGGGCGTAGTAACAAACAAGGGCACGGTCCTAATGAGTTAATGAAAAGATGGGCTATATAAACGCCCCATTCTTGGTGTAACGTAGCGCCGATTTCAATCGTGTTTACGAATCACAGTGTGTAGCCGGATGCGGATGCGAATAAACCAGCGTGCCAAAAAGAGCTGAATAAGGCTGTAGCTTTGTTTTGATTGCGTCTCGCACGGCATTCCTGAGAGTTGAATGGTGGGGTAATGTTAATTATAAAGGCACTTTTTTTGTGACCAAGGTACTCTCAATATAGTGGAATGTGAATATTTCCCTCTTCATAGGAGATGTTAGGGATTTGCTGGTGTACCAGTCCCTTCCTGACTTCCTCATGAAGCCTTCCTAGATTCAGTCCTATTTGACAACGATCTTCCCTTTTCTGAATTTACAAGGTCACAAAAGAGAGACATCCTCACTCATATTGTACTTCCCCTATATAGTACTACATGGCCTCAAGAGAAGAGAGTGATCAGTCAGTAGTAGGACAGAAACAATAGAAGCCCACTATTTTATTATTTATTATTTTATTTATTTATCTTTATATTATTTTAAGTGCATCTTAAACAAATTCATCCCAGATTTTTGAGTGGAAACCTATTCATTCATTTATTCAAGTGATACAGTAGCTTTGTTAAAAGATATTACATAGGGAATTCTAACATACCATCTGTTACAACATATATCGGCTGTGTTAACAGCTCAGTTGAATATGGCAGAATTATTTTTTCCCTTTTTGAGAGCATGCAGAAAACCCAGCTTCAAATGAACAAATCAAAAATCCAGAAGTAGGTCAGCTTGGTTAATATACAGGGATGCTTTATCAGAATGATTTTATTCCCTCCCTTCTACATTTTACTCTCAAACTTCAGACCCTGCTCACATGCTTATATCAAAGTGCACACTGTTGTGTGTACAGTGGCTTTATTCCACTGACTTCAAATGAATTTCTATTCTCTCACCCTGATGTATCTGTTGTGGTCCGCCAGCAGCCTGCGCAGCTGGCAGCAGAGTCAGACAGTGAGGAGGCTGAGGAGGAACATGGGCCAGTTCTGGAGTCTGGGGAAGGCTCGGACAAGGACTCTGCGTCGGAGGCAGAGAAAGGGTCACCTGGGAGATACGTGCTGCCTCCGGAGCCTCCAGAGTCGGACCTCAGTGAGGCAGAGGAACAGGGGGAGCCTGTTCCCAGTGCACGCATGCGCAGAGCTGCCAGAAGGCAAGAACAGTTGAAACAAAAGGGACGATTCGGGAATAGGGCTTGGAGATGATTGGCCCCTCCCATAAGACTTAAAAGAGAAGCAAAGGCACGTGGGCCTTTGCAGGAAGCAACATTGTTAATTCTGTACAGTTTAAAGTCTGTTTGATTATGGACTCCATGTGGCTTTGCCAATTAGGTCTTTGGCAGCGTGTCAAGGGAGATAAAGGTGGGTGATTATCAGCCTTATCCCGAAGGACTCTTTACAACTATTTGGGACTCATCTGTGAATGAACAGAATTCACAGCTGTTAAATAAAAGAGGTTTTTGGGACTACTCATGTGTTTTACTGACTTGGGAAGCCTAGGTCAGAACAGTATCTAAGATAATTGTAAATTCTAAGTGTCATAAGAAAACTGAACAGTACCAAAGGCCTTTTGCTGTACTGTCTCCATCACAGTGGCTTGATGTAGGGATCTGCAGTTTGCATATGTGCAGGGATTTTCCTATCTTGGATGGCAAACCTCAGATAAGGAAGGTTATTTGCACGTAGGCATTAAGACCCTAACTCTGTAAATAAGAGGAACAGCAGGAGAGGAAATGGGATATATGTGTATTAGACTTTAATTAAAGTCTAACATTATAAGTCCTTAAGCAAAGCAGTAATGGTTAACCAAAGACTCTAGTTACCTGGAAGATTCTGTAGCCAATGAGATACTGCCAAGTACATTGTAACTTGAAAGTAACAAACTATATAATGTCACTATGTAAGACAATAAAATCACCACATACATCCTCAACCTTTGTGTGTGTGTATGGTCTCTACAGCTTGACCCTTGCTATATGTTGTAACAACTCTTTCTTTGAGACAGTAGTTGTTCCAGTGTTGCTTATGAAATTTGGGGGGGGGGAATTTGGGCACAGCTGGAAGGTTGTGTGCTGAGTTTGATCTGAACAGAGCTAAAGAGAATCTCCTCCAAACCAGGGAAATAAATAATTTAAAAGCAGCAGTTCCAAGACTTTTTAACGTCTTAAATGCAGCCACATACAATCCATATGAGCTGGTTTCTACTTTTATCTACCCCGGCAAGTTAGAATTGGATGATAAGAACTAGGGAGAAGGGAAATGGGAGGAGGAATATATAATCAAAGTGAAAAGATGTTGTGTTTTATTTTTAATGTGCTTTAGAAAGATGCTGAATCTTGGTGAGAAAATTCTATGGTCTATAAAGTGATGTTCACTTAACATACTAATGATAGTATGCTCCATGGCTCCTTACATCCAACTCCAAAGCTGAATCAGTACTCTGAAATATTGTCTAAATCTGATAGTAAGCCAGATGAGGCAGAACAAACTGATATTAAATCCAGGCAAGATGAAGCCACTGTTGGGAAACAAGAAATCTGGTTTGGGCATTGAAGGTTAGGCAGCCTATAGATTAGGTTTCATTTCCTGAGAAAATATATTTTGCAGTGTGTGATTATTCCTTGATCCCTAGTAGTCGCTAAGTTCACAGATTGTGACTCTGCTGTTTTTACACAATTACTGTATGTGAGATGCACCTTTCCTGAACCAATGGTTTTTGGTGAAGGTGATTCATTTCTTGGTATAACATTCCCTTTGACCTCTGAAATATGTTCCATGTGTTAGGCTTTTCTTGAAATGTGTCCAAAAATTGCAGTTAGTGCAAAATGCAGCCACTAAGTTGCTAATCAGTGCATAATCATTAGATCAGTGCTAATCAGTGCATAATCTGGAACGAGCTCCCCCCGGAGATACGGATGATCCCAGATCTGCGCACCTTCCGCCGTGCTCTTAAGACCCTCTTATTCCAGCAAGCCAGCCTGGCCTAATTTTTTCTCCCCTTTTTTAAATTTTAAATTGAAATTTTAATTTGTTTTAAATTTATTGGGATTTTAATTGTCATGGGCCAAATTATTTAATTTGGTTTCAAATTGTTTTAACTTTTATATTTCTGTATTTTATCTTGTGCCTGTTCACCGCCCTGAGTCCTTCGGGAGTAGGGCGGTATACAAATTTAATAAAACCTAAAACCTAAAACTATAATAGAGTCATATTTTGATGCTATGAATCAGTACATAGAGTTTTTTGTGTGTGCCTGCACTAGTTGCCCTATCTATCTATCTATCTATCTATCTATCTATCTATCTATCTATCTATCTATGTATCTATCTATCTATCTATCTATCTATCTATCTACCTATCATCTATGTATCAATAATTTAGCTAGCTATATCATCTATCATCTATCATCTATCTACCTATCATCTAGCTAGCTATATCATCCATCCATCCATCCATCTATCCATCCATCCATCCATCCATATCTATCTATCTATCATCTATGTATCAATAATCTAGCTAGCTATATCAGCTATCATCTATCTTTCTATCATCTAGCTAGCTATATCATCCATCCATCCATCCATCCATCCATATCTATCTATCTATCTATCTATCTATCTATCTATCAATAATCTAGCTAGCTATATCATCCATCCATCTATCCATCTCTCTATCTATCATTTCAATAGCAGTCTATCTCAACTACAATGGCTTAATAAACACAATTGCTAATATTAACTTTTTAAGCACTAAATGGAGAAGTGATTGATTACCTAAAGGACCATTTTCTCATTCCAAACCAATTTGGCTATTAAGAATTGCCTGAGTCTGAGTAGTGTGTGTATATATGTGTGTGTATGAAGCAGTAATCAATCACATTATCAAACATTGCTATTATATATAAAATAATAAATGCAATCCGTACTTTATAAAATAAACATATGGTTGCCTCAGAATGCATTCATTTCCCATGTTGCATTTAGAAAATGTAAAAATATGTACTGTGTCTCTTTCACCAGCCTTTTTATTAACTCATTTTAATAGCTATCAATTTTAATTTTAATTTTAATTAATGTTTTTAACTTTTTATGTTCTTTGTTTTTAAAACTGTGTTAGCTGCCTACTCAGGCAGATTGTAAATCTAATAAAATAATAGCTTGGTTTTTTAAAATTATAATATAAACCATTAAAATTTGAGAACAAGAAAAATGCAAGTCAAGTAAAATGTAGCAATTTGAAAGGCAACGGCATTTATCTTTATTGCTATCTAGCAATATGACCAAGCATGAAAGACATAAATCGTGATACATGAGTTAGTCAGCCAGGTAGATTCTATATGCGAAGAATTAGTGTTAATGGAGAACAACTGCAAGTTGGAGCGCAGTAACTAATTAGGTTCCATAGTAATTTGTCTTGGGGGCAGTATTGCTGATCCTCTTTGTTAATGAAATGGATGATGAGATTGATTGACTATTTGATCAAATCTTCAGGTGACATAATATTGGGGGATCTTGCTAACACCCAGAGTGGTATTGCAGTCTAGTTTGGATTTGGCTAAAAAGAACAGTCAGTCAGTCCATGTTTCCAGGAGATTCACAACCATGAATCTCTGCTGTGTCCACTTTGACTCATAGGTGACTATGGGATTAAAAAAAATGTGATAGGTCACAGATCTATTCCATATTGTATGATGTTGACCACATCATCTTGGTAGATCTGTCTTCAGGGGTGGTTTCTCATCACCAGGTTAAGACAGTGATCTAGAGAATCAACAACACAAATTGTTGTTGAGCATATTTTTACTTCTTTTGCCAGGTTGTTTGCTGGGCCTTCAGAGAAGTCCAGAACTATTATGAAATGTCCAAGGAGCGTGCTGACATGTGAACCTGATTTTAACAGCAACTCTCTTGTTTTAGAGTAGCTCCCATTAACAATCAATTATCAGTGGCTAATGGGATAAACATTCTACTAGAAGTAGTCCTCAATTTACGACCACAATTGACCCAAAATGTATGTTTAAACGAGACATTTGTTAAGTGACTTTTGCCCCATTTTACAACCTTTCTTGACACGGTTAAGTGAATCACTCCAGTTGTTAAATTAGTAACTCCGTTGTTAAGTGCATCAGGTTTCCCCATTGACTTTGCTTGTCAGAAAATCACAAAAGGGGATCACATGGTCGTAAATGTAAAAAATATGAAAACAGTGAGGTAACTTTGAATGGTCACTAAATGAACTGTTGTAAGTCGAGGACTACCTGTAATTGGAAAGTTCAATTTGCTCACTCCAAAATCTATTCCTGCTAGTTTCCTGACCTAAGGACACTATCCAGGCACTTCATTTCCTGCAAAGGAAAAATGTGAGAGTAGCAATACAGCTGAAAGAAATATCTTTTTCCTTTTTCACTTCTTCACTCCTAATGGAACAACAGGATGTGGATATATATAAGTTGTCCCAACCCCAAGGTTGCTGTTTTTCATCTCACAGACTGGTTCATGAATTATTTAAACTTTTACCTTATCAAATTATTGTTTTTGTTTACTTTCATTCATCCTGATTTTAGACCAGTTTTATTATGGTTTATGGTTAGCTTTCTGAAGGTTTTATTACATCTATTATATCCATATTGTTTTAATATCCTCATGTCATTTGACTATCTTATTGATTTAGAACTTTTGTTAACTGCTCAGAGGGTCCCACTCATAATAGTATAAAAATCTCATAAATAAATACATATCAATAGCTTGACTCAATAATTAATGTAGCAACATAATTCATATTACCACAAGATATTGCATACGACTACCCTACTTCTCCATCCTGTCCCACAGAGTTATATTTGTAAGACGATGGGCATATAAATCAAATAAATAAATAAATAAATAAAATATTATATGCTGTGGAGAAAAGAGGTTAGACCAGGATTTGAAGAAATGGTAATCTGTTTATCTCCTTCTGTATATTTTTCATGGACATGAATCTGCCATAGAGAAAAGTGGACATTTTTCTTCTGAACAAGTTACTAATCTCCATCCTCACACTATTAGTT
This sequence comes from Pantherophis guttatus, assembly GCF_059756535.1. Classification (NCBI taxonomy): domain Eukaryota; kingdom Metazoa; phylum Chordata; class Lepidosauria; order Squamata; family Colubridae; genus Pantherophis; species Pantherophis guttatus. Next base: position 46,842,566 of record NC_142063.1, read on the forward strand.
ATAAAGCACTACGAAGCGATATACAAGTCTAAGTGCTATTGCTATTGTAGCGAGATCTTCTGCTCCTCAGCTTCTCATACAATGTGGATGTGCAGACTTTGCAGAGCCTAAGGCTATTCTTGACATTTGACTGGTATGCTAGAACTACATTCCAGAAATAGATAGGGTGAAGTAAACAATAAGGTTGATTTAATTAACATCACATTAAATTAATTAGATGCATTTAGTATAGTTTCTGAATTGTACTTAACCATTTTTTATTCTGCCACATTAAAAAAAAAACATTCTATTGTTACTTTTGGATGATCTTTCTGGAAGTTGCAACTAAAGTTTTGTATGAGGATTTTCATGTAATATTGGGCCATAGATTAATTCACTATTGTAAGAGTTTGCAAATCTATGCAAAAGTCCTATCCTCTATGTTTTGCCAAGCATGTTTCTAGCTGGATCCCGCTTTCCAGTTTCCTTCCTTTTCTGGATTACATATAAAACATGATTGCCAATGGATATCTCATTTCCATTTGACAGAACAGGAGAATCATGGCAGACAGGCGGTGGGGTGTGGAGAAGAGGACAAACTGGATTATTGCTTCTTTCATAGATCAACTTTTGTTTGAAAACCTCCAGTGCTGAATGTAATCACTCTTAAGGCACTTATTCTCACCTTTGGTGGACATATAAGAAGGTTAAGAGTTATTGGGATCTAATTCTTAAAATTGAAACTGGAGGTTTTTTGTTTAGGTTTGATGAATAAGCAGTTGGACAAAAAACATGGGCTTTTAAAAAATATATGTGTCATCATCCAGCTTGAGTATCCAAATAAAAGTTCAGGATCATTGTCAATATGATAAGAACAGCAAGACTTTTATGTGTACAGAAATGGAAAGACTTACAGATTCCCAGAATGAATGGTGAAGTTAATGGAATTGACTGAGATGGCAAAATTAACTACCTTGATTGGAGAAAAGTATTTTCTAGCTTTGTTTCTACATAGAAACCACTTTGGACTTTTTATTGGAAACCAAAAGAAATGCTCCAATAATTTTGGGTTTTGACTATCAGAATTGTTTATGATTATAAAATACTGTGTAATATTGAAATTTACATCAAAAAGTTAATGTATTTTATATTTGTAACTGTATCACAGAAAGTTGGAAGTTACTCTTTTTCTTTTTTCCTTATTCCTTCTCAAATTCCCCTTCCCATTTTTCCCCTTCTTAACTCCTTTTTACATGCTTTTTCATATTTTGTAGAAATTCAATGAAATATTTTTTTTAAAAAAGAAAGAAAAAACCTCCAGTGCTGAAGCATTTATGGAAGGCAGACTGATCTGCTTCTTAATATCTTCATATTTAGGGAATTACTCCTTATTTCAAATTTAGGTCTTTCCTGTACAGCTGTCGTTCATTGCCTATTGCCTGACCCTCAAACCAGAGGTGGGTTTCAGCAGGTTCTAACCAGTTCTAGAGAACCGGTAGCGGAAATTTTGAGTAATTCGGAGAACCGTTGGAAAAATTCTGACTGACCCCACCCACATCTATTCTCTGCCTCCCAAGTCCCAGCTGATTGGGAGGAAATGGGGATTTTGCAGTATCCTTCCCCTGGATTGGGGAGAATGGAGATTTTACAGTAGCCTTCCCCTGCCACGGCCACCAAGCCACAGCCACAGAACCGGTAGTAATAAATTTTAAAACCCACCACTGCCTCAAACCCTACAGAGAAGGAAACCAAACCCTCTTCCCTGTGATAGTTCTTCTAGTACAGGAAGACTGCCATCACATCTTCCCTTAACCTTCTCTTCATTAATTGAATATAACCTTTGACCAATATTAAGATTTGTTCTTCTGGCTTTTTACTTCTTCCAGAAGAACAAATCTTAATATTGGTCAAAGGTTATATTCAATTAATGAAGAGAAGGCTTAAGGGAGATATGATAGCAGCCTTCCAGTACTAGAAGAGCTGTCACAGGGAAGAAGAGGGCTAGGTTTACTCTCCCTTAAGACTGCAAACAAGCTGTGAAATTAAGGTTGGGGGTTGGGCTTGCGGTTAGAGAAGGCTGAGAAATAGAAGGCTTTGGGAAGGAGAGGGACCTTAGTTACAGACCAGATGATAGCACAGAAAGTGTGGGTGACTGGGAACCACAGAAGTGTGGATTGCTAGTTCAGATTCAATAATCAACTGCTCCCACAGAAGAGCCTATTTTTCACAGCCTCAAAACGCATGATTATCAGAGTTGCCAAATTTTACAACTGAAATCAGCCCACACATACGTGTGACAGTCCCTCCACTCTTGTTTAAATGTTCTTGGCTCATTATAACTTTGCACTGCTTTGGTCAGGGGGGATTTTATTCCACAGAGCTTCCTGCAAAAAAAACCCAAAACACCCTAAATTCTCTGTTCGTTGGCCTCAGCGTTTGCTTTATGGGAATGGCCAAGAAGAGAACAGATTAATGGTGTTAAATCCAGGAGTGAAAGTGGCTTCAATCCATTTTGATATTAACTGTAGGATTACCGATAAGATACATGAGTCGGTGTACTCTCAAGAGGCCTTCAGGGCAAGTCTGATTATTCACATTTTGAGGAACATACATGCCATCTAAAGGGAACTATTAATAAGACAATTACATAAAGGGTACAAAATTATCTAAATTCATTACAGTACTAGCTGCATATGACACCTTTTAAGACTATCTGAATAAAGAAAGCTATATTTTATGATGGATTCAGGTGACAGATATTTCCTGACATTTTCATCTCTTACCTGGGGTTGAAAATTGCTATCGATAGAATTGCTTGTTCTTCCTTGAACCGGGAATTGTTTGTTTGTTTATCATATTTAGAAACTGCCCATCTCTCTCATAGAGTTAAGAACCGTGTACAGAGCTGCGAAATGTCAGCATTTGAAGAGAGAAGGTTCAAATAGGTAGGAGTGATTTCTAAAGAGGATCTGTCCTAATCTGTTGTGTTGAAAAACAATTTATGGCTTCTTAGAGACTAATAAATATATTATGACATAAGCTTTTATTTATTATCACCGACTTCATTCTTCAGATTTCCAAACAAAAACATTGTACCTTATTAAGAATGCAGAGATATGGCTCAGAAGCTGCGAGAAGCATGAACTGTAAGCATCTGCATTCCTAAGAACACTGGAGGGCAGAAAAAACATATCTGAGATGTTCACTGGAAGCCCAATAACAGATTACATTTTGTCAGGGAAATTTTCCCTTTTCAGTGCCTGCTGTAGTTAAGAAGGGCAAAAATTAGTGCTGAGAATTGTTATATAAATGCAGGCTGGTACGGGCTCATTTTTAGCACTTGAGGGGGTGTGAGGAATTGCTTTGAGCTGAGACAATTCTTATGAACTGAGAGAAAAGGACAGTGTTCTGTGGTAAACCAGCACAAGACTGAAAGAAAGGTCAACACAAGATTGATGGGAGAGACAAGTTGAATCTGCCGCAAGAAAACAAGTCCCTCTCTGTTGCTTCCAGCATTGTTAAAGAGATACAACTGTTTAGCTGAAGAGCTTGGAATGGAAGAGAATGTTTCTGTTCAAGGCCAGTGGAAACTCATTGTGCCTCCTCCACTATCCCTTTCTACATTTTAGTCAGCTCCATTGGCATCTGTAAAGAAACTAATGAAAGAATTGGAAGTTTTTGAAAGTTGAGGCAAATTTAAACTTAGGACAGTTTCATTTCACTGGGATTTCAAAATCAGGCAGCCTTGTATCTTACTCTTAAGAGAGAAAGGTAGTTCTCTCATTGAAAGATTTCTCAATCCAAGCCTATTAATATTACAATTTTCCAATTTATGACCTGAAGTTTTCAATCCACAACTCACACTTGGAGAACAGACAGAGTCATGCTCTTCCCTACTATTGCTATTTAAATTGTAGTAATACTTTCTAAATTTGATTCTTCGTATAAAAACAGGACCCTGTAAATGTTATGAAAACCCGTACTCCTTGTTCTTTCTTCTGTTTCTGCAGTGTGTTTCCTACAATTAAAGATTGTATAAAAGACAAATTGTCCACCTGTCTCAGAGCCCTTCCTTTCTATATAACTGCAAGCCCTTCATCTTGCTATAGAAGCTACTTAAAATAATTAGCAGCTGTGGACAAGGGAGATGAAATGATGATCCATTGAACAGCAGAAGAAACTACTACTTACCTTATATTAAAGTTGCACAAAGAGAGGCCCAAGTGCCACATGTGGCTCACAAAAATCAGAAGTTTTTGAAAGGTTGTTCCCATATTCTAATTTTTGATATAAAGAGAAAAGCATTAAACTAAAAGATGACCAATTAAATGTACTTACTTTTAATATAATTTTAATGTAAGTGCTATTATATTTATTTATTTATTTATTTATTTAATTAATTATTTTGTCAACAAGTACAAGGAAATAAGTATCAGTATAGACCTAGACATGGACACATGAAAAAATGGCACAAATAAATGGATATAAATTTATTTATTTATTTATTTATTTTACAGAATTTATATGCCGCCCTTCTCCCAAAGGATTCAGGGCAGCGAACACAGATTAAAAACATACAATAATAAAAACCCACTAAAACTAATAAATAATAAAAACCCAAGGATCAGAATCAAATAAGCAAAACATAGCCATTAACACATAAAATGAGTACATATAAATGGGGACAATAGGACAGGGACGGTAGGCACGCTGGTGCACTTATGCATGCCCGCTTAAGGACCTCTTAAGAAACGTGTAAGGTCCACGATAGACAGTTTAAGGTAAAAGGTATGGGGGTTAGAGAAACTAACAACAGGATTAGGTAGAGTGTTCCAGACATTTACTACTCTATTGCTGAAGTCATATTTTCTGCAATCAATATTACAGCGGATTACATTTAGTTTGTATCTATTGATAACCCTTGTGTTATTGCGGTTGAAGTTAAAGTAGTCATTAACAGGTAGGACGTTATGGTAGATAACTTTGTGTATTAAGCTTAGGTCGGAACGTAGACTGCATAGTTCAAGGTTATCCAGGCTAAATATATCCTATTTAGAGTAGAGGATTCAGATTTTGCTGAATACAGGCAGTTTAATAGACTGCTAAGGGGGCTTCAACTGAAAGGAATGAAAAAGGACAAAATGAAATTTCCCGTGTTTGTGCAGCCCACAAAGCTCCTCCAGGTCAAAGGCCTGTGCTCTCACCTCGCACACCACACTTTGGCTTCATTTCTGTTGCAATATTTTCAGGATCAGACTCAATAAAGATAATAGAAGTTAAAGCTTTAAATATATTTCTTTTTAATTATGATAGGCATTCTATATTCACTGAATATTCAAGGTAGAAGCGACGAGAATGGTGAGGGTGGCTCCTTATATATACAAGGGGTGGAGCTAGGAATGGGAGTGGTAAGTTATGAATACATTAAAGTCCAAAGAATAAGTTAACCTCTGATGTTCCATATATACATTATTTACACATTGGAGAATAAGGCATTTACATCTGACAAATCCCCCTCTAAATGCCGGTTCGTTACACAACACCAATTACATTCTGATTCAGGACAATATAATACATATAATTTAGAAGTTAAATATTTGTGTTGTTTAGAAGGTAAGGGTTTTGTTAATATGTCAGCTAATTGTTCAGAAGTATCGCAATGTATTGCTTTGATGAATCCGTCTTGAGACAGTTGTCTCACATGCTTAAATTTTATATCAATATGCCTGGACCTTTGTCCAATTGCATCGGATCTGGATATTTCAATGGCCGCTTTATTGTCTTCATGCATAATAAATGGTAAGGTGGGTTTCTTCCAAACATCAGTGATCAGATCATTGAACCATACAAGGTTATTTGCAGCTTTGGACAAACAAACATATTCCGCTTCTGTAGTAGAAGTGGCTACTAGTTCTTGTTTACCAGTATACCAGTAAACTGGACAATCATTCAATAGAAAAACATAACCAGAAGTACTCTTTCTGCATGATGTATCACCAGCCCAATCTGCATCAGCATAACAAGTAATTTTTGGTTCTCTGTCATTATTGGGTTCCAACATTAAACAAAAATCTAATGTACCCTTCAGATATCTTAGAATTCTTTTGACAGCTTCCCAATGATACAAGGTTGGTTTACTAACATATCTTGACAATAGATTGAGAGGTAATGCAATATCTGGCCTAGTCCAATTAGATATATAAAGGAGTGAACCTATAACTGATCTGTAAAATGTGTTGTCTTTAAATTCAGGGGAAGATTCATCAGTGTTTCTAAGAAAATCAGTTTGCATAGGGGTGTCACAGGTTTTAGCATTATTTAAGTTACATTTGTTTAGGAGTTCGATGATTTTATCTTTCTGTGTAAGTTTGAATCCCCTTTTAGTTTTGTTAATTTGCACACCAAGGTATTTATTCACTTTACCCAGAGATTTCAGTGAGAAGTGTTCATTTAACTTATTTACAAAGATTTCCCTGCTCTCTTTATGCTTTCCAATGTATAAAATATCGTCCACGTAAATTAATACAAATTCAATATGATCATTACTCTTTTTTACAAAGAAACAGTTATCAGCAGTGGTGGCGTTGAAATCCATGGTCTTAAGTACTTTTACCAAGCAATCGTACCATCTTTTGCCGGATTGCTTTAATCCGTACAGACTCTTATTTAATAACCAAATTTCGTTCTTATTAGTGTATTGACTGTGTGGTGCTCTTACATATATTTCCTTATCTAATTTTGCATGTAAGTATGCGGTCTGTATGTCATATTGGAATACGTCCAGATTGAGTGCAGATGCTACTACAAGGGCTGTTTTGACACTCTCAGTTCTCACTGTGGGTGAATATGTATCAGTATAGTCTTCTGGATATTTTTGTGCATAGCCTTGTGCAACTAGTCTAGCCTTGTATAAGGTATTGCCTCCTTCTAAGTTCTTAATTTTATAAATCCACCTGGTACCTATAATTGTTTTATCCTTAGGTGCGATCGCAGGTGTGAATACATTTAATCCTTGTAAACTTTCCATCTCTTTTTCCATAGCTAGTTCCCATTTTTCTCTTTCTTCATGTGGAAGTTTCAATACTTCTTCATATGTATTAGGTATTATTTGTTCTCCATTCGTATGCATTATGTAATCTTTGTATTTATTTGGTATTTGGTTTCTATTGTTTCTAATAGTTCTTTCAGGCTTGCTATGGTTATCATGCAAATATCTAGCTTCCTTTTTTGTTAATGTGTCTGTCTTTATTTTATGCTGACTATTAGTCCAAGTTTTGGTTTTGTTCTTACTTTTGTTAATATTTTGATTTTCTGTTGTTCCTTCCTCGCAGGATATCGTATCTTTACATTTATTAGGAAATATTTCATTAAGGTGCAATTTTGACCAATTGGCCTGTTCATGGAACACAGCTGTTCTGGATACTATAAATTTGTTATTACTATCAATAAATCTGTACCCTTTGGTTCCAGTTTCGTATCCCATGAATCTTAATCTCCTGGATACGTTTTCTCCCTTTCTCCTCAATTGTTTAGGTATGTGTACGTCTGCAGTGACTCCAAATATGTGCATGTGTGATAATTTGGGTTTTCTATTGTACATCACCTCATATGGTGTCTTATTCACAATACTGGACCAGGTTCTATTTTGAGTGTAATTCGAATAATGTAATGCCTCTGACCAAAATTGTTTGCCTAAACCAGCATCCTCTAATGTGCACCTAATCATGGTTTGTAGTGTGGAATTTTTCCTCTCTGCAACTCCATTTTGAAATGCAGAAAAAGGATTGGACGTGAAATGTAACATTCCTCTATCCTTTAACCATTGGGAGAATTCTTTAGACATGAACTCACATCCCCTATCTGTCATAATTTGCTTTATTCTGATATTATGTTGTGTTTCTATACGTTTGTAGAATTCCTTAAATTTCTGAAATGTTTCATCCTTGTGCTTTAATGTGTAAACAAAACCATATCGGCTGTAGTCATCCACTATAGTTAGGAAGTAACGTTTTCTATAGGTAATTGAGGGACTTAATGGACCAACTAAGTCCATATGTACCAAATCAAAAATATTGTTAGTTGATCTGTTAGATTTTTTTGGTCTGGGACTGGTTTTTAGTTTGGTGGACTTACATACTGAGCATTCCAAATAATTTTCACAATTTTTTATTTTGACACCTTCTGCGTGTTCAGTCATTTTTTGTACTACAGGAAAGCTTGCATGTCCTAACTTCCTGTGTAAGATGTGAGCACACTCATCATGAATTGGTTTACCTATTTTTGGTTTCTTTTCCTTGTATGTATTTTTGTGATCATGAGTTATTCTACACTCATCATTGTCACTGTTACTGACATTTTCATCATCTGCTTCAATACAATCTTCCATATTTGAATCAATGTTATGTAAACATCTTTCTTTAGTTATCAGATAGGGTAGACCTCCTTTTATCATTACAGTACCTACATTTGTTTTGTTCTTTTCTATAGTTGCTTTCCCCTTTGAGAAAACTATATTGATATCAGATTCTCTGCTTAATTTTATGGCACTTAGTATGTTGTGAGGTATTTCTGGGATTAATAATACCCCCTCTATTTTCCCTAGACCAGGCAAGGTCACATTTCCTTTGCCTAGTACTTGAACCTTTTCTTGATTAGCTACCTTTATCACAAACTTATCTTCTATAAATGAAGATAATATACTTTTGTTGTTGGTGGTGTGATTTGTTGCACCAGAATCAATAAGCCAATTGTTATTCTCATCCTGCTGTGTTCTGGTGCTGTCTTGTTTATTTAGCCCATTCAGTGACCCAGATTTCCTCTCTTTTGAATTTTCTCTACCCCCTCTACCTTCTTTGTAATTTGGTGGGCTTCTATATTTGTGTCTATCTGTGGAAGATTGTCTGTAATTATATTTGCTCCTATATTCTGGTCTATGTCTCTCTCTTGAGACTTTGGGGCAGTCTCTTCTACTATGTTCCCTGGATCCACAATTGTAGCATCTAAAGGCCTCATTATGTTTATCTTGAAAGACTACTTTCCTAAAAGGTTTGTGGTCTGTTTGGTTACTGGATCGATTTTTTCTTGAATTGTCTTCTGCTATCAATTTGTTAGATAGATTTTCTATGGATAAATATCCCAAATTAATGGTATCTAAGTGTGACATAAAGCTATCCCATGATGGATCAAGTGAATTGATAATAACACTTTTCATTGTTTGATCTGAAATCACTTCCCCCCTCAATTGTAGCTCAGCTCTTATTTTGTTTAGATTTATCAAATGCTCACTTATAGAAACCCCTGGTTTTACTCTAGAGGAAAAGAAATCCTTAGACATTCTTGTGGTTGTAGCTACGCTATCGCTGTGAAATAGATTAAACATGCATTGAATTATTTCTGATACAGTTAGGTTTGGTTTGATGCTATGATACATTGCAGGAGACACGCTAGATATTATTATGAAAAATGCTCTATGATGTAAACAATCTATTTTTAAAGTCCAAGGTCTTCTTGGAGGGCTAGTTATAAAGAATAGTAAATTTTCTTTCATGAAAATAACCTGAAGCTGTTGATACCACTCTTGTAAATTAATGCCATCAATTCTAAGTTTTGGGAAGTCACTGGGTAAGTTACCTACATTATTCTGTCCATTACTTACAACCTGGGGCAGTCCGTGATCTCTCAAGTGCAGGAAATTACAGAACGGCATTGGGATGCTTGCAATGAGTCTGCGCGGTTCTCTGGCCAGTTCAAGTCCTTCTGGGTCGTCTACGTAGTTTCGCACATGCGCGTTGCTCATTTCTTCTTTGGTGGCGTCGTGGAAGGTTCTCTCCCTTTCAGCTCTCTCGATCCGCTCCTCCTCAGATGAGTCGGTCTCTGGCTCGGTTTTTGGGGTTCTGGTGGTGGTGACGGTTCTTTTCTTCTTTTTGTGCGCGTTGGTATTCGATTTTGTCTGTGGTGTAGGGCGAAATCGGCATGGCTCTCTGGGCTCGGGCGTCGTCGCTTTCGAAGTCAGGATGGGAGCGTGCAGGTCTTGAGTCGCCGGTTTGATTTCTTGCTTCTTTGTAGATGTCTTGGTAATTTTCAGTCTTGGCCCAAAAGCAGCAAAAAGCGTTTTCATTGCTGATTTTACTTGAGATTTTGTTAAATCGTCTTCACTTTCTGATTTTGGATCATCTGAAGAGTTTGAGACTTCTTTCTCACTTTCTTCGTCTGATAGTGTTTTTCGCGCCAGAAATTTTGAACTGAGCGTTTTGATTGGCTCTGCTCCATTCTCTTTTGAAGTTCGTTGAAACCAAGATGGCTGCCATTCAAAATTTCGCGCGGGATCACATCTTTTCTTTTTAACAACTATTTTCTCAGTAGTCATCTCACTTACGATTTTTTGATCTTTGGGTTTTTCTTTAATGACGTTTTTCTCTCTCGCTGCTCCGCTGTTCTTCAGCATCTCCTGGAGGTCCGCGATGAGACTTTCATCATTCTTTTGGCTTTTTAGTATCTTTAATATCTCTGACCTGAGTTCGTTATTTTCTATTTCGATTTCTTTCTGGTCATTATTTTCACTCATTAGTTCTTCTTCTTCAGTGGTGTATTCTTCGGATTCTCTCGAAATCGCATTGGTGGATTCGTTGATCATCTCTTGATCAGTTTCTATTTCTTTGCTGTAGGCCCTGGTGTTGGGCTTATCTTTCTTGGACATTTTTAATTACTTATTGAGTCAATTAACCATCCTCTGCTACCAGCTTGTTGCAATATTTTCAGGATCAGACTCAATAAAGATAATAGAAGTTAAAGCTTTAAATATATTTCTTTTTAATTATGATAGGCATTCTATATTCACTGAATATTCAAGGTAGAAGCGACGAGAATGGTGAGGGTGGCTCCTTATATATACAAGGGGTGGAGCTAGGAATGGGAGTGGTAAGTTATGAATACATTAAAGTCCAAAGAATAAGTTAACCTCTGATGTTCCATATATACATTATTTACACATTGGAGAATAAGGCATTTACATCTGACAATTTCAAAGCCAAAACAAATTTCCTCCAAATCAGGAATAGCCCTATTCTTTGTAGTATTGTCTTGTCCTCATCAATAATGTTAAATGCCACTCTCTATTCACCAAAGCTTCCCCAACTCCTATTATAATTTAGCATTTTGGTATAAAATATAGAAAATTATTATTTTTTAAAAAACTCTTGGTAATATAAAATATGGGCTTCAAATATACTCAGATGCAATCTTCGTGCATATAAAGCAGGAGAAATAAATAATGGCTCCATCTTTTACAACTAAAGCAGTGGTGGGCTTCAAAATTTTTTACTACCGGTTCTGTGGACGTGGCTTCATAGGCGTGGCATGGCTTCGTAGGCGTGGCAGGGGAAGAATACCGTAAAATCTCCATTCCCACCCAACTCCGGGGGAAGGATACTGTAAAATCTCCATTCCCTCCCCACTCCAGGGGAAGGTTACTGCAAAATCCCCATTTCCTCCTGATCAGCTGGGACTCGGGAGGCAGAGAATAGATGGGGGCGGGGCCAGTCAGAGGTGGTATTTACCGGTTCTCCGAACTACTCAAAATTTCCGCTACCGGTTCTCCAGAACTGATCAGAACCTGCTGAAACCCACCTCTGAACCAAAGGGCACAATTTTTAAATGCTTGTCTAGGTACTTGTTGAATACAGAACAAAACCAGAAATTGAAGATGAAATATTCTATGGTGGACTTCTTCCTTATATGCTACTTTTGATTTTACAAGTGCTTTATGTACAGGAACATTGTAAACAAAAATGGGTGCCTTTACTATTTTTTTATTCTGAAGTTCTTTAGTAAAATTTTAGCTGTATTATTGTTTTTGTGGCAATCAGGAATTGCAATACCGACAGCACTTTGAATTCTTTTACAAACCGTTGGCCAATCTTGAAGCACTTTCTCCAGATAAACTGCACATTGAATCAATGTTGTCATTTGCTTTACACCACCCCATCAAGATCTTTTTCTGACTAGTCATTGCTGTCACCACTCTCAGTGGATGCGTCAGCATGTATGTGAAATTAGGACATTTTGGCCCAATGTTCTACACTTGCTTTCCCTTACATTTGCCACCTTAATGATCATCCTTCCAGTGTGGAAAAAGCAGGCCTGCCTGTTTGTATTTGGCATCAAATGTGAACCTGTAATCATATACTTCAAAAAACATTCCTAACATCAAGTACATTTTAAAATTTCAGAGTTCATATTCTATGATACAGTTCATATTCTATGATACAAGATACAGTTCTGCAGAGGAATTATTGAATCTGTCATCTGCATCTCTATAACTGTCTGGTTTGGTTCCGCAACCCAACAAGACAGACACAGACTTCAGAGGATAATTAAGAACTGCAGAAAAAATAATTACTACCAACCTGCCTTCCATTGAGAACCTGTACACTGCATGAGTCAAAAAGAGGGCTGTGAAAATATTTACAGACCCCTCACATCCTGGACATAAACTGTTTCAACTCCTATCTTCAAAACAATGCTATAGAGCACTGCACACCAGAACAACTAGACACAAGAACAGTTTTTTCCCAAACACCATCACTCTGCTAAACAAATAATTTCCCTCAACACTGTCAAACTACAGTAGTTACTAAGTCTGCATTACTATTAATCTTCTCATCATTCCTATCACCCATCTCCTCCCACATATGACTGTATGACTGTAACCTTGTTGCTGGTATCCTTAAGTTTTATATTTTATTTATTTTATTTGTTTATTGTTAAATTTGAATACCGCCCTTCTCCCTGAGGACTCAGCCAAGTAAAAACATAAACTACAAACATTAAAATACAATTAAAATATATATATAAATTTGGCCCCATGATTAAAAACAATAACAAACAATTAAAAACATTTTTTAAAATGTTAGGCCAGCCCGGCTTGCTGGAAAAAAAAGGTTTTAAGGGCATGGCGGAAGGCACCGAGGTCTTGGATTCTCCTTATCTCTGGGGGCAGCTGATTCCAGAGGGTAGGTGCCCCCACAGAGAAGGCCCTCCCCCTGGGAGTCACCAGCTTACATTGTTTGGCTTATGGCACCCTGAGAAGGCCCTCTCTGTGGGAGCACACAGGTCGATGGGAGGCCATCGGTAGCAGCAGATGGTCTCAAAAATAACTAAGTCCTATGCCATGGAGCGCTTTAAAGGTGATAACCAACACCTTGAAGCGCACCCGGAAAACCACTGGGAGCCAGTGCAGCTCACGCAGGAGAGGTGTTATATGGGAGCGCCATGCGGCTCCCGTGACTACCCGTGCGGCCGCATTCTGGACCAGTTGGAGCCTCCGGGTGCTCTTCAAGGGGAGCCCCATGTAGAGAGCGTTGCAGTAGTCCAGAGCGTTGCAGTAGTCCAGCAGTCAATATTGACTGCTTCCCTATGACTATCATTAAGTGTTGTACCTTATGATTCTTGATGAATGTATCTTTTCTTTTATGTACTCTGAGAGCATATGCACCAAGACAAATTCCTTGTGTGTCCAATCACACTTGGCCAATAAAAAATTCTATTCTATTCTATGTACATTTTCATTATTAGCTGCTTTAGTTTTGTGTTCAGTCAATATAACATAATAATTTGTATCAGATCATATTGGCTGTAATTTACCTGTGTGTGTGTGTGTGTGTGTGTGTGTGTGTTTGTGTGTGTGTGTGTGTATCAGAGGTGGTATTCAGCTGGTTTGGACCAGTTCACTCGAACCAGTAGCGTAAATTGCGGGTGGCCCCACCCACCTGCCCCAGCTCTATGTCATCCTATTTAGGCATGTTTTTGAGGCCAGGTGCATGCACAGAAGGAGCATGCACCAGCAAAGTACATGCATAGAAGGCCAGGCGGATGCATGGATGCGCATGTGCTCACATTTGTGAACCGGCAGGGAAAGTAAGTGAATACCACCCCTGGTGTGTGTGTGGGTGTGTGTGTATGTAGAAAGAGAGAGAGAGTAGATGTCTTTTTTTTTTTAATTGAAAAAGTTTTACAAATACATTTTCTCCCCAGTTTCCCCTCCTAACCCTCCCTAACCCCCCTAACCCTCCCCTCCCCCCATGACTTCCACAAAATATAATCCAAATCAAAATCACATTTTATAAAACTTGAACCCCTCCACCCCCTGTATATTATTCAAATCTTCACAAAATTCAATTATTCTATCCCTATATAATACATTCAATTAAAAGCTATCTGATATTTTCTAGTTTGGTATTTATTTTGCACATAATCTATCCACTTTTTCCAGTCCCATACATAAGTCTCTTGAGTTCGGTCTTTTAGATATGCTGAAATCTTCGCCATCTCTGCAAAACTGGCCATCTTCAAAGTCCATTCTTCAACAGTGGGCATAGCTTCATTTTTCCAATATTGACCTATCAGTAATCTCGCTGCTGTTACCATATACAATATCAGCTTTGTTTCACCCAATGTAAAACCGGCAGGGAAAGTAAGTGAATACCACCCCTGGTGTGTGTGTGTGTGTGTGTGTGTGTGTATGTATGTAGAAAGAGAGAGAGAGTAGATGTCTTAATATCATAGGAAAATAGAACAGTTGACTTCTCAACATTCTTATAAAATTTTGTACAGTCTGAAAGAATGATAAATTCCAAGTATTATACACCACCCATCACCTTTCTTGCTGCTGATCACCAACTACAACAATTTATTTTAAAAATGATGTTTCAACATATTTTTCATTAAGATGACAATGTCAAAGAAAGTAAATGTATATGAGGGGCTTGTTCATAAAGCTGCAACTATTTCTGGTCAATCTCTACTTGGCTTTAAGATTAATGGAGGGTCACTCTTGATAGACAGGATCCACTGACCCAAATACTGTAGCTGCTTTTACTGTGCTCTTTGAAGGCACCATCTCTATTAAACAATTCTATCGCTGAGAGGCCTAGCCATTAGGTCTCTTTTGTGGAAAATTTAGGGCATTTTTCTCAGATCGCTAGCCAGCTAGTATGGAGAAATTATGATTGCATTTACACTGCTTTTCTTCTCTTCATAAGAATTAAGATTGAGGAAGGAAAGAATACCAAAAGACAGATTCAGATATGTTTACATTGCCACTCAGCTATTGTGAATACTGTAAAGTCTGAAGCTGGGGGTGGAAGGTGAATTCAAGGTTATTTTTTTTTTGTCTTCTGCTAATATCCCACATGAAACCAGATACAAAATAATAGGTAACTAGATGACATCATCAACGCCCGGTGCCCAAATTAGGTAACATCATTACTGTATAGCTGGATGAAAAATAGCCCAAGAAAGTGGGTGGAAAATGATACGGCAGACTGATAATATTATCTAGTTTGGTAATGAAATATCTGCAAGAAAACAACCAAGCTCAGAGAGCACCAAGTCCTCACAGTTCAACTCTGAGCTACAAATGTTAAATATTAAAATATATCTTTGAAGAGTGGAGCCAGAATTTCATTTTAAGAGTGTCTGCTATAATAGACTATGTTTAAAAGATGTTATGGAAGAGGAACATGCTTTACTGGGCAAGAATGAAACTCATCTGAAAATGGATTTTAAAATGACAAGAATCATACACGAAAAAAATGCTACACTGTACAAAGCAACTGGCTGATGTCTTAGCACTTAAAAAGGTATTTTTCCTATTTGGATTTACAAAAGAGACTTGTTAAAGCTTTGAAAAATTTTGTGAGAAGAGACAAAGAAAAAATGAAAAGAAATCATATTTTCACACATTATTTGAAGGGAGTAAAGAAGAACAAGATTGTTAAAAGTAAAAAAGGAATATAAAGTTAGTTTATTTGATCAAAATTAAAATAGATATGTTGTTACAGCTGATAATGCTTAATGAAATTAGTTTTTAAAAATTTCTTTATATTATTTCTTTTTAGGAGATGGTGATAAGTTATTTAAATTGTTAATACTTGTGATGAAAGGGAAAGTAATATATTTTTCTATTTTTCTTTTTAGTCTTTTATTTTTTTAGTTTGTATTATTATCATTGTAATCATTATTTTTAATAAAATTACTATTAAAGAGAATGCAGTGTTCAAATGATCCAATCACTTCCGAATGTTAATGTCTGCTAGACAGTACAATAACAGATGGTTTAAAATAACAACTGGATAAAATTTAGTCATTGGCAAATGAGCACTTGGTTTAAGTGTGAACACTGTTATTCTCCAGGTTCTATAATTCAATGATAATATTCAGTTAAAATCAGTTAGGGATGCAAAATTTCTACTGAAATGAATGTCTACCGAAAATGATAAATCAACAGAAATATCCTTTGATAGTAATTACAAGCTACAGACTCTGCAATTATATAGGGCCTGTGAAGCAGATGCTGAATTGCTGTCAACACTGAGCTATTTCCTCCATGTTCTCTCTCAGCCACCTAGGAAATGAATCCCATCTACTGAGCTCTGCATATTTTATTCTTTGCTTAGAAAAATAATAACGTGAAATAAGGTGCCTGTAAACTGTATAGATGGTTCTAATCTCTTCTGATCAAAGCGAAAACGAGCTGGGGGAAGTTTCATAAGAAGCAATCTAGAATTAAGGAGAAATTTCCTAATAGTGAGAACAATTAACAAGTGGAACGGCTTACATCAGAATTTATGGGTGCTTCATCACTGGAGGCTTTTAAGAAGAGACTGGACAGCCACTTGTCTGGAATGGTATAGGGTTGGGATGGTGAAACTATGGCACGCGTGCCACAGGTGGCACGCAGGGCCCTCTCTGTGGGCATGCAAGCTGCTGCCCCAATTCAGCTCCGCCATGCATGCCGCCAGCCAGCTGGTCGTTGGATCTCTGCTGCACATACGCAGAGGATGGGGCGCATGCGGGGGGGCTGTGTGCACATGCACAGGAGTGGGGCACATGCACACGTATGTGCGGGGCCAAGTGTGCATGTGCGGGGCCGAGTGTGCATGCACGAGGCCGAGTGCACATACACGGGATGCTGTGGGGGCCTTGCGGCATGCGTGGGGAGTGGAGCATGTGAGGGGGGTGCATGCATGGGAGTGCATGCCGGGGGCCACGCGTGCATGCGCAGGGGTGGGGCGTATGCATGGGAGGCATGTGCGCATTGCATTTTGGGGGTTCAGGTGCGCTTTGGGCACTCAGTCTGGAAAAGGTTAGCCATCACTGGTATAGGGTCTCCTGCTTGAACAGGGGGTCAGACTAGAAGACCTCCTAGATCCCTTCCAACTTTATTATTCTGTTATTTCCTGTTAAATTCTAATTCTCCACAAGTTCTGGTCTCAGTCTATTGCTCCTGAGCTACATAACTTTATAAATAATGGTGCCACAGCGTGAAAAACAGAAAAATGTGTACATATGCTTTTGGAAGAATTAGAGGTAACATTCATATTTTCACTTAAGAAGTTTAAAATAATGTGCTTGATCCTTAATTCACCTTGACCATGGAATTAATCTCTAATTCTATCTGGGTAATGAAATTTTATTTGTTTATGTAGCCTAGGCTAGACATCAGAGGCATGATCTGCTAAAGTTGCAGTGAGTAAATGATTATGTAACTTTTTCTTTCTCCACTCTGATGATGCCCAGCTACATTGGTCTCAAATTACGAAAAAACGTGTAGGTTACAAATTCTAGGATTTATAATCCAACCAGTTCTAGAGAGCACCAGGGTTTGAGAATATTGTTCTAAGGTGAATGAGTTAGCCCCCATTTGTACTGCCAAATTGCCTTTTGCTTGAATAGATCAGCAGCTTTTAGGATATTTTGAAGTCCTGCTTCATTTGGACTCCTCAGATCAGGTGACTTGTAGTTGGGAAAGAACTTTTCAGGAGTGTCATCTTGATTATAGAACAGCCTTCCCTTTCCCAGAACAGCTTGCCCGATGGCATTTTTGTTATTGGTTCAGTGACTTGATTCAGTGATAAATGACTTTTTATTTATCCAGGCCTTTTAAATAATGTATGGGTTTGGTTTTTTTTTAGTCTGTTCAAAATGTGTGTTTAATCATGCATTAATTTTAGGTTCAGATTCCCATAAATGGTTGAGAATACTTTGTTCTTAGTCTGGGTCCTCCTAGCAACATCTAGGTAGGAGATCAAAAATATTTTCTTGACCCCCCCCCCCTCTCTTTTCTTTTTCTTTTCTTTTTGCTTCTAAACTGCCACATATTTTAGCTGGGAAGTTGGGAGGGGGTTGTTGTTGGAGCAATAGAAAGTTAGTCATTACAACATTCCGTACTTAAGGACTTTTGCCTGTGTCTGATGCAGATTGCATGAAGATTGTATCCGGTGCAGTGTGAAGAGTTGATTGGACAATGTGATGAACTTGTGGGTGTGGGGCAGGGCTGTGAACTCTTAGCTGGATGGGGGAAACCTGTAAGCTTTCAGATTCAGGTTTTCCCAGATGTGTCAACATGACATCTCTAATAAATTGGAACTTTGAGGAACCTCAGGTCTCACAGCTTTATTTTGTTGGGGTGTTCCTTGGAACCCTGACATTACTATGCTATTTAATATTACTATACTAAGTAATAGTAACAGTCATTATATATTACTACATTATTATATATTACTATATTACTTAAAACAGAAGTCCTTATGACAGACAATGATGGCTAGATTATCTCAACAGTTTTTCTTGGAGTATTTCACAAGTATTTGCCTAGGTCTTGAAATAAAAAAAGCTCCTTTTTATTCTTTGCAATCTAACAAAAAGTTTGAAAGAAATTATGCAAATTTACTGAGATCTTTGTCTGTCTGGATAACTCTCCAAAACTAGAATGGAATAATACCAAACTTAGTGCCGGAGAAAAAAACTGGAAAAAAGAAAGACTGAGTTTGGAAATGGATCAGATCTGACCGGGGCTGCGAAGGAAAAATATTGAAAAAAACAAAATCCCACAATGCACTTCTGTGGTGACCGCTCCCTTCTAGGCCCCTCCCTTTAGAACCTTTGACCTAGAGCAGGCGTGGGGAACTACTGCCCTTTTATGACTCGTGGACTTCAACTCCCAGAATTCCTGAGTCACCATTTCTAGGAGTTGAAATCCACAAGTCATAAAAGGGTCTTGATTCCTTACCTCTGACCTAGAGCAATACAGTTTATCTTTTGCATCCCAGTACACACACACACAAAACACATGAATTCATACAGATGCAACATGAGAGGAAAGCAAAAACATAGACGCAACAAGTTATTTCATCGCACAGAATAGAGATCCCTCCTATGGTGACGGCTGATTTTTTTAAAAATGGAAAAAGTTCAAGCAATCATGCTGTCTATATTCTCGATAGCTTGTTATATATAACCTTCTTTTTTCTAGAATCGGGTTATAAAGAAAGTTTAGCGAGGAGCTAAGGTGAGCTTAGATGAAGCTGCTTTAAGGAGTTGAATTATTGAAGTTAATGGGACTCTTCAAGCAACTGAAAAAAGATTCCCCAACTTTCTCCAGTGCCTATGCTAGGGAACTGGGAACTGGAAGCTGCAGTTACTTGCAGACTAAGTTGATTAACAGTTTGGAGGATACAGATGAGAACATGTTGAAATATATCTCCTGCAATTCTACAATCTGTGGGATCAGAGCTGAAGCCAGCATCAAGAGTTAAGGTGCAGGTAAGATGTATTTTATGTTTATGCTTTAAAAAATTTTTTTTTTAAAAAAAGAGTTAAGATGCAGGTCCATTGTTACATGGTGGAAAAGCTTTTTGTGATGATAACAGCTTGAGTTCAAAGGATTCTCTATTTTGAGTACCAAGAGCCTATAAATTAAGCAAGAAAGAAAGTTTGTAACAGCAGGTAAATAACCTATGTTGATATCTGCTGAATACAACATTTAGACAGGCTCAGAGGCCTAAATAAGGCTTTACAGTAGATCCCCCACAATTAAGTCCCTGTTCTTGTAGGACCCATTCCATTTCACAGAAGTTTAGAGCACATTAATTTTTATGAATCTTTCCAGTCTTATATCAAGCAGGTATATAGATCACAATAGAAGAGAATATACGTAGCTCAAAGGTTGAATTGTGGAGTCCTTGGTGCTCTCTAAGACTAAGGTATTTGTTTTCTTGCAAATAACCAATTAGAAAACCATCAATGCTAGTGAGTATGTGGTTTACTGTCCGATTACATACACTAGCTTGCCCTGTTACTTATGCTATCTCATATTATTTGTATAAATAACCTGCAGCATTCAAAATGTACACTGAGCTAAGGAATTTCAAATTGGTTCATACTGGATCTGCACAATATAGTCAGTGGTGGGATTCAATTTGTTTAACAACCGGTTCTGTGGGCATGGCTTAGTTGGGGGTGTGGCTTGGTGGTCATGTGACCGGGTGGGCGTGGCTAGCTGGTCATGTGACCGGGTGGGCGTGGCTATGTGCATAGGGACTACTCAGAGAGCTGAAAAAAGTCATTTCTGACTGGTCCTCGCACTTATGACCATCCTCACATTTATGCCCGTTGCGGCATTCTTAACAACCGTGTCAGTCATTTCACCACTACTTCTCTTCATCACAGTGACAAGATAGGGCGCAAAACGTAAAATGTGAGGACAGTTGTAAGTTCAAGGACTGGTCAAAAGTGCGAGGACCGGTCAAAAATAACTTTTTCAGCCTTTTGACTAGTCCATATGCACATAGGGACTATTCAGAGGGATGAAAAAAGTCATTTCTGACTGGTCCTCACATTTTTGACCAGTCCTTGCACTTATGACCTTCCTCACATTTATGCCCGTTGCGGCATTCTTAACAACTGTGTCAGTCATTTCACCACTACTTGTCTTCACCACTACTTGTCTTCACCACGGTGACAAGATAGGGCGCAAAACGTAAAATGTGAGGACAGTCGTAAGTTCGAGGACTGGTCAAAAGTGCAAGGACCAGTCAGAAATAACTTTTTCAGCCCTCTGAGTAATCCATACGCACAAAAGGATACAGCAATAGAGAGGGATGAAGGAAGGAGAAGAGAGATGGAAGAAAGAAGGAGAGAGAGGGAAGGAAGAGAAGGGAGGAAGGAAGGGAAGGGAAATTAGAGTAGGAGTGAGGGTAAGAGAGGGAGGAAGAGAGGAGGAGAAGGAGAAAGGAAGAGGAAGTAGGGAAGAGAAGAAGGGGGGGAAAGAAAGTAAGAAGGAAAGAAAAGAGAGAGGTGGTAGGTTTGAGGAGAAAGATTGCTGTACAGTAAAAAAGATGAAATGGAAGAAAGGCAACTCCAAACAAATATAAAGATATTAAGATAAAGAATGAATTGTTAAACTTTAAAGAACAAAAGAGAACAAATATGAATAAATAGCAATAATTAGAAACACACATACAAACATACAATTTATTTTCTTTGAACAGAGTATTTGGCCGGTTCACAAATTTAAACAGTGTTTACTCATTTCAATTAAATTTACAATTTCTATATTTCCTTTTTGGCATATTTATTCCTCATCTATTTTTTTAAAAAACCAATATTACCCTTTATCCTCATCTCTAATCTTAATCAAATTCAATTTTTCCCTTCTATTTTATATTATACCCCTTCCCATTGTCATCTATTTTTACATCCATCCTCACATTGGTTAATTATGTAATATTACAGTTGTTTAATATAAATTCAACATTTTAATATAAATCAATTAGTTATATAACTATCTTTTTTGTATATTAATCAATATGAACATGAATATTCCAATTATTTCCATGCAATCCAATTTCTTACAAATCAATTAATTATATTTACCAATAATAATAAACCAAATAATTTCCCCCATATATTCCTCCAAACCACAACCATTTCTACTTTCAACACAATATACAATTAATAGTATCTCAATTATTACAATTCCCTAGTTAAATAGAGCTTTTTTTCATTTGTGTTTTAAAATCTTGAAGTCTCCTCTTTTTCCCTAAATTTCCCATTGTTTACACCTATCTTTTTTGGTGAGGAAAAAGAAAAGAAATCTGCCTGCCTAATTTTCCAATGTTGCAGCAAACAGCAAAGCCAACAGCCTGCTTTACTTTCAGTTTCGTTTTTCAGCATAGCTAGGGGGAAAAAAATCTGCTCCAGCACTCTTTGCAAGCAAGCAGCAGAGCCCTGAGCAAAACAGCTGAGAGCAAATCAACTGAGAGTCGGGAGGCCGATCTAATCAATGGGCTAATTAGCCTATGCTGAAGCTCCGCGGGCCAATAAAATTACAAAAAAAACACCGAACCGTTTGTTAAATTGCTGGCTCTCCCGCCCCTCGCCCACCACTATTTATTGGCAATAAATAGTGGTGGAGCGAGGCATGGGGCGGGGCGAGCCAGCAGTTTAACAAACGGTTCGGCGGAACCACCTAGAACCGGCAGAATCCCACCACTGAATATAGTTCTATAAATTGTGATTGGATGCCATTATCCTTCTTATCTTCTCTATTACCTTCTCTTATTGGCATTTTAAGATTATATTACTTTGTTATTTGTATGTACACTGAGATCGTATGCACCAGAGACAAATTCCTTGGCTGACCAACCATACTTGGCCAATAAAGCTATTCTATTCTATTCTATTCTATTCTATTCTATTCTATTCTATTCTATTCTATTCTATTCTATTCTACTCTGTTCCGTTCCATTCCGTTCCGTTCCGTTCCGTTCCGTTCCATTCCATTCCATTCCATTCCATTCCATTCTATTCTATTCTATTCCATTCCATTTTATTCTATTCTATGACATTTTAGTGTACCATAATATTCAGTGATGGCCATGAACTTAAATGACTTGAAGTTAGATTAAATAAGTTCATGAAGGACAATTCTATCAAGGGATATTGATCTTGAAATCTCAGTGTTATTTCTGTGCTGGGGAAAGTATGGCTCCAAATGCTGATCTCAAGGACAAAACGGTGGGAGAGAAGTATGTCTCCATGTTCTGTTTGCAATCACCTCAAAAGCATTTGGTTGGCCAATATAAAAAAATTAAATGTTCCTTGACATTGCAATGGTATTATTATATTTTATTCACTAGTATCCTATTGTGAGACCATACCAACCAAAGATTTACAGCATTTAATTTTATTAAAAACTGATAGTTTTTTTCTTATTGTTTTTCCTGCAAGTACAGGTTCTACTTTTTTTTCAGATCAAATGAGTGTTGATCCATTGGTAATGATAGGAGTTGACTGATTGGCTTGTCGCCCAAGCCTGAAGTATTTTATTGTGAGAACATACCAACCAAAGATTTATGGTGCTTAATCTTCTTAAAGATGGAGATGTTTGTTTTAATTTTTAAAAACAGAAAGAGAGATCAGGTACACTTTAAAAAAAAAGTTGCAAGGTTTCTGCAAATCTTTGAGTTTTCTTTATTTGGACCATTATTTTTCTGCCATGGAGGATATTGTTCCATTTGCATTCAGTGATAAACTTTGTAATTCTTATTTTCTAGAAGAAACATTTGTAATAAACGCTATTTTCATTACTTAATTCAGATTGCTTAAAAAAACAGCCTTATTGCTATATGTGCTTCTTGTTCTTAGTACAAATTTATCTTAATTCTTAATTCTATTTTATGTTTGGATTCTAGCAGCTTTGATTTACGAAGTTAATCTGGCCCGAATCCCATCTTGGATTGTTGAATAATATATACTTGTATCATATTGTATTTTAATGATGCATTTATTCTAGTACATCATCTGACTGATAGTGCTTCCTTGACAGATTAGCATCATATATCATCAAAAAGGCATATTTGTAATATATAACCAAATAATGTCAGTGGGGAAGAAAGGAGAGGCCAATAGGAACTGATAGTTTATTAGCTGATTTGCTTATTTCTTTCTGACATTTTTGGGAAGGCTTTTAAAATACTGAGTTCAATAACAATTTTTTAACTGAAGTTGAAGATACAACATTTAAACACATCTTTTTCCTGTTATTTTGCTCTAATGATGGGAAAAGTCATTTGTAATAGAGAAGAGATCATTTGAACACTGAATCAGATGATCGGAGTTTGGCTTGCTGAGGTTTATTAAATTATTGGGTGTCAGAAGCCAAAGTCAAGTAGGCCAGGTCTGCTTTTGTGCAGGAGTTTTTTTTGTGTGTGTGTGTGTGTGTGTGTGTTTGAACCATATTGCACTTCTCAGACAGAAAGCTTTTTCTGTCTAATTTCTGATTCTCATTCATTTCAGTGAACTAGAATGTCATTCTCCAAATTTAACTAATAATATGTCCATCATCTTTTATATATATATTATTATTTTATATATATATTATTTTTTAATACAATACACACCATATGTATTTTGTGGAGAGTGTATTGACTGGGTCAAATCTTTTTTAAACAATGCTAACAGTAATAATACAAATAAGTATACATAATCCTGATCTTCCAGCTTCCAACAGTACCATTCTCTCTTTATAATTCTTTATCATTTTTTCCACTAATTCATTTAAACATAAATAACATTTCTTTGTGCCGTGTATTTGTTATCCCCTACTAAGTTACTGACATTTAATATTTTGAGAATTACTCATTATTCCACCATAATTTCAATATCCCAAATGTCTAGGACTACTAATAAGGCCAAATATTAACAAAATTTAATCAATCCCAGGAATATATCTCAAAATCCCCACAATTTCTAATCCTTAAAAGTTTAAGTTCACAATATACTTTAACACACAATTATTACAATAGTATAACAATACAATTAGATTTCCTAATCCTAAACTTCCACCTACTAAGCTAATAAGATAATAGATTCTATTATCTGTTAATATGTATGCTACTATTTTTCCTATTTGTATTTTCTATCTTTCCATTTTATTAATATATTTTATTATTATCCATCATCTCTTAGCCTTTTTGGAGTTCCATCATTTATTTACTTTTTAACCACCCTTTTATTTCTCTCTCTTGGAGTCTTATAACTCTTTTTGATATTTTTATACCTATTGAAGATTCCCTTCGGGTTTTGCCCTTTGTCTCTTTCTGCTGTATTATTTGAACACCCATCAATAAGATTTTCCTTTTTAAAAAAGAGATTTTTCTCTTTTTTTCTCTAAACCTTTCTTTTTTTTGAAGAGATTTTTCTCTCCCCCCCACCCCCACCCCCCGTTCTATTATAAGCTTTTAAGGAATTATCTAAGTGATTCCTACTTTTTAATCCTTTCTCTTCATTATCTGTATCTTCTTGCATCTCTAATTTCTCATCTATTTCCTGAATATCATGTTCATTTCCACCCCCCCCCCCCCAATTGTTGAGTGGCTTGTATACTCATTTAGTGGCTTCTACACTTTATCTTTAGAAAATTCCCTTGTCTCCTTATTGTTCTTTATAGTTTCATCATTCATGCATGTTTTTGAGCATCAAAATTATTTCCTCATTTGCCTCTATTATCCACTGTATATCAATTTTGTAACAATTTGATTCCAACATCTCAATATTTAAAAACTCCAACTTAATAAAATTCAGTCAATCCCATAGTTATACCACCAAATCCCCTAAATTTATAATCTTTAAAATTCTTTAGTAATTTACAGCCTTATGGTTTTCCAATTACATATCTTCCCAATTGTCCAAATTTCAAAGTCTTATTTAATTTTTCTTCTTTTCTCTTTTCTTCTATCACCTTTCTTCTTTTGCCTCGTAGAATGTTCTGTCAAATAGCATTAATAATCCAAATCCAAATTAATCCACTAGGTTCCTCCAATCTTTCAAATCCATAATCCAATAGCCAGTTCCAATAAAGTTTAGTTATTTGCACTTTAGTTCATCTTAGAAATCCTCAAGAGGAAAAAGAAACTCATTAGGTTTTTTCAAAATATCCAAATCATCTTCTAGAATAGAGTCAAGGTCAGGCTGCCTTCCAGATATTATTTACTTTCTTCTATTCTGTGTATTAGACTTTATGTGTATTGGACCTCAGTTTTACTTAGACTACTGGCACTGTAGTGTTCCTCTTCTTCCAGTAGATGGCTCTCCTGCTCCCAAATCCAAAATTAAACAGTATGTCAAAAACAGCTGATTATCAGATAGGTCCAGGGGGGTTAGAAATACAAATAAGCAAGACAGTTTCTCCAAAAAATCACCTTTCAAATTGTTTAAGCTTTTTTCCAGGCTTTCTGTATTTTAAAGCTTCCCTTGGCATTTCTTTCACCTTTTAATTTTCAGTCTTTAATCTTCTCCATGTGTCTAATCGCCACTTTCTTAATGCTTGGAGATTATCTTTTAAAATTCTTGTACTTAAATTAAATCTTTAGAGTAAGAGTTGGAAGTTATCTCACCCAGTTTCAGTGCTCTATCCATGGACCGTTCCAGCACAAATCTTATGATCCCGGTTGTCCCAGCTTGTGACTACCAAAAATGGCCTTCGTCCCTGCTGACGTTCGGGAGAGGTTGCTTTGGACCTAACGAGGAAATTGTGAGTTCCTTGTGGTTCACGAAGTACCTCTCTTTTCTTTGCTGCCCCTACAAGGCGGCTTTGACCTCGTAGGGTCTCCCAACAGTTGTTGCCGGCTGGATTTTGCAGGGCTTGGCGGAGCCCGCTATTTTTCAAGCCGTTCTTGCCACGAGGTCAACCAGAAGTCCTTTTCTATATGTCCATCATCTAAACATGCAAAAATAGTCTATTTTTCTTATTTTCTTCTATTATGACTTATATCAGTCATCTCTAGTTGGGCTCCCTTCAGATTACAGTTACCAGAAAGCTTCATTGCCATCATTCCTAGTGAATCTCTTGAGGCAGAGTGGATGGTGGTCTCATACCAGGAATTCCTAGTATAATTACAATAGACTGCCATTAATCAGGCTGAACCTGCAACTTTCTCAATTGTCTAGTTCAGTGTTTCTCAACCTTGGCAGCTTTCAGATGTGTAGACTTCAACTCTCAGAATTTTCCTAGCCAGTAATGCTGGTGATGCTGGCTGGGAAATTCTGGGAGTTGAAGTCCACACAACTGAAAGCTGCCAAGATTGAGAAACACTGGTCTAGCTGGAGAGTGCTTTGCTCTTCTCCCAAAGTCATTTGCCAGATCAAAGCTGTATTTCACTTTATTTCCTAATATCTTGTTCTTGCTCTTAGCAATTTCTGTTGTCTGCCCACCCACCAGTTTTTCTTTTCCTGGTTTTGTTTTTGTTACTCTTATCTGTACCTATGTGTCATCCTCCTTCTTTTCTTTCTCATTTTGGATTGTTCCTTTAGTCTTTTGTTACGCACTATGGCTTTACAAGAGAGATTGTGTATTGACAATATGTGTGGATGAAATAATCTAGTCAGATAATATGATCAAAGATTAGAAAGGAAAATTTAGAAGATCTTGCAAGCTAGTGCTTCCTATGGGTGTATGCTGTTCCTTGCCTTGGCCTTGTGTGTCAGAATGTATTCTTCATATTTCTCAATTCATTTTCTTGTGTAGTTGTGACTCATACTAGAATCTCTCAAATATAAAGCAGCATAATTTTGAAATAGTGGCATAAATAACAAAATATTGATTTAACAGGGATGACAGCAGTCAACGAGTGACACACATTTTTAAAATTAGCTTGTTGTAAAGTCATTCCTTGTCACTGAGTTGGCTTCGACCCCTGGTAACTGCAGGGATAAATACTTGCTATTCTGATATTGCTTAAAGTCACTCATAGTTCTTCCAGGAAGATTTCAGTAGTCTTTTTCATCCTGTTTATTTACTTTCTCCATTGTTTCTCCCTTCTTCTATTTCCTCTGAATTTGCCAGGCCTAATATTTTTTCTAGTCTATCATCAGCTTGCTCACATGCCCAGAGTGTTGGGTTTTGGCTTGCTGATCATCATCTCAAGGGAAAAATATTTGGCCAGGGGTAAACTCTTCTTGCAGTTCATTCAACCCCTATTAATATCTCAAAATCCATAATTTTAAGGCAACTATCTACTTTTTCTCACTCCACTTTTTCACTCATGTGAAAGATGTCCATCTTTCACATTATCACTGGGGAGGGGATGGGGGGGACAGAAACGTTGCTATTCAACTATTCTGATTTTCATTTTCACTATAATGTACTGTCTTTCATTACCTTGGCTAAGCATTTTATGTGTCTTCCTCTAGATCTAGGATCATTCTGGCATGATCTATTCAGTCAAAGCCCTTTCAAAAATCAATCAAGAATCAAAGGTGAACTGCCTTTTTATATTCTCTTGTTCTTTTTGTTATTCACCTGATAGTATATTAGCTATCTTGCTTGTGTCCATCTGTCTTTTGCTTAAGCCTGCCTACTTATTTGGATTTCTCTTTCAGCGTTTGGTTCTGTTCTTCTATATAGGGTGTTAAACAGGGCTTTACTCAGTTGAGGAATTAATGCGATTGCTTGTACTTGCTTTTTCTGTCTTCAGTATATGCACCAATCTTTTCCAGTCTCAACACATTCACTTTATTTTCTGAGCTAGGGTCTTCCCCCACGGTTGAGTTAAATTGCTAGCTACCATATTTGAGTTAGCAGTAAATTATATTGACATGATCTTCATGTACCTCCCCTTGCTAATCCCCATTTTGTCTATTGTGTCTATTCTGATTCTGTCTAATGAGTGCAGCAAAGTGATTGATTGGTTCATAGGATTGGAAGGAACCTTGGAGATCTTCTGCTCTAACCCTATGCCCCGCAGAGGTATCCTCGTACTATCCTAGACAAATGGCTGTTCAACCTTTATAGAAAACCTGCAGTGATGAAGCATCTACAACGCCAGGAGAGAAAACTGTTGCTACTTAATAGTTCTCATGGTCAGGAAGTTACTCCTTATTTCAAGTCTGGATTTCCTTTTGCAATTGGTTTTTGTCCTACACTCAGGAGCTATGTAGAATAATCAGTAGGTGGAAGCTTTACAGAAGAAGATCCATTCCTCCAATTTTGATGCCCTCCTTGCGTGTTATGAGCTGATGGGAAAACTCCTGCCAATCATGGCATTGCAGCAAAAATCTGTCATCTCCTGATTCCTTCCTGTGGGCTACTCTCCTACATCCTGTAACGTGGTAACATCAGCTGAATTAAATTTTTACATAGAGGCAGATTAGAATGAAATTTTTACACAGAGTCAGATTAGACTAAAAAAGGGAGTTGAGCCAGGGGTGAAATCCGCTTACCTTCGCTACCGGTTTGCAAATGGGAGTGCATGCGCGACACCTCTGTGCATGTGCAGGACCTTCGGCGCATGCGCAAAGCGTCAAAAACAGGACATGATGACGTCCGGATGGGTGGGCGGAGCCTCCCACCACCGGTGTTTCTAGTTCGGCCGAACCGGATAGAACCGGCTACATTTCACCACTAAGTTGAGAACTTTTACTTTAAAAAATCTTTCCTTTTTTAATAGATTCCTCTGTTCAGGAACCAGTGGGATATCTTTGTGTGGATGTGGTTGTTGTCATCATTTTAATATCGCAGTATTTCAGTGTGTTCCACTGAGACACTTTGTCAATATTATGCTATTTCCCTGTTGCACTATTTCATGGTCACCTTAATTCACACACTACTGTTTCATCTATTGATGTTTCAAACACCCCTGTATCCAGCTGTTTAGGGAAACAAGAGCAGAATAGCAGTAGAAGAGGCTGATCAAGGACAAGAGGACAAGAATCATATCCTTAAAGCCTGGTATTAAAATGAAAGCAGCATCTTTTTAAAAAATGAAAGTTGTTGTCTGGACATATTTGAACTGTGGTTAGATGCAGTTTTACTGCTGCTTCTGCAGTTTTAAATTGTTCAATGGGTAATTCATTTGTACCTGGTACTTGCCTATTTGACAGGTGGTCTATTACCTGTCATACCTTACTTTTTAGAGGAATTGATTCTTGAATATATTCTCTCTTGACAAATGTTTCTGTCATTCTAAAATCCCACTTGTGCTACAGACTTTATGTCTTCTTTTTGCCTCATTTGCTCCTGGGAGATCTGGTCTATTATTTTTCTTAGCTGTAAATTTTCTTGTGATTTCTCCGATCCTTCAAAAGATCTCTTTTTTCATTAAATATATTTAATTGTTGACATGTTTAGTTGAGATACTTTTCCAGGTTCTTTTTGGCTTTACATTGGAAATCTGTGTTCAATCATTGTTCATCCTTTTATCCAAAGATTTTACTCCCCATCTTACTTGGAATTTTTTCTCCTCAAAATGTTGGGAATATTTTTCCCAGTTCAGTTTTCAAGACATCTCTGGTCTCTTCCCATCATCCTTCAGGTTTTCTTTCACATAATTTATGCATAGAAATTCTAATATTTGTAGCTTTTATTGGGACCAGGGCTGATTAATGCTTCTTATTAATCAGAGTGGGGGAAAATGTACTATAGTCTAAAAATTCTGGTATTTCCCTTTTTCTCCAAAGTATCATTCTAATAGCTAATTGGGTCAGCTGGAAATACTGTATTATGTGCAATTATAACATAGTTAACCCAGCTACTGGTATCAACCAGAGGACGTTAGTTTAGTCCCAAGCATCCTTATCCAGACTGATTCAACCCTGTGTTCTCATTACAACGAATGGATATATGAACTCTTCTCTCCATTACTATCTCCTAAAGCTAATTAGTCAAGAAGCCGATGAAGGTAACATTACATTCCCATACATATTTTACAAAATCAGTTACAAAAACAGTAACCAAGATCTTCTCAATCCAGCAAATAAAATTGAGAAAACTGCACAAAATCAATTTCTGTGCAAATATTTCTTTGCTGTGTAAGAAACCATTCCAGAAACTGGGGTTGCAATTCTGCATGGTGACACATCTTCAAGGTCAAGGTATTGAGTAGCCTGCTGAAGAAGGGCATGGCATTTTAGCTGCTTCATAGCTCCAGCCAGCTAACTCATGTGAATGGATCTACCTATTCATGGATGACAGCTAGTACAAGACAGCGCAACATTTCTGTAATTCTGCTTTAAAGAAAGTGGCATATATAGATGCAAGCTCTTCCCAAATGTTATTTTTCAGGTACCAAATATTACGTATCATACCTATCTCCTTCTTTTCTACCTACCCATCTGTCTGCTTCTTCATGGATCATTCTTAATTAAAAATTGTTTCATACCAGCATCACTGAAGTGTGCATCAGCACAATTATGGCAGAGGCACACAAATAATAAAAGTAGCAGCCAAGCATAAAACATTTGTGAATCCTGAGGGATGTCGAGTAGACTCAGGGAAAAAGAGAGCCTTAAACAGTTGAGGGTGGAAAACCTTTCAATAAAAGTCCAATCTTGAGAGAAGGTCTGAGGACTGCATTTATTGTACACAGAGTATGCAATGTGAAGGAATGGAATCACTGAACCTGCAAACCAGATAAAGCCAAGCTTTTGTCATCTATTTGATTTTTAAAAAAATAATAGAATGGCCCACAGTGCATCTGTAGGCTTCGCAGCCCTACTAATGAAAGTCAAGAATTGTTCTGACTTGCATTCCCTGTTGCCAGGCAGCCTCGTTTAATTCTCCTTTCTTTCTATGTCCTTGTCCAGTAAAGTATTTTTCTTTTTCTACAGCTGGCTCTTTTGCCTGAGGATCTGCTCTTTTGCATTTTAAACATTTGCTTGGTTTTTAGTTTAAGCCCCTGAGACTAATTGAGAAGCTCTGGCTTTCTGCACTGCCAACTGCGGTTATTTATTTCTGTCACTTCATACAGGGCATCTTCTGCAAATTGGTTCCCTCCCTCATTATGGCACAAAGAATATCTTTAAAATAAATAAATAAATAACAATTATTGGAGGGTGTTTTTTTTTTTTTGGTTAAGCGTCATAAGGTATATTAAAGTGTTGGATTTGGGTCTTCTGAATAATTGATAGTAGTAGCCATAGCAACTGCAAAAGTTTTCTTCACTGTCTCCTCAATCTGCCTGCAAAACTGGCACTTTAGACTTCCACTTGGAACAAGGTGAATTAGTCCAAGAAGAAGCTGAGGCAGGCACTATGCTGTAGCCATTTTCCAATCTGAGCAAGGAACTATTGACTGAGTCACCAAATACCGAACAAAAACCAAAGTAAACCAAAGAAAACAATTGCAAATAAGCCTCGATTTACAACCAGTCACTTAACAGAGCCTCCAAAAAAGCTAATTATGACCCATTTTCAGAGTTAGAATGACCGCACAAACAGAAGTCAGCCACATGATCACACCTTTACGACTGTTTGCAGTGCTCTGTGGACACGTGACCACAATTTGACTTTTTTACCAGTTTCTGCATTTACTACAGATTTTTAGCAAAAAAAACACCCATTGGAGAAAATTGATTTGTTAACGGCTGCAATGTTCGCTTAATGATTATTGCAAAAGTGTTGAAAAATGAGGTCATGTGACGCCTCAACTTAAAGACCACAATGACTGATGACTGCTATTCCAGGCTCAACTATGGTCATAATTCAAAGACTGCCTGCATTCACAGATTATTTTACAGAGTTAAAGTGAAACTCCATTTTCTCTTGCAAGGGTCAATGCAGCCTTCTGAAAAGTCTAGTCAATAGGCACATACAAACTCTGCAAGCTAGAATATTTTTCCAAACTAAAAACAGAAGCCAAATCACAACCCACTTCTTTAAAATTAATTTTTGATATAGTATACTCTTATTAGATATATTTAGATTACTAGAATAAATAAGCAAGTACAACTGTTTTACAGCCTTATGCTATTGTTAGCCATTGGTGTTAATAAACCTATATGTAGTTTCCCTGATATCTACATTTCTTGATTGCCCTATACTTGATGTTAAGGATATATAGTAATAGCACTTAGACTTATATACTACCCCATAGTGCTTTACAACACTCTCTGGACAGTTTACAATGCCAGTATATTGCTCCTAACAATCTGGGTCTTCATTATACCGACCTTGGGAGGATGGAAGGCTAAATCAACCTTGAACCCCATCAGGATTGAACTCCAGGCTGTGGGCAGAGTTTGCCTGCAATACTGCATTCTAACCACTGCGCCCCCAGTGCTGTTACAGTATATAGGAGTTGTGATGCAATGCGACAAAATCTAAACTGCCAAATGTTGCCCACCTCTATCTAAAGCATGAAGACCACTGTTTCAGAGATAATCACTGAAAAATCTCTTGGTGGGTCTGGTTTATATTATGGTTTACAAATCGTAAGTGTTAGATTGAATCATAATAAAAACAGTTTTACTCAATCAAAGTCTTGGATGATCTTATATTAAACTTGTTTTATTTATAAAATCAATGCCAAATAAACAATATTATAGTTTGCATAATAGATAAGCCAGCCTTTGTGCATTATAACACATCATAAATTACTGTTACCATATATTGTATTAGGTTCCAGACGAGAAATGGATTAGTTTGGTGCAATAAAAACAACAAATATCTTTCTATATTGTACATTATAGCATTCTATTTATTTTATATTCTCTATTAATTAACACTGCATCTCCAGATGACAATTCAATATTTGTGGGGGTGTCAGTTAGCTAGCTTAATTTAACAGTCAATCTAGATTCAAATATTATTTAACAATTACTGTTTATAGAATTATTTTTGTGCTGATTGCCATGATTTAAATTTCACTAAAACGAAAAATAAGTGTCTGGACTGCATCACTTTAAACTGAAAAAGCCTTAAAATGATCTTTCAGTAGAACTGATAAGTATCATAGGAGTTCCGAGTCCAATTTGGTGTAGTTTAAGCTTACGTTTTCCTTTTAAGGGAAAACTAAATGTGTTTTCAGCCTAATATTCAAGATTGTGATGTGAACATTTCCAATTCCTTGGATGAGAAGGTAAGAAAGAGATGATAAAAGAGTTGTCATTTTACATTACTTGTGATTTGAATATTTAATCTGTCACTGCATCAATCGATGGTAAAGAACATCTTAGCATTTAGCCTAAATGCTGAGCAAGAAATAATTGGGGCAATCCATTTCTCATGATTTTACATATTGTCAGCCATTGTGACTTGGTTCATTAATTTCCCAAGAATTCCAAGACCCAACCTTTTCTTAAATCTATTAAAAATCTCAACAGAAATTGAAGAGTATCTATACAGAATATACTTTTAAGACATTCAGTTTAGCCACATAATCCTGAAAATAATTTATTATTCTCTGCTTTTAAATGATTGTTCCTTCCTTTTTAATTATTAAGTGTATTATACAAACTGTGTATATAATACAATATTAAATAATTTATTTACATTTTGTTATATTAATGCTTTACTGAGCTTTTTCTAATGAAAGGGTGGATGGACTTACATGGCAATAAAAAGTTGAAGTGATCCATACACTTTCAGTACAGAAGATGACTACATGTTTAATAACATAAAAATTTCACATTGCAACACACTTGGCTGACATATTTTCTTTCTGCACACACTATACTCAGTGGAATGTGTGTAGCTCTAAGCCTGTTTTAAAATTTGTGTTGGCTGTCCTCAAGAAAATTCCTGTTTTATTGTATGACAGGATGAAAAGTCAAACTGGCAGTTCTAAGTACTACAACCATCATACTTTATAAGATGTGACCTGATATTAATTATATATAGGAGAATATCTACATGTCAGTGTTCATTTTACTGCACTGGGAAGAGTTTTCAGATTCCACAAAAGCCTGAAGTTCTGCAGATGTTTATTATGAGCAAGAATACTGCCAGACTTGATCTACCAAGACAAGTTCTTAGGCACAAAAGCCATTCATTAAGACATCTTACCATAATTGTCTGCTTCTTTAGGAAGGATCAAGATCTTCCATATAAATCTACATGTCTCTTAAAATCATTATCAGAGATTTGTATGTATCCCAGCATTCCCAGAGAGATGTCAAAGTAAAATCAACAATCAGCTAATGGAAGCTTTTCTCCATAATGGCCTTCTGCAAAGTCACCAGATATTTCCTTCTAAAGAAAAGTTTTTGAAACATGAGTAGTTTCAGTCATTTTATTACTTTTATGGTTATTGTAGTTATTCTTTATGCTTACATGATTAAGGTTGTCCTATGTTATATGTCAGATGATTGGCAGCATCTGCCCACTTTTGGCAGATCTCAAAAAGTTATGCAGTGTCATATCATCAGGAACTATCAGAGCGATACTTGGAAATTTAAAAAAAGAAAAAAAGAAGAAGGCAATGGCAAACCATGTCCCTATTTTTGCTCAGAAAACTATATAGAATGTCCATGAAGTTGACTGAATTTAAAAGGATGTATTCATACATAAATATTTACATACATATATTTGTGTGTGTATGTGCGTAATTTAGAAACTGTCCATCTCTCTCAAAGAGTAACTATGTTCTATGTATTGTTAATTATTATTTATTAGTTCAACTTATGTAGTTAGTCACCTTGAGCTTGTTGCTGAAAATTTTATTTTAAATTTTATTTTATTTTAAACCGACATATATTACTAAATCAGAGATGTTAAAAATGACTAAATCCGAGATTTCCTAAAATGAACTATGTATGTTAAAATTTATTTCATGATCTATCCAGTGGCCAATCTGAAGTGTGTGGAAGGAAACCAAGAAGCATAAATCTATTCTTAAACAATTGCATAAATAAAACCTAATCTTATCTTAAGCCTTTCAATTGATTAATCAATTTTACTTCAAACTTTAACCAGCAAGAAATACAGAACAATAACAATTAATCACAAATCTATGCAATATCTCCGTAACATAAAAACACTGTACAATAACATAAGATGTACAGGTATTTACTATGAGTCTATAAGAATAAAATCAATAAAATTACTATAAGTGTACACATAAAATCTATTTACTGCAAAATACCTGTGGGATTAAAAACTATGAACTAAAAACTTGAAGTCTATAAACTATTAGATTTATTATAGTATAAATTTGAGGCTAAAATCTATAGCACTCGGAACAAAAGATAGATAGAGCTATGCAGCCAAGGTCTGTCAAGCACTATAAAATGGATTTAAATAACGTATCTTAAAATAACCTAACCCTAAAATAAGATAGATACAAGGTTTTGTCTTTTAGAGGAATTCCTCAAATTTTATATCTTAGGATAGAGCTGCCAAGTTTATCTCAAATTTGTTTCTGCTGGGTAAAATTGTGCTATTTTTTCCCCTCTTCTACTTGTTGCTGGTATCCTTAAAATTTATATTGACTGTTTCCTAATATGATTTGATTGCTTATTTGTTCCCTATGACTATCATGAATGTATCTTGTTTTTTTATGTATACTGAGAGCGTATGCACCAAGACAAATTCCTTGTGTGTCCAATCACACTTGGCCAATAAAGAATTCTATTCTATTCTATTCTTTCATTCATCTTGAAATTTGTTCAGTTTCTTCAGTGAATAAAGCCCCAAATACAATTTTGTCAGATACTGGCTTTTGAACACCCAGTGTGAACTGAATTAAGGCAGAATACTATGGTTGTCAGCTTTTTTTCCCGAACACCATCACTCTGCTAAACAAATAATTCCCTCAACACTGTCAAACTATTCACTAAGGCTGCATTACTATTACTATTAGTCTTCTTATTGTTCCTATCACCCATCTCCTCCCACTTATGACTGCATGACTGTAACTTTGTTACTTGTATCCTTACGACTTATTTTCACACTTATAACCATTGCAGCATCCCCATGGTCACATGATCAAAATTCAGACGCTTCACTTCAACTGACTCATATTTATAGTATATCGGTTGCAGTGTCCCAGGTCACATGATCACCTTTTGCAACCTTCCGACAGGCAAAGTCAATGGAGAAGTCAGATTCACTTAACCGTGTTACTAACTTAACAACTGCAGTGATTCACTTAATAACTGTGGCAAGAAAGGCGGTAAAATGGGGCAAAACTCACTTAACAATTGTCTCACTTAGCAAGAGAAATTTTGGGCTCAGTTGTGGTTGTAAGTTGAGGACTATCTGTACTGTCTTCAGTTCTTAATGGATTTATTCAGCAGGCTTGCAGTAGGATCTCCTTTAGCAAACGAAGGTCTAAGGATACACTGTCCTGGGGAGGAGAACACATAGTTTCTGCATTCCAACTGAGTGTAGCACAGTCCATTAGGTAAAATATGCTCACTGGTGGGTGGGTGGGATGGACAAAATTAGCATTTGCAAGAAAATAAAGGCTTTGTATAAGCCTTTCATCAAATTTTGTCAAGGGTTACCAGATATCTGACATGCCAAGGAAGACACAGACAATTGGAAAGAAGGACAAATAGTGGGGAAACGAAGACATGTTTTTAACTTTCTTGGCATGGGCAACAAAGCTGCAAAGAATTGACTTAGGCCTACATGTATGTAAAACTATTTTTTCCAGCATCAGAAAGACTGGTCTTTTTAAACTCAGTATTTTTTCCAACAAATTTTTATTTTTAAGAGGATGCTAGCAATAACATAGAATTTTTTTAAAAAAAATATTTTATTAGTTTTAAAAGTAAAAGAATGGACATTGCTCAACGTCTCTGGTTTCTAACATTTGCATCTAAATCAAGTTAATAAGTAATCTATTCCTTGATCTATATACAGATTTACATATCTCCTATTTCATTATATATCAAGTATGCAGTATTTTACTTCCTAAACAACTATGCATGTATTTAATAAACCTATATTACATTCACAAATTCAATATACATTGATATATTGATAAGCAATAACATAGAATTGATAACCTGTTTTCAACTTTCACTGTATGATGAGTCACGTGATCTCTAAACTACAGTGATCATAGATTTGAAAAGGCTAGATTGAAACCTATTGCTGGAATCGGAAAATAAATTAAATAACGTACATCTCTTTTTGTCTGTCAATGGATGAGGGAAAGGAAAAAACAAACAATTTACAAGGTCACAATAAAAAAAGTTTCAATGATTACTATTGTGGAAACAATCCCAGCACCAGCAACCCCATTTCCCCAGGACCCTCAAAAAGCCAGACAATATTTCATTTTAAAGCTATACCTGCTAGACAGAGGACATAAGGTTAAAAAAATAAAAGTAAAATAAATGTCTGGTAGAATTTTAGCAGTTTTATGTGCTGCCACTAAAATTAAGGGGCTCTGGGCAACATGTTTTCCAGGTCATCCTCAAGCACAGGGGTGCTTAAATATGGCCTGCAGGGCTGGCCTGGAAATAGCAAAATGTCCATTTGGCGGGCAAAGTGCTGCAGGAGGCCATCCAGGCTGAAAATGAGGTGCAGGGGGATCATGCACGCCCCTTGTGCCCCGCTTTGGCCAGGAAGGTACAGGGCGCCCTGTTTTGGGCAGCAGGAGACATCTATCCCATTCCCCCCGCTACAATGCTGATCCGGCCCTTGAAGAAATCCAGTTTGACATCCCTACTCTAGCATATTTTGATCTGTGCACTCCCTTCTCTCTCTCTCTCTCTCTCTCTTTCTCTCTCTCTCTCTCTCTCTCTCTCTCTCTCCCTCCCTCCCTCCCTCCCTCCTTCCCTCCATCTCTCTCTCTCTCATTCTCTCTCTCTCTCTCTCTCTCTCACACACACACACACACACATATATTCTTTTTATATCTCAACAGTATCAATTCCTTATCTCCTTGCTCTTCCGGTGCCTTGACCTGCTGGCTTGATTAGCAGAGAAGAGGGAAGCAGAGAGGAAAAAATTGAACAGTGAGGAAAAGAAACACAAGACTTATGGCGAGGGGGCTTGGGGTCATCCAGGCTTTGGACGTCCACCCAGATCCACCTCCAGGTTTCCATGATTTAAAGATTTAAAATAATGACCAAGGCTGTATTTTGGTTCTGATGCCGAAGTGGTTATCGAAAAAGTTTTTCTTCAAGTTCTGATTCAGTTTGTTTCATATTAAAGCTGCTGCTTATTCGGCGACTCTTGACCCAATTTATCTGATATGGAATTTTTTAAAAAAGCTCTCTCAAGCATCCATTAAGTGAGAAAGGTTGGTGAATTGATACTGGAATGTAAGTACATAATAATATTGTGCATTTTTAGCCTCTCTTAAAAAAACTGTAAAATAATCTGATAATTGCTATTAGGAGAAAACAAAGAGTGGGATGAAGTGTCTTAAGGCCAAATGTTCTACCAGATGGCTGTTTCAAGTGCTTTCCCCTGGTCTTTGAGCTAGCAGAAAAAACATCCTGGCATAAATATTCTGTCCTGACTGCCATAACGACAAGCCCAGTGAGTGGTGTTGCCGTTATATTTTTAATGAGGGACAAGTTAAGAAAAACATTCAGAGGATTTTCCGTCTTTCATTTCCCCTACCACCAAGCATTAGCTGCCAGCAGCAAAACCCTCACAATCACTCTCTCTAATGTGAACAGCTGCTTGGAATGGCATGTTTA
Organism: Pantherophis guttatus; assembly: GCF_059756535.1. Lineage (NCBI taxonomy): Eukaryota > Metazoa > Chordata > Lepidosauria > Squamata > Colubridae > Pantherophis > Pantherophis guttatus. Next base: position 46,881,763 of record NC_142063.1, read on the forward strand.
ATCCCTGTCAATTGACCAAGTAACAAGTTGCAGGTGATAGAACGCCATTGTACCATGACAGAAATGATACAATAATGTACTTTCGTGTTGACATCTGATGCCAGTATGTAAGTCAAGTTATTCACATGATATCATATTTCCCCCCTCATATCTTCTGCAGATGCCCAGAGTTAGGCGGGATCAAGGATTCATCTTGCTCTGCTTTGTATTTTCCAAACTGGCAGCCGTGCCCCTGTGCAGAGCACAAGAGGAATACAAAGCATCTCATTTTTCTGAGCAACTACTATTCAATGGCATACCGTTTCTAAATATGGAGGTTCTATTGAGCTATCGCAGTCAATTGCAGCTGATAACCCTGTTGTCCCTAACTATATTGTTACATTAATCCGCTAATTAAAAATGTCCTTCTAGTCAACGTTAATCAAGTTAATGTCACCATAATTCACCAAGGTAAAGTAGTAGCAGAGCATGTGATATTATATAAACTCTAGAGAGAAGCTGATGCTGCAAAGTTCCCATCTGGTTCACTGAACACAGCAAGTACATGAAGGGAGAGAGAGTTCTTACCTGGCAGATTTCATGAACAGAGAATTACATGCAATCATATGTCCAAGGCTTCCAACCCCTCATCCAGCTCAACATTCTAGCACATATGGCAGTCAGATGTGGTATCTGCATCATTCTGTGAAGTGTCCTTTGTAGTTTTTTTTCATAGTTTGAAGCTTAACAATTATACGGCTATTTGCCTAAGGAAAACTGATCTCCTCAATTTGTTGCCCTGTGAATATTTCATTGACCTTACCCTGGACTGTCACTTGGCTAATGGAAGGCAGTTCTTAAGTAGCATGTAATTTCAACTTGACCTTTGTCAGCATTATTTCCAAAAGCAAGGAAATGTTGCTTACTCCTACCATGCAGCTGAGAAAACTACGGCCCTCCAGATATTGATAAACTATCATTCCCAGCATCCTTCCTCATTGGTTATGCTAGCTGGGGCTGATGTTCGGCAATATCTAAAAGGCTCCAGGTTCCTCATCTCTGTTTTGTCAGGTTGTTCATCTACTAGAATTCCAACTAGAATTATTATTGTCAATAAATATCAGTAATGTTTACTTGCATACTTTCAGTTTGTAGATTAAGCATTTATACCTCACTGTTCATCCTCTCATGGCTACTTATATAATAATATAATAACCAACTTGTTCCTTGTTATATTGTTGAGCCTTCCAAAGGTTTGAAGTAGTTTAATATGCACTTCAGAGATGGGTTTCAGCAGGTTCTGACCAGTTCTGGAGAACCGGTAGTGGAAATTTTGAGTAGTTCGGGGAACCAGTAGTAAAAATTCTGACTGGCCCCGCCCCCATTTATTCTCTACCTCCCAAGTCCCAGATGATTGGGAGAAAATGGGGATTTTGCAGTATCCTTCCCCTGGAGTGGGGTGGGAATGGAGATTTCACAGTACAGATTTTTCCTTGGAGTGCCGTGGGAATGGAGATTATACAGTATCCTTCCCTTGCCATGCCCAAGCCACATCCACCAAGCCATGCCACACCCACCAAGCCACACCCACAGAACCGGTAGTAAAAAAATTTGAAATCCACCATTGATGCATTTCCTTTCCCAGTTCTATCCTCACAATACTCCTGTGAGGGGATTGAATTGAGAAATAAGGACTTGCCCAAAGTTATCCAATGGTTGAGGTTGACTCTACCTAAAACCATCATCATCTTTCTTAACCAAATTGTAGTGCAGTAGAAAACAAAAAACCAACAATACAAGGGTTGCTGGAGAAACTGCTTGACTCCCACAGTATCTGTATGGCTGATTCAATCTTGCGGGATTGATATACTCCAGGTTCCTTCATTTAAAATGGACCAAGGAAATATACCTTTCTCTGGAGCAGTGCCTACCTTCTGGAACAAGGTTCTTCCTGAGGTCCAGATAGTGCTCCACTCTGAGGTTTAGAAGAGCTGCTAACACTCAGCATTTCACCCAGGCCCTTGGCAAAGGAGAGGGAAATCCCTTGCCTCATGAAGCTTACCCTCTTTTTATCTTTTCACGTTTATTGATTTTATTGCAATTTATCTTTTTGATAGTTGTGAGCCACCCAGAGTCATTGTGAATTGGGTGCCATACAAATTTAATAAATTGTTCTTTTTATTATTACAAATAAACCCAATAAAATGAACTCAAAATCCAGTGAACAATACTAAAACAACCAACACAACAATAATAATCAGTGCCAAGGACCAAATGTCTATATTTGTTACAAATATTAATATTTAGAATATTTAATTTTAAATAAATTAGAACTATCGGCTAAATAGGAACGTGATGCAACAACCAGGCTTGCTCTTTAAAAAGGCTTTTTATTTTGGAATAAAGCCCTTTGAAACATCAAATTTCTATGGAGGGTGGGAATTGATTCCATAACCTGGACTTTGCCATCCTGTCTGGGGTTTGTTAAAACTCTGCTATCAGGTCTAAAAAGACAATACTAATGTCAGGTTCTGGGAAATGGCCAACAGAATGTTGTGTAGAATTTGAATTCCTCACTCCTAGTCCAAAATTGTAAAACTAGATAGGAATACAATCTAAAAAGATTTAATATGAAAAAGTAAGTAGATGGATAAAGGGGAAAAAAATTAGATTGTGTAGCAGTGGACAGCTCTGATGAGGGTGAATAGTTTCGCATAGTCTCTTGTTTTCTATCAAGTCAATTGAATCATTCATAAGGGCCACTGTTCTGAAACTTTTTTGAGTATTCCACTCAGCTCTTGCCCCAGGGACACCTGCGTTCTTGCTTTAAAATGTCAATAGGAATGTTATTAAAAGGGTCTGTCACTATCTCCTGTAACACCAGCCTTGTTATTTTGCTGTTCCTCGTGGAATGGAATGTTCTGAATGCTTTCCTGCCAAGTGTGACTGGGTGGCAAGAGTAGGAGAGATCTGCAATTTAATTATTTCAACATCACTGGAAATATGGAAAGAACATCTCTTTGGAGAACAAAAGCATACCGAAAAATACAGAAGCGAGCGGAAACGAGCTACAATGCATTGGTTTTTGGTTTTTCTTCATCGAGTCTGAAATCCTGCTCAGCTAGCTTCTTTGCCATTGTTACTTATCTGGATACCGAGTCAGTGTGACATCATGACTATGCATAAACTAGAGGTGAATTGCTGTAGCACAATGCCTTGCTTTTAAAAATGCATGCCTAATGTAAGATAGGGATAAAATACATACATGTAGCTGCATTTAACCCAAAAGGTTGTAAATCCTTTACATTTTTAAAAAGGAAAGAAATAACTGGTTAGGATTAGGGTTGCAATATCAAGAATCTTCCTGAACATCCTCAAGTGAGTGGGTATGATGCTTCACAACAATATTGTGGATTTTTATTTATTTTTTTTTGGTTGATTTGAGGGAGGAAATCGGCACCTTAACCGTTTTAAAGAATTGCACCACCCTGATTTAATATGGGATGTAAATCCAAGATTTTCATGCACCAAACGATTTTGTAAGAAGTAGAAACCCAACCACAATCTTCTATTCGCACAAATAAACCTGATATAACTGAGCTACATCTTCATAGTTATCCATTTCCATTTTCCCTTTGAAACACATATTTCTGCATCATATTAATCTTGAATTACTTTCTGAGAGCACTGTATTGTGGCAGCACTTGGTTTACCTTGCTAAGCTACAAGCTAGAGGGTTGGATCTAGGGAAGTCCCATTAGAGAATATCAGGCCTCTTGGCTAGACTGAGAAGTTAAAAAACATCTCAAATGGTGCCAGTAGCAACTGACTTCCTTAATGTTGCTAAGGAAACTGCATAATTATCTCCAAGGAGTCATCAAGAGACAATCTCAATTTTTACCTTCACACTTACAGAAGAAAGGGAATTGGGACCAAATAATTATGGCTACATTGGAGTTACAATTCTAGTTTTATAATTAAGAAAATTTGCTCCCTTGTTTTTCCCCCCCCTGTAGTTTCATTTTCAATCTGACAATAAAGAACAAGTCCAATAATCTATCTTCCTAAACCCTTTGTTTCTGTAGTGCCTTTTCCTCTAGTTGAAGATAAAAACTGAAAAATTGTATTCCAGTTGGATTTTGTTTTTCAGATGCTTTTGCAATTTTTTTTAAAAAAAATGCAAATACAGCAGCATGGCAAACTCAGCTCAATTAAACCTTGATGCTATCTTGACCTTCTGTAAAAATCCATGGAAGCAGAAAAATTGCACTACACAGTGCTCATTTGCAAACACACAAGCATTCAGATACTTGTCCACTATAGCAAGCTATTATTTTTCATCATTTGATCTCATTTCTTTGGGTTGTCTGATCAAATAATGGCACGGAATTTCCAGCTGAGATGTATGGATTTTCTTTTAAATACTTTTTGAAATATCAGTTACAGAACTTTCAAAACAAAATGGTAAATTTTTTTTATTCTAAAGATTCTTCTCACTCTTAATCCAAGTGGTTTCATAGTTCCATACATATTCCTTATTCACATTACTGTATTTTGCTGCAGATAGACGACAGTCGTGCCTTCCATATTTTGAACAACCCTTGTAATTCTCTGCAATTGTTGGTGTTATTGAGAATTAAGTCCAAAATCTCTGGAGAACAGCCAATTGCCAATGTACACACTAAAGAAACGTTAGCAAACAAGCTCCAAAACCTTTGGTTCCCTATCTTTTAACACAAAGAGCTAAGCCTTTTTTGAACAAAGCTTAGTTGCAGAATTTGAAACCCTCATTGTAGTCTATGCTTCTGCATGAATGAAGCCATTATGAGCTGTTAAAGGATATATATTTAGCACTCTGCCTTATAAAGCAATATATGGACCAAAGCTGAACCTGAACGCTTAAAACTTTCATTTGAATGTGTACTTGACTCTAGGACTCTTTCATTGGACCCCTACTTTATTAAAAAGGAAGGAAAAATTTAGCAACAAAGTTAGATATCTTGCCGATATGCAGCTCCTCACTAGACTAGAGACTAATAAATGTCAGTTCTAGCATTACAGCTACCATAAACCAGGAATAAAAAAATGGTGCCACTTCCCTACAGACTCCGGATGAGTCAGAATCAAACAAGCCAGCGAATTAAGATTGTCATAAAGATGAAAGGCAAGCACAAGTTCATTTATTTATAGCAAAGGTCTTGGGTTACAAGAGGTCAGTTCTTGCCATCTTGAAGAAACATTAAACAGGTTAAGTTATTGCATACATGTGCATTATAATTTAGCAGCAAGTCATTCACAGAACACATTTTTCTTTTGTACTGCCGCCTTACCTTTTTTTTTTCTTTTTTTTTTTCCCTTTTTGGTTTAATCTCTCAAATTGTATAGAGATAAATCTTTTTCGGCTTTTACAAAGCATGTAACACCACCTTTAAGTTAATGGTCTTTTATTGGAAAAAAGACTAGCATTTACAACTTGGAATGGACATAACTGTACTATCTTGAACATCGATGTTGATAGTTGTGCTGAAGTCCACAGGCTCCTCTGCCAGCTCCAAGTCTCGGTACAGTAAATTTTAAAACTGCAAGAGAGAGAGAAAGAGAAAGAAAGAGAGACAAGGAGAGAAACAGAGAGGGAGGGAAAGAGGAGAGGAGGGAGGGAGGGAGGGAAGGAAGGAAGGAGGGAGAGAGAGAGAGAGAGAGAGAGAGAGAGAGAGAGAGAGAGAGAGAGAGAGAGAGAGAGAGAGAGAGAAGGAGCATGTACCCAAAGGTGCTCCTGCCCTTTGGTAAAGATTTTGTTAAAACTTTTTAGAACGGTAATGGCCCAACATCCGTTCCACAATAGTGCAATGCAGACAATTTTAAAATCAATGTAGTTAACACAGAAATGCCACCAATTTGCTTTTGGAAACAAACTACAGCTACATATTGGTGAGCCTTCTCCACCTCGGATGGGGAATGGGGAGGGGGGGGTTGCCTCTAAACTTTTTCCAGTCCTCAGCCACTTTGCTGCATACCACCTGAGGTATAAAACAATTTTGAAAGTAACCAGCTTTGACAATTTTATAACTACAGATTCAGCCAGAACCCACTTTTTGACAAAAGAGTGATTAGGCTTTTTTTCCCTTTAAGGTTTTTCTCCTTTTTAAAACTGTTTTAATACAAATGTCTGACTGTGCTCAATTGTCAAGCTGCATGCATGAAAAACTGGCCAGCCCAAACAGAGTAATAGTTATTAGCAAATGGAACTTTTTGAGGAGTTCACTAAGTGCTTTCTTATTTTTAAAAGGCAGTACAATTATTTATATTGGAAAAAAAACTGATGGCTAACTTGATTTTTTGGGGGAACAGGACCACCAACCATTACATGCAGTTTGTGGACAGAAGGTATTTCAGCATTCAGTTTTGCTATACAGAAACAGAATGAATAAATGAACATTTTTTTTGCAAGAGGTAAGTAAAAGATTCAATTTGATTCTTCTAGAGGAAAAAAAAGGTGAAAGGAGATCTCTTCATTTTGCAGTCATCATCTGTACGAATTCTGAAAGAAACAAAGGAACATATTTTTAGCTTTTTCAGAAATTAAGCAACCTGTAATGCAGAAATTCCTTACCTCACTATATTCTAAAATGTACAAGATTAACAATCCACAACTTCTAAGACCTCACTGTAATTTCTGCTCTTGCAAAATTCTATAGTTATAGGAATCCACATTATACCTTCATAGTTAACTTGTCCATCTCCGTCAATATCTGCTTCTCTGATCATTTCATCTACTTCTTCATCTGTTAACTTTTCTCCTAAGTTTGTCATAACATGACGTAATTCTGCTGCACTGATGTAACCATTGCCATCCTGGCCGGGGGGGGGGAAGGGGGAAGGGGAGAGAGAACAAAATTGAGAGAAATATAAGATTCCAGAATAAACTTTACAATACAACTAAACATGGCAAAAATTTTGGAAATGAAAGAACCTGGAGGGATAACAGGACAGTATTTCTGTTAATCAAGTATATGTTTTGATTATAGAAGTTTGTAAATTCAATCTCTGGTATCTCCAGCCCAAAGATCAGGGAACAACTAATAGGAAAACTAACATTTGAGATCTTAGAAAGGTGCTGTAGCAATAGCTAACTCTGGGCTAAACCTGTAATATGGCTCCTTTCTATGTTCTATGTTTTTATTAACTTTATCCTATATATATTGTCCAGAATTTAATTGTATTAGTCTTAGGGAAATGTGCAAAAAACATATCCTAAATCTCTCAGGAATGTAGGATTACCAGAAGAACAATAATCTTTTAGTATTATGTAAAATGTTACTGTTAGGCAAACATTGTAAGCAGCAGAAGAATTAAGGTTTAATTCAAATCCAAGTCCTCAAACTATTTATTTTGCCATCTTAAAAGCTTTGTAATTAGATTTAGAATCAATGTTCCAATCTTGTTTCATTCTATTGGTTTACTTCTTATACCATGAAGAACGTTTCTAATATGAAATCACTTAAAAATGCCAATAAAGTTACTGAGTGTCCCATCAGAAAAAACAAATTATCAGAATCTAAATATATGAGAACAGTGTCTTTCTTCTCAATACACTGAGAAGTTTCTCTAACTCTACCAACAGCATATATCTGAATGCCTAGATTATCTCCAATGACTTTGAAGTCCTCTAGAGAACAGCAAGAAATTCCCTCCCGTGGGAAAAATACAAACAAAAATGTTTTTTTAAAAAACAGAAACCTATATCATACAAATATCCTAACAGTACCAAATAATCGAGATCTATGTGCTGAGAAATCAATGTAAGAGTGAATTTTAAGTTATTGGGCTGGTTCAGAATGCTTCTTGCAAAGTTGTTAACCACTTCTTAGTTTACATTTTATAGGAAATTTGGGTATTTGTTTCTAAAGGTCTAATAAGACAGGATTTATTGCAACTATTCTCAACCTAACCTTCTCAGGAATGTCAGAAATGCAGCTCCCAGAAAGTTTTATTGCCTAGGAATTTTTGAATTTGCAGACCCAACATATCTGGCAGGCTCCTGATTGGAATGACCAGCTTATTGACCTGAGATGATGACATCTGATCCAAGCCACCTCTTCTCTTGGAAGAGTACAATTTAGAGCTTACGTGCTAAAATAAAACATGCTTTAGACTCTATGAAAGATACAATTCTTCATTTAGGAGGTGAAGATGGGATAAAAAATAGACCGTTCAAGTTTTGACCTTACTGAACACAAACAAAGAGAAAAGACTCATTAGCCAAACCCGAGCAACTCTGATTGTAACAGATACATCAACTCGGTAAGGAATAGAATAGAGTAACAGAATTGGAAGGGAGTTTGGATGTCTTCTAGTCCAAACCCCTGCTCAGGCAAGAAATCCTATACCATTTCAGACAAATGATTGTCCAATCTCTTCTTAAAAAATTCCAGTGCTGGAGCATCCACAACTTCTGGAGTCAAGTCTGATTAATTGTTCTGTCAGGAAATTTCTCCTTAATTCTAGATTGCTTCTCTCCTTGATTGTTTCCATCCATTGCTTCTTGTACTGCCTTCAGGTACTCTGGAGAGTAGTCTGACTCCCTCTTCTTTGTGGCAACCCCTAAGATATTGGAACACTGCTATCATGTCACCCCTAGTCCTTCTTTTCATTTAATTAGACATACCCAATTCCAGCAACCATTCTTAATATGTTTTAACCTCCACATCCCTTAATCATCTTCGTTGCTCTTCTCTGCGCTCTTTCTAGAGTTTCAACATCTTTTTACATTGTGGTGACCAAAACTGGATGCAATATTCCAAGTGTGGCCTTACCAAGGCATTATAATTAGAAACAAAAAGACCTGGTCTTAATTTTTCACTTAGTCATAATGTTCCCAGAGAATCCAAATAACTTTCTCCTACAGTGAAACAGACACCAGGATGGCAAGCCAAATCAGGATTGCTATTTGCTTCCCCAAACAACAAAGAACTTTCTTAATCAGAGCCATTTCAATTATACATTACAATGCAATATACTAAATTGTTTGCCACAAGCACACTCAATACAATTTGGGCAATTCTGGCTTTTTGTTAAAGGCATCTTATACACCACTTGTTTTCACTGGACATATTTTTAAAGATATGCAACCAGTAAACAGTATACTGTGGAAGAGTCCTCATTCAAGATTTCAAGGATGCGTTTGCAAAATATCAATTGTTTCCATACAAAATACATTACAGTTCTCATATTATGTTTCCCTTCCAAATAGTTTTGCTAGGAAGATAAGTCAAACAAAGCAACCAGTTAGAAGTTTGATTGTGAATTGCAAATTACAAGACTCACTGGACTTTACTAGGAGGACATCGGCTTTTAGCAACAAAGAACAATTCCAAGGAAACTGTAACACTAGCACCCACCCCACAGTTAACCTTAAAATCATACCTTATCAAAAACTCTGAATGCCTCACGAATTTCTTCCTCACTGTCCGTGTCCTTCATTTTTCTAGCCATCATGGTCAAGAATTCTGGGAAATCAATGGTGCCATTGCCTGTCAAAAAAAGACATAGAAAGGAAAAAATATGTCCAATTGTATTTTCAACTCTATAAAAACAGAACTTGTTCTGTCTTCTTCCTCTTAATCCATTCCTCTTTAGTTAAAATTTGTTCTGTAACTGAATTCTCATATATTCTTTCTAGTCAAATACCTCAATGAAGTTCTTTCATATTGTTCAGTTTTCAATATCTTCATTCACCTATTTTTTTCTTGACCTACCTCATTTTATCAAAGATGTGCTATTCCTATTGCCTTCAACATACTTTTATGTTTTTCTTGACATGCCTAAGCCTCACTGTTGTTTAACATTCATCCTATTCACTGCCTTTCTACCAGATTTACATATCTTAAAATTGTATAATTCATTCTGCTAAGGGACACGGTTTAATCTGTTTGTTCCAGTTCTTCACCATGAATGTATAATTTAGAATCACTCTCCATTTTCCCTATCAAACATCACTACTCTTGGATATATTCACTTTTAGATCCATACTCCTTGTTGCATTTGACATTCACTGGAAATCATTTGGGTTCTCAGCCAAGTTATAACATCATATGCATGCTATCAGTTTTTTAAAAATAAAAACCTTTTTTTTTTTTGGTCATAGGAGAGTCCCTTTATACCACCAAAGATTTTAGATATAAAAGATGCAATTTCTTAGCAGATGTCAATTAGTTCAACTGCCTGAACTCCTAAATTGCTTTGAAAACATCACGTAACTGACCCCAAATTTGTGCTCTCCAAATCAAAGGCCATTGCAAGTGGAAATTTCAGGATTTGGGAAAGACAGAAATGAAATTTATTCTCCTCTACTACCTGCTCAACTATGAACTGGAAATTCTTAGTTTTTACATAATCCAGATTCTCTCTCTAGTTTTAATGCTAATTTATAATTTCACAGTCATTCTCTTCTCTTTAAATACCAGACTAATTTTCAAAGGAACTAAAAATCTGACTGCTAATCTTGGGAACGACAGGACTGCAGATGACTGGAAGGTCAACATTATGATGTCTTGTTCAGCACATGATCTATTCCTTACATTCAATACTCAGATTCTACAAACAATCTGAGGAACAGATCTTCAAAATTCTCAAGGGTGTGTGGTTTATTTTGGAAGGGATATTGTACAATTGGCCCCAATGAAGGCTTTTCTTAAGCACTGTTCTATATTTGTAGGTATAAGCAGTGGTGAAATGTAAAATTTGTTACTACCGGTTCTGTGGGCGTGGCTTGGTGGGTAATATGACTGGGTGGGCCTGGCCAACCTTTTTTTTTTTTTTTAACTTTTAAAAGCATTTTTTCGGCCGAAGAGGTTGTAGAAAAAATGCTTTTAAAAGTAAAAAAAACAGCCTCTGATGAGCGTGCGGCTCAGCTGGGCATGGGGGGGGGGGGGAGGCAGGTATTTTTGCTACCGGTTCTCCGAAACACCCGCCATCGCTACCAGATTGGGCGATCCGGTCTGAACCTGGAGCATTTAACTCCTGGGTATAAGACAAATTAACCAATTATATGCAGACAGTTATTTTATTAAAAATTGGTTCTCATGTCTTTAACACATGATATACAATTGTAAGCTTTCTCAAATTTGATGCCTTCCATTTCTACACAGCATATTGGTGAAGAGTTATGGCAGTGAATTATATCCTGTCTTGAAGATAACAGCGTAGTAATGCTCTGAATCTCTTCCACTAGATTACTGGACTAGAAATTATTTTGTAGACAAGACAGGATGATATAAATAGTTGTAAGAAAATGTTAGCTATTCTTTGCAGATTAGAAATTTATTTCAAAAATCGGGAACATCTCTGATCAAGATGTCTTTTTATAACGTTCAAAGTACTCAAGCTCTTATTTTGAACTCATTTGTATCACAAGAGGATATGCAGGAGCATGATTGGGCTTTGATTCCACATGCTCTGCTCTAGAGACGATTTTTTTAACTTTGAAGAAATATTTGATCCCCGATGAGCACTGATAATATTACCTAGATTGGGTAATCTGCAAGAAAACCAAGCTCAGAGAGCACGAAGGATCCCTCATTTCAACTGTGAGCTACAAATATTCTCCTGTTCCCCCCATACTCTAAGGAACAGTACCCAGAGAACTCAAATATTAACACATAAAAGGTAAAAATGGTTAAACAAATCAGTGAACAGTTATATTAATCACACCCAGTTTTATTTACATATAGTGTAGCCAATTCAAATTTAGATATTGTTCTAGCCCATCTATTTCTTTTTAAGTGTCTCTCTCAACAAGCCACTCAAACATTTTAAGCAATGCAAATAATTTTTCTTTGGCAGTCAGAAATATTCTCTATGTTAAGTTTCTCCAACCATGCCTATACTAGGGTCCCATCCTGATTAGGATTGATGCCATGAAGATGCATGATAAAAAATTTGCAGCTAGGCAATTTGTAATTTGACTTGAAATACATAGCTCCAATACACGATTATCTCACAGCAGGTAGTAGGATTTAGCCAATTTTGGCTGACTTTGGAAATGCTAAGAAGGGTCAAACTATTAGTAATAACACGAAATCAGGAAATCCCAGCCTAGACTGGAAGTTGAAAAACACCCAAGAAAGCAATGGCAAGTCATATTATAATCACTAGGGAGATTATAATAAACTCCAGGGAGATAAGATCTCTTCATCTAGAAAGTTGTGTGGCAAAAAAAAAAAAAGTTGCACTGCAAATTGCTTAACACATTGTAAGCCGCCCTGAGTCTCCGGAGAAGGGCGGCATATAAATCAAATTAAAAAAAAAATTCTCTTGCCATTAAAATATTTTTTACTCAGAATTTAATCCCGGATTTAATTTAGATTTGGAATCTATCACAAGGACATGGTAGAGAAAGCGGAGTCTATCTCTCGCCAAGCTACTCCATAGCCCACAGGCTAAAACTAGAGGGTAAGAAGATAGATAAACTGTTGCCTATAAGGTTTCTATTTCACTGACTCCATCTGACAGTCTGCCAAACTGAGTGCATTCTACTCCATTTGGAGATAGGGATACTATTAGCATATTGTCTATCCTGCAACCCAATAGTCCCTCTTCCTGAGCTAGCTGTTCTGACCTCTGGCAAGGCATTGGTTTACTCTAGGCATTTTGTTCAGGACATATATTAGGTGTGGTTTTCTGCTTGAGTGGAGCTAGTGATTTGAAGTTGGGGAAATTATGGTAACTCAACTGGCATGGTCAGATCACCTTCCAGTGAGACTGGCAGACGATGGAAATCTTAGTTAAAGCAATCCAATTCAGGCACCCGATGCATTTGGATATTTACCATAATGTGTTTAGGAAATTTCCCATTTTACTTATCAGCTATTATGTCAATGCTCGGTCTAATCTATGGAATTTAGAGATGGGCTGAATAATGGCCACTCTTTTCTCTCACACAGCAAGACCAAACCAGTTCCAGCAAAGAATATGAAAATAATGAAGCAAATGACAAATGGAACACAAGTGGACAGGAATTGAACAGGAATTGAGCACTACTTGAAGATTATGCAACAGCTAGAGAAGAATTAAAGAATGCTTACTTCTCTGCCATCACTCCATCCACATAAGAGGCCAGCCTTGCTTTATTGGTACAAGTGCCATATTCTTCAACAATATGTTGGAGATGCACAGCCAGAATTGATGGGCTAAGTTGATCAGCTGTGCTCCAACACCGTTATGCAAGCTGCACTGGCTGCTGGCCTGCTTCCAGGTGCAATTCAAGGTGTTGGTTATTACCTATAAAGCCCTATGTGGCACGGGTCCAGGTTACCTGAGGAACCATCTCATCCCAATGGAATGGGCTCACCCCACTTGCATCAGGAGAGGAGGTATACTGCGGATCCCATCAGTCAAGAAATTTCGGCTGGCAGGATACAGGAGAAAGCCTTCTCTGCTAAGGCTCCTACTCTTTGGAACATCTTACTCTTCAGGGTGAGATCTGCTCCTGACCTTCCATTAGGATCTGAAATTCTGGCTCTATCAGTTGGCTTGGAGTCCCAATGGAGACTTGTCACCGGAGGTGGTTGATGGACTAACAGCAGATTCCACCTCACTTCCTGCACACTTGTTCCCTCCCACCCAATCTTTTTACCATAGTTTATAATATTGCCACTAGTGGCAAATAAATTTAATAAATAAATAAACAAACAAACACACTTGGACAAATCATAGGGAAACAAATTTAGCAACAGCTTGTCCCATCACTTGGAATTTTGGGACTAGCTTTATGGAGAGATGAGAATTACCAGCCAATAATTTAATTATTGCCTTTCTTGACTGATTAAGACAGGACTGACATGATGGTAAAGAGAAGTAATCTATGTGTCACTGAGGGAAGGATGTATCTTAATTGCATAAAGAAGGGAAGTAGTCCATGCAAAGAAGACCCTCCTTTCCCTTGGCATTGGCAATCTGTGCGATATAAACAATAATTCCATTTCTGGGAAAGTTAACTGAGAAGACCTTACGATTCCAGACACAAATGAATTATGCTAATCATTGGGAGCCATTTTAATCATGGGATTACATTGGCAAGGGTCTCTGCCAGAACCAGATGTGATGGAATTAGCTTTACTCCTTCTCTTGGGCTTCTGGGAAAGTTTTGATACCATTAACCATGATACCTTTGGGATCATCTGATAGGATTGAACCTTGGAAACAAACACCACTTCACAGCAGCTTTGATCCTTCCAGTTTGACTCTGTGTGGATTCACCATCTGGCTTATCTATAATGTCCCATAGAGTTATAATCTGTCTCAACATTTATAGAAAACTGCTGGGAACAATAATCAGACGCCAACAGTATACGGAGGAAACTTTCTCATGATGCTGCTCTTTACCATCCAATCCACAGAAGTCAATAACCTTGAAAGCTGGGTTCCATTTATACCTACTGTGTGTGCTGTGACCTTTCTTGAGGTAGTTGTATTTGGCAATGGTTTGCCTTGGTTGCATTCCATTTTGTTTGCTGTAACACTCATCATAAGGAGCTACTGTTGAAAAGAGTGGAAACTGCAATGCAAAATGCAGCTGACAGATTGCCACTAACAGCGATCATGTGATGTCTGTACTAAAAGATCTGCTCTGATTATAAATTGCTTATGGGACAGAGCTTAAAGTTTTGATATTAACCTTTACAGTCCTAAATGGCTTAGGTCCTACTTACCTAAAATACTTTCTCTCCCATTACAAACTTGTTTGCCTGTTAAGATCTGCAACAAAAGGCTTCATCTGGCATTAGTCCCAGGCTACACATAATGTATTTAATTAATATGTGAGTGACAGCAGCTATGCCAAGGACTGGAATAAATAATATTCTTAGCAGATAGGCTGTATCTTCATGTGCTGTTTTATTTAGATTGCCCTGATACAGACACAATCATAGCTGTCACTAATACATGGCAGATTTTATTAGGAGTATAAAGCCCAGTTGTAATTAGTTGCCACAAACCTTCATATTCTGTAATTTAGAACTTTTACCAACACTGAGTTATGAGTTTGAAGAAACTGAATTATGTTCATGTATGAATGATAGCTGGTTCATTCCTTCATATGCTTACCATCAGCATCCACTTCATTAATCATGTCTTGCAATTCTGCTTCTGTAGGGTTTTGACCCAGCGACCTCATGACAGTCCCCAGCTCTTTGGTTGTGATGGTGCCATCACCATCTTTGTCAAATAAAGAGAAGGCTTCCTTGAACTCTGAGGACAGGGAAGAAAAAAATCATCAGCACTCAGCAACCAGATAGCACTATGTGTGAATAAATCTTCTCTCCAGTGAACGATGCCACAGTGAACAAATTAAGGACATGTTCCATCTTTTTGCAAATGTATTTTGCATTTGTGTTACTAATTTAACAGCTATAGTGATTCACTTAACAACTGTAGCAAGAAAGGTCATAAAATGGAGCAAAATTCACAACAGTCTCACTTAGCAACATAAAGTTTGGGCTCAATTGTGATCATAAGTCAAGGACTAAAACTTACTTAGTAAAATGCTCATCAGTAAAAGTGCAGTAATTCTATGGATGCAAATTGGGGAAGATCCAAGAAGAAAGTTAGTATAGAATAGCTAGACAAGAGCAGCATCCTGAGACAGAGAAAGTTATTTTGGCCTACAATGACCATTGTACTGAGTCAACAAAGAATAATCCAAACCGTGTATAAAGCATCCATTTCCATAACATCAGGACACATTTTTGGATATGAAATATGGAAAGTAGGGTTCAAAATCCCACATATAGCATATATGGAATCAGTCTCCTTTTCTCATCCTAACGTACATCACAAGAATCCAAAATCCCATGTCCTAAAAAAACTTGAAGTCTGGGATTGGGTGGCAGTGCGATATGGTAAAGACAGCTATGACATTACTGATACATAAACAGATAATTATATTCATAATATATTGCATTCATAATGATTATAAGCTCATTAGCTGCAAAAGAAACCTTGTTTTTCTCTTTTGAAGGAAAGAAGAAATGAGTATAAAATAGTTTCCTCTTAGACACTGCACACATAGATTTTTTTAAAGCCTTTACATTGTATACAACATTTACAGTTGCATAGCATCTTCTTCTCTCACTGCACTTAAAACATGTCATCCAGCGAAGCTAAATAAAAGTATTTCACAGAACACCTAATTAGCTTCAGTATGATGTCATTGTAGATCTTTTTAAAGAGAATAGGCAAATTCATGGAGACTACCATGACAGCTATTTCTTAGCTCCAGGTCTGGATGCAGTTAAGTCTCTCAAACATAAGTCCAAGGACTTACAGAATTCATGTCCTGCTTGTTGGTTTTCTGAGGACACGGTTTCAATGTGAAAAACAGGATCCTAATCTAGATTGCACAAATCCCAGAAACAGAACATGAGTAAAGAATTCTGCATGCCATAGACTTATGCTTTGATTCAACCAAGCGGTGATGTTCTTAAGGATTCATTCCCACTTGAGATCTCTTAACCCTGAAAGGTTAACTATTACCCCATCCTGAATACACAATAATACCATAATACATCAAGCTTCCTCAGTTTGATGCCCTACAGATATACTTGAACAGTAATTCCGTCACAGATCCAGTGACATGATGGCGGGGGTGATGTCATCATGCAAATCACACAATTTATATGTGTGTGTGAGAGAGAGATTTCTTTGGAAAAAATACTTCCAAGATTGGCAAAAATGTAAAAAAGAGAGATTACTTGCAACAGAAGTAAGGTTTGAATTAGGGATTTCTTGATTCATATCTCAGACTCTTAACCATGATGCTGCACCTGCAGCATTACTATAAGCATAACACTCACAGGGAGAAATGCAATCAGGCACGAAGCTCTGAATGCAAGGTGTGCAGTATTCAGATCCCCAAATGGTTCAGGTCCAACATAAGCTCATTATACTGGTTGGCAGTTCCTTAAAGAAGTTGTGCCAAGAAAATAAGCGCTAAGGAGTACAAGTCAGTGCTCTCTTGCCTGGTCCTTAACTCAACCATCTCAAGCCAGGTGACACACTCATGCTGTATGTGAAGTATCTTTTCTATTTCACAGCTGAATTTTGCACACTTCTGCTTTAGAGGATGAGAGAACAGAAAAATCACAAAAAGAGGGAATGACTACTCAGGACTTTTCAGCCCACTCTTGACCTAGCCAATGCAATTGTCTAAAGTTCCCAAATTATTCTATACTACTTTTTCCCTTCGGTATATTTAGCCACAACCTTCGGCAAACCAAGCAGAAACCAAAAAGTAACAGAAGGGAAGGGGAAAAAAGGCAGCACTTTGTTTAAATTTGGCAAGAGCCATTATTTTCTCTGAAAAATCCCAACTACTTTTTAGCTTTCAGCACTCTCAGCACTCTTTTATTCTGAGATAAATATGCCTTGATACAAAGCTATAAATAAACATTGTCAATTTCATGAGAAACAGTGCTTTGCACAGTAACTACCATCCAATGCATTAGAAAGCTTCAGATCTTTAATGTTGAAATAAGTGGTCTTGATTGGTACCTAAGCAAACGTACAGAGGAAATCAAAAGACCGTATCCATTTCATAGTTACATTTGTTATATTTATACAGCTATAACTGTGTACGCAAAAAAGGATGTGGGTTGCATAACCAGCCGGTAGGTTTCAATTCCTATGGTAACCAGTTATCTAGATAGAAACGAATACAAACATATATGTTTTCAGGAACATATTTAACTTGCTGAACGAAAAACAATTTAATGTGATGTTTTCTTGTCTTTTTAAGATCAATCCACACCAACAGGAATGTAAAATCTTGAGAAATAGCCAAGCGATGGCAGCCACCAAGAATGTTCTGCAATATTTTTGTATTCACAATAAGTTGCTAGGCCAACAGAAACCATCTCCCTCCAATTAGAATACTCACCAGCAATCTGTTCTTCGGTCAGCTGATCGGCCTATGTAAAGAATAGAAAAGTATTTCAGAACATTGTTTACCTGTAGCTATGTCAAAGCACACAATGCAGCAGCAACTCAGAGGCAAGATGACATAACATTATATTAATGCTTGGCACATCCAAGAGCAATTGGTAATAAACCATTCTTCTCTTCAGTGGATCGTGCAAACAGAACTGAGACAGCATGGGGGGAAAGAATATGAAATACCCAGAAAGCTGGAGAGCCTTCTTTATTACTCTGATGATCAAGAAACAGACCCTCCCCCCTTCCAAATGCATTTTGCATCAGGTTTTCATGACAGCCATGAGATTACTGATCCTACCACTAAGCAACGGGTAACAAAAACAAGCCTGCAAAATAAGGACCTAACTATTTAGGTAATTTCTCTTCAAGAACTACACACCTTGGTATGATGTATTTAGCACTAAATGCTTTTAATTTTTTTAAAAAAAAAACATCTGATAATCTTATTTTTTTGTCAAGGCAATCATTGGAACTTGCTGATCTATTAGTTTTGCAAAAATAAAGCATTGCTTTCAAGCTTTAGTAACTGTCCTAATCAATAGTCCCACTCTGTAATATCTGACAAGGAAAAATGGTATTCTGCTCTGTATGACACTGTCAGCGCAAAGAGATTATGATTTATTTAAAACATTTATATAGTCAGTTATTTATGTAGAGTTGGGTTATAAGATGTGTGGCTACATAAATGCTTTAAAAATAATTAATTAGCCTAATCAATATTTAATAGCTTAGTGAGAAAGATGCAAACATATATTTTAAACCTGCCGATGAAATTACAGATTTTCTTTAAAAGGTTGCTGAATTTGGAAAAATTATACTCTTATCCAAGTATTGAATGTCTCCTCTGAAGCTTTGTTCTAAATAGCTATTTGATGCTGCAAGAGTCATATCCAAATACTGATTTCCTGTTAAATATGCAAGATGGGTGGATATGAAGATGTGTCTGGAAGTTTACTATGAAATTTGAAGATCAACAAATGCGTCAAAATCCTCTGCAGTTTGAAATCCTGTTGGCAAGCATAACTGACTTCACAATGCAGTGGCTTGCCAGCGATTAAAGGACATCCCAAAGTAAGCTTCTCATTAAAAAAAAAAAAAGTTGCAGGATTTGTACACACCTAATAAGCAACCCTGTCTTCCCAGAATCCAGTTGCTGGATGTCCTTTCGGTGAGGCAAGTTGGCATAGTGATTTACATAACATATCAGAGCAATGCAGAGCAGGAAACTGGACCACACCTCAATAAAACGAAGAATGCAAATCAACAGAACTAGAGCGTATGAAGCCCTCTGTCTGTGATTTGAAGGATAAGAATCCAGGTTTTATACATTCAAGTTTTGATCTTATACATTTTTTTTCCACATAATATATAATAACATCTAGCTTGGTATTTTAGGCAACAAGAACAAATATGCCTTACTTTGGCTACCTGATGAAAGTAGCTAACATGGTATTAATCAGCCACCCCGCCCATACAGGGTTGTGTGAAGGGGAATCAGATCCGATGATGTAACCCCTCCCAGCGGCAAAAGGAGACACACCTGGGCTTTTCCTTTCTACTATAGGAAATGAAAGCTGAGATTTCATCCCTTTTCTCAAGATATCATGCATTTCACAATTACACAGCAATTCTAGCTAAAAAAATAATAAAATCCTGAATGAAGACCAAAGATCATCATCAACTAAAATGCTCTTGGGAGATGTCTGACTAGTAAAATCTAACTGCACATTAGGAGAAAATGAAACATAAGGGTCAGTTTCTACAATGCACCTGCACTAAGCAGCCTTCCCTAATTGAATGACTTCCAAATGGGTCAGATCACAACATGTGTCCAACACATTTGGAGGGCTCCACTATGGGGAAAAAAAAAAAACCTGGTTGGAAAGGCTTCCCCTGACTGCCTAATGCACAAAATGTGACCTTGTCCAACAGCCCAATTGTGATCCATACTTTTTGGTACACCAGACAGCTATAGTGTCAATTTTAGTAGATTTAATAGATTGAGATTGCTTTATAAACAGATCTTTTTCACTCTCCATTCCAAAAATCACTCAAATAAGCCCTCTTGTACAAACAAACTCACATACAGTGCATTAGTGAGCTTTTAAGATTTTTGTTCAGGGCTTCTAGGAAATAATTTCCAGTTGCTACTGTAAACAGCATGGATTTTTATCCTCTCCTAGCTTCCCACCTCTGGGGATTAGTAGGGTGGAGGCTCAAGAGGAAGAAGAGGAGGAGACATGATGTAATCCAACCTTCAAAGGTAGTTTGTTTGTTTTTTTTGCAATTGCTGCATTTGAGGGTTTTGGAAAATTATTTTGGGGGGGTGGGGAAATAGTGCAATAGTCGCAGAGGTTCTCCCTCCCCCTACGCAGTGCAGCTGGTGTAGAAACTGTGATAGTTTCCATCACCCTTCCCCTGCCATCCTCCTAACCCTGAATGCCATCTCCTTCAGCCAGCCTGGTCATCTACTTTCCTCATCCTATCTCCACCAGGAAAAAAAAAAAGGCACATGCAATCATCATCAATTTTTTTTAATAACATCAAAATTATGGCTCTTTACATTGCATTTTCACAGGGCAGGGTTCTGCTCCATCTGCAGCCATATCAATGCCATATGTTGAGCTCCCATATGGTTCTAACCAGGAACTTTCCAGAGGTATGTCTCAGGGTAGTCCCTGTCAACCCCCGTCATCAGCCAAGCACATCTGGAAGGCACAGGGAAGGGGAAACCTACTCCCAGAAAACAACCCCACCACTTTCTGAATGTCTCCCCAGCTAAATAATCCAAACGGCATCCGCCAAAATATAGAATAAATTCATTTTAATGTGGTCTTGTGCCCAATGAAGGCCTGATCCATTTTCCCCAGCCTCCGCTCATTCCTGCCGAAGATACCCTGTCTTTATTCTTTAGGGGAGCATCTAGGCTTAATCTTAGCCCTGTCGTTTTGCGGAGGGGGCGAAAGGCCGCTCCCCAGCTACAACACAGGAAATCTCCGCTCCGGAGAAGCGCACGCAGCACCTCTGACTACAGGCAAGGCGCGGCCCGTTACTACCTCGCCCCTATGACGTGGGGATGTGGAGAGGAGAACCAGGGCGCTCCTCCCGCGCAATTGCCATCCCGTCTCCCGACACATTTTGCCCCAAAGTCCTTGCAAATAAAAACAAAATCGGGAGCTGCTGCGGCCGCCGCCGCCGTGCCAAGCAAACGGATCGGCCGGTTCTCCAGGCAAACATCGCCCCCTGTCCGAGAACAGGCGGATCCGCTACTTTCCCAGCCCAGGCGATCGCTGAACTCTGAAGCATCCCCACCCAGCCTTGGGCGCTAACTGGGAGGAAACCGGCTTGTACTCCTTGCAAGCGAGCGCCAACAAGAGCGCCAGTTTCCGGCAAGCGGTCGCGACTTTCTCCGCACACAAGAAAGCCCAGCCGGCTGCTCCGGGGAGGAAGCGTGGTCGTGGAAAGCAAGTGAAAGAGACCCGGGCGCGGGACGGCGACTTGCAAGACCGCCTTGAACTTCGCCTGCAAACCTTCTGCCCTCCTCCACAGCCCAAGTGAAAACTGTAAGCAAAAAAAGGACAACCGCTGGGCCAGGACTGTAAACGCTTCGCCCCATTCAAGAACTCCCCCATTCCCACCTTCCATGCAAAAGAGCGGATCCGCTTTCCAGCAGATCTCAAGGCGCAGGGCCCGCTTCTACCTCCGCTCCTAGGGCGCAGTCCAAGCGGATACCCCCACCTCCACCCCACCCCCGAAGTTGGCAAGGCATAAGTAGCGAAAGGGCAAACGCGTTGCTATTCGGTTCCCGCCAAGAGTCGAAAGATCCAACAGCAGGTTGTAGGAAGTCAAGCGACAAAATCCAGATGTTTCTCGTCCGTGCTTTAAAACAAAACCCGACCAAGAACACCAACCAGACAAAAAAAAAAAAATCCCTCTCGCGGTAGATCCAAGCTACCTACCATTGCGGTTGGCGGCGTTGGCTCTCTGTGCTCTGGCGAAGGTGCAGAAGGCAATCAGCAGCGAACAGCGTCGCTTCCTCCTCCCTTTGCCAGAAATGCTGTAGGTGTGAGGCTGCGCGGAGCCTTTTTTATAGGGAACGGCGTATCCCTCCGCCGGAGCAGCGCCTTTCTCTCTCTCCCTCTCTCTCTTTCTCTCTCTTACTCTCCTCCCCGGACTGGGGCTCACAGTAGCAGGACTGCAGCAGGCAGCTCTGCCCCTCCACGTCGCCTGGAGCCTCCCTCGGTTCACTCCTCTCTGCCAACTCAGTGGCCAGTTGCAACAGTTCGGGCTCTCCGCGGGCGTCCGTTGGACGGGCGCAATAGCAGCGGCCACGCTACAATCCCGCGCGCCCTGCCCTCCGGGATTATTGCTGCGGATGCTTGGCGGAATTTAAACATCCTGCGGAGTCCTGTTAAGAGGCACGATACGCGCCTCTGCTTTTGGGGCACGGGGGAAAAAAGCGGCTTTCAGAGCAGCCGTCGAAAGACAATTGGCCTCGCAGCATAGTAAACCTTTCTGCCACGTGGGGCGGGCCTTACCAGGAGGCTGCAAGGGAAGCCTAGAATAACAGGATAACTTGCATGCTCTTGTGGGAGAAAAATGGCCAGATGGGGAACTGTTTGCTGTGCCTCAGGCCACAGCTGGCAGTTTTCAGGTTAGGAGAAGAGGATGTTGTAGCTGATGTGCTGCTATTTTTCCCCTTATAAAACACCCCCAAAATTGCCCACTGACTTGAAAAGTACCTCTGTGGGTCATACTCATACCTCAAGTTTACACAAAGGGAAACGTTTTGGGAACACAAGTGGGTCTCAAAATGGAATAGACAGTACATGTCTAATGGCTGTGGGGTACATATCAACAACAGCATTCCCCGAGGAGACCCTCTTTAAAACAATGGGATTGCAATTCTCATCCTTCCAATCAGCTAGTATGGTCATATACAGAAGCTAGGAATCATGATCCAACCAAACAGAGTCTATCAAAATTGGAAAGTCAGGTAGTTATATACCTCAGTATAATTTTTTGTATATATTGGTGTAAGTCTTATCAGCAATGGGATTCTGGGAGTAGAGAGCAGCAGATGCTTTGGACTTTGTGTATGCATTTGTGCACATTAAGGAATAAAATGTTGATCATCAATTCAGTTGCATAAATGCGAGTCCCATTACATCCTTGTTCTCTATATACTCTTGGAAGATGAGGCCAGATAATTTTAATTATAAAAACTCTTAAATAGTGGGAGATTAAAGAGACAGAGGCAGATCTTCAACTTCAAACTCTTTATTGCAACAAGCAATAACCCAGCAACTGTGTCTGACAGCTTGCCCTTTTATAGGGAGCTGTCAGACGGCTTAGCCAATTGGAATAAACTATTTTTCCGGCCTAGACGACAGACCTGAGTAAAGCCTATATTCTTCGGCTTCACTCTTAATTTATTGAGTATTCAACAAAAACGGTGCAAGGGAAATCTGGACAGTCATGCAGCTGCTATTACATATAAAATATAAAAACTAAGAGATCATATTAATCACAAATTATTATTTTCTTTTGTCTATTCATGGTTCATTTTGGTAAGACCTTCAGTCAAACAGATGAGATGAGCTGAAATTTCTGTAAAGTTTTTCACATACAGTGTCCTGTGTGTTGGTTCTTTGGAAACAAAAGGGACTTCCTCTTTCCACAGAAATGAATAACAAAATCCCGTTTAGTTTGCAGTGAATCAGGGTTAGGCTTTTAATGATTATGCTTCCATGTCCTTTGAAACACTTCAGTTGCAATTCTCAAAGCAATCCCTTTGAAACATACCATTAACTGGTAGTGATAAATTATTTGAGTATAGCAGACTTTGTTCTCTCTTTATAAAATAGAAACTGCTAGCTATCATGTTTTCTGAGATCAAACTAACTGCCACTTCCCTTTGGTAGTGCAATTATCCCCTCCTTGAAATAGATTCTGACGTACTCTTGCACTTCCATCATCTCAAGAGAGTCAAGTAGAGCTTGTTTCATCTACAGATATATGGCCTTACGCTATGGTTTTAACTGATATTTATATACAGAGTTGTCAAGGATAATTTTCAACAGTATTTTGTGCTGCTTTGATTACCATATTCTATGAAATATTGCCTATAATTTATACCCCCTTGTCTTATACCAAGATTTACTCAGTGTTTTAAACACAGTCTCTATATTAAAAATATCACCTCAAGTGAGCTTAAGACATTTTGATGACTAGAATTTTCAGAATATGGCAATTCACAAAATATGGGAAGAAGGACAAAACTAGTTCACCAATAGACCCGTTTTAATCATCTGGGTTCACTAGAAATGCTAGCTGAGTATTTTTGGTAGCTTGAGTCGCCAAAAGCTTTTGAGCTTTATATTTTCTGAATGCCTGGATAGATTTAAAAACCAGCTTTTAATGAGCCATTGTTATGAACCATCTAGAATATTGAATCATTAATTATTTCAATGGTGGAACAAAAAACAATGCTCTGTTCACAGATTGAGGACTTTTTTAAAAAAAATATTAGGCCAGATTTTTGAAAGTAAAACTCAAAAGTTTCATATGCAGTATTCTTGGGGAGGTGGGGTATACTGAAACATTCTCCTTATAAATGACAAAGGCTTATTAATAATCAAGTCATAATATTTGCTTCCTAGATCTCATAATGTTAAGAAGCAAAGCCAATCATTATGTCTACTGCTCCTTCCTCCTCTTTTTCTCCCCCTCTGAAACCGTCAGTAAATAGTTGTTCCTGAAAGCTAACAAGACTCACCTTTATTCCGTTTTTCCTCTGAGAAGTATTAACATGTTGGCTCTAATGACTGTGATACTAAACCTATGCCCAATTTTGTGCCATTTAGTGTAGTGCACATTTCATAACTATGTGGTTTTGTTGATTGTTCAGTGGCTCAGATCCAGGTATGTCAGATTAAATTGCTACACGTTTTCCCAGAATGATCTGTTTCTTGAAAAGAAAGAATAAAAATTTTGAAGGAATACATCCATATGCTTCCTGAAAAATATTATGTCATCTTTGGGTAGCCCATTATTTTTCATAATGCCAATCTTTACATGGCTTCTCTCCTCAAGAACATTTGCACTGCCAGTCTGTCTTTCAAATAAATTGTTTAACCAATATACAATTTTATTTGCTTAATCACTTGGTCTTTATCTCCTTCAATGAAAAAAAAAATCCATGTACTTCACTTGTCCATGTAGAAAACTTAATTTTTTAAAGTATTTTTCAGAATACATTGAAAGATTTCTAGGATCCATTTCACAGTCTTTCAACCAATTGTAAAAGTTCAAGGAAATTGCAGGAGGGAAAAAAGCAAATTGACTAAACTTCAGACATTTCACTGAATGTGAATTCAATGCCTATGAACAGCTAATGTATGAATGCAGCAGGAAAGCAGAAACAAATCTCTCTGTCTTCCATCTGGCCAGGTGAAAGGAACTGAACCAATCCTGTCATTTTGTGAGCAAAGACAGGAGAAAAATTCAGGTAACAAATGAGGAAGTTAAATAGAAAATTATGCAGCACTTTATTTCAGTTTTAATGTGGTGTTTTGCCAACCTTTTCAACTTTTCTATGACTTGATAAATGCAAACATCACAAAATTGGGTCCAGGAAAGGCACTGAAACTTCTTTTTCACCACTTAGAAAATAGGGGTCTGCATATTATTATTACTCTACAGTAACTATCAATAATTACAATTTTGCTACTTTATTTCATTATGAAAGCTGGCTATAGGGAAGTTAAACAGTAATGGCTTACTTTGAGTAGTTAATGTTTCCTCAGGAAGAGATAGTATCCAGGATATACAGAGCTTTCCCTTCAACCTGAGAGCCATTTAGAAGAGATTTCTTCTTCCTCAATACCCTGATTTTCACGTCAAGTTTTTGAAGAAATAGAACAATAGGAAGACTATATTTGTCAGTAAATTATCCTGTCTGGAAATCTAATTTGAATCTGTAGGTCTACTGTCCGCAACAAATGCTGTGTTACTGGAAACTATATTCAGGTCTTCAAATATCCAGAGCCATATAAAAAAGGAAACACAACACAAATGGACTTAGGACTCCTTAGTATAAATCAATGTAAAGGGTTTGCACAGTAGGTGCTATTAAGCATAGGAGAATGCAGAAAATCTAATAGTTTAAAATTCTGCTGAGTACTATGAACCCTTAGCCCAATCCATGCAACTTGGTACAAATGGAAACATAGTGTAAAACGCCCAAAAGTTAAGTATAGTACCTTTTCTAATATGCGAGTTGCCTCAGCTGCTTGATAGTTGTGGCGGTTTCTGCAGTGTTCAATCCGTAAAATCATTTTTACATAGCACATGAAGTAAATTTATGACATTCAGAAGTGAGAAAGGGTACTGAATAAAATTACCAAAGCAAAGAAATGAGTTTCAGTGGCCAACTGAAGTACCTGCATTTCTGTAATTTCCAAAAGCATTAGAAATTATGTAAAATACAATAAATTGCAGAATAAATTACGCACATGAGCGTTAACTGTGCAGTACTGTCTTCTTTTGTTTATCTGATTAGCACAAGTCCCAAATGACTTGTGATTATTTTTAGCACAATAGTTTCCCAATTCCTCCAAAGCATTCTGAAACTGACGTGCAATTGTCTTCTCCCCCCACCCCAAACTTGAAACCCTGAGAAGAGATAGAGAACACTAGTAGCCAGTTAGAACTTCTGTTTTGACCAACAGAAATGCTTAAAGAGCATCAAAATTGGTGCCCTGCCCCAAACTGCTACCAGTCTGGAGGAACAGAAGTCACTCCATTGTGGCTACAGACAGTATCGGGAATAGGACACCACACTCTGGGAAGGCAGGAAGGGAATAAAGGCTATCTTAAGGCCAAGAGGCTTAGCAATGATGAGTCTCTGCAAATGCTCAGCAAAACGAAGTGCTGGAATGAAAATGCCAGCTTTATTGCAGTTTCACATACCTGTATACCACAGCAGGGCCAAAAATGGGCTGACTCCAGGGGTGAAATGCTCCCGGTTCGGACCGGCTCAGGCGAGTAGGTAGCGATGGCAGCGGGCAGTTTGGAGAACCGGTAGCAAAAATCCCTGCCCGCGCCCCCCATGCCCAGCTGAGCCGCACGTTTATCAGAGCCTTTTTTTTTCTTTTAAATGGCTCTGGCGAGCCAAGCTCTGACGATCCCAGCTGAGTTGCCTGCTAATCGCCAGAGATTAGCTGCTGGGATCGCCAGAGCCATGTAAAAGAAAAAAAGTTTCTGTTTGTTTTTTTGGGCTTTTTGTAGCTGTGTGAGGTTCCTCCTTGTTGTGGGGCCATTTTGGGTCTAGCACAGCTGCTTTTACATTGTGGGTGAGCCAGTTGTGTTGTGTTGTGTTTTGCAGGTTAAAAAAGGGCAAAGAAGTGACATTGACTTGGCCACGCCCACCCAGTCACCTTACCACCAAGCCACGCCCACTAATTAAGCCACGCCCACAGAACCGGTAGCAAAAAAAAATAGATTTCACCCCTGGCTGACTCAATTCAAACTCCATGGAAGTATAAGTATACAGATTTAGAACTAGTTTTGAACTGGTTTGAAGCCCTAGTGTGGAGTTACTCTGTCAAAGTCAGACATTCCCAAAGGGAAGATAGCTAGCATCTTTTAACATTTTTGGCAGGAAAACAATGGAAGGCTAAACCATTATGTGTTGCCATGAACAGAATTTTTATTCCAAATGAAAACATTTATGTATTTACCCTGTTTTCCCAAAAATAAGACATCCCCTGATAATAAATTTGATAATAAATAAATAAATAAGCCCAATTGGGCTTTTGAGCGCATGTGCTAAAATAAAGCCCCCCTGAAAATAAGCCCTCCCCAAAAATATTTAAACACATGTGCAGCCGGTCCCCACCATTTCCTCTGGTTTCCCATGCCTCAAAATGATAAGACCTCCGCAAAAAAAAGGCCAAGCGCTTATTTCGGGGTTCAAAAAAATATAAGACTGTCTTATTTTCTGGAAAACACGGTATACGCTACGTCATATACCAAAGTATCCCAACCCAGTTAAAAACAACAAAAAATATACAATAAAATAATACCAAAATAGTAGGAAAGAACACTTCAAAATAATACCCAATAAAATTTATCAAGGTGGCAGTAAGAAGAAAAACATATTTTCAGCTTTCATACTGAGAAAGTCTGGAGGCAATGTAGGGTTTCCATTAATGCCTAAAAACTAGCAGGGTAGATACATCGTAACAGGGCTGATTCTAAGCTAAGGTTGAATAGGCATTGGCTTGGGGTGCCAAGTTTTAGGGGACACCAACATTAAAAATATTTCTGAAAAACGCAATGAAAAAGCAATAAAAATGCACTCTATGATTCAGCATGCCTGCTCAAGTATTAAATATAATTTTAGAGTATAAATAAGGGGAAAGTATCCAAGAGAAGAAAAAAAATGGAACTGAAAATTGTAAGTGTACAGTTAAAAAACTCAAAGAAAAGTAACAAAAGAGCATCATTTCCTAACAATATCGTAAGAGGAGTCAAACCATAGGAGGCACCGAAATATGACTTTATCTAAAGTCCCAAAATGTCTGGAGCTGGCCCTGATTCCTAAATTTGAGGGTGAGAAGGATTCCAGAATGTGTCTCTGCTGCAGAGAAGGTCCACACACAAGTGCTGCATTCAGCAGTTCTTGTACACATACCAGGAATAATTTAGAATCTATGATCCAGAGTAGAATGATGTGTTAGTAAAGGGCAATCAAAATAATCAAGAAGCTGGAGCAAAAAATTTTTTGAGAAGGCTATATAACACTAGATTGGCTGTTACCTGTTGGATAATTGTTTCAGAGATTTTTCTTTACCAGATTCCTCAATGCCTTCAACAATGGCACAGCTCCTAATGTATTGGTAACATTCTTAAACATTTAGGGGAATATTTAGAGATGTATCTGCCTTGAAAGTAACCCATGTTGGACTGTATAGCACAATCAAACATCAGGAGTTGACCACCTGAAATGTCTAATGACATTTTGTATTATATCACAAAATCCTTTCTGATAATTTTTGTAAAATGTTCTATAAAATTTGCTAAATTTCAATTCCATTGGAGTCATGGGTCCTGGATGTTGAATGCACTCTGAAAGTTAGCCCATGTGAAGTATCTTGGTTCAAAATGTTTTGCCCTATGATGCACTGTTTCACCCAGTTAAAGGTTACAGACATGAGATTTTAGTAGTATATAGATTGGAGAGCTCTTTGGCTTAGGAAAAAGCTAAATAAGGGGGAACATGCTGAAGCATGTTATGGTTAGGGTGGTAGAAATGGATAGTCTCGGTATAGGCTCTCCAGAGGCACCTCTTTGGTCATTGTGGGAACAGAACACTAGACTAGAACTTTCATCTCATACTGTATGGTTCTTCTTATGGTCTTATCTTAGTGATATGTCATTCTACTTTAGCTTGAGTTATATAAGTCTCAGCTTCCTTGACAGCATGAAACTCATTTGATGATGCAAGTCAGTCATGCCATTATTATAGGTCCAGTTGTTTTGAATACTTGAGGGCAAACACATCCAACTTAACCATGTTTTTAAAAGGAGGAGCTACAACAAATACACTACTATTCTCATATAATTATTCAGTTCTTCTGACTAACTGGACCCTATAGTTAGAGATTCATTTGATTTAACGCATAGACTCACAATACACAAGTCAGGAGGCAGCGTGGTCTCTTTGGAAGCCATTATCCAAACACACAGAAAGAATTAAGAGAACAAAGGAACAGAAAATAACATATATTTGTAAGAGATGCATAGAGAAACCCAAGAATCTAGGAATGCCAGGTCAAAGGAGAGTTCCTGTTATCAAGAGCTTACTGTGAATTGTGGTAACTTCAACAAAAAGGACATTTGAAAAACCTTGCATAATTTTCTAGTATCTCATTTTTAGGATGCTGACTTCCGTTTTCTTGCCAATGAAAACCTAGAGGAAAATCAAATCAAATTAAGATTCCTTAATTGTTGGAACACAGGTAACAGGGAATTCACCTTTCAGCTAGCTGGAGAGTTTGGCTGGGAGCACTGAATTCAATCACAATATTTAAAGTTGGATGGTTCTAACAATTAGCACTTGAATCTGCATCTAAACTATTTACATTCAGGCTGCTTTCAAGGGAACTGAAGGACAGAAATGATTTTGGAACTAACATGGCTTCACTAGACTACATGAAAAATGAAATATAAAATAATCATATAAGTACAGACTTAGGTTTTTTTTAACCCCACATCATAGTACAGAGAAAATTGATATTGAGTACTTATACATTTTAACCTATAGAAGATATTTGAAAAATACAGTTTTAATAATGAGGAGCCTGATAGTACAGTGGACTAAAGCACTGTTATTAACATCTGCTGCTTGCAATTACTGCAAGTTCAAATCTCACCAGGCTCAAGGTTGACTCAGCCTTCCATCCTTTCAAAGGTAGGTAAAATGAGGACCCAGATTGTGGGGGCAATAAGCTGACTTTGTATAAATATGCAAAAGTATGAAGGCTATTGCTTAACGCATTGTAAGCCGCCCTGAGTCTCCGGAGAAGGGTGGCATATAAATTAAAGCAATAATAATAATAATAATAATAATAATAATAATAATAATAATAATAATAATAAGTCATTTCTGCAGTTGTATTGCAGTTCTAATCTATATGACAGTGCAGGGCAAGGAAAAGACCGTCACTGTAATAATTAGCCTTTTTAATTTTTAGAGAAATTTATTCACCTGTTTCTGCAATTATACTGTTTTTACCCTTAGAACATGGCCCTTGTCTATACTCTACAATGTTTCTCAGTCTGAGCACTCTCCTGATTTATTTATTAATAAAATAAATATGTTATTTAAGTAAACGTATACGGCCCCTTCATCTGACACAATGTCACTCTGGGAGGCATACAAATACACCAATAATTAAAACAGCATAACCAATCTTAAAATACCAAACACAAATCAGAATAAAGAGACAAAAAAGCCAAGCCTTCTAGATGTCAAAGAATTCTCCAAACAGTAGAGCTGTTCCTAAAAAGTCTAGGAATTGAAGTCAAAAGATCTGGAAATTGCCATGATCAAGGAACATTATTCTGAGAAGGACAGCTTGGGGACAGTCCCAGGGCTACCCTTCTATCCTTTTGTGGTTCCCAGAACTCACTCTGACCAAGTAATAATCCAAACTCAGGAGCACATTTGCCTTTTATTTTCAGGTGAAGATTATAAAAGCCCGAAACTCCATGTGAGCCCTAGAAATTCCTGGTCTTGCAAGTGCTTCAGACTCAACTCATACTTGACATAATTGTCCCTTTCACAGTTGCATTACTCCAGCCCCAAATGTCACATACAGCCCTGCATTGCCAAAGATTATTAGATTACTTTGAGATTAATAAAAACTGGTGTTTGAATGCTGCCCTTCCTTTTGGCAAAAGGGTAGAAGAGATCATTTTGCCTTTTCTCCTCAGTCCTTTAATTTGGAAGCTCCAAACTCAGGGCACCTTCATGAGGGGATATTGCGACCTTTGACTGATTTTACTCCTGAGAGAGAAGCAGTATTCCTGAAGTGGGTGCGTGAAATATAGGTGTCAGAAATTATAGCTGAATACACTGAAAACCATTGGTGTGAGTCAGATTGCTCCAAAATGTTTTACTTTTTAGAAATCACATTATTTCATTTGATTCTACTTTACAGGTAGTCCTCAACTTACAACAGTACATTTAGTGACCGTTCAAAGTTACCACGGCACTGAAAAAAGTGACTTATAACTGTTTTCACACTTACAATCGTAGTATCCCCAGGATCATGTGATCAAAATTCAGACACTTGGTAATTGTCTTGTATTTATGACGGTTGCGGTCATAAATCCCGGAATCATATGATCCTCGTTTGCTACCTTCTAACAAGTAAAGTCAATGGGGAACCCAGATTCACTTAATTATAATGTTACTAACTTAACAATTGCAGTAATTCACTTAACAACTGTGGCAAGAAAGGTTGTAAAATAGGACAAAACTCACTTAGCAAATGTTTCACATAACAATGGAAATGTTGGGTTCAATTGTGGTCGTAAATCAAGGACTACCTGTATGGCTTGCTCATAAGGATTGCATAACATTTTCACATGTAGAAATTTAATGAGCAAATCATCTGATGCCAAAAACAGGGCAGCTTTGACCAGCTACATTTACCTGCCTACAATCTGTGATTGAGGTGGCACGCGGATTTTATAAAAATAATTAAAGTACAAAAATACAATAAATGCAGAAAGCACAGGAGAAAAGTTGGTGAAGAACTGGCAATCCCATCTGCTTGAGGAAATATATATTTTGATTACAAGATACGTTATGTTAGACATGCAATACAACATACTATTGCATTCTATCTAACTATCATCAGAATGGTTAATTGTGATATATATTGCTATGACTAAATAAAAATACTGTTAAAACATCATGTCACACATGAAAGGGCACCAGTGATTTATAATGAAGGGGGTATCTATTTACACTGCAACACTCAATCAGACTATTTTAGTGATTGCAGGACTACATTAAAAACTATAAATAGGATTTCCTTACTCATGCCTCGGCTGCCTTTTCTTAAAGTCTTGGCATGTGGCCTAACAAGGAAGAAAAACAGTAAATAAGATGCAAAAGCATAATGGCATAAAAGGAACTTGATATGCTCCTAGCACTAATGAGTTTATTTGACGTAACTTTTGTGAATTGTGAAAGCTAAAGCTTGAACTTAAACGCCACAGTTACTTATTTTCAATACCTTTACAAATCCTCTTTGTGCCAGATATCCTACATCTCTTCCTCACAGAGTCTTGCAGATGAATTGTGCATGTTATGTTCAGAATGGCTTTTGCAGGATTATATGTATTTCTTAAAGATCTTGAGCAGTATTTCTCAACCTTAATCACTTTGAGATGAATGGACTTCAACTCCCAGAAATTCCCCAGCCAGCATACTGGGTGGGGAATTCTGGGAGTTGAAGTCCATTCATCTTACAGTGGCTAAGGTTGAGCAACACTAATCATGAACATAACTCCCACCCTCGGTCCTCCAAACCTTTTCATCAAACTGCATATTTTTATATTTGGGTGGCTATTATTAAATATTAAAAATCAGGTATGGCCTTATCTAAATTCAAAACTTATTAACTGTGGTTAAGTTATATTGTTGGTTAAGTCCCACTCTACAGTACTGTACTGATACCAGATAAGTAACACTGGCTTCTTTGTAGTATTTGTACTGTGCATTCAAAAGAATACAATTACTTCTGCCCTGTGAATATTTGACTCTGTGTTTAAATGCCTCTGGAGAATCTGGTGTCATTTCAGCAGCATCAGCAGGGAGATATCCAAAATGTGAGCACTTTGGATTCATGATAGCTGAACAGGACCTAAGTAGAATATGAAACCAACAATCAACCATAGTTTCCAATTCTATTGAGCACATTAGAAATGATGGTCATTCTGGGTTCAAACAGGAAAAGTGCCAATTATGATCAAAGAACCATACAAAGAAGGGGTCAAGAGGGTAGTAAATATGTTTATTAATGTGACCTAGTGGCATTCTTCAAGGAAGTCTCCACTAGTATCAATGACAGCATTTGTAGAAATGCAAATAACAGCTCTGGAGGGTAGATCTGCAGCTACTCCACCTCTAACATTGAAAGATTGCTTGTGCTTTCTTGTAAGCTGTCAATTACCTAAAAATGTGCACAATAACTCCATTAATGTAATAGCATTTTAACCATAATTGCATTTCATGCAAGAGCATATTTGCAATTAATGCCAGGTTTAGTTTGACCCTAGAATATTCTGTCTCTAGATGACAGATTGAATTCTGTCAGTGGTTTTCAAGCAAGCTAACATCTAACGTTCACAGTACTGTACTCACATCAATTCATCAGCTAATGTGAAGTAGCCACATTAAATATTTGAGTCACGTTTTTGGCACAAATGCCCAAATTTCATGTTTCAAGCATTTTTTAGTTAAACATTGAGTTTCTCTAAGTGGATCCAAGTACACTTTAGCAGCTGAGAGATGGTAAAGGCAGGTACAAAATGATGTCTGATGAGATGGAGTTAACTTTCAAATAGATTGAATGATGCATATATGTATATGCATATATGCATATAGAGTGGTGGGTTGCTACTGGTTACAGTGGTGGGTTGCTACTGGCTCACCCCGGATTGGGCATACCGGTAGCAGTGGTAGTGGGAGGCTCCGCTCACCTGCCCAGAAGCATCACGCGAGTGTGCGAGCGCACATGCGCGCACAAGCAAACCAGTAGCAAACTAAATTGAAACCCACTACTGGTAAGTTATATATTTTATAGAAATAAAATGAAATGAAATGCAACTCAGTGCTCTACTCACAAATTGTGGTCAACCTTTTGCCTTCTTGCCTATACAATTATGAATACACAGGGAAGTCTGAGCACTATACAGAAGAGGGTAATGTGTTGAAATAGATGATTCCATGCCACATGGAGTTGGAAGATGGATGGACCTTTTTTTAAAAAATTCCCATCACCTTTTTTCTTAAATTCAGTAAATAAATAATGAATTAATCAGGAAGCTTTTGCTCTGCTCTTTAAAATTTGTCAGCATACTCAAAGAAGGGGAACAATCAAAATGTAAATTTTGACTTAAAATGGAGTATGTGATGAATATGAACATTTCATTTTTCTTATTTCATTCATGATTTTGTTCTACTACAGATCCGATCTCAATTGATCAAAGGCATTAGCCAGGCCCACTGTATGCAGAGAACACTTCCACATGGACCCATCCATATCCCATTCACTCCAAAGCAATTTGAAGTAGACCTTTCAATCGTTTTCACTCCCTCCAACTCTGGAATACTCTGGCTTCTAATAAACTCAATAATCAGGATCTCAAGGCAGAAGAAATTAGAGGTTGTTCTTTCTTAGTGACCACTCATTCAGTGACCATTGACTTTGCCATGGCACTGAATGAATGGTACTTACAAACGCTCCTCAAAGTGCTGATTGTCACAGCATCCCTGCAGTCATTTGATTGCCATTTGCAACCTTCTTTGGCGGCTTCCTATAGGAATATATAACAAGCTGGCAGGATATTGCAAATGTGACCATGTGACATTGTTAGCTGACCTCAAGAACTCCAGCCAGAGTTCAGTTCTTTATTTGCTTACATGCAATAGACAGCATCTTGCCAGACTAAACCCTTAGTATTCTCTCCCTAATGGATAGACCTTGGAGAATTCTAGGGATTGGCTATTCTAACTCTCTTGCTCTGTCTCCTATCCAGCTCCAGGCTGTGCTGCCTCTTGTTTCTCCTCCACCTTTCTGGAATGTGATCCTTTATTTATTTATTTATTTATTTATTTATTTATTGGTTTGATTTATATGCCGCCCTTCTCCGGAGACTCAGGGCGGCTTACAATGCGTTAAGTAATAGCCTTCATACTTTTGTATATACCTGCTTAGTAGGGCTTTTGGGCCCCGCTAAGCGGTGTTCTTTTTATACAAAGTCAGTTTATTGCCCCCACAATCCGGGTCCTCATTTTACCTACCTCGGAAAGATGGAAGGCTGAGTCAACCTTGAGCCTGGTGAGATTTGAACTTGCAGTAATTGCAGGCAGCTGACAGCTAAGTGCTACTTAACAGCACTTTAGTCTGCTGTGCCACCAAGGCTGTTATTCTTCCTTCCTTCCTGGATTTTCTTAACAATGGCAACTGGAAAGCACTGGAACTACCATTGTTAAGTAATGCGGTCACATGATATTGCACATTACAACTGTGTCACTTAGTGACAGAAATTCCAGTCTGGATTGTCATTGTTAACATTGTCATTGTTAATCTATAATGGAAAAGGAACTCAAGATAGATAAGAATTCCTAACAAAAAATATCTTAAAATCACAATAGAAACTATTCCAGTGAGCGGGCTAGGAAAAATCAAAGACAACGGGAGGCACTGATACAAAGACACAACATCAAAATGTAATCCAATCCAAAAAGGTGCAAAGAGGGACAGTTCACCAACAAAAAGTATGCACAAATATGCTGGATTTGTAGAGATGATGCAGAGCTAAATTTGGAGCAAGCTCATCAAGTTTGTTGAAAATAAAAAGAAGAAAAAATATGAATTATGTATCAGCTGCTCAATAATTATGACAAAGAATAACTTCTCAGAATAGTTCAGTTTTCAAAAACTTCCAGAAAGTAATTAGGATAGGTGCTAAATAAGGACCACAACAGAAAAGCGCGGTTTGCGAATCCCTACTCCACAATCTCCTGAAAATAATTAATGGAATCCATTAGTTATTTCCGTCAGGAAAAGGCATAAGATGAATCAGTTCTATTTGGAATAGGAG
Source organism: Pantherophis guttatus (assembly GCF_059756535.1). NCBI lineage: Eukaryota > Metazoa > Chordata > Lepidosauria > Squamata > Colubridae > Pantherophis > Pantherophis guttatus. Next base: position 46,918,141 of record NC_142063.1, read on the forward strand.
GTCTTAAAGGTTGCTAAGTGCCAAGCCATATATGAAATTACAAGTTAAAACTTTAAATTATAGTTTAAATTACATCAAGAAATCTATCAGTTATTGATGGGCCCATAGATTATCACATGGTGATGATTCGCATTCAACAATAAACCACTTCATTCAGCAGTTCCTGGTTCATTCCAAAGTCAATTCCATGGAGACAAACTGAAGAAGTATAAGGTATGAGAATCAGTCACCAAGGCTTTCCAATCCAGTATACTTGTATAATTTACAGACCAGGGAATCTGTTGAGTTACTTCAGACTTTGAGTCTATGCTTAGCTATTCTGTTTCAAGAGACAACTACTTTGATACTGCAGAAATCTATCTAGGGAATTACTTTAAATTACATATCAACTTGTTTATAATCTACAAATAACAATTATAGTTTACAAACTATGATCTACAAAGTAAACCTGTGCCGTCTGCAGCTTCTCAACATCTTCAGTCATATGTATGTAGAATCAGGGGTGAAATGCAAAATTTGTTACTACTGGTTCTGTGGGCGTGGCTTGGTGTGTGTGGGGGGTAATGTGAATGGGTGGGCGTGGCCAACTTAAAAAAAAAAACTTTTCAAAGCATTTTTTCTAATGGTTTGAAAAGCCTCTGCCGATCAGGCCTCAACTGGGATTGTCAGAGAGGTTTTTTAAAAAATGCTTTGAAAAGCCTCTCTGCCGATCAGGCAACTCAGCTGGGATCGTCAGAGAGGCTTTTTAAAAAATGCCTCTCTGCCGATCAGGCAAGTCAGCTGGATCGTCAGAGAGGCTTTTTAAAAAATGCTTTGAAAAGCTTCTGACAATCCCAGCTGAGCCGCGCGATCATCAGAGGCTTTTTTTTTTACTTTTAAAAGTATTTTTTCGTCAGAAGAGGTTGTAGAAAAAATGCTTTTAAAAGTAAAAAAAAAAAAGCCTCTGATGATCGTGTGGCTCACCTGGGCATGGTGTGTGGGGGGGCACAGGGATTTTTGCTACCGGTTCTCCGAACCACCCGCTGCCATCGCAACCGGATCGGGTGACCCGGTCCGAACCGGGAACATTTCACCCCTGAGATGAATACTGTCGCCATAATTACCTAAGCAATTTCTCCAAGATGCAAACCATCACTGAAATTTAAGTCCAACACATTTGAAAAAAATGGCAATGAACATTTTAAATTTTACAATAAGAAATTTGGTTTAATTACTTTATAAATTAAGCTACTGTCTTCCTGTCCCTTGATAGTAGATAGTGGAGTATTGAAAGTGGAAGATTGGGGAGCGGAGCTCAAATAACGACTAAATGTCAGGAAAATTAATCTGATGGGACCTTCTTGCTTTGGCCTTCTTCTTTTGGCAATGAGTGAGGTGAAAAAGTGTTTTGGCCTTTGAGATGCCACAAATCTCCTTACTCTTTGCTGTAGGTGACTAATACTGGGTCTATATTGTTTGCAAAAGATTTACAATGTTTGTGAGAAATTCTGACGGTGTAAAACAAGAGAAACCAAATAATAATGCAAATAATAAGAGACTGGGTACTTCATTCTTTCCTTTGGCTGAAATTAAATACTTTATATATATATGCAAATTGTTTATAGTTATAATGAAAAAGTAAACAAACCTTTACTTTTGATATGTTATTTGATCTTTTTACAAATCAAGTTTATGCAGTCCTGAATCAGTGCTACTGGCTTCCTTGCAACTCAATCCCAAATAGCTCTGCATAGATCATGGTCATGCTGATTTTAATAAATCGGCCAAAAAAGATCAAATACAGCTGTTCTTTGATGCATGCTGATGTAGGCATATTCATACAATGACCACTTGCATTTCACAATGTTACCATTACACTGCCTCTAGAGCTTCTATACTGTAGTCCAAAGTAGTTTTTTCATTTAAAAAAAAATTGAACCTACATCCGTAGTTTTGATTACGTTGTTATAAGATTGGGTTAATTTTTAATAAAATATCAAAAGTGCTATTATTTTACGGTTAACTCTTACCCTTTCCTGTGTTTGAAATGTTATGATTTACAAATAAGTTATATTAAAATCCAGCTAATTGACTTTCCTGAAGATAATTTATACAGAAATGCATAGACCTCATACTTACATCCCTTGCTCGGCTGTTCTTTTCTTTCTGCAATCCAAAAGTCCATTAGCTTGAGTCTTCAGCAAATCTTAGTTTGTTAAATTAAAGAATTCTGAGCTTAATTTAATCACAAAAACTGAACAGGGCTCCTGGTCCCATACAAAAACCGCCAAGACCTCTGAATTATAACAATCTAATTTACTGAGATGTCATTTTGCTGTTGATATTGTTAAATGATTTAGAGTCAGAAATCCTAGCCAATGTATTGTAATGGCAAGATCTATCAGATCTGTTTGTTTGCTGTTAAACTAATCTAATCAGATACTTTATTAAAACATTTTTTAAAATGCTAGAAAAAGTCAATAGGGAAGGAAAGAAGGAAAAAAAAACAAGAATGTGCAATTAGAATAGGATTGTTTTCTATGCTTGCATCATAAAAAAAATTCAAATCATGGACTTTCAGTTTACTATAAAAGGTTTCTGGTTATAAATTCCAAAAGAAGCCACTGTCTAATGTTTTGTTGTTATATTTCAGTAGTCTTCTAAATTTGGAAGAAAGCATTTAGAGTTGTTAAGAGTCCCCTTTTTATCTTATTTTTACAAAAGCCCACAGAAATAGAGCCTTAAGTAGCTTTTCTGAATCTAGTGCTCAAAACTGCTAGTAAACTACAATTTATCATGATAACTATGAATCACAGAAAAGCTTATGTACATACTACCTTCTCTCTTTCCCTGATATACTTTCAAGGAATTTAGCAAAAAAAAGCCCATTTTTTTCAAATCAACTTCGGTTTACTTTTGTGTTTGAAAGAAAATAGCTTCAAAGCCTAATGCTAAAAATTGACTTGTCTTAAAGAAACAATTTTTAAGAATAGTTAAGCTCATTAGGTTTCGATAAAACAATTAGCACAAGTTAAATATTTATGTGCTAAATAACTATCCCCATCTTTTCTCTAGGACTTCATAGCAGTTTATGCATCACTCCATCTATTTTTTCTTACAACACCTATCTTGGGAAATAAATTGAGCTGAGTTAGAATAACTGGCACATCACACAATACTATGACTAGTGGACTTGAACTTGGGTCCTAATCCAATATTTTAACTCAATACACCATTTTGGCTGTAAAAAATATCCTCTCTATAGCTGCACTGAGGAAGGGGAGAAGGAGATGCATGACTTATTATGGTTGACCGCATAGTCAGCTAGATGTTTAGACTGGATTTGGCATTTTTATCCACCAATTGACTCCTTCTCAAAAACCTGGGATAGGCAGATGTTGTTTGATAGTGTTAAAGTTATTGTCGCAGGATGTAAGCTACTCCAAGTAAAGCTGCCTTTTACAATTGACTGAGAGTGTTTTGTCAAATCCCAATGGTGTTCAAGTGGTGTTCCAGTTGTTTGGGATTGCACCCTAAGTGCCTATTATTATTGTACTATCTTTGCTTTCTTTAACCACAATCATTCTATTTCTATTTGCAGGTCTGTGATTTTATTCTTCTTCTGATAATTAAAAATTAATCATTTTTATAACAATAAGTTTTATTTTGGTGTAATGTTTTAATTATATCAAATTTCATGTATGTACAGGTAGTCCTGACCACAACTGAGCCCAGAATTTTGATCATAAGTCATTGCGGTTGTAAGTCAAGTCACCATGTGACCAAATTCAATTTTACAACTGTTTTTACAATGGTTGTTAAGTGAATCACCATGGTCATTAAGCAAGTTACTACAGTCATTAAGCAAATCATGTGGTTGTAAGTCTAAATCCAGTTTATTCAATGGATGTTTTTTGCTGGAAAATGGCAAAAAAGTTGCAAAACATGTCAATATGATTGCGAGATGCTGCAGTCGTTCAAAAATGCAAACCAGCTGCCAAATGCCCAATGTGAACCTTTGAACAGCATCCTCTACAAAGCAGTTAATTCAATGGATTGAGATAGGCTTCTAAAATTCTTTGTACCCAATTCAAAGTATCCATGGAATAATGACTAGTGATGAGTAATGACTAATTTAAAAAATCAATCTAGTTACAGAATACAAACTATCACACATGTAGAAACATTATCCATTGTCCCCGGGTTTCTGGGAATGGGGCAGCATATAAATTTTAATAAGAATAACCTTGCCTCCCACATATGCATGCACAGAGAATAGATACATTCATAATACTGAGATGCCCCACCAAGGTCAGTAAGGATACTCTCTAGTTTAGTACCAACTAAAGCAGGATTATGACTAATCCAGACAACAATTTGCGTAGTTATCACACAAACATGTCACACTTTGCTTAAATTAGTAAAAGTTCTTACATGTGTAACACCATTTTTGTAGTTATGCATGCATAGAAATAGACACAAATAACAAAACTTTGCTCTTATTTCTTTTCCCAAGATTTGAGAACTCATCTTTCTAAAACCTCATTCCTGGTTTGATTGGTTGCCATATCATATTTTATTGAATCATTAGCCACTGTACTAAACAACAGTTCAGTTGTCTGATTGTCCATGTGTATACCTTCAGGCATACAGTGCTGCAAATAATGATGAGAGTCTTGTTAAATTTGTCTTTGCAAGTTTGCATCTTTTATTTTAAAAAAAATCACAATCAATTGAGAAGACTTCAGAAGAGGAAAGATATGCTTTAACTGTATCAAGTTTCTAGATGAGTAATATTGAGCACAGAAATGTTTATTTACTTATTAAAAGTTTTTCTATTGCTCTTATTATTAAATGATGTGAGGCAGTTTTTCTATGTCAGCACCCAGAACTGGTTTTCCTGAGCTAAACACGGAGGATTAGATTCAAATTTAATCATAAAACTGAAATGTCCACTTAAGCCCCATTGATTTGAAAAGGCTTCTTAATATGATTACATTTGGATCCAAACCAGTTTCTTTAAAAAAATATTTTTCCATACCAGGCTCATCACCTAAATTACATGCATCTTTTATAATATGAATATAATGTATTTTTGTGAAATAGCAATAATAGCAACAGGGTTTGGTATGCTGCAAATAATATTGTCCAACATATCAAAAGATGATAATATAGAAAGTATATACAGAAGTATTAGATACAAGTAGGTACTGCAACAAAACCTTGGAAACAATGTTTACTATCTTTTTTTAATATATATTATTAGTAATAGTAAACATTGGTTACCCAGATTTTGTTGCAGTACCTATTTGTACCTAATGCTTGATGCATTAGGTACAAATATTTGCACCTAATGCAAATATATATTATAGTATATAATATAATGTAACAAAAGTGTAGCCAGTTTGCTCTTTTTCCATTATCTCTTTAGATTTCATTCATATGTTTATCAGTGGTACAAATAAAAAAACTTGAATGCACCCACATTTCTTTGGTTTACTGAACAAAAGAGCTGAGGTGGCGCAGTGGTTAGAGTGCAGCACTGCAGCTACTTCAGCTGACTGTTAGTTCAGCAGATCAGCAGATCAAATCTCACCGGCTCAAGGTTGACTCAGCCTTCCATCCTTCCGAGGTGGGTAAAATAAGGACCCAGATTGTTGGGGGCAATATGCTATATGCTAACTTTGTAAACTGCTTAGAGAGGGCTGTAAAGCACTATGAAGCGGTATAGAAGTCTAAATAATAATAATAATAATAATAATAATAATAATAATAATAGCTTTGTTGAAATGACTAAGAAGCTGGTTTCCCATTTGTGTTCTGAGAAGTACTGACGGACCATGATAACACCACAGACTTAACAAGAGAAGGCTGGTTCACAAGTACTTGAGATTCTTTATTTAAATATCTAAGATTGTTAGAGTCAACACATCTACCTATTACTTATGGGACTGACCTTATTGTTAAACACATGGAAAAGACTTGTTTACAAATATGACAGATCAATTCTGAAGATTTTAAGTTTGAGAGGGGAATTAGTGCTATATTTCCTTTTCTGAGCAATTGTACTTCCTTTGTGAACATCCTGAAAAAGTGAAATTCATATCTGTTGAAGAAAACTAAAAGTAAAGGTTTCTCTTTTCCAGTTGTTTCCGACTCTAGGGGGCGATGCTTATCTCTCTTTCTTAGCAGAGGGAGCCAGCATTTTCTGAAGACATTTCCGTGTTCATATGGCCAGCATGGCTATATGCCAAGGCGCTTGGAATGCTGTTACCTTCCCACCGAGGTGGTACCTATTTATCTACTAGTATTTGCATGCTTTCAAACTGCTAGGTGGGCAGGACCTGGGGCAAGTAACGGGAGCTCACCCTGTTACATAGCGCTTGGGTCTGAAACCTGGGCTATCGACTTTCCAGCCCACAGGTGCCTTAACTGCCGAGCCATCACACCCCTCATCTGGTTAATACAAGGCCACATAATATTGTGTAGAAAGAACCTTTTTAGTTCTCTAGAATTCTTCATCTGGGGAACAAATGAAACAAAACCAAAAGTGATTCAAAAATAAAATGAGAGCTGAACATGGTATTTAGGTTGGATAAAAGTATTAAAATTTTGACTTGTGCCACCTTTAAACCAACCCCTTTATTTGGAAGTATCAAAAGGGAAATGAAATGTATGGACAAATATTATTACTGATTTATCTAATGTTAACACTCAAAATTTCCTTCTACTATCGCAGATGAGTTATTGGTAAGCCATTTGATTTTATTGCTGAAGGTTTTGCTTCATAGGTACAAATAAACAAATAAAACAATAATCTATTAACAGAGAGTAGCTCTTCAATCTGCACTATGATATCTTCTCAAGTAGTTTTTTCTGGTTATGGGATCAGATTTTATTGCTGTTTAAAAGGCTGACATAGAGGAAAACCTGGCTATTCCTCATCAACACTCCGGAGTAAGAGAGCTTCTTTTATATTTATTGTGTTATGGGGCTGTGAGTGTTACACATTTATGGTGGGAAATAGTCATTGGGATGCATTTGTTATTTATCTCTGCTACTTTTAAAAATGCCTGTCCCCAAGCTTGGACAATTAGGAGAAAGTGTTACTGTGCAGAAGGAAATTTGATTTAGTTTATCCGATAGGGAGAGTCCTCCAGTTTTTTATAAGGATAAGTTCTGTCCAAAGACATTCTAGAGGATCGTTTTCACTCGATTTTCTTTGCCTTTGCTGCAGCAATCTATAATAAAGCTGCATGTAAACTCCAGATGCTCATTATATTTAGAAAAAACACATTTCGTACAAGCCAGAGCTATGTCAAGTGACAGCGACCGAGCTGAAGCTAGCCTGGACTGTCAAGACAAATACTCTCTCAGCAGCCGTGGTGTGAATCCAAAAAAGAAGCAGCGTCCGCGCCAAAGAAGCGAAGCTTTTGCATGATCAATTAATTTAAGGGAAGGGATTACATCTCCGCGCGGAGGGTTACGCGATTTTTCAATCAGTGGACCAACCCATAAAGCATCCGATTGCCGAGGCGTCTTCTCTGGTATTTTGTGAACAGCTTTCTGATTGGCCGGCGGGACTCTGCAATGGTTGGCACAGAAGAGTCGGGCTCCTGGATTGGTGGCCTTGCACCTGCAATGCGTCAAGTAACGATGCTGGCATGAATGTGCTTGGAGAGAGTTTTGTATGAATGGCTGAATGCGAAGAGACGGGAAGGAGCGAGAGGAAATGAGGGAGGCTGCGGGCCTTGGGAAACGGTGGGTGACGGGGCGGGTTGGCCCAAAAAGTGCAAAGGTGACTGCAGAGCCTCTTTGCGGCTTGCACGGACAGGCACGGGAAAGACCTCCCCTCCCCTGGGCATTTGCGGCAAGGGAGTTCGGGGCTGGGCTGTCTCCCCGACAGGGAAGGGAAGGGAAAGGAAAGGAAAGGCAAGGAAAGGCAGGGCGTTCATCCCTCCCCCGCCAGAGGGAAAGGCGCTCGTGCCCGATAACCGCCAGCGACTCCCTCTTGCCTCGCTCCCGAAGCGGCCGTTTCGGACAGCAGCAGCCCCCTCGGCTTGAGAGCTGGGACGGCGATTGCAGACGAGAGGGCAGAGCCATCTCCATCTGCGTGGCCAACCGTGGGTCGCCACGTGGTTTTCCCGCGGAGAAAAACGCGGCTTCGCCTTGAGAAGAGAGGCCGTTTGGGGGAAACGATCCGTTTCTCTCCCGCGCTCGCAATCTGCACGGCGCCAATTGAGAAACGCCTCAGCTTGGAAAAGGCTCGGTTGGCCGGACCGCGCTCGGAACTCTCGGCCTCTTTGGCCGAGGAAGGCTGGCTAGCTGGCTGTCGTTCAGTCTCCAAGCTGGAGCCGACTGGGAATAAGACCGGACAGAACAAGTTTTGAAAAGGGACCAAGAACTATTCTTTTCTGCCCTTTTCGTTGTGCAACCTAACAACAACAACAACAACAACAATAATAATAATAATGTAATAATAATGTAGTAGTAGTAATAAATAATAATAATAATAATAATAATAATAATAATAATAATAATAATGAGTCCTGCTTGTCTGGTTGCATACACAAACACAAAGAATCTCAGGTTGGGGGTTAAGGGTGGGTCAGTAGTCAGCCTATGAATGTAAGACTTTCACTGGAGTTTTGTGACTGAGTATATGTAAGACACAACACATGCAGAAGTGTCTTCCTGTACGGTAAATCCTCCTAAATCAGATTGTGAGTGTTGGGTTTATATCTTAAAATGTCCAGTGTATATATGCATAACTTGAATATAAATCAGACTCAACCGATTTATTTCCTTTCTTATTTTCAGTATTTACGATTTGGTCTTGTCAGTTGGAAAATAGACAGCGGGTTCCTTAGTTGCTTCTCTGCAGTCTCCCCCCCCCCCCCATTTACTTAGTAATGTCACCTAGTACAGTAGCATCATTTTATCAATATACTGTTAAAAAAGTTTAAATGAAAAGTGAGCATGGTATCAGGTTATTTTACTGGCACAAATGACATTAAAACCATAGATGCTTTTCAGTATTGTCTTCTTTTTTTTTTCCAAATGAAATATTGATGAGATATACAGGAGATTCCTGAAGGACTGAAGTACCTGTTGAGAATGTAATTGGCTGCAGTTTTTCAAAGGAGCAACTGCAGTGGAAAATGGGTCTCTGACATCTTTAACATTGGGTACCATGGAGATTTCCAAAAGATGTTCCCATCTCTGCCAAATAGCCTCTTCAACAGAATATTAAAGACGAAGTCACTAACAAAAAGGGAATGACGATAATAGCAGAAACTTTCACATTGATTGTGTGTGTGTGTGTGTGTGTGTGTGTGTGTGTGTAACTTGCAACAAAATTTTGCAATGAAGATGTTCAGCTATGGCTTATTTCAGATACACACCTGCTACATTGTTTGCAAGTTGAGATTTAATTATATATTCAAAAGCATATGCCTCCAGAAAAATATGGAAGTATCCAATTTAATTAATGTTTCTCATATACTTGTATATAAAAGTTGTCACAATTTTGAATCTGCAAATTAGCTTGAATTTGTTCTACAGGGAAAAAGATAATTTGTTGAATGATCAAACAAAATTCATGGTATACAAGTATATTATAAGATGGCACCATCGCTGAAATTTATTAGATATATGTACTTTTGCCATTTTATGGAGCCTCTTTGGTACTACCAAAACAGAAAATATGACATAGTAATGTCATGATAATAATCCATTTATAATTCTTACATTGTCAGATTGTCATTGGGTTTATTACTGGAACTTTCCCCCCTATTTATATTTTTTTTTCCAGAAAAATGACTCAAGTTTGAGATTTTAGCAGGAATATTTTATGTGTTTGAACATCTTTGTTTGAATACAATTTTTTTGTTTATTCTGTTGTATATCGGAAGACTACAGTTCTTCAAAAATAATTGGTATCAAGTATTTTAATTTTCACGATAAGAAACATTTTTGTAATAAAAGAAAAACTTCAAGCATAATGTTATAAAGCCAGTAGGTATGACATATTTTGATGAATGATATCTGGGTTGGGGAAGGTTGCCATTTCAAAATGCTGAAGTAATAGCTTTAGTCTCATTCTTGCGAGTTCAACTGGCAATTGTTTGACTCACAGTTTTGAAAATTTGATATCACTGAATAATATTGGCAATATATCCCAAAGAACTGAACAAATAAAATTTTGTTTGTTTTCTTGCTGGAGAGGATATTAAGGACTAGCCAATTTATTTTAAAATATTTCATCTATCAACATAAAGCAGTTTTTCTGATATTAGCAGATTACAATTCTGGAGAAGATATTTGTCCTACAAAAACAAAAGTTTCTGCTTTTCAAAAATCTTTCCACTCATGTATGCTTCTCGGCAAACAATTATGCAAAATTTTAAAAAGGAAGTTTTAAAAAGAAAAAAAAATAATCTCACTGATAACCAAAAATGGAAAAAATGTGAAAAGTAATGTTTAACAATCACAATAAAATGCAACAATAGAAGTGAAAAAGTGAAATCATCCAATAGAATCATCCTATCAAATTTTCACTTATTAAAAATTCTATCTTGGGAGGGTCTGATATAATACTTTATTATTTCATAATAGTTATTAATTTATATATATACCAAGATGATTGCAGTAATATTATTGCTGTAATTGTCATTTTGATACATTTAAGTTTTAACTGAATTATATTGTTTTAAAATTGCATTGCCTTTTAACTCTAACCATTACGTTTTTCCCCATTTAAACATGTCTCCTGCATGCCCTTTTATTTGCTAGGGCCAGTATATGCTGCTTAAATCTTTGCTTAAATCTTACCTTGTAGCTTCAGATGTTTGGTAGCAAAAAAGACTTGTCTGATATACTAAAACTACATCATGCATCTGATGAAGTAGATACTTACTTTAAAGAGTAAATTCTTAATTTTTACAATAGCTGTTTCTGCAGCAACATACTAATATAGCTCTTTCTCTTTGGAAACTACAAGGTTACGGGCCTCTGACAGCATAAAAATACAGAGTTGTTCTTTGCAAAGCAAGACAAATGGCAAATGTGTTCACTTGGTTCTTCTCACAAGCAGTAGTAGCTAAAATTAATCTGCAATAATAAATTTAGTGCTTCAGAAACTTGAGGTTTCTGGCTTCTTGTTGCCCTTCGAAGTCAGTTATGAATCAGGCTTATTTATGTATAAATTCCAAGCTGTTTAGAAAGTAAACCAGAAATCCCACTTGGATGACCTACTAAGTATGTTATTTTTCCCCCAGTTTACTTGCTGCTATTGTTAGAAAAAGTCAAGTGAAAACACATTTGCAATGGATACAGCTTGTTTATAATAAGCCAGGATTTTCCAGAAATAGTCATTGTATCCACTCATCCTATGTTTCATTCTTGCAAAATATTTCATTTTTTTAATTGAATAAAACAATTTAACCAGTTATGAAACTAAGGTCAAATAAGCTACAAATGTACATGTAAAAATGCAAGCCCTTCTGAAATTCTACTCAGTGGGTACAAAAATAATTTTCTGAGTTTGCATTCAGTGAACTTTGGAAGGAGATTCTAATTTCTATGCCCCAGAAAGTTTTTGGCACTTTTCTTCTTCCCTCTAGTTGCATTGCAGCCATCTTGGAAGTGTATACTACAATATGGAAAAGATACTTTTGGTCTGTTTTTCCCACTAGCAACATTTGTTTACTAGTGACCTTTATCGGAACCAGCTCTTGCTATGGTGATAGAAAGAACTGCCAATATAATAAAATACTGTGTTGTCTGTGCTTTCCTACTGAGTAGTAGCTTGCACTACAAAACAATTAGGATATGGATGTTTAAATTATAGCCTGGGAAGGAACCAACACTGCATTGTTCGGATGGAGTAATATTGATGTTGGCAATCTATCCCAGTGACACTAAACTAATGAAGGGCAAGTTTTCAGGCATGTAATCCTTTCTTAACATGCAATTTATGCAAAAAGTTACTCAGAAACATCAGGACACAACCTGAGAAGCATAAACTAACACTTTCGGTACTTTAGGAATGACTTGCTTGCCACTTTCTACAGTTTCCTAGCCTATGTAGGATGTTCCTGAATATATGTCTAAGCCAGTGTTTTTCAACCTTGGCAACTTTTAAGATGTGTGGACTTCAACTCCCAGAATGCTGGCTGCAGAATTTTGGGAATTGAAGTCCACACATCTTAAAGTTGCCAAGGTTAAGAAACACTGGTCTGGTAATTCAAATTAACTGACTTGAATAACATAGTATATATTGTACTGTATATGCAGGAAGATTCTTGGTAGACTTTAATTTATATTCGACACTTCTGTTTTTGAAAAGTAGCTTGATATGTCAACCATCCTGTATCAGCTGTCTTTATAAACAATGGTTGGTAAAAATAAAATGAATTTACATGACATTGGATAGAATTTCTTGTAAGATTGGAGATAACCTTTAGATAACACAGGAATAATTCCTAATATATGGATTCTTAGAGATAACTTTACAACCAAAAGTCTAATTGAAAGAACATGAACTCTTCTAAGCTTTGTAACTGGTGGAGCTGTCCATAGAGTAATGCTGGATTTTCAAGGCCTCAGAAGGCTCATGCAGTGACAGAGGCCATTCTCACCTGCTTCTCAAAAAGGAAAGGTTACACTATTTTTTTCCTCTTGCTCTTCTGATGCTAGGGTGGCAAGTGTCATTGCAATGAACATTACGAGTGCATTTTGAGCCTAAAACACAGTATAATTCATTTCTGCTCCTTAATCCTGAGCTCTTCACACTTCAAGGTTAGCAGGAAAGATGGAGAACATACTTATGGAAAGTAGAATTAAGAACTCTGACTCAATTTCTGACTCAATTCATGTTGATTATGAAGATGAAGATAACTTATTTTGGCCCCCTATCAAGGCATGGAAACATAATTTCAAAAAATGTCCAATAGAAATACTTTGCAATTTATTAATCAGAACAACAGAGAATATATTTACAAGAAACACAAACCACTACAGATACGCATTTTAATAGCTCCCTGTAATGTAGCCAAGTGCTGTACATCCATATAAAACATATTACTCTAAGAACTGCCAAACTGAATAAGGTGGATTCTTTTTTTAAAAAAAAAACTGTACTAACTTACTAATCAAATAGTGGGAAGACAAGAAATGCTTGGACAAACCAACAGCACAACCAATAATACCTAAAAGAGTATCTGCAGGGGAGGGTCCAAAAAGTTGAGGTGGCTACTGATCAACGTGTTTGCCCTTTCCTCGGGAGGTGTTTGTCCTACTGCAGCTGGCTTTCTGGAGCTGTTCTGCAGGTTTTTATTAATCAATTCACTAATATAGTCCCATTGGAATTACTAATTATTATTGGGATAATGTTTCATGTTAGATTAATGATGTTTTTTTAATGATTTTACTATCTCAGTTAATTTGGTTGTACAGTATGGTGAATGTTTTATTTCTGTAAGCTATCCATTATGAGAAGATTATGTTGGTCTAAAAATCTAATCAATCAATATTTGATGGTCAAATATATCAAAAGTGTCATCAGGTCTAAAACAACAGCAGTAATAGAAAGTATTGAGATTTGGTTTTCAGAATATCATTCAGGATTAGAAATAGTGCTGTCTCAATTGAATGGCCTGCCACAGACCTGATTGATATAGATTAGAAGGTCACAGGAAGATAAATGAGGAATCAGTTTTCTAAGGACTTTAGATTTTTTTAAAAAAGGAATCATGGACACATGCCAGTATCTTGAACATTAAGAGGGATCCAGAGACGTTTTCTTCCACGAAGGCTGAAGAAAAACATGCTTAAAACAATCTGGAAATCTGCCAGTACATAATGAACAATTCATCAGGTAGGTAATAAAAGTCAGGACAAGAGGTTAACAGATTAGGAGAAAGAGGGAAAAGGGTCAGTCCCCCATCAATATAAGTAGGAGTGGAAAAAATACTAAGACAATATATTGAAATTATTAAAAAAAATATGTGCAGCTGGTAAAGAATGGATATGAATACTAAACTCCTACAAACACATGAAGGACAGTATGGTAATAAAAATTTATATAGCCATATTGAAAACTATTCCAGAAATAAATGTGAAATGGATACAGGAGGCAAATAAATAGAGGTCTCAAAACCAAATAATAGTGACTGATGCCAAAGAAATATCACCAATGAGCAAACAAGCAATAAAGCAGTGTATTTTCTTTCTCCCTGAGCAAGCATTCTGTATCAACCATTTCATAGCTGGGTGCATAACTGAGCAATAAATACTTGGAGGTTTAAAACAAAAACTGAAGAAGCTGCTCTCTGGCAGAGATCAATATGCCTTGGTAAAGTCACCTTGCTTCAAGCTTAATCTGCAGGAGACTTAATTAATATAACTATAGTAGCATCTTACTGACCCTTTTGGTATCCTCTCTGCTGTACATAATTATCTTTAACTAATGCAGCAAAACAAAAAAACGCAAACATTAAGAAAGCAAAGTTGAAGAGATTCTGACTGAGTGTAAACTTTCAATAGTGCAGCCTTTAATGAATTTTTTTTTCAAGGGGAAAGGAGGTTAACTCAACATTTCTAATAATATGCTGCCCAATTTAACTTCCCAGGATAGTAATGAAGTGAACATTTCCACCCAAAGTCTCCTTATCCTAGCCATTAGATTGGTCAAAAAGGATCTAGATAGGAAACATTTGTCCTATAACAGTGATGGCTAACCTTTTGCCATCAAATGCCAAAAGTGAGGGGAGTGCAGGGGGGTCATGCATACGTGTGGCCACACTCATAATTCTATGTGTCCCGCCCCACGCATATTCGCGTGCTCCCCCTGCTTTTGGTATGCGATGGCACTGTGGGCCACCAGACTTCCGGTGGGACTGGAAGTCGGGAAACGGGCCATTTCTGGCCTCTGGAGGGGTGGGGAATGCCATTTTCGTCCTCCCCAGGATCCTAGAAAGGCTCTGGAGCCTGGGGAGAGCGAAAAACGGGCTTTCCGGTCCCACCTGAAGTCGGGAAACAGGCTGTTTCCAGCCTTCAGAGGGCCTCCAGGGGGGTGGGGAAGGCCGTTTTCGCCTTCCTCAGGCTCCTAGAAAGGCTCTGGAGCCTGGGGAGAGCGAAAAATGAGCCTTCCTCACCCCCCAGAGGCCGGAAACTGTGTTTCCTGACTTCCGGTGGGCCCAGAAAACCTGAAAATCAGTTGGCCGGGACACGCATGCGCAACAGAGCTCAGCTTGTGTGCCCACCAATATGGCTCTGTCTGCCACCTGTGGCACGCGTGCCATAGGTTCGCCATCACGGTCCTATAATATTTTTATACTGTAAACCTAAGAAAAAAACCTTCAAATAGATATATGTTGAAGAAATGCAGAACCCGCTAAGATCAGTTATATGAAACAACTTCTAGCCCCAAAGAAGGAAGTTTAACCAATATAAAAGATTGTTACATAAATAAATAGGGATGATATGTTGTAGATGAATATCCAAAGCCAAAATATTTGAATTTAATTGCAAATTTGGTAAAGAAATATAACAGTAACAAAACAGCAACAATAATAATTGTATATATGTGTATAGATAGATATGTGTATGAATATACCATTGATTACAGCTATACGTAAATCATTTTAAAGGTAATTTCTATTTTATTTCATATGCATATATTTGAAATATATCTAGTTGGCCAACGGTTGACTCAGTTAAGATTTAAAGTATTAGAATTGTTTAATAAAATAGCTTGAAAAAAAATTCACCGAGACTTTCAAAAAGCTTTTAGGAGCTTGCTGTGGATCCACAGTAATATTCAAATGAATTCTTTCTCTGCATTAATTTATGCAGAGAATATAAAAAATTATGCCAGAAAAATATGTACTGCAATTCATTTAAATAAATCAAATGTACAGTGGAAAAAAATTAAAATGTAATCAGTAGCACCCTAAATAATAAATACATCTTTGTAATTGTTAATTTGTATTGTTAGATAGGAATTTGTTGAGCATAATAGCTAGTGCAAAATTGTATTTACAAAGGTAGATTACAAAAAACAGTAATTTTACTGACTCCCACTGATGATTTACCTAGTTTGGGTAATGAAACGTTTTCAAGAAAACAATCATGCACCAAGAACCCCTCATTTCAACCCTGAGCTACACACATTCTTCTTTATTGGAAAGAACAGTAATTTTATTATATCAGTCCCATCAGGATTTTTTTTTTTTTAATTTAATAGAGTAACAGAGTTGGAAGTGACCCTGGAGGATTTCTAGTCCAAACTCAGGCAGGACCCTATACCATTTCATACTAATCTCTTCTTTAAAATCTCCATTGATGGGGCACCCACAACTTCTGCAGGCAAGCCATTCCACTGATTAATTGTTGTAACTGTCAGGAAATTTCTCCTTATTTCTAAGTTGGTTCTCATCTTGATTAGTTTCCATCCATTGCTTCTTGTTCTGCCTTCAGGTGCTTTGGAGAATAGGTAGGCCCACTCTTCTTTGTGGCAGCCCCTTAGATATTGGAAGGCTGCTATCACGTGACCCTTCATCTTTCTCTTCATTTTACTAGACTTATCCAATTCCTGCAACTATTTATTGCTTTCTCAGCACTCTTGCTAGTGTCTCAACATCTTTTCTATATCATGGTGACCAAAACTGGATGAAATATTCTATTCTGTGCTCTTACTAAGGCATTATAAAGCGGTACTAAAACGTCACATGATCTTGATTCTATCTCTTTGTTAATGCAGCCTAGGATTACATTGGCTTTTTTGGCAGCTGCATCACACTGCTGGCTTACCATTTCTGTGACATACAAACAGTTTTATTTTAATAAACATTAATTTAAACAATACTATGCACTGAGCATTAGCTAACCCCAAAGAAAAGAAAAAGACCTTAAAACAAGTTTTTTTTTCTTAAATGAAGATGGAGCTATCAGTGAATATCTTTTTTATTGTTTCTTTCTCCCATAGATGTAATATAGGTACAAATAAAAATATACAGAATTCCATACAGCCTCAGCCATATTACAAGAAAAATGTAGTCTTTTGTGATCACACTGCAAAGAATCAAAAGCCTGAGCAACCCTCAAATTACTTATCCATTGAAGAACTGAGGTGCAAAGATATTCAAGCATTTTAGGCACGCTTATTAGGCAGCAAGGACTGCGAGGGCAGGCACACACAGTATGACTGCCTTTCAAAGAATTTGAAAGTAATCCTCTGGAGGGCTTAAATTTGAATCCAGCATAAAAGTTCCACACAGGCACAGCATTCCTAATTTGCTAGATGTTTTCAAGGATAGAAGTATTACTTCTTTCTGTCCTTTTCCTCTCTCTTTTCAAACATTCCTTTTAAATGAAAATTGGGTGTGACGCTTCCAAAACTGTGGGTGTTTGGGCATATTTTGAGAAGAAGCAAGCTATTTATTAAACATGTATAAATATTCATGTCTTCCTTCCAGGAATCATGACTGGTCTGCAGCCTCTTCTCCCTACCTCCAGAAATCTCCTTCAAGGGAGAATAGCTAGGAGCAACAGCAGTGTTTTTAAGAGAGGTAAAGAGGCTGGCTGGGGAATTCTGGGAATTGAAATCCTCACATCTTAAAGCAGTGGAGGTTGAAAAATACTGCTATAAACAATGATCAAATGCCCATAGCTTTTACTGGTATTAACATGCTGTTGTGTGGAGAGGGCTTGGCAATGATTGGAGGGACAAGTATTATGAAATGTTTAATTCATGATAGCAGATATAAGTCACAAATGTCCTTTGTGAAGAGGCCAAAAGAAAAGCAATGAAGATGAAAACTCTGATGAAAAGTTTTAAGTGGCTAGACTTCCTAAGCCAGGGGTGTCAAACTTGCAGCCCATGGGCCGGACGCGTCATGTGCTGGCCACGCCCACCCGTTTAGCGAAGGGGGAAAAAGTTACGATGTCATGTGACAATGTATTGTTGCGAGTTTGACACCCCTATCCTAAGCTGAAGAGATAATTAAGAAGTGATCTGGATGTCTAGATTGACTCAGCTTTCCATCCTTCCCAGGTCCGTAAAACGAGGACCTAGATTGTTGGGGGCAATATACTGATATTGTAAACCACACAGAGTGCTGTAAAACATTATGGGATGGTATATAAATATAAGTGCTATTGCTATTGCTATTTGCTCATGAAATTTGCCCACAAAAGAAAAGGAGGAAAAGGATTCCATAAACTGAGCAGAAGACTAGCTAAGCAAGCAAGTTTCTTATTATGGGGTGAGAAGAAATGGCAAAACAGGTGTCAGCTGTTATTTCTTCCATTATACTATGGCTACTAAAGACTGACCCCAATTCCCTATCTTTTGAAGTGTAAAACATTTATCTGGATTTTGGTGTTACTGATCAGAGCAGAATAAGTTTTATTCTTATAGTTTGAGACAGAGCTTGTCATAAATTTGAATTATGCCAATATGCGTAAAATGCTTTTGAGATTATTACTCTAAAACTGTATTTGGAAACAGCTGATAAGGAGATTTAGTCAAGTGTCATACAGCATTGCAGTTATAAAAAATGAACTCAGCAATTTAGTGATTGCAGTAAATGCATGGGCTCCCTTCCAAACCTTGAGGACTGCATCAATTGCCAAGCTGAAAGGCAGGAAGCACAGATGTATGAGTGCTCAAACACCCACAATGTCTGACACGCAGGTTACACACTTTTCTGAGAACCAGTTGATCTGGGAAAGGTCAGCAGCTGTTTTCTGATGGTAAACACATAAAGCTAATCTGTGGGCTGGTGAAAAATTCCCAAAGCTCCTGTCTGCATTTCTTGGGGCAATCATCCCCTTTGGAAGTCTATTGCCAAACTAACAGTTAAATCTTATGATGATGTGTAGTGGAAGCCAGATTGGTTTGTGCAAGAATTAAAAATTATAGAGAGATATGGAGTATGCAGTTGATGTAAACTAGATTTAGTTATACTTTTTCCTCTCTCCCTCCTATATGACTTTATTTCCTACAATTTCTTTCTTTCTCTGTGTATTGCATAACATTATTTAGCTTCCAAAGTAACAGCTTTATGGATGTGCGTATATAATAAGTTATATATAACTGAATATTTGGGAATCAATCTATTGCAAGTTTACAAAGGGGATGAAGGAGAAAAATAACTTAAAATCTGAAAGAAAATTAAAGTTCAAATCTATTTGATGGGATAGGGGGATTAGTTATACCATGAATTAC
Organism: Pantherophis guttatus; assembly: GCF_059756535.1. NCBI lineage: Eukaryota > Metazoa > Chordata > Lepidosauria > Squamata > Colubridae > Pantherophis > Pantherophis guttatus. The sequence goes on from NC_142063.1 coordinate 46,937,354, forward strand.
ATGCCATATACAAAGAAAATACTGTATTTGGGTTGAAAATAAAGGAAAAGCAAATTAAACTTTCAGAGTGAAGTAAAGGGCAATGTCAATGTTAAATAGAACAAAGCAAGAATGGAATTTTGAAAAAAAAAATACACTTTTACATTGAAGACAAAATTTGAAATATGCCAAAAAAGATTAGTATTTTGCTAATGAAGTAATTTATGAAATCTAATACAGTAGTACTGGAACAGCCACCAAATTTTCAGACCTTGAGTTAATAGCTTCAGTAGGCCCTCTTTACATAATCATGTGTATTATTTCAAATGTGAAATACCCAATTAACATAATTCTCCCCTTTCCTTGCCAATCTGTTTTTTATAACCAAACCAAAACACCTACTTCCCATCAGTGATGAAAAAAAAATCTTAAGCATATTGTTTCTCATTTTAAAATCCCTTTAATTATGGCACAATCATTATCCCTAGTAGAAAAAAAAGAGGGGGATTGCTTCTGCTGCTCTGACCCTAAATACATTTACATTGTTTTGTAGAAAAAGATAATAGATTCATAAGCAAAATTAATAAAAAAGAGCAGCTGCTTTGTACATGTCTGGCTATTTGCCAACTCTTACATTTTTGTTAATGAGAAAGGATGGTGTAACAAAGCACATCTCTCATCAGTCGATATGCACAGCCCAATGGTTTACATCTTCCGTGGCCACTTTTCTGATCTGTGTCAGTTCACAGTTCACTGTGTAGTTTTCACACTGCACTGTGTAAGTGCAGTCAAATTTACCACTACCATTACATCTAATATGCAGAGAACAGAGAAACTTGTATAATAAGCACTATGTTAGAAAACTCTGGCTCAGACACCTGATAATCTGAACATGTTGTTCACCAATTAAAACAATTTTCAGGCTGACTATCCCTTTAGGGAAAGTGAAGAAGCATCTTAGGGTGGCAGATGTCAGAAGCAGAGCTCATTTAATCATGGTAATACCCATAATAAAACACACACAGGGACTCTAAGTAGTTTGTTCTACAAAAAGACAAAATTTCTAAAACACGAGAAAGGAGAAGCAGCAGATTCTGGATTCTGTATTTGCATAATGTAGCTTCTTTTTTTAAAAAATCTATCCATAGTTAAGGAAGTCCACACCTGCTTAATTTATGTCCAATAGACATATTAATGCACTGACTGAAAGACAAATAGAAAAATCACTGGAAAGGCCTGACCTAAATCAATTTTGTTGTTTTAAACTCTTCTGGGTAAAAAAAAAAAACTGTATGTATTTCAGTTTTAAAAGAAAGGTGTTGATTCTTGCAGATAATTTTCCATTTTCTCAACACCTCAGAGTGATTTGTTATCACACTACAGTATACATTATTAACACTCTAAAAGTAACACCTTCATGAGCATATTTTATATAGAAACTCATTCTCTCAAAATATTTCAGCTGGATGCCATCTTCTAACCTGTTAAACTCTCCTCTTACAGAATGTAAATTGTTGTTTAAAAATTCTGGAAATTTAATGTTACCTTCCCTTTAAAAGAAAATGCCCAAATTTTATTTTATTTATTTCGTCATGCATGTATTTTATGACAGGTACAAGTGTAAACATAATGATAAATACATGTAAAGGATACGAATAAAAGAAAACATTAGGACAGGGACGGTAGGCACGCTGGTGCGCTTATGCACCAACAATGTCCTTTTGATAAATAAACAATGTCCTTTTGATAAATCGGTGTCCTTCAATACACGCATACCAATTATAAATTATAGCAAAAAGATAAAGTTAAAAGTTTTTAGTTGTCTAAAATTTTGTAACCCTGGTAATGTACAACCTTCTTAAAAGTTTAGATGTACCCATCTGCTTAAATATGTACCGATTTCCATTCACTTAAAAAATAAGGTTCCATCCAATAATCTGAAAACACGAATATCCTAATTATCTTTTTTAGAATCTGCTTTAAGCCCACGTTGAATGGAGGTAATACGAAGAATCTTTTCACGAATGAATGGAGCAGCCCCATTTTGAGCTCACCGCTCAGCAAAACTACAGTTCCCAGCATGCTCAGGAAAAGGGTTCGCGCCATCTTGTCGCCTTCCTTGCCCTATTGCTGGAGGCGGCAGCGGAAGTCATCATTTTGGAGGTTTTTCGCGGCCTGCCGTGATGGCTCTTTTTCCTGCTTTTGCCGATGCTGCTAACGCCGAGGACGTACAAGCAAGCGAAGGCTCGAACAGAGGTAATGACGTTGCTCTTATTTATGTGCCTCAGTAACAAGCGGACAAAGAAGCCCTTCTTCGTTGAAACCATGTTTTGGTTTTTCCTTTCGGACACTTGTTTCTACAGATGCCCTTTGCAGAGACGCAGCGTTCGTCAAGCCGAGGTCTTACGAATGGATGGAAATACAACTCCCAGAATTCCTCCCCGCTGAGCCAGGCTTTGGTACGCTGGCCAGGATTTCTGGGAGTTGTAGTCCCAGCGATTCTGGAGCACTCTAATCTATTCCTGACAATGCTTAGTGTATGCAAAAAACCCATTCATTGGCAGTACAGCATATTGACATATTGAAAGGCCTTGCTGCTGCATCAGCCCAAAGTTACAATTAGAACAGAACAGAACGGAACAGCTTAGCTTTATTGGCCAAGTATGATTAGACAGTTAAGGAATTTGTCTCTGGTGCATACACTGTCAGTGTACATAAAGAGAATAAAATACATTCATCAAGAATAAAAAGATACAACACTTAGTGATAGTCAAGGTTACTAATAAGCTATCAAATCGTACTAGGGAATAAGTAAAAACAATATAAATTGAAAGATATAAGCACATGGTTATAGTAATAAGTGGGAAGAGATAGATACTAGTAAGGAAGAGAAGAATAATAGTAATACAGTCTTAGTAAATTATTGACTGTGTTGTGGGAATTAGTTGTTAAGCAGAGTAATGGCATTCGGGAAAAAACTTCCCTTGTGTCTAGTTGTTCTGGTGTGCAGTGCCCTATAGCGTTGTTTTGAGGGTAGAAGTTGAAACAATTTATGTCCAGGGTGTGAGGGGTCTGTAGATATTTTTGACTCGTGCAGTATACAGATCCTCAATGGATCTGTTAACAAAGCTGACCATAAACGGGCAGATACTCTTTCACTATTAAGGTGACAGAAAGGATCTGGCTAAACAGAAAACATGCAATGGGTTAGAGTTAGGGTTCCACAATCTTGTGGTTAGTCTTACAAAAGGGTCACATGGTGAGAATTCTGAAAAATCCAGATGGCCAATTTCCACATACTTTTGGATCCAGAGAGGGCTTTTTGAGAAGTGGATGCACTGCTGCTTCCTTAAAGATTGCTGGCTGCATTTCCTTTCACAATAAGGCAATAACTGCTTACAGATTCGGAAAACCATCTCCACATCCCAGCTGCCTGAAGGAGCCCGGAAGGACAGGGTTCCAGTTCATAAGTCGTAGAGGACATCCTGCATCTTCCCTTAAGAAATCCCTGGTGACCAAGCAGGAAGATATCCTAGTCGCCCAGCCAGGTCTCATGTAATACAGGCCAAGCATATTGACATTGAGAGTGCAAGGGATTTTCAGGTAGATCCGTGTCATAAGCAAGGAGCAGTACTGTGCAAAGCAGCATCACTTTTTCTCCACAGATTTTGGGGTTCTTACTGTATCTGAACTGCCCAAACTCAAGTGGTTGTTAGGGAGCAACAAGCTCCCTTTTGGCTGTCAGGATACAGCAGCCCCACTAGCCGGATCCATGAACGGACATGAGTGGATATGATCTTATTGCAGGCTGAAAAACATTTAGAATTTCTGCCTACCTTTGGTAAATTGTAGCCCCACTAAGCTATCAATCTGTGCAGAAACTAATTAGCATTTAAGAGGCAAAGGAAAATAAAAAAGATTCATCCATAACTGTAAAAAAAAAACTGGCAGTTTTATTGTTATATTAACAATCTGTCTTTCTTCTGAATCTTTAGATTTGAACTGGCTGACAAATCAAAGCTTCTGCAATGAAGATGCACTGAGATTGCACCAAAATGTTTTAGAAAATACCCACTGTGCTCCTCCGCTCCAAAGGTAGTATAAGACCTTTACCTTTGTTGTTCATAATGTACTTTTAAAACAGAAAGATATGGGCAGTTTTACCTTTCATTTTGGTTTCTTAAAAATTAAGAGCAGTATCTGCGGGGTAGGGGAGGGTTGCACATCATGTGGGTCAGTCTGACAAAAGCAGGATTGCGACAGATGATGAAAGTGGCAGGAGCCTGAGGATGCCCATGCTTATATAATTGCTATAGCATTCTGTATTTATGCACACTAAATCACAAAGATTATTGTTTAAAATTCTCTCTTTCCTTTAAATAAGATGAGAAATGCTAATTCTTTGATGAAGATGGAACAGTATGATCATTTGTCATTGCTGCTCAGATTAATGTTTTTTTCACTCTTAAAATTAACTCTTAATTTCATTTTTTTTAATACAAAATCTTTGTATCTTTGTTCCAGAGGTCAGACATTTTAGAAGATTGGTGGTTGGGATAATTGGATTTCAGGTCTCTCAAACTAGAACATACCTGTTTGTCAAAGACAGGCACATGATTTCATCGCTTTGTAAAAAAAAAATGTAGCATGTAAACTAACTGTGAACTTTATAATTGCAGCCTGAATTTTCATGTTTAACTTGTTTTGTGTTTGGAAAAACAGAACTTTAAAGTATGCTGTATAATCTGTGCCATCTTCTTTAGATTTCATCTTTCATTTAAAAATACATTTTGTAGCATACCTACTAGATCTTTCTATTTTCCAATAAGTATAGGAATATCATTGAAAATGTGATTTTTATCTGTTTTATAAGCAATACAGTCACCAGTTTTGAACTCCCTGGAGAAAATGAAGCCAACAAAAGTTTTCAAGCGTCACCTAAAAAGAGAAAGAAAAAGAAAAAGCAACGAGATCACAAGAAAAATAAAAAGAAAAGAAGAAAAGAATGGACCACTAGTGGGTCTGAATTTGAGGATGGGGGAGATGATAGAAATAATGAAAAAAGAGGAACAGAATTGAAGTACGTAAGTACATTTCATTTCTGAACTTGCACTTCTTGTAGATCCAATCATTTCTTCCTTTTTCTGAATAATATTACTGACAAAGATAGTTCAGATTTGAGAATAATTCATACATATTTTTGCCTTTTTGAGTCTGGTGCAACTTATTTTCAAGTAAATGTGTACAGGATTGTGCTTCAAATCAATGAGAATTGTCAATTAAGCATGCATTAAAAATTAGGATGTCTCGTATCCTTTCTTTTAGGGACAAAAAGACACAAGTAGACTGCAGTGTAATTTATATGGTCATTTTATTAGAAGTGTCTGAGAAGAAAAGAAATGGAAAAAAGCAGTGGTTTGTTGGATTGATGGGCAGGGAGATGAACAGGGATTGTAATCAAGTCAAAGTAAAAGGCAGTTTGTTTTGTTATTACATGTATACCAAGTCTTTCATCTGGGAATTCAAGGCATTATACTTAGGGGCAATCTATTGCTTTTTGTCACCAAAATAACAGCTTTGTAAAGTAAAATACACTGAGAGAAAGTAACTGGCCTGAAGCCAGATAGTGAGCTCAACAGTCAAGGTAGTCTCCCTAATCCATAATACTTTTATGTGGAGATACAAGCCTTGTTGGAATTTGGAATCACTAGAATGGGAAAGAAAGAATGCTGGTTTAAATAGGGTCAGTACACTCTTTTCAATATTTGGAAAATCTGTCCTCTGTTCAAAACGTGGAGCTTGGGGTTATTTCCCCCCTTCTCTCTTAATTGCCCTTGTGCTATGAATAACAAATAGACACAATACATTATTATAAACTGACTTGACTGTCAAGATCAAGCTATAATGATAACCATTTAAAATAAATGTATGCTGTATTATTAATGTTTAGAATAACTGGCAGCCAGTCTCTGTACCACTGAAATCAATGATAGGCTGTAAATTTTTGAGAAGCTGTAATTTGACTAATGTTAGTTAATCATTCATTCAGGCTTTGGAATGAGACACTATTATAATACTAAGTTATATTCTGTGAATAATAATTTTGGGTTATTCACATTTTTGTGGTTAGGCAGAAATGCGCCTAATATGAATAACCACAATTGTCACAAGCAATAGAACTAAATATTAGAACCTGCATTTATCTCCTTTAGAATCTGAATTCCAGGTTGGAATTTTAAGAAACAGTTTTATCTTCTTTTGCTACCCAGAAATATATTAGTGTTTATCAGCGTGTCTTAAATTCTTTTGCAAACTGTTCAGATTAATAGGAGCTAGAGCAGGGAAAGTTTCTGAACAGACTGAACTTGACTGAGCCGAGGTGGTGCAGTGGTTAGAGTGCAGTACTGCAGCTACTTCAGCTGACTGCTAGTTCAGCAGATCAGCAGATCAAATCTCACTGGCTCAAGGTTGACTCAGCCTTCCATCCTTCCGAGGTGGGTAAAATGAGGACCCAGATTGTTGGGGGCAATATGCTAATGCTAATGCAAAATGCAAATATGCAATATGCTATATGCTAACTTTGTAAACCGCTTAGAGAGGGCTGTAAAGCACTATGAAGCGGTATAGAAGTCTAAATAAAAAAAAAGTTTCGGATTTCTTAATGTATTATCAGGATTTTGGGGGAAACAGGTTAATTTAGCACTCATTTTAGAATTTCGGTGATTTGGATGACCTTTAACCTGCCTTTCATTTCAAACCCTTTTTCTGTAAATGTATTCTTTGAATATTTTGAAATAGCTTTCGGCACAATACTGGGAATGATTTCAAAATAAAACAAAAGCTAGCTTTCCATCAGTCATTTTATTCACATTAAATAAGTGTAGATATCAAGGTAATATCTCATGTTAATATTTTTGTCTTTAAGCTTTGTGATCCTTTTGTAATACTACATTGAATTGTCTCTTATATTTCTTAGCTCTTATTAATAGCTGATTATTTATAAAATATCAGAAAAAAAGTGTTGTGGTAAATATTGTCCTTCTGCAGTTAGATGCTTCCCCCCCAAAAAAGAATAATATATACTGATGGCTCTAGATAAATAACTCATAATGAAAGCACAGGTTGTCTTAAAATGCTAAGGCCCAATACTGTTTTAAATAACAGCGGGATGATAATTATGTTTGCAGCACTTCAATGCAAATCCAGCTAATTCTGAAAATGAAAATACAGAAATAGTAAAGAAAATAGTTTACATATTGAATGAATTGGTTCAGAATCCTATCTCTATTAACTTGCAAGATACTCCACTGAAGCTGATGTGTTTTTTCTGAGTGGATATGATAAATCCTACTGATGACATGATATGTAAAATTTTCACTTCATTCAGTAGTTTGGCTTTTCTTTCCCTTTTTCATCGGTCTTGAGGGATAAGTTGAAGCCTAAATTTTAGTTGGTTTAAAATATACTGCTTACATTTTTGTTTTAGATTTTATTTGATTTGTACTAGAAGTAGTCCTCGACTTATGACCACAATTGAGCCCCAAATTTCTGTTGCTAGACTAGTCAGATGTTAAGTGAGTTTTGCCCCATTTTACAACCTTTCTTGCAATGGTTGTTAAGTGAATCACTGCAGTTGTTAAATTAGTAGCACGGTTATTAAGTGGATTTAGTTTCCCATTGACTTTTGTTTGTCAGAAGATGGCAAAATATGATCACATGACCCTGGGATACTGCATTCATCATAAATACATGCCAGTTGCCAAGTGTCTGAATTTTGATCATGTGACTATGGGGATGCTTCAAGGGCGGTAAGTGTGAAAACTGGTCATGCCACTTCTTTCATTGCCGTTGTAATTTTGAACGGTCATTAAATGAATGGTTGTAAGTCAAGAATTAACTGTATTTATTTTTCCCTTCCCTCATTTTTACATTTATTTTTGCAGCTTAGAAGAAAAAAACACAAATGTGCCCTATTCCTCTACTTGGCTTGATGACGTTCAGGGTTTGACAACAGAAGGATTCAGAACAGATAAGAAGCCAGACCCTGCAAATTGGCAATATAAGTCATTATATCGAGGCAACATTGCAAGGTAATCAATCTGGTAGCAGTAACAGTTTAGATAATATTATCGAGAGTAAAATATAATTTAAGAATATTAATAATCTCCAGTTCAGGAAGAACTCGGGGCATCTTCTTTTATGCAATTTGTAGAAGGCTGAGTTATATTTCTCTTTCTTTAGTCCCTCTCTCCCTTATTCTGGTTAGATGTGACAACAAACAGCCCGTGGGCCCTGCTCAATTTTGTGAAACAAAGCAGCTCCATGATCTGGAAGTGAGAGGGGAAGTTAGGATTTGGGAGTTTGCTGTGTAGTCACAATAGGATACTTGACTGTAATATCTTTAGGTGCATTGTCCTGGTTGGTATTGATATTTAACTGACTGCAGAATTAAAAATCAAAGCTAAGCTGTTGAGCATGTGGATGCTTTAAAAAGAATTGTCCTTTATAAAAAAAATGTACATATTTTCATTTAATAGGCAACTCGTCTTGCACATAACAGAATCCCCTGAGAATCTTTTCCAGATTTATAATAAATCCTAAAAAATGTTTTGAAGCCTGTTGTCGCAGCAAAAGACATTTGCTCTCTAGTGCCATAATTCCGCCCAGTGAGTTTGTTTACTAATCACCACCTGAGTCCTGTTTTAATTCTAATTTAATAAGTTCCGACTCTGCAGAGCCAACAGTCGAATGGATTTGCACCTGGCCATTCTAGCAACACAGTTGACTTGCCTAAGTCTCACATTGGAAGGAGTCAGTTTTGCATCTGGGAATCCTCTGTTGTTGATTGTTCAGCAGCATTTTGCAACTTTCTAGCCTGGCCTTGTCCTGTTTTCCCTCCCCTACCTAATGTGCAGCAGAGTAGGATTCCTGCCTTTTAATAGTGGGAAGGTGAACAGTGGATAAGAAAATTGCCCTGAAAAATTTGGTCATCAGACTTCCAGTTTGTGACCAGGCAATCAACCTGGCAGTGTGATGGAATATGCATCTATAGGAGCAGAGGGGGAAAGTTTGGCAACACAGAGTTTTTCCAAAAAGAACCCTAAATTAAGAGACTGTGCAGTCTTGAACTGGAGGGAGTAAGAGGTTCAGAGTAGCCATCCCCAAAAATCTCTCAGATATATCCTCATCCTCCAGTAGTTTAAAAAGTTTTAACTGTAGTTTGGCAAAATTCTGCCCATTAGATTGAAGCAAATACAGGATTGAGCTCATTTAAATCTCAGTGTCTTGTCTTGCACCTAACAAGAGATAGTTTAGTTTATAGATATAGTATTCATTTGTAATATTTTAAAAATAATTTTGGAGTTTGAAAATATGCTGCTATACTGCACTACATTAAAAACAGCCCATTTATATTGCCTTGCTTCTTGTACTTTTGGTGCTTTCCACACATAATGAACTTACTTCTTTTTTTAAGGTAAAAATAAGTGATATTTCCTGCTTCTAAGTAGAAAAGGCAAGGCATAAATTGAAATAATCGATAAATTCATTTTAATAAGGGACCCTAGATAATTGCAAAAATCAAGGACCTGCCTACTAACGATTAACCCTCAGATTTTGGTTTATGAGGTGGCAGTCCTGCTGGTGTTTGCCATTTGAGGAGCGGTGCAGAATTTGTAGGAGTTGCTTTCCCACTTCATGGTTTGGTTATGGTGAATGTCTAATGTCTTACAGGTCAGTAGTCTCCAGAAGGCTCAGAGAGTTTGTAGGGGAAATATTCCAGAATAAAATCTTAAAGTTACAATGATTAGGGTCTGAGACTTTTCTCCCTCCACTGCCTTGGGAATAGCCAGTTTTAATTATTGCTTTTAAAGGTATAAGAGACGAAGCAACTTCTGCCTTGGCCTTCAACCTAAGGAGCAACGTATTATTTGGGAGAGCTCAGCAGCAGAAAAAACATCTTCCTCTAAGCGACCAGAACGCTACTTCACAAAAGGTGGTCGGAAACTCCTGAATGAAGAAGGCATTCATGTCAGTGGTAAAAATGAGGATTCCTCATCTGGCTCAGCCTCCTGGATACCAATTTTGCAACAAGATCCATCAGAGGCTCCTTCTACAAGCTGGGTAAACCCTCTTGGGGTTTATGATCTGCAGACCACGCTGTGGTTACAAGGAAAAGGACCCTCTGCTGAACATGGCTTACCAAATAAGAAAGATCCTCAAGAGAACCTCCAGAATGTAGACTCCCCCCTAATGGCAAAGGTGGAAGAATACAACTGCAAAGTCAGAGAGAATCCCAGGGATGTCAAAGCATGGATGGATTTGGTTTCTTTTCAGGTAGGCATGTATGTATTAAGGTTTAAGGTTGTAATGTAGAGTTCCAACCAAAGGCAATTATTTTAGAGGAGCAGATTGGATTTTGGAATATTTTCTGCATATTGAATTAAATGCCCCTTTCCCCCTAATTGTGCAGATTTCCACTCTATTTTTAGAAGACCAGGTCTCAGAAATTGACAGGTAATTAGTATGTTGTCAGTGCAATTTTCTACCAATTTCCGCACTGCTTTGCCACTCTATCTTCTGTGAAAAGAAGAGGATACAAGTAGTCCCAAAGGTGCTTTTTCAAGAAGCAAGTGGACTTTCTTGTTTTCCTTTGAAGATGTTTCGCTTCTCATCCAAGAAGCTTCTTCAGCTCTGACTGGATGGTGGGGGATGGAAGGATTGGAAGTGGAGAATCCAGTCCATCCAGTCAGAAGCTTCTTGGATGAGAAGTGAAATGTCTTCAAAGAAAAAATTCAGTTGCCTCTTGGAAAAGCATCTTTGGGACAACCATGACCTGGATGACTGAGAATCTCCATAGATACAAGTAGTCATCACTTACCAATCACTCCTTCAGTAACTGTTCAAAGTTGTGATGGTGCTGAACCAGTGACATGCAAAGTTTGATTCATCACTGCATCCCCATAGTGACATGATTGTGATTTAGATACTTGGCAACCAGCTTGCACTTATGAGAGTTGCAATGTCCCACAGTCACATGATTGCCATTTGTGATCTTCCCTGCCAGTTTTCCACAAACAAAGTCAATGGAGAGGTGGCAGGAAAGATTGCAAGTCATTCTGGTAAGACCTCTTAGCTATTCTGCACTCACAGTTTCCATACTGTCCATCCTCAGCCTTCCTGCACTCACATCACCACAGACCAGGTGATCTGTCCCCTGGCTTTCCTGCACTCACTCCTGCAATTGGCCCCTCCTACTCCCCCGCAACACCCCCCCAACACCCCCTCTGCTCCTTACCTGAGACGCCACCGCTTCCTACTGAACGACCCATTTGGGGTTATGATAGCAACTGGGGTTGCCAGAATTGTTGTCACTAAGTGATGTGATCATATTTAAGAACCGCATCGCTTAGAGACAGTAATCCCGCGCCCCATTGTAACCCAAGGACTCCCTGTGTGAAGAAACTTTAATGTAAAATTAATAAGCTTCAGAAATATTTCTTTAAAAGTCAAATGGCCTCTTGGAATGTAGCTAAGAGAACCAGATTGAACTGGCTTGCACAAATTGGAAGGAGGAGATTAAGCAGGCCTGTGCATGTGCCTTGGCTGTTGATTTCACTTCCTCCAGTACCCAGTTCAAAATTAGCAGTTGGATTGGCTGTGGGTTTTTCCCAAAGGACACTCAATTCCAATTCAATTTTACTTAAAATGTCTTATATTCTTTTTTCTTTCTTTTTTTTTTGTTCCTTTTATTTTTAAGGATGAGCTCATGAGACATCCTAGCTGTTATGCTATCAGTGACGGAGAACGGGAAATGAGAAAGATATCATCCAAGCTAATACTAGAGAAGAAGCTGGCTATTTTGGAAAGAGCGATAGAAAACAACCCAAATGAAGTGGACCTGAAACTAGCCCGGCTAAAACTATGCATAGAGTTTTGGGAGCCATCTGCTGTGGTGAAGGAGTGGCAAAAGTTGATTTTCTTGCACCCAAACAACCCAGCCCTGTGGCAGAAATATCTCTTATTCTGCCAAAGTCAGTTCAGCACCTTTACTGTCTCCAAAACACATGGCTGTTACGGAAAATGCCTGAGCACGTTATCAGCTGTGAACGATGGCAGTATGGTATCGCATCCTGCACTGCCAGGCACAGAGGAAGCCATGCTAGGTAAGAGGGCATCTGAGCTCCTTTAAGAGACCAATCTCCTCTCCTGTCATGACACGTTTGGGTCTTTGGGGTTTTGTATTTACTTATGAGGCATGATGATGAAGAAAAACATATTTTCTGATATGAGGGGTGGTGGGAGAAAATGTGAAAAAACATAAATAAAAAAACAGGTTTTGAATCATAGCCAAATGGTCTTTTTGATCTAAAAGTCCCCCGCAGTTGCTTTTTCTACACAGATCTCAACTAATTTCTTTAGAGAGACTTTAATACATGACTGTTTTCTGCTGTATTATGGGATCATTAATAATGATCTTGCCCTTGGCGGAAACCCTTAAATAAGCCTGCCTGCTCAACCGAAAGAGTTGTTCCCCTGAATCCTGCAGTCTCTTCCTTTGTTCCTAGCCTTCCAGTTTGGCAGTTGGGCTATAAGACTCAGAAACTCTTCACAGCATCGCTATTTGCCAAGCTGGTTAGTAGTTGTGGGAATTTGTTCTTCGTATATGGAAGATGCTATGTTGGGGAAAGTTGGGTTTATATATTTAAAACATAAACCCACTAGAAGCCAGGGCGCCCTCTGTTGGAGTTTGTTGACCTTGGACTAGAGTGTTGGACTACAGTTCCAATCACCCTCAGTATTCCCGGTGCTGTACTAGCTGGAGTTGACAAGAGTTATGGTGTAAGTTCCTGGAGGCCTCAGATCAGGGAAGCTGGGCTGGCTATTTTTGATATCAGTGAACATAGTTGAAAGATGAGCTTGTTGTTAGGTTAGCAGCAGTATTTAAAAATACTTTCAGGTATCCAACTGAATCCTTTCTTCTGTGAATTTTATTTCTTTTTGAGAACTACATTGGGCTCAATCTCAGCAGTATTTGCCAGGACTGGAGTAAATTAATTTTGACAGAGTATTAAAGTTGGTAGATATTCCCAGATGGGAAAGTGTTAGAAAAAATGCTATTGGGTGCCAGAATTAATGAAGGCTCCTTTTTAAATTGTGCCTCTAATGAGGAGTAGATCTTCCCTGACAGTCTCATTTATTGATTAAGAATATCGAGCATTTGTCAGTCATTTATAACCATATAGGTTTTTAAAAAAAACCTTGTTAAGAAGATACATCAGACTTTAAATGAGAGTCTTTGAACAGGGGATGATGAAGAAAGTTACACTGAAGGTTTCTGCCACTTAGTGGTTATTTCTTTTATTGCCTGTCATAGTGACAACCTGTCAGAAAGGAACACAGTGGAAGTTGGGTGCTTCAGGAAGTGTTTTAGGTGGGGTCAGTCTGAGTTGATCCAAATGCACCTACTTGGCTTTATTGTCAGAAGACAAGACTCACTGTTTCAATGACTCTATGACTTGATAGTTGCCTTGTATGCACATGACCACGAGTGCAGTGGTGTCATTTGACTGAAACAACTTTATCTTTGGGACCTATGATGAGTTGCTACAACTTTGAACGAGTGACAAAAATCGCCTGATATGGAAGGAAGTGGCTCCTTCTGTTCCTAAGTTTAATTCAGCCATTTCCCCCTTCATTTCTAACATATTAAATAAAAGTTTTTAATGTTTTCAGGTAAGTAACAAGATTTTTTAAAAAAAGTGAAATAGAAAATATGCATAATGTGCAAGTGGCTATACACCTACTGTATTCCAAAATATTCCTGGTCGCATTCATAAATTTGACTTCTGTTCTCAAAAAAGTTACTTCTATTTGCAGTTTTGTAAAATCTTGGAGTGATTAAGTTTGACAGAACTGAAAGAAAACAATGTTTAATCTTGATGGGCGATATTGATTTCTTAAAAAAAAAACATTACTTAAGTGGTTATATGTCTTCATTTTTTTAATGTAGTTGTTGTAATTCAAACTCTGGGACTTGCTAATAGAGATGCAGTCATAAATAACAAAAAAGGAAATTGTCATCTGTATGTGAACAGCTGTTACATGAAATGTTGTTTCTTTTTCTCCCAAGCCATTTTTCTTCAGCAGTGCCATTTCCTTAGGCAGGCTGGCCATTCAGAAAAAGCTGTGTCCCTGTTCCAAGCCATGCTTGACTTTACCTTTTTTAAACCAGATAATGTCAAAGACCTGCCAACAAGAGGACAGGTAAAAAACTAGCTTCTTCCATTCCTTCCAATTTCTCCTTCCCCAACTAACATATTTGAAACAAGTTAATAATCTGGTATGAACCCAGCTGATGATTTCTAATACCCAGAGGTCATGCTGTTGCTTTGTTCTATATATTTTTTTGTTCCACAAACATACATATCGGAATTCATGTTTTGTGTAGTAAACTACTGATCTTCCTGGATGTCCTTAACGGAGATATTAACCCTGATTTGCTCCTTGAACTAGAAAACATGTTAATGTTGAAAATACTTTAGGTCATGTACCATGGACCGTACGATCATGAATTGCATTGCTCAGTGACTATTTCTGCAATCTGATAAGCCTAGACCAAATTGACTTGCACCTTGCAAATGGGTCAAGCCCTATAGCAGGGGTCTCCAACCTTGGCAACTTTAAGACTTGTGGACTTCAGCTCCCAGAATTCCTCAACCAGCAAAGCATCCAGTTTGGCAGCAAAGCTGACTGAGGAACTCTGGGAGTTGAAGTCTACAAGTCTTAAAGTTGCCAAGGTTGGAGATCCCTGCCCTGTAGCTCATGGATGAGGGAAGGAATGAGAATCTGCGCATCACCAGCTTGGAGGAGGAGGCTTTGTTTAGCAATAAATAGCGTAATAACGTGAATGTAGTTTTTCAATGATCTTTTATGCATTTTAGGGTTGCTTTATATTTGTTTACAGTTTAAATGCCTACAAGGCTGTTTCAAATATATTAGTGGTTGGCAGGTTGTCATCGCCAACTTAGAACGGTGAAATAAAGACCAAACAAGAAATGTCACAAGGATGTATGACTTTAACTGTATTAATCCTTTGGTTTCTTTATTGATTTTTATTGCTTGAGGTAAGGGGTGATTATAGTGCTTTATTGTCATGGTAACTCCAAAAACAGAAAGATTGAAGATTATATAAGCTAAGCAATTCTAAAATCATTTTTCAATCAGGAATTGATTCAAACCTTAAAGTGGCTTCTAACCAGAATACCAGTGTAGATAACACAGTTAATACAAATTTCTATTTATGTCTTGAAACATAATGTTTCTTTTATGTGAAGAGTATAAGTAATGTTGATGAGCTGAGATGTCCCAAGTCTATACCTTGTCTTAGTCATAAACTCATTAGCTTGGTTTGTTGAACAACTAAGCAGTTGTTTACTGTTATATGACAAGGCTTGGGCTTGTCATATAACAGAAGATGGGGGTTGGAAGCATCTGGTTCTTCTTCTTCTTTTTTTTTTTTTGCCACACCATGTTTTATCTTTACATCCAGAAATGGCAAGCTATTCTTTTATTTAAAACATTCCAGGATCTGTGGTTGGTTTAATGCTATAAATCTGTACGATAAATTTGTCAGGAATCCCAGGGCAGACAAAGTCACATTTGATTGCTTTAATTCAGAATATGAGTGCTTCCAAATTCTGGTTCCAGGACTGCACTGTGGATGAAAAAAGGAGTAATTTTGTTACTATCGTTATATATCACTATCATTATGGTTTAACTGGGTATACTGGATGACATTAAGCAGCCTCACAACTAGAATTTTCATTTGCACTTTAAAATTGATATTTGAATCATCTTAAAAACCTTTTTTTTGTTGAAACTTTAGCATTGTCCTTTTCTACCATAATCCCCCTCCCTCTTGGTTTACTTAGTTCTGATTAAATTGTGTCAAAAAACTAATTGGCCAGTATTACACTTCCTTCAAAATAAAGAGCCTTCAACATTTTTATCTCTGCGAACAACTGAGATGAAATGCATGCTGGCTGGGGAATCCTGTATGTTCAAGCCCCAAATCTGGAGGGCACCTAAATTGGAAAAGACTGATAGAGAAGCCTTCAGTCTTTAAAATATCCCGGTGTTAGACCATCAAATTCTTTAAAGAACGATGCTATACTGTCATTCTCCCTTTCCATTACTCCAGCCTTGGCCAAATTGACTAATAATTCTGACTCCAGGATAAGTAGTGGTCCTTAAGTTAGAGAAGGTATTTATTTATTTAGATTTATTTATTTTTATATTATTTTTATATTGCTCTATCATCTATCTATCTATCTATCATCTATCTATCTACTTTCTTTCTTCCTTCCTTTCTTCCTTTCTTTTCCTTCCTTCCTTCCTTCCTTCCTTCCTTCTTCTATTGTTTGTGTGACCTGTCCTTTTATTTATAGTTAGATTATTATAAATAGCTGAGAACCAATTTGGTTCAGTGGTTAAGGCACCCGGCTAGAAAGCAGGAGACTGTGAGTCCTGGTCCTACCTTAGGCATGAGAGCGAGTTGAATGACTTTGGACAAGTTAGGCTTGGGTAACAACAACAAAAGCAGGCTGCAGTTATGGGGAAAGAAAAAAATAATATGTGTAGATATTAATCAATTTAATTTTTATGCAATTAATCAATTGTTTAAGGTTATATAGTGTGTATATATGGCTCGGGCAATTTTGAAGAAGAAAAGCTTTTTTTTAAAAAAAGTAATAGGAACATGTTCGGCAGCATTAATCATCTTAGGAAGACATTTTTCTTAACTTTTTAAATAACTTGTTCTAAAAATTTATATTAAAATTCCCAGCCATTCCGTGGAATATTTAATGAGAGATTTTGTAAGGACATTTTAAAGCGATTAATGACTTTTGGAGTCTTCTTTAAAGGATTGCGATTGTAATTTCGTGTATTTATTCATTTTCCACCCCCAATTTCAGAGGGAATTCTTTGAACCCTTTTGGGACAGCGGAGAGCCTCGAGTTGGAGAAAAAGGAGCTAAAGGTTGGAAGGCCTGGATGCATCAACAAGAGAAGGGGGGCTGGGTGCTCATCAACCCACCTGGTAAATACCTTGCATTTCAGATCTGAAAGGAGCCGGGGCACATGATAAAGTCACACTCTTCTATTGGTTCTAGTTTCCCCAAAAGAAATAGATCATTTATGAAATGTCTGCACTGCTTCAGTCACGCTGATATGATTCATTATGTCCGCAAGTCAGAACAGTGTTCTCCAGTTCTTTGCTTTCTGGATTTATGGAATTATAAATCCCATTTTACATCAGCCAGTACAGACAGTGTCTGGTTTACTGCAAAAGAATGGGAGTTGTACGTCAATATTTCTGAAGGCACTAGTTAAGTTAGGCTAAGCTGGAAAATAGCCATCTGCAATCATCTTGTTGAACCTAAGGGGGGGGGGGGATTAGTCCCAAAGGATGATTTGAAAAACAGAAGGGTTTCAACATTTCTTTGCTTTTCAGTGTCCTTCTGATTTTGGTAAGGATTGAGCTATGTAATTTGCTTTGTATAGGCAGAAGCAGTTAAGATTATTAAAGTGACTATAAAGGTTTTGGTGCAATTAAACACTTTTAGCAGTAACATCTATTCAGCTTGTGAATGACAGGTATATGAACATGTAGTGAGTTGGAGGACTAAGT
This sequence comes from Pantherophis guttatus, assembly GCF_059756535.1. Classification (NCBI taxonomy): domain Eukaryota; kingdom Metazoa; phylum Chordata; class Lepidosauria; order Squamata; family Colubridae; genus Pantherophis; species Pantherophis guttatus. Next base: position 46,955,024 of record NC_142063.1, read on the forward strand.
TTCTTTGTTTTTTGCCATTTATTTGGTGAAGGACAAGGTGCTCACTGATTATGAACAGTACTGTGATCTTGATTTTTTTTTTTTTTTTGGTTCCTGGCTGACTCTGGCAACTGCCTAGACAAATTACTGCAATTTTCTTGGCAAGATTTCAGAAGAGGTTTGCTATTGCCTGCTTCCTAGGGCCGAGTGAGAGGACTGGTTTTGTGCTTCAGTCTAGACTGGAACTCACAGTCTCCTGGTTTCTAGCCTGGTGCCTTAACCACTAGAGCAAACTGGCTTTTTTTAAAAAAAGTCCTGAATTACTTCCCTTTGTTTAAAAATTACTGTATAAATATTTTTGCTTTTTCTTACGTTTCTTTTTTTAAGGGTGAAGTAATTCAAAACATATTACTCTTCTTTAAGAATACTCTTTTTATTTAGGTAAACTTGTTTGCCCTGGCCTGAGCTTATCATTCTCATTGTCCCTTTGGCATCATATCTCTAAAAGGTGATCATTCTATGGGAAATTCAAGGACAGGGATGTTGAAGAGATGTTGAACTTGCATGCATCCTCATCCTTCTCAGTCTTAGTTATTATGAGCAGGCCTGGCCATCGTACAACGAGTTTTTAAAAATTTGGAATAAACTTTTTAAAACGTACATATCCAGCTGCAATTTTGAAAAATTCACAAATGCGATTTTTAAATAGATGAAGATGAGGAAGATGTAGAGGATGAAGAAGAAATAAAAGATAAATCTCTACCAAAGTGGCAAAACTGGCTTCATATTGAACGTTCCCGGGAAGCAAGACACTGGCTGCCCTGGCGTCCAGAAAAAACCAAGAAACCATCATTAGAAGATTGTGAAGATCCAGAGAGGCAGGTTGGTATGATGTAATATGACCCACATTTATTTTAAGATAAGCTTTTTTTTTATGGTGCTGGTGGAGACACCTGAGTGAAAGATGGAAGTTGACACTGAATGACTATTTACATCTGCTTCTAGGAAGATGTGGGCTGGGCAAATCTTCAAAAACACAGGCCTTTCATGGAAAATGTGGCAGTATCAGCTCCTGTATTTCAAAGAAAATACAATGTATCTGCACCATTCTTTCTATAACGCCTCACTTATGTGTGTTTGGCTGATCAGCATACATCCAGATTTTGGAAGGATTGCGTATCTAGTGCTGATTTTGTTATTGTGTGTCAACTTGTTTTCTATTTTCTTCCGATAAATGTTAGGTTCAGGCCTGGTTTTGTTTCAAATTTATTCTTTACAATAACAGCACTTTTATATATTTCGTAGGTTTTATTTGATGACCTTGGACCATCATTGATAAGACTTTCCAGCCCTGAACTTCAGTTTCAACTATTCTCCTCATTTTTGCAATTCTTAGGAGTTCCATGCAGCTGTAGACTTTTGCCTTCTTCCTTCTATATAGCTATGGATGAAAATAACTCATTTGACAATGGATATAACAACCAAGGAATTCTGACTTCTTTGGATATGCCTCTTTTTGGAGTCAGTAACATTGGTCATATGGATTCAGTGGTCCAAGGAGAGAAGCATGTGACTCACTCTAAGGAAGGAGAGCAATTTATTCAGAATCTTTTCCATATGATGCTGCCCTTATTTTCAGGCAAAGACAGATCTAACCTATGCATTTTTTGGCTTCAGTATGAAATCACTAAGGTAATGCTCTTTCTCTTGTCTTATACAGATAGTAGATCAAATGTATACAGTTGACAGTTTTGGATAGAAAAGGATACCAATATAACTTAATATTCAACATCTAAGCCTGTGGCATTGCATATGCTATGGTGGGTTGTGAATGGGATGTTCTGGATGTGGCTTTAGAGTAGTGATGAATGCAGAGGTTATGTAGAACAATGGTTCCCCAACCTTTGTGGACTGATGGCCTGGCTGTGGGAGGAGGAGGGAAACTGGACCACATGAGCAGCCGGTGTGCACATGAACTTGCTTGCACAGCCGCACTCACGCAAGAGAGAAGAGAAGCCTTTGGAGCACATTCAGGCTTATCCACACAAAAACATTTTGCAAAAGCAGGGAAGGCCTGAAGCAGTGCAACATTGCTCCCCCGAAGCCTTTCATCCGTTTGGAAAAGCTTTTGGCGTGGAGAAACCAAAAGAGGAGCCTTTAGGGGCACAGTCTCGTACTCCTTCAAACTCACCGAGGCTGCCCAATTCTCCAAAAGCAGATGGGGTGTCAGTGAAGATGAGCAGGGTGCGCTCGTCCCATTCAGCCTCTGCTCTCATTGCTCCAGTTTTAGAGCATTGGGAACAGGCGGCTTGGCAGCTCAGCTGAGGTGGGGACTGGGCAGGCGAGCAGTGGGCTGACGTGCACACACAGCTCCTCTCATGTAAGAGAGAAGCCTTTGGGGTGCTGCTCGTGCGAGTGGGGCTGTGAGCACTGGTGCTCATGTGAGTGGGACTGTGCTGATGCTTGCCAGCCCACCATTCACATGGCCCAGTTGCGAATAGGACATGACCCAGGAGTGGGCCACTGCCCCCAGGTTGGGGACCCCTGGTGTATAACATTTGTAAAAATACAAAAAGTATACTGTAGATAGATAGCAAAGATATATGGCTGTTGATTGGTGGACCTAGCTAGAATGCATAGCAACAAATAAAATCATTGTATTGTATGCAAAGTACATTACATTTTTAAGCTGTTTCTTCATTTGATTGTGTTGACTTTGTAGGTCACTCAGTATTTGAAAATGGGAAAGAAAAAGAAACTAAAACTGCAAGGCAAGAAAAGCAAAAAATTAGCTAAAAATCTTCTTAAGGCACCTGACAACAGAAATAATGTTTCGCTTTGGCAACTATACGCTTACCTGGAGTGGCTACTTGGCAATATAGAAGATGCTAGAAAAGTTTTTGATACATCTTTGGGGATGGCTGGAATTAGTGGAATCCAAAACCCCCAATTTTGTCATCTTAGCCTTCTTTATGCTAAACTGGAAGCAGAATTACTAGTAAATCTAGAAGGAGCTGTAGAATCACGTGCAACATACATATTGACCAAACTGGCTGAAAAGGGACATTATGTTCCTTATCATGGACAAGTATCATCAGTGAATGTTCTGAAAGCTCGGAAAACGTATGAGCACCTACTTCAAGATTGTTTAACTGAAAACCTCACTTCTGATCAAGAACATGCTAGTGGTTCCAGCCATCTGGTTGGTTTGGTTGGTTGTTACACACTTTTCCAATATTTAACTCTTGGAATTGACTCTGCAATGTCAGTATATCATCAAGTTTCTCAAAAGCTGAAAGACAAGGATCCTGGAGAAAGGCTTAGTGGTCAACATTTCACTACGCCTCTTGAAGCCCTCTCCCTCATGCATGTAAGCTTGCTCAGGTTCCACATGAAAATCAGCGTGTATCCTTTGAGTCCTCTTCGTGAAGTACTGTTGGAGGTTTTGAAGAGATATCCCAGCAACCAGTCTTTTTGGAGCTCATACATCCAGATCCAAAGCAAGTCTCACAATGCTAGCAAAGCCCGACGGTTTATTGACGCTGTTACAAGAACTACACAATCGCTGGAGCCTTGGCTGTTTGCAATCCAAGTGGAGCAAATGAGGAAAAAACTAATTGAAAGGGTCCAGAGGTAATGTCATCTCTATAATGATGGTCAGATCAGTTGGAGAAGAGTTATGCATGAAATAGAAAAGGTGTTTTGGTTTGAACCTGAAACAACCGCATTCTGTCAGCCAGCCATTTCAGATAGGATGACTGAACCTAAGCGACCATAGCATTTTGGTTGTTCCCAGGTTCTGCCAAGACAAATTCTGGAAGTTTTATCAGTGAATAGAGCGATGCTGTTGAGGCTATCCTCTCTTTCTGCTTCGTCACCACTGCCATCCTTGAATTCAAGCAGAACCTATCCATTCACCTAGCCTTGGGATGGTCAGTTGTGTTGGATATGTCCCACTTGAATCCAATGCAGTGGCACCTAAGGGAGATGAGCAATGTATGGGCAAGCACAGGAGAGGATGGCATATGTTGGCTCTAGGCTATCCAATTGGCATGGTTTATCTAACTGGTCCAGCCAGCAGTTCTGTTCTTCTTCGTTGTTTAGTTGTCTTTCTTCCTCTTATGAACTGATGACTAGCTTTTTCCCCACTGCAGTCATTGCCAAGAAAAGTTATTATACATACAAAATGAAAGTATGAACAAGAAAAATAAATGTTAAATATAAAGCGAGATATCCTATGCAGTTTATCTTGGAGCCCTCAGGAGAACCTTAGTCACATAGAATCATGTTGCCCAGTTTTTCCTGTGTGCTGATGAAGACTCTTGATTCTCTTGTGACCATTCTGTTTTTGCTTTTCTTCAGGGAGCCGACTGGAGATGTGTATTCAACCATTCCTGAAATTGGGTTAACAAATCGAATCAAAGCTTTATTTGAACATGCAATTCAGACTGAAAATGGTGCTCATTGTCCATTGCTCTGGAGATTGTATATATGCTTCATGGTGAGTTAATCAACATTTGTCTTACGTTGTCTAATCCTGTAGGTAACCTCTGAATATATTACTGATTAAAAGCTTTTAGAACGGTACATTTTACAATTGGTTTTATGCCTATGAATGCAGTGGAAGTATATGGATTGCAAAATCACTGTAGAAAGTTGTTTATGTATTAAATATATTTGCTTGGATATTTTGTCTCATCTTTGTTAAAGTAAGGTAAGGGGCTAGAAAACTGACGGCCTGGGTTTAAGACCCAAGCGCTGCGGGATGGAGTGAGCTCCTTTCCTTGCTCCAGCTTTTGCCAACCCAGCAGTTTGAAAGCATGCAAATGTGAGCAGATAAATAGGTACCACTTGGTGGGAAGGTAACAACGTTCTGTGCACCTTGGCTTATAGTCATGCTGACTACATGATCATGGAAAATGTCTTTGGACAATCTGGCTCCTTCAGCTAAGAAACAGAGATGAGCACCACCTCCTTAGAGTCAGAAATGACTGGACAGGAGAAACCTTTACTTTTAAGTGAACCTGTAATTTTCCATTAATTTCCCATATTATTCCTAGACCTAGGAGCAGATTGTCAGGAGAAAGCAGTTAACTGTAAAAGAAAAAAATAAAAAAGAAAATTTGCTTCCTCATCTGTGAAAGCAAACATTAGATTGTCATTTTATTTATGTACTTATACAGTAGTGAGATTTGTACATTCTTCCTTTACCAATTACAATTCTAGTAATTGATGGGTGGCCTGTGGGCCATGTGTAGCCTTTCTCAGTAGCCCAAAATTGTGCCCAAATCACAATTCCACCTGTGCAGTATTTGGTTTAAATTTAAGTGTAGAAATGAGAACCCGGCTTTTTGCTCTCATTTTTTTTTTCTTTACATCCCCAAATGTAGGTATTTGTGGCCCAATTTCAGCCTTAAATTGTTTTAAGTTAGGGTAGGACAAACCATCCCATCCTCTTAAATCTTCAGAGATTCTCAAAATGACAATTTGGATCTGTCTTTTGGGGAGTGGGATTAGGGCAATTTTAAAGGTGGTTATGTGGGTATTTTACTTTCTACCAGAGGTTTCCTAATCCACACTTAAAATCCTGGGTGCGGGGACATCATAAAAGTTCACTCTGGTTCCTGATATTGTGGGATTATCTCCTGCTGTACCCATTTGGAAGGTTAAATTGCATCCCTTACCACAACCGCTCTCAGGCCAGAGAAGGCTGTTAAGGGCAACTCATAATGATATGAATGAGCCTTAGCAGACAAGATTGTTTCCTTGCCCTTTTTCTGGACCAGCTACATGGAGCATTTTGAAAAATTGCACTTCTCTTTTGTTGATCACAACTTACGTTCATTCATTTCTTTTTTTAAAATGTCTAAACTAAAATATATATACTGTAACTCAGCTTTTCTAAACGATTGCCTTTTTAAAATGCAGCTTTTCTCTTCCCTTTGCAGGTGTCTTTGGGAGATAAGGCAAAAAGTAAAGGCATATTTTACAGAGCGCTTCAAAACTGTCCGTGGGCAAAAGTAGGTTTTATTACTTTGTAATAATGATACTTTTTCCCCCCAAAACTACAATTTTTATGTTTGATTTTAAATTCTTCGTTATGGCCACCCAGAATTCTTGAGTCAGGGAGCATACAAGTTTGATAAATTATTGTTGTTCTATACTTGTTCTTTTATTAAGTGAAAACTAGGTCTGATTTATCATAGCACTGAGGTGAATTGATAATTCTTTATTGACCTCTGTATTTATAGGTGTTATATATGGATGCTATGGAATACTTTCCAGATGAACTGCAAGAGAACCTTGATCTAATGGCTGAGAAAGAACTGCGAGTACGGGTACCAATAGAAGAATTGGAGCTGCTGCTTGAAGACTGAAGAAAGATAATGAAGACAAATGATCAGCATGTTGGTTTAATGAGCCTTCAATATAGCTAGGGAGAAAATGTTTGTGACTAATTTAGCATCTGTAAAAATGTACAGAATAAGAGTTTATTTTTTTATCCAAACATGTATTCCATTAAGTGCAGGTATGGATAAGGCTCTTAAGTAATATTCGTAACTGCTCCATTGCTAAAAATACTAGTCCAGATATATAAGCCAAATACATCTAGGATAAAGTACAGTTGAATGGGTAGTTGTTTGCTTCCAGTTGATTCCGATTTTATGGATGGCTGTTTATTCAAGATGGAAACACCTTGGAATTGTACAGGTTGAGTTTAAACTTGCGGAAATATGCAGCAGTTTGAAGTTTAGAAGAAATCTTTAACTAATAAAGGCACCTGTAACTGAATTTTTAATCAATTTATTGTGACAAAGTACAGGTGAAATGTACATATCTTTGTAAACATAATTATATATAAAAGTTCTATTGGGATGTGGAATCCTTTAAAAATGTTTTGATTTGTCCTTCGTTACTGTATTGAAATTTATTGTTCATTGACTTACAAGAAGAAAAAATGGATTTTCCAATAATACTGTGTGGAACTGTTGCAATTAGCTTATATAGGCTGCTGCTGAAATAGGTTGAAATAACTAAAATTAAAACAGCATGCATATGGATTCTAAAATTTAAGGATTTACCCTTTAGAACTATATATCTGTCTTCTTTAGTTAATGTTTACAAGTTTTAAAAAACTAGAAATGCAGTAAAGCTAATCACAATGGGAGAAAATTCTAAAAGTTGCAGGGAAGGCCGCTTGGAATACAATCACCTAGTATTGCATTGATTAGGGCTTTCATTCAGTGTTTCCGTGCACTGCTTATGTGAGTAGATTCCAGTTTATATTGAAGCTGTGTTTGTCTGTGGTGGCCTGGAGCTGTGGTGGCGCAGTGGTTAAAATGCAGTATTGCATGCCAACTCTGCCCATAGCCAAGAGTTTGATCCTGACCGATTCAAGGTCGATTCATCCTTCTGAGGTCGGTAAAATGAGGACCCTGATTGTTGGCAATAAACTGACATTTGTAAACCGCTCACAGAATGCTGTAAAGCACTAAGATATAAGTTTAAATGGTATTTACTCACATCAGCAGTGGCTTTCAGTGGCTTGATCTAAAATGTACAAGGGCTTTTAGATTCAGCCTCACCAGAGAGCATTTTTAATTTAAAGCAGCATCTGGTGTATTTAGAAATGGTAGGGCTGATACGCCATACTTGTTCTGATACAAATGCAAAGTGTGGATGTCCCATACAGATAAGCTCGAGACTGAACAAAAAGTCATTATTAGTTAGTGGGTGGGGAGAAATTGAAAGATTTTGCCACTGCCTCCTTCCTCGGGCCGAGTGATCGGCCCAAGGCAACCCAGCTGGCTTAAATCCTAATGTGGGACCAGAACACTAACACACACACACACAATATCTCTCCCTCCTCCCTCTCTCTAAGCAGAGTATTTAAAACTCTTAAATTTTCCAGAAAAAGGAAATCTCTTCCATATTTTGGACTTCTAGCTTCTTGTTTCCAGGTAAGATGAGAGAAGCACCATGTGCTCAAGTTTAGGGAAATCCAAAAATAAGAGTTAATTTGAAGCTAATTCTCCATTACAGCTTTTAGTTCAGTGAAGAATTGAGGGCAGCTCCAGCCAGTCCATTTTACTGCTGTACAGGTGCTTGTCTGTCCAGTACATGAATGGTGAGCAATGCCAAGTCTTCCCTTATTTTGTATAGAGGCTCTGGCCCCTTCAATAACAAGCCTGGGAACTCTTCCTTTTTTTAAAGTCATATATCACTCGAGTGCAATGGTAAACTTTCACATGCTATTGGAGTCACAGCAGTAATTTCATATACCCAGGCACTGAAACAACTCTGTTTTTGAACCTGCTAAAACATCTTAAGTATATTTTAGATTTATAACTACAATAAAATAAGGTGATTGTTCAATGTATTGGAAAGAGGAACAAACTAAAACTTTTGGTTAATTATTCATTATCCTGAGAGACAATTCCTGCAAGGTACAATTAAAACTAACTTGCATGCTGTTGATAGATGATCTGGTGAAAATATTCAGTCAGGCTGTCATGAGATCCAGTGTAAAACCCTATCCGGGCCACAAAAAAGCCAAAATAGTCTTCCCAGAAATGTTCTTTTGTTGGAAAGCGAGTTTGTTTCACCCACTAAGGTTTTTTTAGAGGGTTCTAAAAAGTACACTCTTGCTTATGAGCATTTTATTTGTTTGGAAAAGTGCTTGCATGATATATTAGCTGGGTCTGGGCTTTTTGACTTGTAAATAATTCATAAAACCAATCAAATAGCTACATTCAAGTTAAACTCAAGTTCAGAAATGCATTTGGCACCTATAAATAATTTGGGCTACACATAATAATGATATTGCCAAAGTTAAACAGTTCAATCTGTTCAGATGTATTCACAGCCAAAGAAACTTGAGCATTGAAGAAATCTCTGGCATTTGAGCCAGTTACGCTGGCTTAAACTTGCAATGTGGATATCAGCCTTTACATCTGCTAGGAATATATGCAAATAGAAGATATTTTTTAACTATTTAACAAGCTTCTACCCCTGCAATTTTTTAGAAAGCAAATTAGTGAGATTGCTTCCATCATCTCATTTTCCCAGACACAATATCCCCTAGATAAGGCTATTTTAAAATAAATCACAGGCCTATAATTACTTGCCGTCTTTAAATCATGGCTGCGGGGCACCTAGATTTTCCTGGCAAGGTAAGGCTAGGAGCTGGAAATATATAGCAGGCCAGTTCTCCTTTTACAAAAATGGAGACACTGAAAGTGGGTTGAGCAGAGATTCTAGGAATAGCCAAGTGGACATCAATGGGCACCATGCTTACCTTTGTACTAGAAAAATGGGCAAAGAAAGCTGTGGCCAGGAAGCCCACAATCAAATTTGATCTGAAATCTAATTGGCAAAAGAGCACCTATTTATGACTCTACAATACTCTACCGGCAACATTTATTTCTGGTCTCCATATTGACACAGGCTGCCTTGTTGAGCTGGACATAATATGAAAGCAACATCGGTCATACCAAGGTTTAAATCATTCATGTCAGCTATGAGAACTACCCCTCAGGCTTACAACATTCTTCATTCAGAAACAGGGCATCTGCTATATTTTATCTACTGTATGACAGGGACACGAATATGACCTCAGTTGTTTTGAATAATACATAACATTGGTGCACTGAACAGCCTGCTACACTTTCATTTTAGTTTTCAACCTGCTTTTACATTTCCTAAGGGGGAAAAAACTCTTTGTCAATGATATCCACCTTCACCACATTAAAAACTACCTTAGTTATTTACCATCTGCAGCAGAAAATGGAACTACTAGGGATTTACTATTCATCTAAAGCAGAGTAATTCAACCTGTTGAATTTCAGCTGTTGTAGTATAAAACCCATTCCAAGCAAGCATGGTAAAGTAGGAAAGATAGATTTAAGACTACTCTCTCAATGAAAAAATCATATTATATAGCCCTGTATTTGGAAAGGGCCCTGAGCAAGGTTATGCATTGCTTAACTACTGGTTTCAAATCTTTTTAATATAAGAACCTTCCAATATTGAATTTGTCTTGCCAGTTTCTCATTGGTAAAATGGAAATGCATGCTAACCATTAGAACAGGGGTGGACAATTAATTTTCTCAAGGGGCCACATGAGAAACCGGCTAATGTAACCTGACTTGATGTCCTCAAACTCCCTCACCTCAACTCCTCAGGTTGCTCCAAGCAAAAGGTGAGCACTGTGCTGGCACAGAAAAGCGCTTTCTCCTTGCCCTCCAATGGCTGCCAGCTGACCGAAGCGCATGATGACTGTGCAGAGCTGGATCTGACTTGGCTTCTTCTCCTGCTTTCTGTGGTGCACATATTTACATTTGATTTCTAATATTTGATTGGCCTCATGTGGGCCAGAGAGGAAGAGCTAAGGGGCTGGATGTAGACTGGGGGCAGTAAATGCCCAGCTGTGCACTAGAGTGAATAAAACTTTATGAATAGAGCTGGGAATTTCAGAATATCTCATTTAAAGATAGAATGGATGTTTAATTTTTCACAATTAAATTTATTTCCATAATTTTACATTTCCCTGTCAAATTTAGAAAATGTTCTCATATACAATGGCTACTTTCACTTCTTTGAACAAATTTGATTACCTTAGTTGCAAGAACTGAATCAGCACAACTTGACTATAGAAGTGGAAAGGAGGAATTGGCTCAGTTTTTAAAGATGATTTACCTTATTTGTCCAAATAATTTTGGCAATGAAATCTCATTGCTTATTATGTATGTGTGATTTGGCAAACCATAGCCTTAGGGGACTGAGAACTAAATGAAACAAGAGTCTTCTCAGACATCAAAACCATTTTCACTGCAGATAGCAGTTCTGTTTCAGAACTTTCTTTCTGATAACTGCATGAATTTTCCATGAATCAGGTCCTTTTGCAGTATTTCCATCACTATTTTTCTAGTACCTTTCTGGATATATATGTAAATTCAAGGAACGTACATTCAGCTGCACTTTAGACTAAATGTCACAACCAATTATAGAACATTTGCAGAGTCTGCTAAAAATGTCTAGACTATTTGCTAAAATTGTAGACTAAGAGGCAACAGAACACCTGGGGCACACATTAAAAACCTTCTTTGCTTAAATTCTAATCCAATCATCCCAATTCACTTGGAAATCAATTTTTAATGACAAAGTATTTCACAATGAATGTATGCCACAATACACAGACATTCACAGTAAGTGAATGATTATACTTTCAGCAGGAAAAGCTTCTTTTTGTATTCACTAACACCTTGCTCTCTAATGCTTTTTCCACATTCTGAAGAAAAAAAAAAGGTTCAAACAGTTAACCCCAACCTAGGACCAAAACAAAGGTGGGGAAGTTAAAGGTAGAGGCCTTCCGGAGTGCCTTCCTGTTTCTTATAAAGAACATTTTCTTTTGATTTTTTGAAGTCTTCGTTTGTTACTTTCATTCTTCGTTCACGCAGAGCCATCAAACCAGCTTCCGTGCAAATGGCCTATTAGAAATGGAAGCATTTGATTAGAAAATCAGGAGTCTGACTTGCATGAAGTGCTAAGAACCAGTAATGTTCAAACAAACATAGGGTTGAAAGAAGCAGTACATATTCATTAATTAGAAAAAAATGTGATCTGACTAATGCACAGCAAACATTACTAATATTAGATCGGCTTTCCCTCCCTAATTGTAATTCCCCTGAAAGAGTGTAACATGCTAGTCACAACAGAGGTCAATAACGTTTAACAGATGCATAGGCAAACTTCCTTAGCTACCAATATTCCTAGTGAAAATAGCCCCACCAATTCTTTACAAGTTTTTTACATCAAGCATGCAACTCTCATGTTCATTTTCTTTTCCATTGATGATTTCCCCCTTCCCAACAATGACCAATAAAGCTCTTCTAAATATTTATGGGGGTGAGTGGGTGGAAACATCCCCTTCCCTCAGAAAAGATTGCCATAACAATGAAATATTTACTACAGGTAGTTCTCAATTTATGAACAGAATTGAGCCCAAAATTTCTATTGCTAAGCGAGACAGTTAAGCGAGTGGTTGCCCCATTTTACAACATTTCTTGCCACAGTTGTTAAGTGAATCACTGAAGTTATTAACATGGTTGTTAATTGAATCTGGCTTTCCCATTGACTTTGCTTGTCAGAAGCAAAAGGTGGTCACATGATCCAGAGACATTGCAAGCATTATAAATATGAACCAGTTGCCAAATGGCTGACTTTTGATCGATCATTGATCACAGGGATGGCAATGGTCCTAAGTTTGAAAAGGGGTCACAGGTCACTTTTTTCAGTGCTGTTGTAACTTCGAATGGTTAGTAAACAAATTGTTGTAAGTCCAGGACTACCTGTATCAGGAAGTAGAAAAACCAGTGTTTTTTAAAAATGGGTGAAAAAGAGAAAAGAAAGACAGTGACTGAGGCTTTCTGGAAGCAAAACTGCAGAGCCACAATTTCTTTAATGACAGGTTAAACAAAGGACATTTGTAGTCTTCATTGGAAAGGGATGCCGTATACTGCATGACACAAATGCTCAATTAGTTTCGGGGAGGGGAGGTATAATTTGTTATCAAGGATTTTACCTTTATATCTGCCCCAGACAGATCATCTTTAGCCATTATCAACTCATCTAGAGTAACATCATCTGCCAAAGTCATTCTGCTGGTGTGAATCTGAAAGATGCGTTTCTTTGTTTTTTCATCTGGCAGAGGAAATTCTATCTTCCTGTCAATACGTCCTAGAATTTAGAAAAAACAATTAGCAGTTTCAATTTTTGCCTGTGGAACCAAAAATAGAAAGCTTTCCTTGGAAAATAACACCATTATTTAGCCTTGATGCTACCTCAGAAAATACCAGTGCATTTTTGGACAGTTATGTTAGATGCATAGAATTTCATTTTTATTTCCTCCCTACTTCACAAATACAATTATTTCTCCATACTGATGGACCAAAACATTTCTTCTTCCCTCAAATTTCGTAAGCCACACAAATATTTATATTTCAAATTATTTTATGTACTGTTCAATATCAAGTTACATGAATAGGCACTCCAGAAACCTTCTTTCTTAATCCCAATCACATATTGATTAAATTAGTATCAGTTGTCGCACCATGTTTTTTCAGTCTTGGCTGCAGAGGTGGCAAACTGACAATTGGAAAAAAAAAAAAAGAATTTGAGTAATAAGACCTATCTCCCACACTTACAAGCTCTTTGTCTGAAATGGTAGTCATGACACTTCCCCAAAATTCCACATGTTCCCACCATCCCCAAAAGAATGAAGAGTCTTAAGGGAGATCCTTTCTTTGTGTGTGTTTATGTGCTTACACAATATTCTAAAATTCAATATATGTCTGTTTCTAGTCATTCCATCTGGTCCAGCAATCCACACCCTGGATCCTAAGTGTGTGCTGGCAGAGGAGAACCTTTCTACCATGCCATCCATCCATCTTCTTTCTGGAGATCTGACTGGTCCCTACCCTGCTGGCCTTTTACCAGGTCTTGAAGAGTTGGTTCTGTGCTTGAGCTTGTTGCCTGGTTGCGTTGATTGATGTTTTTGCAATGTTCCCTTGACTGCTATGTGTTTTATGTTTTTATATAGGGTTAGGATTTTTGTATAGGATTTTATTACTTTTAATATTGTTAGTCACTGAGAATTATATATTTGTGATAGCCATAAAATCAAATACATACATATATATGTGCACACACATCCTTACAAACATAATAATAAAAGCTTCAGAAAGAAAGCTATAAAATTTGTAGAAAACGCAGTAATTCATTCTCTAGAATACTGTTTTTCCCCTGATTAGGCCAAATTGAGTGAAAAGTGAACCTTTTGAAAGAGCAAAACATTTCAAGCTTTTGGATTCCCAAGTTTTTTCAAACCATTCCCAGATCAGCTTGGATCAACCCATTCTAATGAAAAACACAGAACGCTCTAGGAAACACCATGACGTACTGTATAGGGAACACACCACATTGTTCTACATGAAACTAATCATTAGAAGCAGTTAGATTTTAAGTAGTTAAATATGACCATCATATTTTTTACCTGGTCTGATTAAAGCTGGATCCAATGTTTCTATTCTGTTAGTAGCCATGATCACCTTTACATCTCCACGTGAATCAAACCCATCTAATTGGTTCAGCAACTCCAACATTGTTCGTTGGATTTCCCTTTCTCCCCCCGAGTTAGAATCGTACCTTTCGAATAGGAAAAAAAATACCTAAGTTGAGGTTAGAATACCCATAGAACACAATCTTTTTCTTTACCTACAGTAATCCACTGAGAAACCACAGGGCAATGAATTACATTTTGGTAGAAGCAAGGAATACACAGAACACTGTTCACCCAGGATAAGACATCATTTCTGAAGTTCAATTAAAAACTCTCTGATTAGAGTACAACAGGTTCTGCAGCTGAGAGAATGCTATGAGCAGCATTTAATTTCCTTAATAACACTAATTCATAATAGCAGTTTTGTATTTGTAGCTATTTTCCTGCTCCAAGTGATTCCTATTAAAAGATGAACCTTAAAAGATGAAATTATTATAACCACATACAGAATTCATCATCTCTTTCCTCTCCATGTTCACTCAGTCAATACTAAAGATTATCTTTCTTCAACAAACATGATATATTTTTATTTATGCACATATTTGCCACAAAGTAAACTTCAAAAAAGGACAAAGCTGTAAAAATTAAGTCAATCCTAATGAATCAATAACAAATATTCTGTAAAATAAAGCGCCTGTTCCTCCATCTGCATATACACATAAACAACTTCCAGACACATACTCTGCCTCCTTATAGCAGCAGGAAAAAAAAAAAAGAGGAGGAAACAGAATGAGGATGGGCTATGGGAAGAAAGAAAGAGAAGAAAAATGGAAGATGAAAATTTATGCAGACTTAAACTGTAGTAAACGTTATTGAAGTGAATGGTTTGTACTCTATTCTTAGGAAGGTGTGTTTTGGATTTCTAATCCTCTAGAAATGTTATGAAATCCAGCCAGTGTCTTTCTACATTCAAGGGGAAGGACGGAGTGATGCCCTCAATAGATCCACTGATTGGCAAAAGTAACCACAATGGGATTTCCCTTTCTCCTGCCTCCTCCATTCCAACTATTCCCTTTACAGAAGTATATCCAACAAAGTATTTCCCACCCATCTCCCTTTCAGGCCTATCTCTTGTCCCTAGGACTTTATTCTTGGCAAACATAAATGTTCCACTCCCTCAGTGCATGGAGTGATCAACAAGTTGGACGGGGATGCAAAACATCCAAATTCAAATCCCCCTACTAAACCTAATTTGCAAGGTTGCAGTGAGGATAAAAGTAAAGGAATGCTCCTAGTCTTGAATTCCCTCCCCCCCCCAAAATATATAGGAATGAAACACAGTAATAAATTATATAATATTTCACAAACAATTATAGAGTCTGAATTCATTAAAAAGAAAAAATGCTTTCTAGCTACCCATTCCACATTAGCCCTGCTCCCTTTGTTTTTAAAAATGTCAGGTTTTAGCAATACAGTTAAATATCTTATAAATTAAAGAATGATTAAACTCAGACATTTTAGTCTGAAGCATGCTAGCACTAATGTGCCCCTACAAGTACAAGGGTTGACCATTGTCTTACAATTGAAGATGGCAGCATACAAACCACTTCTGAAAACCAATTTAAAGAAAGGAAAGAGTGTTAAAAGATATGCATATGATGCTCAGCATGGAAATGACTATGACATCCTACCTTTTGGTACCTATGGCATCAATTTCATCAATGAAGACAATTGACGGGGCATGCTCCTCAGCTACTCTAAAAAGTTCTCGAACAAGCTTTGGTCCATCTCCCAAATATTTCTGGATAAGTTCAGAACCAACCACTCTCAGGAAGGTGGCAGAAGTCTGATTTGCCACAGCTTTGGCTAATAACGTTTTACCTGTTTAATTACAAAATGCCAGAAAGTTAGCACATGCTCCAACTTATGTTACACATACATGCATGAAGGCAATCTCCCAAATCTGTATATTGACGAAAGTCCTCAGCCTTCTACTAGAGATCAAGTTTGGCATTTTAAGTCAATAAACAATGGAGTTATACCTTGGAAGTGATTATATGCTTGAGACACATAAACAAAATTTTCCTATTTGAATTCACTGTCTGAAGTGCAGAAGGAGAAGCAGGAACAGATAAACTGATTTCCTGTCAATTTAAAAAGATGCTCAGAAAGTACTCTTTGTCACTTTCATATTTGAAATAAGAAATTATTTTATTCTTACATGGTGAATCTATGCAAAGAAAGTAATAGAATGAACAAATCAACCATACTTCCTTAAAAGACAGCAGTTTCAGCATCAATGGGCTGACAGATCTCACACACTATGTCTATGCAAGTTAATATGAGAAGCATAGTTTCACTTGGGGTGTAGAATCATCCATAATGTCCTAATTTTCAAAAACATTTCTCATAATTTTCCATACCTAATATGAGGGGAAAATTTCAGTTCATTATTTCTATCTACTTTCTCCATGCACACACACACATATCTCTAGCACTATCATTTTCCAAACAGATAATGAAATCTGATTTGGCTTGATAAGGTATCTGCCCTCTGGTTCCCCATGGATACACCATGCTTTCCTAGATAAAATTTGCCCCAAAACCTGATTCCCCCCTTTTTTTCTTAAAATTGAAGAATTAAAGCCTGATTGGGCTTTGAGAACACTGTGGAATGGATCTAACAAGTACCTGGATGTTAATCACAAATTGATTACCACTTTGTATAAATTGGACAAAGAGCCAAAATGAAAATAAACCATCATACAGATTTACTAAACTAGTATCAATTCACTTAAGATTCCAAATTGATCAGTGATTCTAAATGTCCATGTTTTAAATTAACCAATTGTTTTACCAAAAAATCAAGTTAGAAATAAAAAGCTTTCTTATAGCTAGTCTGATATTATTAATTATGATAATTTTAAGGTCCTTAAAATTGCTATAAGTATATTGATCATTTTTTCTTTTAATTGTAAAATAGTGAAGGTTTACAGGAACTGAAATAGCATTGTTATTGAGGAAGGAGTTTTCCCCGAAGTCTAAGCTAAAAAATACATCTGAATACCGGAAGAGATATGGCTTTGGCTTCTAAATTCAAGTTTAGAAAAATATTCTGCTACAATGTTCTCTTCCTGCTACCTCAGGATGTTCTACTGGATCTTGGCTGCTATACTCTTGCCCTCATGGGAACTTTTTTCATTTCTGTCACTAGTGACTCATATCACTGTTTGAGAAATACCGGTATCAGTTAGTTTCTGCATCACATATCCTGAAAACACTATCTGATTTTTTTCTGACGGAGGTAAACAAGCTAGAAGTAAATACGTTACGCTTTAGCTCTTCTTCAAGCATGTTTGAAGACCATCAAATCATAAAGACCAAATTCAAAAACAGCAATAATATGTTCATTATAGCTTTCATCCAATATGATGAGACATATGCTACGGCAGATTGATTGTCTTTATTGATATAAACACTTCAATATATTATTCTATAATAAATGTATTGCCACATGCTGATATAAAAATACAAGAAAAAAATACCTGTGCCAGGAGGCCCATACAGAATGACCCCTTTGGGTGGCTTTATTCCCATTTCTTCATAATACTCAGGATGAGTCAAAGGTAGCTCCACAGATTCCTAGAAGGAAGAAATTACATATACCTTGAAGGGTTGATCAAGCCTTTTATCAAACTAAGGCTCCTCCTAGTTAGAAAATCACAAATCAAGGCACTGCTATAATGGCCAATATTAACATTTAATTAATATAATGTGCTTGCCATGGAGATGAACACATAATATTTTTCAACCTGAATTCCTCTATTCTGGAATAACTGTTTCCTACCTCAAACCTATTGTTCATTTGAATAAGGTGCACTTCAAATAATTACATTGCCTTTTTTTTTTACACAACTCCTTCAAAAGCTGTGCCTGGCTTTCACCATACATGTATCATATTTCAGTCACAAAATGTTTGAAAACAAAAGATAACTCAAAATGCAAATAGTGTTGAAAAAAGGAATTACAGACCTGTAAATTATAGAATCAATAAAATTTATTTTCGGTGAGATTGAACCAACTCTAAAGGAGGGAAGGAAGGACTAGCTCATCTAGTCACATATCTTTATGCTACATGCTGCATGTTACTCCATCTTAGAAATTTCTTTAAAAACATTCCTCCTATCATTTTGATTGACATACCTAGAGATTAGAGCTGGTCTAAGAATTTAGGCTCTTAAACTGGGAAGCCTTGAGGAAAGTTATGAGGTACTGGGTCAATGAATAGATCTCAGCATGGGACCTGCAAAGACTTGTATGAATGGAAAATATATGCATACATTCCTTGGGCAGAAAAGCATCTTCCTAGAGAAGACATGGTGGCAGTGACAATTATCAAACTATTATTTCAAATAAGCAGTTATTGAAATAAGCAAAATACCAAAGCCATTTAAATAAAAGCCACATGGAACAGAAATAGAAGTATTGCAACTCTAAGGCATCATCTAGTAATAAAATGTTCTGGCATTTTTCCACTATTGGACAATGCAAGAAATATTAATACCTTGATTTCTTGAATTTGGTTATCCAGGCCTCCAATATCTGCATATGTCTCTTGTGGGGCTTTTTCCACTTTCATCACTGTAACTAAAGGATCCGTGTCATCCATTAAGACACCAATCACAGCATGGACCTGTTAAAAGCAATGGGCAGAAGCATCCAATAGTAGGAAAGCATTTAAGCCGTTGGTCTGTTATGGGTTTAGCATAAAGTAGAAATTAGAGACTAATAGGACATTTCACAAGGTCAAATTCAGCTCCTAAAATCTATTTCTCAGAGACTGGCACTCTGTAGCTTCTGGTTAAATGTAGTTAAATTGATGGAAGTTTCTTTCCCAGACCACTGGAAAAAGAGATGGCTTCCTGGCAAATCTGAAGGTTATGGGGATGCACCTCAACCTTTTTGGGAAGGGATGAGCAAGTACCGTGGACAAGCCAGGTCACGTGTTATATTCTCTATATAATGACTTTATTATATATTCTCTACATTATGACAGGTTGCACAAATACAAATAATTTTACAGGTCAGCAGATAGACCTGGTCTCAACAGCCACTTCGGTGTGACTCAATACGTGTCTTAGTCTGGACACAAAGTAGTAGATAAATGATGATCCTGTCATCATTTGTATTTATTTTTTGTCCAAGAATGCTACAACCTTGGTTGGTTCTGATAAACAAAAAGTCAGAATTGCAACTTAACTTGCTTCATTTCATTTTCGGTGGGGGGCATTATCACCTCTCTTACTGAGGTTGTTTAAATTTTGCTGAGTCTGTAGCTTTTTAAAGAAAATCATAATCAAAAGAAACAACACCCCCCTCCTTGCAAGCTGTAAACCTAGCATACAGCTTGGAAAGGAGGCAAGAAACCAACAGGCCCACCATATTGGTTGGAGGACTGGTAAATTTCCATTAATTTTTTCTTTTTAATCTGAATACTGTAAGAATGTTATAATTTATGAATAAATGCCTGAGTGGTTTCTTTTTCTCTGTAGAAGGGAATCTCCTATTGTTACTGGTTATATATGTTATATGTTACATATGTTACTAGTTACTGTTCTGAGAGATCACATTGTCTTCATCAAGGTAAAATTCTATATCTTAATGGCTTTTAGTTTAATCTAGATAATATTAAGATGTTCATAACGTTTATCTACTTTCAGTGCTTTCAATCACAGACAAAAAAAGCAAGAATTACCTTATGATTAAGTAGAACTGAACATCCTGGCTCTAGCAAATCCTTGTCTACAAAAGAAAGAATACTGACATAGTGTTCTGATCCCACTGATGTGGACACAATAGCATGATTATCATCAATTATCTCCTCCAAGGTCCCTACAGACATTGGAGTCCCTCTCAGATCATCCACCTTTGACCTCTCTTCCTGCAAACAAGCACACAAAAAGAAACTATGATTATGTATTACAAATTGCCAGGCATCCCAACAATCTCTATATCTATTACACAATTAAGAAATGATAATTTTATGGCATCCTCAACAATCCCAAAACAGAAGAATTGTCTAAGTATTCTCACTATTAATAGTATCTCACTATTAACATCTAAGTATTAAGCATCTAATATCTTAATACTTAAGACCTCACACAAATGCTATTTCAATTACATTCTCAGAAATGACTTAAAATAGTCAATTGGTATTATCTACCTCTACAGTCAAACTAGGTCTGGTTTATTTCTACCTTTCTCATAATGGAGAATGAAAACTGAGATTCCCACAAGGATCATCTATGAAACTGGGACTGAGATTTAAATGATCTGTATTAGGTCAGCAAGATTATTTAGTCAAATTACTTGATGACACCAAACTATTTAAGAGAGTTAGTCTAAAAGATTTTTCCAATCCATGAGGAAAGAGCATTTGAATGGCATTTAAATGGACATATATTAGTACATAAATTTAACAGACATTTAACTATAAGTAGGTAGTAAATGAAATAAACTCTGCATTATCTAATGGGGTGTGAGATGAGAAAGGAAAAGGACTTTAGGATTATGGTGATCAATAGAATCAAAGTGCTGACTATAAATATCTTGTTGAAACAGAATTATAGAATTCAGAGATTTTTAGGTTCTTTTATGATGTTACTGCAAACATGCCACCACATTATTACTCAAACTAACTTCTACTCTATATATATATTTCTATATATAATCGGGTACAACTCAAAAACCACCTTGCTTAGCAATGAAATTATTGTCCCAATTGTGGTTGTAAGTTATATTCTACCTTTATTTAAAATTCAGATCAATTGGTATGAAAGAATACCATGGCATTTTAGAGATTTAACATTTGTTCTTTTTCATATAGTCTTTTTTCATATGGGTGAATGAAGTGAAGTTAGAAGATACAAAATAGAGGATAAGTAAGTTGATAACCAAAAAAACCCACAACCTGATAAATGTAAGCAGGTTTTTTTTCTATTCAAAGCATACATACCTCTTGCTTTTCTTCCAAAGGTTTCATCTGTTCCTGGTTTCTAATGAACTCTTCCTCCATCAGAAGATAATCCTTAATTCTTTCCAGCTTCAATAATTTGAGTCTGCACTGAGTATGAGGAGTGACTACAATTAAATGAAAGAGTTTCTAAATGTAGGGTCTGGAATAATACATTCAACTTGTTTAGGTGAATTGAAAAAAGGGACAGCGAACTAAAATGATTTTAAAATTCCTATCTTTTTTCTGGGATGCTCTTGTTCCTATTATTTTGGGCACTGCTTTTTGATGGAAGAATTTTGTCTTTTTGCATGGAACTGATGTAGCAATATGTGAGACTAAACAAAATCCAAGGACATGATTTAAAGAAATTCTTGAGAGGGCTGCATCTTATTCCAAGGAAAGGTAAATCATGTTTTTATGTTTGTAAAATAATCAGTTCCTGAAATCAATTAAAAAATGTGGCTTCTTCCAATTCTATGATTTAATGTTTGGATCATATGAAATAGTAGCCTAAAGATGAAAATATCTTTAGTGTTTTTTCTATTTCAGAACAAACCACTGTGTAACCTAGTTCAGTCCCAGTTACTCTTTAACCCTTCAATGTTTCAAGCTGAGAGCTTTGAAAACTAAGTTGCTCATGTACGAAATGGGGGCTTTTTGCATGCTGAAAAAACTACCTATATCTTAGCTATAGCTACTCGGGGATATGGCACAAACCATGCTTACCCAGTGGAAGTTTGCTGGCAGCATCTGGTCCCTTTGTTTTCTTCTTCTTTTTCCCCACTCGTGTTGGAACTGGAGGTTCATATTTCTTCTTTTTGTCCTATAAGATTCCAACACAAGTTCCAGAAGGTTTTGTCAAATATTTCAAAAGTTCTAAATTGCCCAATATTTCATAAATCATCTAAAGCAAACTTTAAAGTCATTATATTGCTTTCTAGATAAATTGGGATTTAACTTCCATAATTCTCCATGGCATAGAGCCTGATTACTTGAGGGACTGCCCGTCTCCCATAGTGTCTGCTCAGCCAATTGGTGTGTTCCAGATTGAAATGTCATCTATTGGGACCACAGAAACACATCTTCTTTGTAGCAGGGCCTGACCTCTGAAATTAGGATGGCCTCCAATCTATTGTTGTTTAGAAGAAGTGTGAAGACCTATCTCTTTGCCCAGTCCTTTGGCAAGGGAGGGTGAGACCGCTTGTTTCATTCCATTTGGTCTCCCCCACTTTCCATTTTTATTTAATAATTTTGTAGTTGTGAGCTGGCCAGAGTTACTGGGAGTCTGGCAACATATAGGCTTAATAAATTATAATTATTATCAGTGTACCTACAGGGATGGCTTAAACATTGAATTATGAACTATGATTTGTCTTAACTATGGTTATTAGAAATTATTAGACAGTTTCAAATTTTGAGCAGAACTATAATTTCTATTAAATCATAGGGTCCAGATTAAATAAATTATAATCAATAAAAATGAAAGAGAAAGGCACATAAATCATGGCATATTTAAATTGACTACTTATCCATATACACTACAGTAATAGCAACTACATAATTCTGAAAACTAGATCACTGCAATGAAAATTTAACATCGGTTCATAATATATTAAAAACACAATATTTTATTTTCTGAGTTTTTATATATTAAGGGCAACTGAGGAAAAATATATATTTTTAGCATGGAAGATGTTTTCTACAAATATTCTCTTAACAAAACACACCAGGTAAAAGTTATTTTTCCTTACTTTGTCATCCTTCTTGCCACCTCCAGGACCATGTCCACCACTCTGACTCTGACCCTACATTTGGAGACAAAATATCAATGAAACTCAGAAAAGGAAAAAAAAAAAGGCAACTATACCATAAACTATATACAAACTCAAAGTCAGTTTTTCCTTCTGAAACAACTGTCAAAAGAATGAAGACAGAAGTAATTCCCCTTTCATTCTTCTGACATTGTAAAAAAAAAAAAACTGTTCCAGAAAACTCTCCAGAGCAGGGAAATGCTATAAAAATAAGGAAATGTTTTTGATATGCAAGAAATCCATACAGGCAATACTGATTTCTCCCTGGGTCCAATTCATTTTAATGACCTTCTAAGCATAAATAAGACATGACTTTCTAAGAGTCCTTTTGATGATTACCATTTTAGCAGAAATTCTGAAAAACGGAATCATATTCCGTGTTGTATACAAAGCGGTAAACAAATGGTAATTAAAACAGGAAGGGGGGGTATACTTTAAGCATCCTAAATTATCTGCAGCAACCAATTTATCAGTTAATTTTTCGGCTGAAAAATCTCAGACAAGAATATCTGTGCATTTAAGGTCACTAAGTAACACTGAACCTAATTAATGTTAACAAATAGCAAAAACACCCTTAAGAGTCATTGAACTGCTACACATATAGCTTGAAGCTGGCTGGCCCAAGGAGCAATAAGCAAGAATTTTCTGTTTTGATGTTGGTTGCAATCTTGCAATACAACCCTGGTTTAGAAAGAGAAACTGTAAATATTCCCACATCACACAAGGATGTCTGTAAATATAATGCATATTGTGTTTATCTCTGTGTGTGTACATATGGAAAAAGTATATCCACACCGAGATATGTGTGTATATATCATATATACATCCCTGACTGCTCTTTAGAAGGCCAGATCCTGAAGATGAAACTCAAATACTTTGGCCACCTAATGAGAAGGAAGGACTCACTGGAGAAGAACCTAATGCTGGGAAAGATTGAAGGCAAAAGAAGAAGAGGACGACAGAGAATGAGGTGGCTGGATGGAGTCACTGAAGCAGTAGGCATGAGCTTAAATGGACTCCGGAGGATGGTAGAGGACAGGAAGGCCTGGAGGAACGTTGTCCATGGGGTCGTGATGGGTCGGACACAACTTCGCAACTAACAACCATCATATATACATATATACTCATATATATGAGACCTGCACATTGGACAACCGCCCAGCAGTTAGAGGGATAGTAGTTAAAATGGTGGTGACGGGAAGAACGCCTCATTTTCTTTTCTGACTGTCGTCCGAAAACAGTAAGAAAATCATACATTCCCTACATATCCGAGGCTATTTTGGCCTAACCGCCCCCCGCGCCCCCCCCCAAATACCGCTTCCCCGCACTTCTCCGCTATGGAAACGAAGCGATCATGACATCGCATAACAGCGCCCAAAGGACCCAGGCCGGGAGGAAAGGATACCCTGGCTTAAGGGAATCGGTCTCACCCAGGGGACATTTGGAAGAGGCTCCAAACGGGCCTTAAGAAGCCCCCCCGCAGCCCCCCTCCCCCCACAAGCCCCCTTTTTTTCCCTCACCATCCTGCTCCCTCAGAGTCCAACCCCGGAAATCGAACGGCTTCCTAGAGGAGCCGGAACGGAAGTAAGCGCGATACGGGGCGCGAGGAGGGTCAATTCTCTGTTTGGGCGAGAGCGAGAGAACGAGAGAGAGAGAGAGAGAGAGAGAGAGAGAGAGAGAGAGGACGAAGGCGGGGTTAGGTGATCGTCGCCTCCCAGAGGGCGGAGGCGGGAAGGGAGAATTGAGGATGGAAAGGGTGAATTGGCCTTTTGGTGGGTAGGGAAAGCCTCTAAGCCGTTGGTTTATGACGGGTGTGTATGTGAGCTGCATCTAACGATTCCTGGTGAGATAACAAATCCATATTAAGTCAGTAGGGGTGTGGGGGGGGGGCGTTGCTGCTTGCGGCAGAATGACTCCTTTTTCGACATCTACGAGACGAAGAGATGAATGATAAAATAAGCTTTCATATATTTCAGATACCGTGTCAGTGGTCCGTGACAGCTTACGCTCTAATTCCTTTGTCTTGCTTTGAACCGCGGAGCGATAGTAAGCAGGCACCTAAACTGAAATAATATTTTAAAGATAATCTCTTGAGAGGCAGATATGTCCATTGATGCTTTTGGTAGCTGCCTGCCACAAAAGGAAGGTTAAAAGCCAAGATACCCAATGGCATAAGTGGAAGTAGGAGAAGCTTCTTTTCCTTTTCCTTTTCCTTTTCCTAAAAGACTAGAACCAGAGATCAGCCAATGAAATTGAATCCTGGAAGAATCAGGGCAGACAAAAGGAATTTACACCACGTGCAATTATACTTTACAATTCACTACCGTGTGATGTAGTGCTGGCTACCAATTTGGTTGGCTTCAAAAAAGTGTTGGACCCTTTCACTAAAAACATGGGAGTCAATGACTCTTAGCCTTTTGAGGTCAGTGTGACTGCCTCTGAAAGCCATATGCTGGGAGACCTGTGGGCAACTGTGAAGTTGGTTGGCCACTGTGTGAACAAATTGCTGGATTCGATGGGTCAGAAATCTGATCCAGTAGGGTACTAGTTATAGTCTTACATATAGGTAGTCCTCAACTTACAATAGTTCATTTAGTGACCATTCAAAGTTACAACGGCACTGAAACAAAAGACTTATGACCATTTTTCATACTTATGACCATTGCAACATCCCCATGGTCACATGATCAAAATTCAGACACTTGGCAACTGACTCATGACAGTAGCAGTGTCCCAGGGTCATGGTGATCACTTTTAGTGACCTGAGAAGCAAAATTCAATGGGGAAGTCAGATTAACAACTGTGTTAGTAACTTAATTGCAGTGATTGACTTAACAACTGTGGCAAGAAATGTTGTAAAATGGGGCAAAACTCAACAAATGTCTCACTTAACAACAGAAATTATGGGCTCTATTGTGGTCGTAAGTCGAGGACTACCTGTAGTCATTTTTAAGCCAAACCTGTGGTAATTCACCTTTTCTCCCCAATGGAACTAATAAAGAGCCTCCAAATATGCAAAAATGATTTTTAAGTTTCTTATCATGCTCTATTTCTCTTCTTAATAATATGATATAGTTGTTAGAATAGTAAAGTTTGACTAGTGAGATTCAGTTCCAAGTACTGACTTAACCACAGAGGTCATTGGATGAATTTGGACCAGTTATTCTCTTCCCTCCCTATCTATCTCATAGGATTATTATGGAAATAATATCAGAGAGACTACCAAGTATGCTACTTTGACCACTCATAAGAAATGTGACACTTAAATACAAAAAATAATATTGGCACATCTATTAAATTGTCTTGTCTTCCTCACTATTGCCCACAATTGCCTAATTTTGTTCTCCCTATTTTCTCTCCTGAACAGGACTTCTGGAATTTGAATTTTAAGTACACACCTATAAAATTGGCCATACTTCCACTATACTGATTGCTGTTAAAAGTGTGATAAAAAAAATAAACCAGCAGAGGTCTCTTTATAGCTACATTGGACATTGCTCACTGCTTAGAAATCAAAGTTGCACAAATCAAACTATTTCTCTTTTCACTTTGTAAAAATAATAGTGCCTGGTTTCTGGTATGCTCCTTGTGTGTGAAACCTCTTCTGCTTCTGTACAGAAATAAAAGGCTGTGTCTTTTCTTGATCCTATGTGGACATTGCTTTTTATGCATCGGGTTCCCATACCCAGCCAGCCTTCTGGCTAACATAGGTAACCCTCTGGGGATCCTCTGTCTATCATGTCACCTTAAACAGGGTCTCTAGGCAGCTATCCATGGACACAAAAAGGGCAGAAAAGTTATGATGCTTCACAGTTCTGACTCCTACAAAGTAGGCCTTAATAATAGCTCTAACCCATTTTTATAAAAAAATGTAGACACTTAAGTGGCACATTATGAGCAGTACAGTATATAAACTGAGAATCTAAGGTAAATGTATATATTTGCAATATTTATATCCCATCTTTCCTCCAGGAGCATAAGCCAGCAAAACCTGTAAGAAAACAAAAAAGAAACCACAAGCTCAAATTATTTAAAATGGTTAAAGCTAGATTTGTCAGGCACAAAAGACCAGGATCACCCGTAAAGTTTCAATTAAACTGATTCATTATTTCTCATGCCTATGCACAGGAATCAACTCAATTAATGGTTAGCACCAGTGGTGAAATCTAAAATTTGTTACTACCGGTTCTGTGGGTGTGGCTTGGGGGGAGGGGTAACGTGACTGGGTGGGTGTGGTTAATTTTTTTTTTTACTTTTAAAACCATTTTTTACATGTAAAACCATGTAAAAAAATGCTTTCAAAAGGCTCTGATGATCCCAGTTGAGTTGCCTGATCGTCAGAGGGTTTTTAAAAAACCCTCTGCTGATCAGGCAACTCAGCTGGGATTGTGAGAGCTTGGATCTTCAGAAGCATTTAAAAGAAAAAAAGCCTCTGATGATCGCGTGGCTCAGCTGGGCATGGGGGGCGGGGACAGGGATTTTTGCTACCGGTTCTCCGAACTGCCCGCCGCCATCGCTACCTACTCGCCCGAGCCAGTCCGAACTGGGAGCATTTCACCCCTGGTTAGCACTATTTTGGTGCTAGGTAAGAGTCAATGGAACTCAAGAGGTTAGACTTGCTCTGCTTGTGGCTTTGTAGTGACTCTAGGTTTAGCCTTCTTTTGACTCTGCCCGCAGGGTCTGCCACCTCTTTCTCCTACAAGTTATAAGAAATGACTTCCAGCATATCCAAAATTATTATTAGGATCTTAGCTCTTCAAAGGAGTAAATGGTCAAACAAAAATGGCATTGAATTAAAAGTAATATCCAAGTGCAGTTGACATTTCAAATTTAGTAAATGGAAAAATAATATATTTTCCGTTGGGAGATACAGTTCTAAAAATGCCTGCAGAACTGTATTGGGTACTGCAAAATGACTTTGATAGAATGTATGGCACTATTTATATCTAATTAAGTAGCAATAGCTCATGATTTGTGTTTGTATTCTTCTAGATGGAAAATAGAATTTCCATTATAATTCATGATTTATCTTGTTCTGCAAGTGTACATGCATAAGTAAGAGGAATTTTTTGCACTAAAGAGCTTTTAAATGTACAACCAATATAGTAACAACTATTAAACAATAAGATGTGGGCTGCCTAGCCTCAGGAACAACAACAAAAAAATTAAAAAATGGATTGCTAGATTCAAGGCTAGAACATTTTCTGAAATGGCTTAATATATTTTGATGCACTGCTCTAAAGCCATTGGAAGAAAGGTGAGAAATATGTTATAGATGTAGCAGAGGATAGAATAAGTAACTTTTTTTTCAAATCATTCATGATATGTGGTATGCTGTCTAGTATTTTCAAAAGAAAAACAAGTATATTTTTTGGGCTCTGGGTGGCATGCGTCACCTTTCCTCAATGGCAGTAGTAAGTACCATAACATTTTCTTCTTATCAGATTAGCTCATTTGGGGACCTCTTGCTTTAAGATACAATATCTGGGCTGCAAACTGTAACTCTTTGCTGCCACCAGTGTTTGTCCAGTTCTTTTCAGTCTGGATTTGTTTTGTTTTATTATTTTATTTTTTATCACTTATTTGCATTCAAATTATTGCCTTATTATTCCTGTTTTTCTTTCACTGAGAACCGATGCACATATATTTCTATATCTAAAGCAGATCTTACCCTGACAACCTGCTCTTCCTTCTCTTTCTATTTCCCTGTCAAACTAATAATCTAGTGCTTTTTTCCCCTTATCATCCAGCTCCTTCCTAGAACCTTTCTTTCTTTCTCTTCCTTAGACAGAAAAAAAATAATTTAAATCCTCAGTGGCAGTCAACCACTATTATTGTTGTTATTCAGTCGCTCACTCTTTGTGTCTCACTCTTTGTGACCCCATGGAACATAGCATACTGAGCCCCACCCCCTCTGTCCACCACTGTCTCCTGGAGTTTGCCCACATTCATGTTAATTGTGTTGATGACACTATCTAACCATCTCATCTGCCATCCCCTTCTCCTTTTGTCTTCAGTCTTTCTCAACATCAGGGTCTTTCCCAATGAGTCAGCTAGGTCAACTTGAAGAACCAAGGTTCAGAATGCAAAACAGAAATCAAGGACACCAGAACATGAATCTGAAGTTGACAGGATCATTCCGAAAAAGAAGCGAGTGACCCTTTGGAGTTCCTAATGTATCATTGAGCTGGGTGTTGGATGGGATCAGTATACACATCAGCTAACTCCTCCAGCACCTGCTGCTGTTCGTTGAGTCAACCTCAGGTTGTTGGTTGATTGCTTATTGAATCCTGAGGTTGACAATTCTGCTGAGCAGAAACCATAATACCATCAAGCAATTGCCGAGAGAAAATGGATGATATTATCAGCGGTTTAAAGTGACTGTTTGTAGAGATTGTCCGACATTTTGAGGAGAGCCATTTCATGTTTGGTGAAAGGCTGCACGCAGACCTACAAGTGGCATTGCTCACCACTGCTCATGGGGATATATGCTTATATAAGCCCAACTAGACCAGAGAAGTCACATGATTCCAGATACAGATTGCATAGAAAGAGATTGCTTTATGCCCTTTTTTCATGCCATATTACGTTAAGTGTTAGCTTCATGTGACACAGACCTTTGGTCTATCTTCAGCCTGTTGATTGTGCAGACACTCAGAAATACATTTTATGATTAATAAATTGTAACTCTATTGTGGCACATCAAACTTGCAGGGATCACACCAATCCTTAAATAAATGCATCTTTAGTTTTAATGAACCCCTGATTGCAGTGCTATCTCACAGTAATACGTTGACATACATATATAATTATATTTAGTGTTAATAATGCAAACTGAATTGGCTTAATGAGTTGACATTTTCCTCTCCTGAAGTAATCTCAACACCTGGTTGGGCACATGATGAATTCTTGTGTCTGGGTGCCAGCTTGGGATCACTTTTTAGTAGGGCTTTCATGCATGGGCTGCAAATATCCATACGATCCCTAAATGGCAATGGCATTTCTATATCTTTTTGCTACCATTGTGCACTCATCTGAATTTTTGTTACTCAGTAGAAACCCTGTCTTTGAGGCTGGTATTATAAAATGTGAATCTACTATTATGTAAATAAATGGAACTGATAGTTAGGAAAAGTGCTTGTAATAGTTCAGTTGGACAATTCACTATCCTTCAAGCTATGAAAATGAATCCATGAGAGATTAGAGCCTTAATTAAAATCAGACAATGACATCTTCAGGACTAATGCCAGATTGGACTGTATTTCCTGTGATAACTCTTGATTGTTACTGGAAACTGCTATACTGCTAGTTTTTGCTCACGAAAGCTTGCAGATCCTTCTGCATCTGATCAGGCAAAGAGTCAAAGAAGAAGTGTGCTAGGGAAGATAAATATAGGAGATTAGCAATTTGATAGACAAAAAATAGACAAAATGAGAAACAGAAGAACTTTCTATCTCTCTATCTAGACGACCCTTCCTTTGTAGTCGGAAATTGTAAGGTACTAAAGAGCAGTGCAACGGAAATCAGTTTTAGGAAAATAAAAGAAAGTTAATTAAAATAAGACATGTGGTTGACTTTTGAGTAGTCCTGTTTACCTTAATAATAGACTACCCAGAACCATTGTAATATTTGGTGAGTGCACAAAGTAAAACTATATTAAAATATCATGTTACCTAGGTAGAAAGAAAACTTGACAATGATATTAGTCATAGTTAACAGCTATACTTCCCTTCTTTCATTTATGTGCTCTGATATATATCCCTGGTTCTGGTGAGAATTACATGATACACAAAGAATTGTTCTCATTCTGAACTGGTTTGTTCTGACCTAGGTTTCCTGAGAAAGCAGTGCTGTTCCTTATTGCCCACAGCCTTCATTATGGCTGTTGATGTTTGGGTAGAGCTGTTCTTTGGTTTATGATCTTCCTTCCTTCCTTCCTTCCTTCCTTCCTTCCTTCCTTCCTTCCTTCCTTCCTTCCTTCCTTCCTTCCTTCCTTCCCCATCCTGTTTTCTGTCATTTCTGAAAATTAAAATCACATTTTTTCCCAAAGTTACCTGAAACACATACACCCTTCAAACCCTGTAGCCAGCAATAAAAAACAGACATAGCAAACCATCTCTATTGTGAGTCTTTTTGAAGGAAGAATAAAAGCTAGTAAAAATTTTAAAACTCTTATCAGCAAAAGGCTTAACTACAGGTCTGAAGCTGAGGAAGACGTATCCTTACAATGTCTGCAAATATGTGCAAAGTATGTTCTGCAAGACAAAGTTTGGTACATGTCCAGAGTAAATACTCTAGCCATGTCTAGAACATATTCTTGAAGGGCAAATGTCTGTGACTTAGTCCTAGCAAATCTGGACCAAAGCAGGAACTTTTATTCAAATAGCATGAAAGCTGGGGGGGGGGGTTGGATGTACTGTAGAATTGTCCTCTAAGTCTTTGAAGCAAAGGGTTAGGAGAGGAGACTCCATGCTTGTGTGCTTTGTAGGGATTTTTGTGTATGTGTATGTGTGTGTGTGAAAATTACACAAGATGCAGTTATGCTGCCTTTAACTGCCTTATTACTGTAATTTGGCAACCCAGTAAATGGTAAGATTAAGACAAATAGTACATTGGATTAACTGTAAATTCAGTTACTCTAATTTTTTTTTAGAAATTTCAAGATATTAATATGACACACTGTTTGAAAGCCTCTTAACTGTCTTAAACTGCATCTGTGGGGAAATAACATACTTGTTCATCTCCTAAATCTGGACCCCAAGGAATGAAGACCAGAAACTTACTCTCTTCCCTTCAACACTTCCATAATTCTCTGTATCTTGGTAGCGATACAGTTGAGAATTCTGGGAGTTAAAGCCCACACATTTGAAGAGTGCCCAAGTAAAAAAAATGACACAAAGAACAAGGTGTTTTCTTTTTATTCTGAAGAATTAACATTGTTTCTGCAAAAATAAATTCTGTTTTAAAGATATTTAAAAGTAACCTGAGAAGTTAATATTTAAGAGTGAGTCTTAATACGTTGTATATCTTGGAATGGGAGAAAAGAATGGCTGCTTCTGCTAATATTTGACTTTAACACAGTGTTGGAAGAAATTTCTTTCTGGATTCAGTTCCAAGTGGGGAAAAAGACACTGGATTCATGGAAGTTGCTTGGAAAGAAGGTTTATTGATGAACAGGATCACATGCCTTGGAGATCTTGGGCGAAAAAAGGGAAGAGATGCTGAGAGTCCCTGGGTTTTATACCCTCTCTGGCTTTGAACTTCCTGGGGCACAGGAAAAATATCCTGATTGGTTGCTGTCATGGCTAGCTTTGTAGGTTGTCTGTGTGCTAAATTGGTTGAATCTTGTTGGATGATACAATGAAAGGCAATTAAATGGCTCTGCCTGAAGGAGGTAGATCTTTGTTATGTAGAATGGACTGGCTCAGGCTTTAATGGCCCATTAACAAAGGTGGTGGGGGAGCTGAGTTTCTGCCTTCCTTTTTCGGGAAATATTCTGTCCTTTTAATATTTCCTAAAATATTTCATTTTGGGGGTGGATTTTAACTTCCTACAACAGTATTTATCAACCTTGGCATGTTTGACTGGGGAATTCTGGGAGTTGAAGTCTACACATCTTAAGGCTGCCAAAGTTGAAAAATACTACACTAGCATATATCCACCGACTTACCATTCCTATTGATTAATCTTCCTAATAATTGTCTGCCTTTTGCCTTCTGTGTACATGCTGCCAATTTCCTAGGACCTCTTATCATCTGGAACTCAAATATGAAGCACATAAAGAAGCATACCTTCTATTTAGGGGAAGCAGCAACTATTCTTTTAGTCTGCTTTTTCAAATACCTGGCACCTTTGTTATTTCAGGGTGCTGTCCGGAAGAAAATTTTCTCTGTATACCAGAAGTCTCTTAAATTGAGGGCTTATTTTGAATTTCCAAAATTCTCACAATAAAGCTTATCACCAAAGTTTTTTTAGTAAAAGCAATTATAATGAAACAGAAAATGTACTTTATAGACATTTTCATAGACTGATAAGCAATCAATAATTGGGAAGCAAATTAGAAATAAAATGAGTGTATTTTATGAAATCAAAGAAATGATGTACCTGAAGGGTCTGTACAGTATTTGGACTGATTTTTAATTTATTCATAAATACATCCTGTAATATCTAGTTAAAATACCTAATGATGTTGTATGTGTTTTTGTGCTGTTGGAGGAAAAAACAAAGCCAGGCTGTGAGATAGACCTAAAAAGGAAAATTCATAATGCTAAGATAACTCCAAACTGAAACCCATAGGTAAGAGATAGATGAGAGTAATAGTTCACATTGTCTGAATATAAAATGCGCATAGCAAACAAAGATGAAGAACAGCTTTTTAGGAAACGGGACTGTTTGCACAAGATGCAGATGAAGCCAAATGATTTTTTCTTCTATCTCTTTTACGATAATAATTGTAAAATGCTTTTCAAATATATCATCATTGTCATCATATAATAGCTAACTGAATAATCAAGATAAGTAAGTAAATAATAACAGCAGCAAAGTTTAGAAGCAAAGTTTGAATGAGCTGAGGAAAACAATATTTTATACTGCAGAGTATAGAGGTACTAATAGAGATTGGACTAACTTATAGATTTTTATTTTCTTATTTATATTTTGTGTTGATGGGACATTTATATCTTTGCATTTTCCTCCTTTCTGATACTATTTTAAAACACTTCAAGTCCTTTGAAATAGGTGATATGTCTATACATCTGGTTGATTGTATCACAAAATAGTGGGTTTTTTTCAGGATTTTTGACTCAGCACAGATAGGATGGGTGTTAAATTCTGGTTGGTTGCCTGTAGTTTGGTTAGTTAAAAAGGAATGGCAGGAAAAATGCTGGCAGGGAAAGGGGATAAACAATTCCTCAAGCAATTTTATTTAAAACGTAAGACGTAAACAGGGTGGACTATAAACATTTCACAAAGCACAAGTTTAAAATTCTTCAATCGCTTAAAATTCATAAGGAACCTGTCGTTGTAACCCATTTTACATGCTATAACATAAGAAACAATGTTTTATTCCAGCTTTCAAGAGCAATATTATATTTCTGTTATTTATTTTCCATTAATTGTATTTGGCTTGCTTAATTCCTCCCCCCCAGTGTTTTGTTTTTCCCGAATCATGAAGAATCAGTTCTGTAAATCTGTTTCATCTTTTGCTATCTGTCAGTTGAGTCTATAATTTTCTAATGAAACACTGTTTTTTCAATTGTTTATATGGATATAATCTTTAATTAAATTGCCTCTATTAAATAATCCATCAGTAGATTACACACAGTCTACAACCAAATAAGAATTTCTCCAACTGTTCTAATTTTCCCTCTTCTGCCAAAAACTTATGTACATCTGAAAATGCTTTATTTTTTATTTTTTTAAGAAATGCAATGAGGGTAGCGCTTTCAAAATTTATTATTTAATTATTTATATTATTATTAAACATTATCAGGTAGCTGAGGAATGCTGATAAGAACCACATCATAGCTGCATAGCAAGCTGACCCAGAACAATCACAGTAAGGTTGACCAAGTAGATAGCCATGTTTGGTTACATGTGTGAGCAATGAGCTACTCTCTGACATTTAATGAATCATCTTGTTTTCTGGAATATTCTTTTTATGTTTAAATAATATATTTGAAAACAGCAAAATAATTTGCCTTGTTCTTTTAAAAAAATGCTCAATTTTCACCTAAAAATAGGGGGAAAGGAAATATCTCTTAAAAATCCAATCAATTACTTCAGAAAATCTTAAGTCAAAAAGCCTAGAAACCCTTATGTTTTTATAGTTATTCTGTGGAAAAAAGAAAATGAAAAGGCTATTTTAATTGCTTTGGAAAATGGAAGTAATTGTTACAAGGGCCCTTTAAACCTTTGTTCTCCTGTCTATCCTGGAGTCCAATTGGTTCACTTCTGAATTTCCGAAGCATGCATTCTCTGTCATACTTTATCTCCCTCGTTCCTCCTCATTGTCATTATTTCTTCTCATTATATCCATTCTCACATCCTCTTGTTTCCTCTGCTTCCATCTTTATCAGGAAAGCCCACTATTATCATATTTAAATTGTTAAATGATTTTTTTTTAATGTTTAACAATTTGGATAAACTATAGAAATTCTGATCATATCCAAGTTCTTAATGTACTTGAAGAGATTTTAGTGAAAAGAGAAAGTTAGCATGATAGCACCATTGCAAACTATTTATGAGGAAAATGAAATTTGGGATGCACAGACAGGGATTTGCAGTCCTGAGAATTTTTGTTTGATGGTTCAATTCTGTGACTATCTACCTCTGAATAGTACCTCTGTTGATCAAGAATCCCCAACCCCTGATCCACAGACTGTACTGGGAACTGGAGCATGCATGTAGCAGGCGAACGCATGGAGCTTCATTGCAGGCTTGCGTGTGAAATCATCCCCTTGCTCCCTGTTGCTGCCTGTCTGCAGAGCTGGAAAGGTTTGGGACTGCTACTGTAAATAGTTCCTGACAATGTATGTCCATCTTTAAACAAACTATAAAATGATTAATGATTGAATCAGAGGGATCTACTGCTACTTCTTTAGGCGGCGTATTGTTCGGTGGCCATGATGTTTTGGCCTTAATTGTGGCCACGGAATAGAGATGGCATAGCAGGACAGCCCAGACTAGTTGAAGCTTCACTGCAAACCACAGTTTTTGCCCTATGGACAACTACTTTTCCTTAGAATTTGACTTACATAATTTTTACAATTAATCTTCACTATCACTATGTGAGATAATTCACCATAACTTCCATTTTATGCATGTAAAACTGATACAGTGCAAGAGTATAAATCTCAGAATGGCTTGGAATGAAGCCTAGGCTGAATTGTCACCTGTCTTGTAAAACCTTTATTATTTACTTACACTTAAGCCAGAACGGATGTCATATTTTTTTGCAACATCAGGAAACAGGGAAAGGAAACACAAATCAGTGTTTTTAGTTCACATTTTCATTGTTAACTTTTCCTAGAAGAGGAGGAGGTACTCTGTTCCTTAGACTTGTAAAGCTTATAGAGGAAAAGCAGACACATTTCCCCACCAACATGCTTCTAGGGTGCAAGAACATATTGGCCAAGATAGACAAAATGACCTCATTTGCTTCCCACCCCTTCTTTTCACACTCTTATTTTCTCACATACTGTCTAGACATTCCTCAACATTACATATTAATAAAGAAAATTCCAGCACTATCCCAGAGTACAATATGCATTTCAGTGAGCTACAGCAATAAATTCCAGATTTACCTGGGTTATTGAAAATGAGACTCTTCTGGACAGAAAGCTCTGACATTGTTCTTGGGATCTGTTGGAGCTGCTCTTCCAGTTTAGGAGTTACAGGCCTGAGTGTTCCTACTACCACTGGGACCATTTTGGCCTTTCCTTTCCACATCTTTTCTAGTTCCTTTCTACATCTTTTCTAGTTCCTTTCCACATCTTTTCTAGTTCCTTTCCACATCTTTTCTAAATCTCCCTCAGGCTCTGCTTCCTCCATCTTGGGTCCTCTACCAGAGGCTTGGGTTCTGCACAGTATCTTAGCTGTTTTAGGAGTTCTGTGCAGTATCTTCATAAATCATCATAAATGTATGAATATGTATGGGTATTATACATACATACTGTACATACACACATTATTCTTTTAATAAGGTTTTTGCATTAGTTTTACTTATTTAATATAATCTTTAATTAAATTATTGAAAAAAACATGAACATTATGCAGCATATTTGGGTTCAGTCCTGGCATTTTGAGGAGGGAATGGACCTCTGCTTCTTTATTTGCAGGTGGGACCATCTCCTCTGGCATCTCCTGAGAGGTTTTAACCAGCCAAGACAGCATGGATTTAAAGTTCAGGTAGAAACACCCTAAATTCAAGGATTGTGGCTATTTCCTCAGAGTCCACAGAATCAAATACTTACATGTCAATCTGTGTCTTAACAAAGTCCATAGGATTTACGCATCCAGAATGAAACTCCAAGTGGAGCTAAATGATTTTAGCTAACATATGCCATAAAATACCCTCACAGTGGCCTTGCATGTGATTTTCTAACTCAGTCCCTCCCACAAACAGGGACCAAGTCCCTTTAAATACAGCTCAGATGGCAATCTGAGAATGCAGTAAAAGCAATAATTTTTTTTGCTATTTTTATCACCATGGTGTTATCCTTAATAAAGTTTCTTAATTATTTTGTTTGGATTTACTCTTTGTTGTCCTCCAGTGACACTCTAACTATCTCTTCAACCAGTTCATCTCCCAAAATTTTTCTGAAAACAAAATAGTTTTTTGGAATTTGCCTGCAGAGCGAAACTGCACAGGTGCAGTTATTCCTACTCCTATCCCTATCCTCTCATTCCAAGTGGTACCGAAGGCTTCATCAAATTGTGCACCAGATTATTGGGAATTCCACCAAGTGTCCTCTGGAATTAATTGGGTCCATCAGGTATCTGAAATGACCAGATGAATTAGGTGCTACTGCTCTGGTATGAGGAACAGATCAATGGTGGGTTTCAACATTTTTTACTATCAGTTCTGTGGGTGTGGCTTGGTGGGCGTGGCATGGCTTGGTGGGCGTGGCTTGGTGGGCATGGCAGGGGAAGGATACTGTAAAATCTCCATTCCCATCCCACTCCAGGGGAAGGATACTGTAAAATCCCCATTCCCTCCCCAATCCAGGGGAAGGTTAATGCAAAATCCCCATTTCCTCCTGATCAGCTGCGACTCGAGAGGCAGAGAATAGATGGGGGCGGGGCCAGTCAAGGTGGTATTTACTGGTTCTCCGAACTACTCAAAATTTCCGTTATCGGTTCTCCAGAACTGGTCAGAACCTGCTGAAACCCACCTCTGGAGCAGATCAGAGTGATCTGACCATTACAAGGGACAAACAGAAATATTTCCCAGATCCAGTTCATATTGCCACCACTTAACACTGAAACACATGTTATTCCCATTGTATATCATGCCCTTAATGACTTGGGTTAGGTCCATGGTTGCCATAGTGGCCTTGAACTGACTAGGAAATGTTATCAGTGCTAGTGAGTGTGGGATTTATCCCATTTATATACAATAACTTGCTCTGCCAGTGTTGATGGGGATGTTTCTTTTCCTTGGTAGTTCCATCATTGGAATATTTTTTCTACTTGATTGTTTCTCTGCTGGTTTGTCTCCTTAATCAAAATTCTGTTGAGATCCTAATGTTCTATGAACTTATCTTATTGTCAGCCTGCAAGTGTAAATAAAAATGATATCAGAAGAACACAACTAAATAATGAGCTGTGATGGCACAGTGGTTAGAATGCAGTACTGCAGGCTACTTCTGCTGACTGCCAATTGCCAGCAGTTGGCAGTTCGAATCTCACCAGGTTCAAGGTTGACTCAGCCTTCCATCCTTCCGAGGTCGGTAAAATGACCCACTGTCAGGGTTCTGACAGATGCCCTAATTAAATCATGAGCCTCAAGCCAAGCTTCAAAACTAATCCAGTTATTTATTAGGAGCGCCATGCCAGCACAGACCAGGTGGAGCCAATTTTGACCTCAGTTAATTTGCACTTTACCTCTGACCCTGTTTCCCCATCCCCCCAATATGTGTCATTAGTCACATTCCCCAACAAAGCAATTTCCTAGGTTGTAAAAGTCACTCCCTCTGGCCACTGTGGGTTTCTGTGGAGACGACCTCGGGGTATCGGTTGGAATGTGCCTTGTTTTGACTGAGATAATAGCTCCTTGATGCAGCTGTAATGTTTGCTTTCTCATCCCCCTTGCCTATGGCAACTTGAGAGCAGGTCAGGGATGCTTTGTGAGTTGACACCCAGATTGTTGGGGGCAATATGCTGACTCTGGAAGCATGAGGGCTGTAAAGCACTATGAAGCGGTATAGTGTATAAGCCTAAGTGCTATTGCTATTGCCATTGCTAAATTAGTTGATTCTTTTCAGAGAAATCATATAACTAATAGCTGTTGCTCTCCTCACCAGTGCATGACTAACAATTGAACATTTCAAGTAGCCTGAGTTACCTGAAATATTCTTAAGAGCTGGAAATTCAGTGAAGCTTCACATAATTTAAAATAGATCTGCAAGTTTTTCATTTACCAGAATTACACTCTCTTACTGACATGTAAATGACAATCTAAGCAACAGAAAGAACTATTGTGGGAACCATTACCACACCTCCAGTAGTCTTTATTGGCATACTAGATTCAATATAGATATTCAGGAGGCTTTTTGGCACAGTTTTTGGATTGGCTTTAGTTTACCAACATTGTCTTATCCCAGCCACCATAGTTTGAAGCCTAGCAAGTTATATGTATCTGGCCAACTGAGATTTATAGAGTAAATTGTACTTAAATAAATAATATTTTGTGTAATTTAATGTTTTAATTTTAGATTTTAATCTTGCCTTTATTATTTTTATAAATAATTTAAGGTGGTAAACATACCTAATATTCCTTTTTCCTGTTGTGGCCCGCCAGCGGCCTGCACGGATTGTGGCTGATCCTGACGACTAGGAGGCTGGTGTGGTGTCGCGCCAGCAGCCTGTGTAGCCGGCGCTCAAGTCGGACAGCAAGGAGGCTGAAGAAGATGTGGTGCCAGAGGCAGGGATTCAGCCAGGGCCTTCAGATCCTCCAGAGGCTCCTTCAAGTGAAGAGAGTGAAGTGGAGGAGCCTCTTCTCAATGCACGAGCACGCAGAGCTGCCAAAAGGCAGGAGTGGTTACTCAGGAGGAGGTCTCCTCGAGAGTAAGGCTTGCGGCTAATTGGCCACTCCCTTAGCCTGTTTAAGTTTGCACACAGCTGGCAAATGTTGCAGGAAACAATGTGTGTTCGTCCGGTCGTGCGTTGAGCATTTGAGAGTGAATTTTCTTTGCAAACCTGGTTTCTGGGCTAATTGCCAACTCTTGTAAGCCTTTATCTAATCTTTGGAATTTCTGGTAGGCTGTTAAGGACATTTTTAGTAATAGCCTGCATTTGAAAAAGACTGTGTTTGTAGTAAACGGGGTTGTTCGGAGTTTTGTATGTGCTACATTTCTTGGGTTCCGTAGCTGGGGCAGAACATTTCCTCCTATTTTCCGCACAACTCTGTTATGTGGGTTGGGCTGAGAGAATGAATGACTCAAAATCACCCAGCTGGTTTTCAGGCCTAGGGTGGAACTAGAACTCACAATCTTCTGGTTTCTAGCCTGATACTTTAATTACTAGACTAAAATGGCTCTTAAACCATTTATGAACAAAATCGTAATGCTTTATTTTTTAAAATCTTAAATGAAGGAAGAAAAATGATTTTTAAAGTCTGTTTTAATTTAAATATATTCTCAGGATTTCATTCTAGCAAGTAATAAAGCAAATACCATAACCTACAATCATCTCAATTCCAATCAGGTGGAGTACACTGTGATATGAGAAGCTGCAAAAATCCATTTTGCTCTTGTACATCAGATCATTAACCTACCGACAATTGAATGGGGAGTAAAAGGGTACCAAGATGTGCAAAGGAAATAAAACAGTAAATTTTCAGGAGGGTCCATAAAAATTCATCAGTTTTAAGGCTCAAAGTGCATTTGTCTGACTGTGATTTGGACATTGCAAAACTAAATGCTTGAGACACAAAAGTCTTTTGCCATTATTCTCATCAGCGACAAGTAGGTTGAATTGTCAGTTCTTAATCAGGCCTATGATTAAAAACTGTAACTTAAGCTATAAAGTATATAATAGGTGGAAAAAGGACAAAGCATGGCAGATTAATAAGGAACAGAAATGGGTTATTAAGTTTCACAACAGCAGGGTGTTAACGTAGCTCTGCTGTGGTGTGGGTCTACGTATTTTATTGTGAGATAAGCTGCTATCACTATTTATTTTTTGTACCACTTTTTTACTGTTATGGATTGTGATTTTTGTTTGCCATCCCGAGTGCTTTGATGGGTGAGTGACTTCATAAATATGCTAAAGAACAAACATCAGCAATTAACCACATGGAAATTAAATATAGCTCCAAGTGATCAAATATCTTATGGGTGTGAACTAACCCTATTTAGGCAGCTCCACTGTATGAAGAAAAAACTCATAGATAAATATCCCGTTTTACCTACCTGGTTTTTGGAAAAAAACAAATAACAGCAAAAGGTAATTGAAAAAGCAAGTGATTCTATAGGGGACCTCACTGCCAATGCCTGGTGATCTGACACCTTCCAAACAGGATGTCAGGCCTGGAACCCATCCTTTACATTGGAACTTCAGGCCTGCCATCATTTAGTGCTTTGGGAAACTGGGAAGGAGGACTGTATGGAGTAGGGCAGATATCTAGCCATAATAATGTTCCTTTCTCTCAGAGTCAAGGACATTCTGCCCTGCACCTGGAGTGGTGTGACTGGGAGGCATCTCCAGTTGGGACAGTGCATTGATTGGATCATGTGATGGACATGTGAGTGTTGGGGCAGGGCCTTGGACTTTCCTTTGGGTGGGGAAAATCTGGAAACTTTCAGATTCGGGTTTCCCCAGATGTGCCAATATGACATCTCTAATATAATGGAACTTTGAGGAACTTCTAGCCTCAGAGTCTTCTTTCATTGGGGTGTTACTTGGAACCCTGACACAGAATTGATTTCAGTGGCCAAACCACAGGCAATATCATTTGCTTGTCTCATGCAAAAAAAGGTTACTGATATAATGGAGATTGCTAATGCTCTCTTGGCACAAGGATTGTGATATCACATACTTCTTGGGGAATGAGTTGATGGAGACTGTCTTCTCAAAATGACAACAAAAGTACATGATCAACACAGGTTGATCATGTACTTTTGGAATCAATAGTAAGATGATTTGAGGGGATTGCTGATTAAAATGTTATGTGAAAAGGACCACTATGTTATGAAACCCCAGAAAATCATGTTAAATAAATAGTGTTAAATTAACTATGGATACATGGTAATATGAATACGGTTCATTTAATCTTTTGTCACAATATTTCATCTGAAACTAAAGTAATCAAGAAAATAAGGGAAAGAGGTTTCAGATTAATAAGTAACGTTGATGAAACCCTTGCTGTTGATAATTTATATAATTTCTCCTTCAACCTGACGTTATTATGAAGTTTTCCTGGCAATAACAGAGGTCAGGTTTGCCATTGCTCTCTTGCAGGATGTTTCTTAAGTCTCCCATACAAGTGTTAAGCAAGCACAGTCCTACTTAGCAAGTGTTGCTATTAGCTGGCAAAGTTAATTTAACAGTTGGATAAAAAGACTTTGCAGTTTCAGGTCTCTTTCTTTCATCTTAGATCATTCAACTTTAACCATTACAAAATTGTTTTTGAGACATTTAGTTACTTCTGTGTGACTAAACTCTGGAACAGAGACCTATAAATAGGTTACAACTGTAATAGCAGTAGGCAGGCTTTCAGCGTATATACTCCTTTACTAGTTCATTTTGGTCTACAATAAAAAAGGTTATCTTTTATCTATGAATCATCTGCCCGATAATTTCTGAATAAGAAATTAAATCTTTGGAGAGCCAAGATTTTCAGCTGTGCTTATATGAAACTTGAGTTTATTTAAAATTAGCTGGATACCTGTGCTTCGCTATGAAATTATGTGATGGGGCTTGATAAATTGACACAGCTTGAAAATTAATGAGTAGTTATGATCGGCCTCTCCGCTCCCCTTGTCTCCTTCAGGCTTGCCCCACAAAAACGTCTCCTATCATATCCCCTTCTCTCCCTCAGGCTTGCCACATAGAGGTCTCCCCTATCCTATCCCTTCTCTCCCTCATGCTTGCCCCACAGAAGCCTATACTATCCCCTTCTCTCCCTCAGGCTTGCCCCACAGAAGCCTCCCCTATCCTACCCACTTCTCTCCCTCAGGCTTGCCCCACAGAAGCCTCCCCTATCCTATCTCCTTCTCTCACTCAGGCTTGACACACAGAAGCCTCCCTTATCCTATCCCGCTTGCTGCTGTGACAGTAAAACTGAAACTAAAACTCCTCTCCTCTGCTTGTGTTTTGCATTTGGAACAGATTTCTTTTCAGGTGGGGAGGGGGAGTAGAACTCCTTAGCATCAGAGCATGTTAATAATAATATAGGAAATACCAATGCTCTGATGGTCATTTCGAAAAGTCCTTTCTTAGTGAGCACCTAGAAGCCAAGAGGAACATAGGTGGCAAATTTCAGGTTTGTAGGCTTTATGGTTCTGGAGATTTCGTGATTATGGCGTGAGTGGTTTTCGCTTTTATATATATAGATACTTTTAAAAGGGGAATATTGTTTTCCTCTGTGTGAGGGCAGAGCATATATTAAATCATTTACTGATCTGTGGAAACATGTCTGTCTTTCATCTAATTTAATGTCTGGGCAAATAATTTTAGTTTGTCATGACTTGATAGAAACTTAAGCCTGAACAAGTAGGAAAGGCCTGTACAACATGGCTTTTGGAATTTTTCTGAACCCTTTTTACTGGCAAGAGCAGAAACTCTGTATTTTCTTCTATATAATAAGGAAAAGCTGGTCACATAGCAAGAACTGATGGCAGGTGGACCAAGACAGTCAGAATGGATCCTATTTAATAAAAAGCGTCCACAAAAGAGACCTAAAACCAGATGGATCAATGACATCAGTATATATTACAGGCAAAAGAAAACTCAGGACCATATTGGTTGGAAATATGAGGAAGAGGCCTTCATCCTGCAGTAGATAGGCAATGGCTAAAATGATGA
This sequence comes from Pantherophis guttatus, assembly GCF_059756535.1. Taxonomy (NCBI): domain Eukaryota; kingdom Metazoa; phylum Chordata; class Lepidosauria; order Squamata; family Colubridae; genus Pantherophis; species Pantherophis guttatus. The sequence goes on from NC_142063.1 coordinate 46,998,636, forward strand.
TGAATAAGGAAATGTGTTGGTCTGTGTGGTGGGATTTCTAATCTGAATAGGTCCTTGTTTTGTTTGGGTGTGTTTTGGAATGTATGTAAGTCTAATCAGGATGGATCCATGTGTTTCATGTTTATTCTTTCTTCACGCAAGTATATACTGGAGTGATTGTGCTCCCTCTGCTGCTCTGAGGAGGGAAGGGTCAACTGCATTCTGTGTCACTCCCCAACTATTGCTACGGTATACTATGATGTTATTTCCAAGAATTTTTTTCCACAGTCCAAGCTGAATTTGGCCATTTTCAAATTCAGTATTTCTTTTGCCATCTTCTCATATCAAATTATTTTCTGTTTTCAAAGAGTTGTCTTGTTCAGAGATAGACTCCTAAGACTTTTTTCATAATTTCTTTGTAATATTCTATTAGGTTGGAAAATATGAAAATCTGATCCCTCATATACCCCAATTCTCAACAGCAAAAAGCCAAAAAAATCAGATTGTTTGGAGTTTATCTTGTTCTGGGTTATTTCATGGAGTGACGCCTCATTCATTCTAGAACTTGTTGAACATAGACAAGGTGAACACTCAGCCCACCACCCACTACTCATCCCTCACCTATGTACTATTAGATAATCATAACTTTTTTGAAACATGCTAATATATTGAAGTTATATGCCAAAGTCCCCTTTGCAAAAGAGAACAAAAGTTCAAGTTTGTTATCAAGGTTAGGATAGAAGCGGCGGGAGGGAACAATAATTTGTTTAAGCAAAACAGTTTCTTCAACCCCATGCCTTCTCATTAAAAAGTTTTGCCTTTAGATATGAGATTGATGAAAGATGTAAGCTAATATGGAGGCTGGGAAAAGGCCCATGGTGAGTTTGTCTCTAGTGAAAATAGAGAAAGGCAATGCTTGAAAACAGGGCTAAAAGGAATGGAGAAGAAAACTGCCTAAATCTGTACTGAAGAATGAAGCTCATTTCTCTGGAATGAAAGTGAGGGAAGGAATGCTGGAATTGGGATTCAAAAGTCTCCAGAAAAAGCAAGGGAGTAACATTAAATTGTTCTTAAGCATATAATTAAAAGATGAAAGTCTGGAAGAAGCAAGCCTTTTCTAAGCAATATTCAATCAGATGGTCCTGAACAGGGTTTAGAAAGATAGAATGCTCCCTCAGAATCTTATGCTATATTTTCTGGGAGCTTGATTATTTCTAGCAATTATCTCTAATAGCTAATAATTATGTGTGTGAAGTTATACAGCAGTAAGCCTTAGGTCCTGCCCATTGTGGATCTGTTTGTCTCCACATAACATTTTATGGAAGACTGATATTGAAGATCCTGTTTGCGATTTCTTGTGCTCGTTGACTTGAATATTTGACTACCTAAAAAGTAGTCAGTTTTAAAAGTTCCTTTTTAAAATGCTTAGATTTCCTGCTTTGGCTTGCAACTGGGTACAGCGCGGAGACGGCATTGGTCGCATTGGTGGATGATCTCTGGAGGGCCCGGGACAGGGGTTGTTCCTCTGTTCTGGTCCTGTTAGACCTCTCAGCGGCTTTTGATACCATCAACCATGGTATCATGCTGTGCTGGCTGGGGGGATTAGGGGTGGGAGGCACCGTGCTGTGCTGTTCTCCTCCTATCTCTCTGAGCGGTTGCAGTCCATGTTGGCAGGGGGGCAGAGGTTGACCTCAAGGCCCCTTGTTTGCGGGGTGCCGCAAGGGTCGGTCCTCTCGCCGCTCCTGTTCAACATTTATGTGAAGCCTCTGGGTGAGATCATCCGTGGTTTTGGGGTGCGATGCCATCTGTACGCTGATGACACTAAGCTGTACATCTCCACCCCAGACCACCCCAATGATGCCCTCGAAGTGATGTCCCAGTATCTGGAGGCTGTGCGGGTCTGGATGGGGAGGAACAGGCTTCGACTCAACCCTTCCAAGGCCGAGTGGCTGTGGATGCCGGCGTCCTGATATAGCCAGCTGGTGCCATCGCTGGCTATTGGGGGTGAGTAATTGACCCCCACAGAGGGGGCTTGCAACTTGGGTGTCCTCCTGGACACACGGCTGTCTTTAGAAAAGCATATGACGGCCGTGGCCAGTGGGGCTTTTTATCAGGTTCGCCTGATACGCCAGTTGTGCCCCTTTCTGGATCGGGACTCCTTATGCACAGTCACCCATGCCCTCGTCACATCTCGCCTGAACTACTGCAACTCTCTCTACATGGGGCTCCCCTTGAGGAGCACCCGGAAGCTCCAACTGGTCCAGAATGCGGCCGCGCGGGTGATTATGGGAGTGACGTGGCACCCCCATGTAACACCTCTCCTGTGCAAGCTGCACTGGCTCCCGGTGGTCTTCTAAGTGCGCTTTAAGGTGTTGGTTCTCAACTTTAAAGCGCTCCATGGCTTAGGGCCAGGGTACTTACGAGACTGCCTGCTGCTACCGATAACCTCCCACTGGCCAATACGCTCTCACAGAGAGGGCCTCCTCAGAGTGCCGTCGGTCAAGCAATGTCAGCTGGCGGCCCCCAGGGGGAGAGCCTTCTCTGTGGGGGCACCTACCCTGTGGAATGAACTACCTCCTGGAATACGACTGATCCCGGACCTCCGGACCTTCCGTAAGCCCCTGAAGACTTATTTATTCCAGCAAGCTAGCCTAGCCTAAATGGTTTTTAATGGGATTTTTAAATTTTATAGACTTGGGGTTTTAAATTGGGAGGCCGATTGATTTAATCTCTTTTAATTATCTTAACTTTTGTATTGTATGCATTTTAATTTTGGCTGTTCACTGCCCTGAGTCCCTTTTGGGAGAAGGGCAGTATACAAATTAAATTAAATTAAATAAAATAAATAAATAAACTCATGAAAATGGGAGTGCTATTTTTTTTCTGGGCATGTACCTTAAAGCTATAAAGACTAGGTGATACTACAGAATTTATTTTTTGTTATTATTATAACCTCATTATTTTAGGCCTAAGTGTACATAATTAACATCAATAAGTGCTGGTGATGGGACTTCCGGTTGGCACCGCAGGCTCCGTGGACGGTCATTTAGGACCGCCAGCCCTGTGTCTCCGTAAAAGCCGCTTTGACAGCGCAAATCAGCTGTCAAATGGCTGAAAAAACTCTCCTTTGGGAAAAGAAGGAGAGGAGAGCCGGTGGGCGAGAGTAGAGCACCCCCGAAAGTCCTCTGGATCATTTCCAGAGGCTTGGAGGGTGAGAGCTCCTCAGTCAGCCTGCCAAGAAGCTCCGGAGCCAGGACGACCCTGCAAAAGCAGGGCGAGAAGCCGCAATCTGATCCTGCTTTTAAAAAGTGAGTTTGATTGATCCCAAGCGCAGGCAGAGTGGAAAACAAGAGAACAAGCCTTAAAAATACAGAGCTTAACTCCAAAGTTACTTTGTTTCAATTTGAATCTTGAGCTAGAGGCGGAAGATGGCGTCTTTGTTAGGGCTTTGAAAGTGAAAGCCTAAAACGAAAGTGCTTGAGAACTCTGCGCTGGGACAGTGGATTAGCTGCCTATTAACTGCTGGGAACTGAGAGTGCGGAGGGAAGAGAATAAAAGGAAAAAAAACTACTTTGTCTGGCAACTTAGAGACTATATTTTAACATCTTTAAAGACTTTGTTGCTTTTAAAGAAAAGTGGGGGGGAAAGGAAAAAAAATGGCTTCTAGACAAGTGAAACGAGGAGTTGTTAAAGGAGGGGGAGGCTCCACTGACACAACAAGCACAACTTCCGGCTGATTCACAGAGCCAGACCCAGAGTCAAGACGCAGCACTTAATGATTTTAAGGAAGCTATGAAAGAAGCCATGAATAATCAAGCAACAGCAATGAGATAAGCAATGAACAATTTAACATTACTTGTTGAAGGGAAATTTAAGAAAATAGAGGAAGACATAGGTTCGATCAAGGGAGCAGTTGCAAAGGAGCATGATAAGAGATGATATTGTTTTTGCTGTATCAGGACTCTCAAATCTTGTTATCCAGCTTGATGGGAAAGTTGAAGAAATTAATGAAGCCAATTTAAATCTGGAGAGCAAAATGGGTGATGTCATGACCAGAACAGAGAAAGTGGATGATGAATTGGTAATGTTACAATACAGATCTATGGAGTTTGCTCTGAGACTGAGAGGCCTGAAGGAAAATAGCAAAGAAAATTTAAAAGACATTTGTGCTGATGCTATGGCTGAGATAATTAAAGAAAGACCAGAAGATGTGGCAATTCAAATTGATAAAATTTACAGGGTTAATTCCTGGTTGGCAAAACAAAGACAGCTGCCACGAGATGTGGTGATTTACTTTACAACTAGGAGGATCAGAAATGAAATTCTACAAGCTTCTTACAAGAATAAAGTTCAGGTGGCTGGGCAGGAGGTGGTGGTTTTGAAAGAGATTCCTCCAAAGATGTTGAGAAGCAGGAAAGACTTTGGCTTTCTGGTAAATGAGTTGAGAAATCAACAGGTGGCATATAGATGGGACGTTCCAATTGGTTTAATAGTGACTTATAAAGGAGAAAGATACCGGTTAAACACAGTTTGGAAGGCAAAAGATTTTTATGTAAATGTGTTACAGGCTGGATACCCACCCTCACTGGGGGGGGGGGGAGGAAGAAAATGGAGATGTTACAACAAGAAAAAGATGGAAAACAGATACAAACCTACGCTGAAGCTGTAGCTGTAGGAATTATTATGGAAGAAGATTTGGATCTTGGGGGTTTACCCCCAACTTTGGAACCACCTAAGAAGGGAGAACCGAAAGCACAACGACTGACCCGATCAACTTATAAATTGTAACAACAACCACCAAAAGGGCAACAACCTCAAGATTCACTTCAAGAAGTACAAAAAACAGAAGCAGTGGGGGGAGCTAGGCCGAAGAGTAAGGTGGAGGAGGAGCTTCAGCTGATGCTCACAAGGCTTCGAAAGGCTAAAGATGGCAACTAAATTCCTATCTTGGAATGTTAATGGCCTAAACTCATCACAAAAAAGAAAGTATTTCACTACTTGAAACAATTTAACAACGATGTTATTTGCTTACAAGAAACACATATTAGATTATCAGACCAAAAATATTTGATAAATTCAAGATTAGGTACAAATTTTGTGGCATCAGCGCCAGAGAAGAAAAATGGACTAGTCATATATGTAAGGAAAGAACTATCAGCTAATCTAATTGAGGCAGATGATCAAGGAAGATATATTGCAATTGAATTATTGACAGAGTCTGGAAAAATGCTTCTTATTGGTATATATGCCCCTAACCAGCAACAAGACAAGTTTTATAAATTTTTACATACTAAAATAATACAGTGGGACTATAAATCTTTTATACTAATGGGTGATTGGAATGGAGTAATTGATATGCAGAAAGATAAAAAAAGCTCATCAAAGACTTCAGCACGTGCAAAACTACCTAAATCTTTTTTTGATATGATGGAAGATATAGAATTGAGAGATATCTGGAGAGAACGTAACCTGGAGGAAAAAGATTTTACTTTTTTTTCTGATAGACATCAATCCTTCTCCAGGATTGATTTTATACTAATCACAAATGTTTTTATTTCCAGGGTGAAGAAGACAAAGATATGTCCAAGAACTTTAACTGATCATAGTCCGGTCTGGATTGAATTTGAACAGGAGAGGGGAGAAAGGAGGTCTTGGAGGTTGAATGAAAACTTATTTAGATATGAAGAAAATGTAAAGGAGCTTAAAAAACAAATGAGAGAATTTTTTGTTATTAACATGAATAAGGGTACTTCTATGGAAATGGTCTGGGATGCTAGTAAGGCTTATATGAGGGGTATCTTAATACATATGAATAATAAATATAGACTAAAACAACAGAAGAAGCGTAAAGAGAGAGAGGAAGAAATAAAAAAGAAAGAACAATTACTTATATCTAATCCAGGAGATAAGAAAGTAAAAGAAACAATAAACATATTACGAGGGCAATTCAATATGTTAATGGCTGATCAGGTGGCAACTAGTTTACAATATGCTAAACATAATACATTTTGTAATTCCAATAAACCAGGTAGGTGGTTGGCCTACATGTTGAGGAAAAAACAGAAAGCACGAGTCATTAGTAAGATAGAATATAGAGGTAAGGAAGTTTACCAACAGAATTTGATTAAAAAGGCTTTTTTGGAATTTTATACAAAGCTATATGCTAGTGACTCAATACAAGGTATATAGATATTTAAAGGAAGGAAATATTTTGGAACTAACGTTGGAACAGAGGGAAGGATTGAATCAATAATAACTTCTGAGGAGATTATTGCGGCAATTAAGCAGTTAAAAATAGGAAAAGCTCCAGGAACAGATGGACTAACAGCTGTTTATTGTAAGAACTCGGTGGTGGCAGCTAGAATTACTACAAAGCCTATGGCAAAAATAGTAAGGATCTGTAAAACTCAGAGGATTGGAAGGAGAAAGATTGGAGACTATTTGTTGCATTGTGGACCCATGTTTTTGTTGCTTCATGAATATATATATTAATTAATTAATTATATTATATATTGTCTTTTAATGACACCGTTATCCCTTTCATTGGGATGGAGTCAGGGTAACTGAATGGAACTGAGTGTTTACTGGCCAGACACCCTTCCTGTTGCCAATGCGGAGTTCGCAGCAATTTTCTCATTGTGCCCAGAGAAATATCTGCTGCTACCTAGAATAGAACACAGCCTCCTCATTGTGAGGTGAGACCTCCACCTCTAGACCACTGCACCACTCTGCTTCATGAATAGAATGCTGTGAAATAATTTGATAGATAAAGTCTTCTTAACATCTCTATGCTTCTGTTAAGAGGGCTCATTGTTCTCTTTCTTAAACCATCCATGTTAGAATAGCTGGCTATGATGGCACATCAGAAATGTGGCATTTTAGTCATTATGCTTCAATGCTCAAAAATAATGGGTTTCATTTGCTTTTCTGATTTTTTTTTCTATAGAAATATTGGTGCATTTTAAAGATAATTTCCCTTGCTTTACGAGCCTAGAAGCCATTGTTCAGTGCAAATGACAGCAAAGGCTTTTATTAATTCTTTATATATTGGATTTTATCATATCTATCTATGCCTAAGTTATGCCATATAAACATTATCAATTTTAACAACTTTGAACAGGAATAAATGAAGCTAGAATGTGACTCTTATTTTTAGAACCTCTTCCTCTTCTGTTTATTTATTTCACTATTTATTGTTCTCCAGTCATTATTGATCCATTTGATTTCTGGTTTCTTTGTTTAATTCATCATTAAAACAGTTCTCATTTAGTTGCCCACGTCACATTGAGCACTTGAGTGATTTTATTCAGCAGAATGAGGAATTTTCATCTTTCCTAATCAAAGCTCCGTCATTATCATTATCAAGAACTACCATATGAAAAAGGCTGGAGAATATAGATACTTGTATGTTAAAATGATACTTGCCCAGCATTTCATGTCCATGGATAGATACCCGATAAGCTTTTGACATGTTGTTCCTTAAATTAATTCAGTACTGAATTTACTTACCCTTCATAATTTACTTTTCAAATTCACTTAGGATACCTCAAATTGCAGAATGCATCAAAAATATGGGGCCCATGATTCCCATGGAATTGAAATTTAGCAAAGTTTATAAAATATTTTATGACATAAACATTATCATAGTTTATGAAGTAATACAAAATGTCATAAAACGTTTTCTTAAAACAAAACATCCAGAAGAGAAAGTGCCCAATTGCAGACAGTAGCTGTTGGGTAGCAACATTTCCAAAGAGTTCAGCTCATGAATAATAATTTAAAAAATTGGTTTTGGAACTGGAGATTAGAAGATACATTTTGAAAGCTAAGATGTTTTATGGTTCTAATGAGTTTCACCTAATTTTATTTCACTATTTCTAGTGGAAGAACTTTGCCATTAGAAATATATACTTGGTCCTGATAATATGGGCAAAACAAAGGTTTTATGCACTAACATGCCATTCCATATCAATCTAATAATTAACTCTTGCAAACATATTACACAGTGCAGAATTCTGATGTGTGCAGAAATGATAAATAATCCTGGAAGATGAAGATCGTCTGCAACAAATCTCTGAATAAGCAGTGAAGAACTTTTCACCTATAAATTCAAAAGCAAATGTTTGCTTCTGAGCATTCATTAGACTCATTCTGATTTGTCTGATTCTTGACTTTACCTCCTGACACAACTACTCAATTCCTTTGTGGTGTACTTTCTGATGCACAGCATCTCTGGATTAGAATTAGTGTGTGTGTGTGTGTGTGTATTTATAGTCATGTATGTATATGTGTATTTATATGTATGTATATGTATGTACATATGTCATAAATTAAAAGAATAGCTTAGCTTTTTGAACAATTATTTTTTTAGCTGAAATGAATGACCCCATGAGTAGTCTTTTGACTGATACAGAGAAAACGGTGGTTTGTACATGCCATCTAATGTAAAAACATTTGACATAGGGACTTCTAGTCTGCTGTACAACTTTCTTGATTGTCATCCTGGAACTTTAGGCTACAGATTAGCAGTTAATCAAAAGAAGGATGACAAACAGGGTAAGCAGTCAATGACAGCAGCTATTTCAATGGTCCCATACTGGCTCAAGGGGATGTCTTTTTCACACCAACACTTGTTTAAACAGCAGTTTCCAAGATTAAATTACTAATGAAGCAAATTTAGTCTATTGGGTGTTTTGTTTACTTTCTCATGCTTTTGACACATACTGCTGAAACTTTTAAATGTGGCTACATGAAATGATACCATTGAATCGTCTTCAGCAGGGGCTATTGAGCAAGAACAGACCATTATGTGCAAAATGCAACACATAACTAACTGCCAGCAACAAAACTAGGGCTTGTCTTTCTGAAAATCAACTTGTTCAGTTAGCTGTCTTTGTGATTTGATCTTTATCTTCTTATACTTACTGACATATTCCAGTGTTAATGTTTACCTATCAGTTCTTGTCTCTGCCACCCTATTGCTCACAATTCCCAAAGCACCTACTCCACCTGCAAATCCATTTGGCACTGGTGGTCTGCGATGAGGAATTTCAGCCAATTGTTTTTGGATGGCAGCAAGTGATACTTTGTTAGCAGCTAAGAGGTCTTTCATGGACATTTCACCAGATACTCTGCGTCCTTCTGACTCACTGTCAAGGACACCATCTGATTCAATTGATACGTTGCGCTGTCTCCACACAGTCCCTGGCATCACAACATTTTTCTGTGATCTCAAGAGTTTTCTTCGGCACTTACGACATGTGCTGCCCATTTTCTTTAATATCCAGTTTAAGAACTGTTTGATAACAATGGCGATCACATTAAATAAAGAATAGATAAAACATATTCCTATGAGTATAACAACACTGTTGCCAAACCGATATAGGTGTTGATATCTGTAGTATGGATTCCAACCACTCAACATGTCACCAAAACCAATAGTACTGAAGGCCACAAAGCAATAATAAAGGGAATCAGAGTAACTCCATCCTTCTGTTGCCGAGAACATAGCAGAGGCACTACAGGAAACAATGACTGATACCAAACACAAGATAAGCATGACATGATACACAGAGGGCTTCCATCCAGCTAAGTTGTCTACTTCATCAATCCCAGCCTGCTGGACATCTTTAGGAAGTTTTCGTTTTAGCTTCCTCTTATGGTAAGTCTTCATAACACTTCCTATGACTGTGATCAGGCGCTCCAGGAATAAGTTGAAGAACAAGATGGTCGCTGCACAGCCAATAAGGCCATAAAATATCAGAAAAAGTTTGCCTGTTCTGGTAGTTGGTGTAGTTCTGCCAAATCCTGGAAAATAAAAATAGAAAAATGTTATGTAAACAAGATTTCTGAGCAATAAGATATTGCACATAAGAAGTCAGTGTATTATTAGAGTTAATAATAATATTAGAGTTAATATTATCAGTGGTAATATTAGAATAGTTATAATATGCATTTATGTAAAATTTCATAGTGCTTCACTATATTATTCTTATTCCTTATAAGCTTCTGTTTACTATTAATATACCACTGTGTGCAAGCTTGAGAGGGTGATGGCACTGTCATGGCTCAAATAAAACTGAAGTCCAGTCAGATTGGGTGTCCAAAGCATTCAGAACTAAAGACTGGGGAGAGGAAAATCAGAAAGAAATATGTAGGAAACATCTATGGCATTTAACATCAGCTCCACAGCCAGGAAGTGAGATTTAGAGCTGCCAAAGTCTAAGTGGCAGTAAATAGATTAAACGGACTCCAATAAAAAAATTTTGGACCACATTTTTTGTCTTTTCAAAGTGTGGGCCATGTTAAAATCCTGAGAGAGCACTGGATTGATTTAAAGATTAACACATAGATTACAAATTAGAGCATGTGTTTTAAAGGACTACCTACTTCCTTCACTTTCACTGTTTATTTTATTTTTGACCCCATTTTTTTACCATGAGCTCAAGGCATGATATATAATATCGCCTCCTCTAATTTTACCTCACAATAATAACTTTGTGTAATAGATTGGGTTAAGAGAGAGGGCTGACTGGCCCAAAGTTACCCAGATAACTTCAAAAGATGAGAATGGACTGAAATGTTCTCAGTCCTAATCTATTACATTGCATTAATTCCACTTAAATGATTTTAAGTAATATATGTATCAGAGAGTGGCGGAGGCCTATCCACACTTTTGGTAGTAAGTATAGAAAAACTATAGTTTCTAGTGGAGTTATTACTATCCCCATTATGAGTCCTGAGAGTGATAATTCTATGGAAACATTTTATGGACTTTTTGCTAAAATGAAAAAATGTGAAATGGTGAATTTGTATATTCTAATTTGAAAAGTTTGACTATAGGACAGAAGGAATCTGTAATCTAACCTTAATGAGGGAGGAGAGATACTGGTAGCTTATATACTGCAAAGAAGACTGGAAGCTATTTCTACTTTTTTTCCCTTTTTTTCTAATTGTATTTTCTTTTTGTACTTTTTCTTTTATTTATTTTCTTTTTAACTTTTCTTTATATACTTTCATGTTTAACTATTATTTATGTAAAAACTTTAATAAAAATATATACAAAAAAAAAAGAAAAAAAATTATGATAATAAATCTATCAATTTTGGATCAACAATGAGATAGTCTGTAAATATGGTCTTCCATGGTCTTAGATACAATGGAAATCTATATAAATAAAATATTCCCATGATAAGAAGGCCTAAAGCATTTTGCTTTTAGAAGGTACAAAATAGTATCTTGAGCTTGGTATTTATTTTAAAAAATGTATATGGTCACCCAACTCCTTCATTGTGATTCTGTGCGGCTTACAGGAAAAAAAAACCCTAATACAAAACCCAATTCAACCCCAATTCCCTGACAATAATATTTATTCAAATCACTTCATAGGCTTTATATCAATTTGGGTTCCACATGCCCACTGGCAAAATTATGTTCGGACTTTTGAAGAGTATAAAGGTGGAGGCCAATCTTATTTCCATGTGGATGATGTCCCACAGAGAGGGAGCCACCATGAAAAAGACCCTTCTTAGTGGTCTCACTTGGAGGATCTCCTTAATGGAGGGGATCTGTAATATCCCATGCCTTCCTGACCTGGTGGGTTGGGTAGATATAACTGGGAAAAGACAGTCCTTCAATAACCTGGCCCCAAGTCATGTAGTACTTTAAAGGTGATAACCAGCACCAGAAACAAATCAGCAACCAATGCACCTCCTGCATGATAGCTAACATGTGTGCAATCTAGACACAAAACAATGCAGGCTGCTGCATTTTGAACCAACTGAAGTTTCTGAATACTTTTAAAGGGCAGCCCATGTAGAACACATTGCAACGGTCAAGGGGAGAGATGATTAGACCACGAGTGACTATAAGTAGGGCCTGCTGGTCCAGGAAAGTGTCAACTGATGCACAACCCACAATTGTGCAAAAGCCTTCCTGATCACGACTGCCACCTGCTCCTCAAGCAGAAATCACAAGTCCAGGAGAACCTCCAGATTATGCATTGGCTTGGCTGGGATGGCAATTCTACATGAACCAAAGAGCCCCAACTCCAGAGCCATTGTATCTTGCCAGGGTTCAGTTTCAGTTCATTGCTTCTCAGCCAACCCTTAACAATCTCCAGGCACCATGAGAGGGAAGTTACAGCATGACCAAACTGACCCCATGAGCTAATAGATACAGCTGAGTATTATCAGCATTCTGATGATATCTCATCCCATTATCCAATAGCTTCATGTATACATATTATACAGAGGTGGAAAAAATACCAAACTTCAGAACCCTGAAAAGCAGGGGCCATGAGCTGGACCTCCCACTCCTTTTTTAAAAGTCTATTTTTATCTTATTCAAAAAAAGTTAAAATACAAAACTCCAAAGTTTTTTTTTAAAGAAACAAAGAAAAAAACAACACAAAGCAAACAAGACATTAAAAAGTGCATTAAAAAAACTATACACATATTATCTCGTCTAGTTGAATACATTAATGAAGAATACATTAATGGATACAATGGATACTGTATACAATATTAGTTTCCCATTCCTTGCAAAACAGGCCCCCCAAAATTTAAATTACTAATTCTGTTTGCAAGTTATTAATCTGTTATCTATCTAGTATATTAATAACAAAACAGTTAACAGGAAGAACAATAATAATAAAAAGGCAAGGTTAAATTTCAAAACCTCCAGTTAACAAACTGTTACTATTACTGTAAACAACTCATAGAAAATTTACCATCTATTCCAAAACATCTCAAGAGTGAACACTGATTTGTCCTTAATCAAATATTCACGTTTGTTTCTTAATACTAACTCATATCAATTGTTGTTTGGTTAGATATACTGTAATAGGTCCAATGTCCAAAGTCGGTCCATCATTCCAAAAAAGTCCAGAAGTATTTGTTTTCCAGTTAAGTGTGATAAATCCATCCCCCAATCTCTTTCAGTCCTCTAAAGAAAACCAATTTATCACTTATCCACTGAGTCAGTTTTCTGCAATTGTAAAATAATGCAGGCTTGAACTTCAAGGAGGCATGTGCAATCATCTCAGTTAGTTCTAAATCTATAAAGCCCATATTTCTTTCCAGTGAATCTGCTACTTTCAGATTGCATTCCTTTTGTGTATCTGATTTATTTGTAGTTACACGCATCTGAATATTTTCTGCAGCCATTCTCATTTCATCAAACTTCTTTAAAAAAGGCTTTGAAATGGGGATAGCATATTTCCAAATGGTCTTTTTTCAGATGTCAACCACCTTTCCTCATCTGTAATCAGATACATTGTTGCTAGGTAGATAAGAGACTTTTTCAAAGACAGGAAACAAGAAACATTGAAGTAAAATCCCTTAGAAAATACAGAAAAAGGGGAAAATTTTCTGAATATTTCAATCCAAAATTAGAAGATTTTAAAAAAAGCTCCAGACTTTTTGCAAATTAATGAAATACAAAATCCCAGTAGTGAATGAGCAAAAAAATGTAAATCAAGTAAAAGCACTTTCACTATCCAGGAATATGTTGTGAAAATCAACTGAATACAGGTAAGAGCTGCTATTAAACCCTACCTCATGGTGATTCAGGTGGCAAAGCCTAACTGCTTCTCTACACTAATTGCATCTGCAGATAATTGCACAGTGACTCTTGTAAAGTGACCTGCTTCCTTCTGGGGAAGGAGGATACAGTCATCTACCTGCAGTAGCACACTGATTTTTGCTGATTTTTCTGGAAGACAAAATCACACAATTCATTCCCAGTTAGATGCCAGTGTGGCTATTGATCCGGTGCAGAGGTCTGGGGCAGGTGCTTACTCAGTTATCTGGGAATAGTGTGATTCTGTTGCTCTTGAGGAAGTGAATAGAATCCTAAGGTGTGTGAATGCAACCACTTGTGCTTTAGATCCCTGTCCTTCCTGGCTTGTGAAAGCCTCTCAGGAGGTGATATGTGAGTGGGTTCCTGTGATTAATGCTTCTTTGCAGGAGGGGCTGGTGCCCAACCTTTTAAGAAGGCTCTGGACTGCCCTCTTCTGAAGAGGCCATTGCTGGATTCCACCCTATTGAGTAATTGTCGTCCTGTCTTTAATCTTTCCTTTTTTGGAAAGGTTGTTGGGCACCTATAGAGGTTCCTGGATGAAACAAATTATCTAACCCTTTTCTGTTGGGATTCAGGTCTAACTATTGGATGGAAGCAGCATTTTTATGATCTCTGGCAGGAGTGGGATGAGGGTAATGGTAGATGTTATGTTGGGTGAATGAGGACGCAGCAAGCCAGGCAGTGAGTGACAACAGCTCTTTATTGTAGGGTGAGAACCCAGCAACTGACCAGGGGAAATAGCTCCCTTTATATACCTTGCAGCTGTGGTGGTCAGCCAATCAGCTGATGGTCAGTTAATTCAAACTGCCCGCACAAATCTACAAACATAACATTCCTCCTCTCCCAGAAGTCACTTGGGGTGGACATTAGCATACAGAGTCTCTCAGGTGACCAGGGCGTGTCCGCACCCTAGTTGACCTGCGCAGTTCAGTCGGAGGCGTGGTGTCAAGCAGGTCGGAGGAACTCCCCGTTTCTCCCTGCTCTGCCAATGGAACCTCCGAGAATTCGTTGTGGGCGGCGACTTCTGCGGCTGGTCGATCTTCCGTGATGGGGCAGCGCTGGATCTCGGGGCCGACAGCTAAGTCCTCCGCTTGACTCGGGTTTGAGTTAGGACGAGAGTCCTGTTGGTAGCTAGGGAGCGGTTCATCAAATGTGTCTTCTGTGTTGGCGGCCCAATACTTCCGTAGCTGGTCAATGTGTCAGCACCAAATCCTCCCATCACCCATGTCTATTCTATACGACTTGGGCCCTGTTACCTCCGTGATTGTCCCGGTTTTCCAGAGGGGCCCGTTCCCGTAATTCCTAGCGAATACTGGCATCCCTACTGTGAACTCCCTCAGTCTTTTCTCTGCCCCTCTGAAGTTGTCAGGGGAATAACTGGGGTGTAGCCTGTCTAGGACTCCTCGGAGCTTCCTCTCCATCAGAAGTTCTGCCCGGGCTCCTGCCTATGGCGGTGCATGGTGTGGCGTGTTGGGCCATTAAGAATTTATCTATCCTCTCCTGCCAGTCCCGGGGCCTAGGTGTGAGATGGCTTCCTTAGCCGTTGTCACAAATCTCTCCGCCAATCCATTACTAGCTGGATGAAACGGGGAGGAGAGCACGTGTCTGATCCCCAACTCTGCTAGGTACCCCTCAAACTGCATGGCCATGAACTGTGGCCCGTTATCTGAGACTAAGGTGTCCGATAGGCCATGGTGGCGAACAACTGCCTTAGCTCCCTAATGACGGCGTCGGTGGTAATGGTTTTCATGTGTCTGATCTCCAACCACTTTGAGAAAGCATCCACGACAACCATAAATACCTGCCCATGGAATGGGCCAGCGAAGTCTATGTGGATCCTGGACCAGGGACCCTGGGGCCCTTCCCATTCCCTGACCGGTGCTGTGGGGGGGTCTGGCCTAGAGTCTTGGCAGGGTTGGCACTTCCCCACCCACTCAGTGATGTCTTTATCCATTAGGGGCCACCACCATACGTAAATCCTAGCTAACCCCTTCATCCTTACAATCCCGGGGTGCCCCTCATGCAATAGCTTTAAAACTTTTTCCCATAGGCACAAGGGAACAACAACCCGATCGCCCCACAAAAGACAACCCCCTTGCATTGTCAGCTCTCCCTTTTTGTTAGTGAAGTGTTTGAATTCCCCACCCTCAGTCTTTTCCGGCCACCCCCTCGTGACCCAACTCGTGACTTTCCTAATCATATGGTCTCTGGTTGAGGCCCTCGCCACCTCTGCTGAAGTGATGGGCCCTGAGTCCAAGACGTCAATCAGCAGGATTGGAACTCCGGGTGTGGGGTCCTCTATCCTGTCTGGTAACGGGCAATGGCTGAGGGCGTCGGCGTTGCCCATGCTCACCCCTGGTCGATGTACCAGGCGATAGGAGTATGCTGCCAGGAAGACAGCTTAGCGTGTCATCCTGGGAGATAGGGCTGCCAGGGTGGATCGGTCCCCTGTGATGAGACCCAGAAGGGGGCGATGGTCTGTGATGAGTTGGAAGTCTCTGCCGAACAGGTATTCGTGGAACTTCTTGACTCCTGAGACAGGTGCCAGGGCCTCTTTGTCAAGTTGACTGTAGTTCCGTTCGGCGCTTGAAAGAGTCTGGGAGTAGTAAGCGATGAGTGCCTCTAGACCGTTCGGTAGTCTATGGCTCAGGATGGCCCCCATGCCAAAGGGGGACTCGTCACAGACTAGCACTAAGAGAAGCGTAGAATTGTACTGAATTAGGAAACTCTCGGCCGACACGAGTTTCTTTATAGCAGCAAACGCGGCAGCTTCAGCCTTCCCCCAAACCCATTTGGACTTGTTGGCCAACAGTCTATGCAGGGGCTCCGCTACTGTTGCCTTGTCCCTTAGAAAAATTGCGTAAAAGTTCAATAGTCCCAGGAACGCTTGTAATTCTGCCTTATCTTTGGGGGTGGGAGCCTCTCGGATCGCCCTAATCTTGCTTTCGGTGGGGTGTATGCCGGTTCTGTCTACCCGGTACCCCAAGAATTCCATGGAAGGGACTGTGATCATGCACTTGTTGCGTTTGACCCTGAGCCCTGCACTCCTGAACTTCCTTAGGACTTGTCTCAGTCTCTCCCCTAGTTGCTGTTCGTCTTCTGTGGTGACGAGCACGTCATCAAAATACGGGACCACCCCGGGGATCCTCTGTAACAGACGCTCCATGGTGCTCTGGAACAGTCCGGGAGCTATGCTGACTCCGAATTGGAGTCTGGTGCACTTGAAGGCACCTCTATGCGTTACTATAGTTTGTGCCTCTGCGGTAGCACCATCTACCGGCAGCTGCTGGTACGCCTGCGCAAGATTGAGTTTAGCAAAGATCTTGCCTGGCCCTAGGGAATGCAGAAGATGGTGTACGATCGGAACTGGGTAGGCGCTCTGCTGCAGGGCCTTGTTGATCGTACACTTATAGTCTGCGCAGATGCGCACAGAACCGTCCGGCTTCACGGGGGTCACAATTGGGGTCTCCCACCGAGCATGATCGATTGGCACTAACACACCCTGCTTTGTCCATTTCTACATAGATCTTGGGCTTTAGGGCGAAGGGTACCCTCCTGGGTTTCAGCTGGATGGGGGCAATATTGGGGTCGAGGTTGAATGAGATAGGGGTCCTCACATACTTGCCGAGCCGCTCGTCAAACACGTCCTGGAACTCCTGCATCAGGTCGTCCTTCAGGGTGCTTCGCACGTTGCGGACTCCGGTGAATCCCATGCCCAGGGCTCTGAACCAGTCCATGCCCAGGAGGCTTGGGAGCTTTCCGCTGACCACAGTAAGATGAAGCTTCTCCAGGAATTCCCCGTACTCCACCTGGAACTCGCCGATTCCTTCCAAGGGGATGCGGTTCCCCTTGTAATCGCGCAGTCCCAGCCGCTGGTGCCGTAGTTGCTGTCTCTGGATGCTGGGGACGGCCTTCTTTAGCCTGTCCCAGGACATGATGGTAATCAGGGATCTGGTGTCGATCTCCATTACACACTCCTGCCCCTCGATGCCAACTGTCGTGTAAGTCTTCTCCCCGGGGGATGTGCAGGTCCGGATGATTCAGATGGTGCAGGCCTCGAGAGCCTCAGATTTCGCGCTCTTCCTGTAATTGCCCTTCGGATTGGTTCGCATCCGCTGCGCCGTCTCTGATTGGCTAGCGTTGCTCCGCGGCTTGTAATGGGGGTTCTGCTTGGCTCTGGCGATGTGCCCCTTCCGTTCGCATTGCCGGCAAATGGCGTCTCGGAACTTGCAGGTCTGGCACGGATGGGGTCCCCCACAACTCGCACAGGCATCTCGCTGGCCTCGCTGGTCCTGTTCGGTCCTGCAGACCTCCTCGTCTGTCTCTCCCTCGCTCCCCGTGCCAACGGTTTCCTGGTGAACCGGGGCTGACTTCTGTGCCGTTCTGTTCTGCGTTGTCCCCTGTAGTCTCTCGGCTGCCTTGGATGAGGATTCGTGAGCCCTCGCCTCGTCCAGTGCGATGTGTAGCGTGAGATTTGTCTTTGCAAGCAACCTCCTCTGCAAGCGAGTATCTCTCACTCCACAGATTAGTTGCTCTAGCAGCATCTCATCGAGGTCTCTGTACTCGCACTGGTTTGCAGCCTTGCGCAGGGCAGCGACGTATTTGCTGATCAATTCTCCCTCATGCTGCAGCGATTGCCGGAAGTCGAACCGTTGGATGTACTTCGATGGCGTTGGGGCATAGTGGTCCTTTAGCAGTGTCTGAAGCGTCTGCCATGATATGGTGTGGACCGAGTTCGTTTCCGACAGGGCCTCTGCCATATCGAACACCTTGGGTCCACAATGGCTCAGGAACAGGGCTTTCTTCCGTACGTCGGGTAGCCCCTGGTGGTCGCTGGCCACCAGGAAGCATTCGAAGCAGGACATGTAGGATCCCCACTTCTCTTCCACTGGGTTGAAAGGCGCTGGCGGCACGTAGGTAGACATTGTCGGTAGATTCTCCAAGTGCTTCGCTTGCTTGCCTGGCTGGATTCGGGTTTGCAGTTCTCTCGTCGGCTCGTGGCTTCAGCTCTTTCCGTGGCTTCTGGCCTCAAAATTCCACCTTCATCGCCAATGTTATGTTGGGTGAATGAGGACGCAGCAAGCCAGGCAGTGAGTGACAAGAGCTCTTTATTGTACGGTGAGAACCCAGCAACTGACCAGGGGAAACAGCTCCCTTTATATACCTTGCAGCTGTGGTGGTCAGCCAATCAGCTGATGGTCAGTTAATTCAAACTGCCCGCCCAAATCTATATACATAACAGTCGATCCTCACTCTGCTTGATCTCTCAGAAGCCCTTAGAATCATTAACCATGATATCCTTCTGAAGCAGCTTGGGGGTTGGAACTGGGGGACACTGTTTTTCTGGTTCACTTCTTTTTCTGCAGCCATTCCCAGTTGATGTTGAATAAGAGTGAGAGATCCATCCTCCCCCAAGATGGCTGCTGAATAGTAGGATCTTTTTTTTCTCCTACCAATAATCTGCTGATTTTGCTACCAAAGCTGGTTCTTTTGCAGTGCTGCTCCCTGGATTTGAATGGGAGCATGTAAGAATATTACAGTGGAAGATTGCAGTATCCTGTGATAGTAGTAGGAAAGTCACTGGTCAGCCATCTTTCCTCTCAGCAGTTCATTTTCTTAAGTGGGGGCAGAGGTCGACCCCGAGGCCCCTCATATGCGGGGTGCCGCAAGGGTCGGTCCTCTCGCCCCTCCTGTTCAACATTTATGTGAAGCCGCTGGGCGAGATCATCCGTGGTTTCGGGATGAAGTACCACCAGTACGCTGATGACACCCAGCTGTACATCTCCACCCCAAACCACCCCAACGATGCTCTTGAAGTTATGTCCCAGTGACTGGAGGCCATGCGGATCTGGATGGGGAGGAATAGGCTCAGGCTCAACTCATCCAAGACCGAGTGGCTGTGGTTTCCGACGTGCCAATATAATCAGTTGGTGCCATCACTGACTATTGGGGGCAAATCATTGGCCCCCACGGAGAGGGCACGCAACTTGGGCGTCCTGGATTCACGGCTGTCTTTAGAAGAGCACTTGACGGCCGTGACCGGGAGGATTTTTCATCAGGTTTGCCTGATTCACCAGTTGCGTCCCTTTCTGGATCAGGACTCCTTACGCACGGTCACTCATGCCCTCGTCACCTCCCACCTGGACTATTGTAACGCTCTCTACATGGGGCTCCCCTTGAGGAGCACCTGGAGGCTCCAACTGGCGCAGAGTGCGGCCCTGCGGGTGGTAATGTGAGCGACATGGCGCTCCCATGTAACATCCCTCCTGCGCGAGCTGCACTGGCTCCCGGTGGTCTTCCAGGTGCGCTTCAAGGTTTTGGTTACCACCTTTAAAGCGCACCATGGCTCAGGACCTGGGTACTTGCAGGACCGCCTACTACCACCAATAGCCTCCCACCGGCCGGTACGCTCTCATAGAGAGGGGCTCCTCCGGGTGCCGTCGGCCAAACAATGTCGACCGGCAGCCCCCAGGGGGAGAGCCTTCTCTGTGGGGGCACCTCAGATAGTAGGTCTTTAGAACGAACTCCCCCTGGAGATACGGAGGATCCCGGATCTGCGCACCTTCCGCCGTGCTCTAAAGACCTTTTTATTTCACCAGGCAGGCCTGGCCTAACTTTCTCCCTCTTTTTAAACAATTTTAATATTTTAATATTTTTAATATCTTTAATACTCAAATTTTAAATTTGTTTTAAATTGATTGGGGTTTTAATCTGTCTGGGCCAAACTATTTAATTCGATTTTATTTCTGCCTTTTAAATTTTGTATGTATGTTTTTTATTGTTGGCTGTTCACCGCCCTGCGTCCTTCGGGAGTAGGGCGGTATACAAATCAAATAAAAGTAAAGTAAAGTAAAGTAAAGTAAAGTAAAGTAAAGTAAAGTAAAGTAAAGTAAAGTAAAGTAAAGTAAAGTAAAGTAAAGTAAAGTAAAGTAAAGTAAAGTGTGCCTGGATTTTAACTTCACTTTTTTACGTTTCTGGGTCCCCCCCCCCTTATCATCTCTGTTGAATACTGATTTATTATAACCCCCAGCTGGACTCTATCTGGGCTTTTTTCTCTCTCTCTCCTTTGATCTATTTTTTAAAAAAATTTTTGAATAACTTTCTTGTTTGTTCTTTGTCTTCTGTCACAGCACTCTATACATCTCTTAATCTGTGTTATCCCTCTCAATTCCTCAATTCCTCCATATACCATAGGAAGTGGTGAGATCCATGGGTCAGGAGAGGTTTGTGATCTTTTGGGTGTGATCTTTTCCAGAACCCCTATTATCATCTTATTCCAGGTGACGACTAGAGAATTGGCAGGTGTACACAGATCTTCAATTATAACCACCAGTTCTTTCAGAAAACCATCCAGGTCTATCAGTCATTGGAGTGGGGGGTGTACTGATCTAATAGATCCTGCTTCCCTGTGAAGGGATGAGACTTGAGAGAAGCTCATAGGCCCAAAGTGTGACCTGACCATGACAAAGGAACCAAGGTTAGGTCTACCAATTCCAGATCATATAGGCACTGATTCAGCAAAAACACCAAATCAGATGTGTGACCACTACTCCTAGTCAAGACCTGAATGACCTGGGATAGGCCATGTAAGTCATGGTTTCCATGAATTCCTGAGCTGTCTCCAATCCTGCCTCCAGGAATAACAGACAAAAATCCCACAAAACTGTTAAGTGTGGGGAACAACATCTCCAGGGAAGCAATCACTCAATTTGCCAACACTTCCTTGCCTGATCATTCTCCCTAGCACAGAATCACTCTTTATCCCCAGCTCTCACTTAAGGGAAGATAACCATACTCTTACCAAGCACCACCACCACCACCATCATCCTAGAGTCTCCTGTGCAATTTCCCAGGGCCAGATCATAAGTCAATACAAAGATTAATTTAGGAACAAAGAGCCTTGGTGGCACAGCAGACTAAAGCACTGTTAAGTAACACCAGCTGCCTGCAATTACTGCAAGTTCAAATCTCACCAGGCTCAAGGTTGACTCAGCCTTCCATTCTTTCGAGGTAGGTAAAATGAGGACCCGGTTTGTGGGGGCAATAAGCTGACTTTGTAAAAAAAAGAACACCGCTTGGGGGGCCCTGAAAGCCCTACTAAGCAGGTATATACAAAAGTATGAAGGCTATTGCTTAACGCATTGTAAGCGCCCTGAGTCTCCAGAAAAGGGCGGCATATAAATTGAATAAACAAACAAACAAACAAACAAACAAACAAACAAACAAACAAACAAAGAGTGGCAATCCAAAAAGATGCCACTCTACATGTTAATATAGAAACAAATTGGCAGTCTAGACTGATGCTTTTAAATGTTATCTGCATGAATATCAATCTGTACTTGCTTATATAGGTAGGCTGCCGTTTTCTGCATTAGCTGAAATTCTTAGTTTATTTTGAAAGGCAGCTCTAACCCATGCACTGTATACTTCTAAATGAGTTTTAATATATAGCATTACTTGCAAGTTTTTTAAAAATAAATTTCCTTTGGTTACTAAAATGTATGCAATGGAAAGGAAGGAAGGAAGGAAGGAAGGAAGGAAGGAAGGAAGGAAGGAAGGAAGGAAGGAAGGAAGGAAGGAAGACTAGTAGTCCTACTGCTAAAGTTCAGTGATAACTCTCAAGAATATTGGATGATGTGATATAAATTAAGTAGTAAAAAACACAATATGAATGGCTGATTTACTATCTCTTATGAGATCAGATTCTATTGAGTTTTCCATCCCTGTGGTTCTGAGCTTGAAAGATGCATTTATCTGCTTGTTGCCTATAGCAACATCTTTGTAAGCATGCCTCCAATAATGCCAAAGTGATGGTCTACCAGTTAACCCAAAGGTGCTTTTTCAAAAGGCAACTGGACTTTTGTTGTTTTTTCCTTGAAGACATTTTGCTTCTCCTTCAAGTCAGCAACCAATGGGACCATCACAGTATGCACAATAAATGTACCAATTTGGTATCTCCCATCTTCAGAGTGGCTGCAAGCTCCTTCCCCGTTTTCAGAGTAACCTGCATGTCAGAATTCTGAAAGTAGATATAAAATATCAATCAAATCTGACTGACTCTCCAATAGATGCAATACCAGTGAGAAAAATCCTCACAGCATTGTTTTTATCACCTTATTCATTATAACCATCAAGCTGACTTTGTTAGTCATCAAGCAACAGTGGAGCTGTGGCAACAAGAAAAATCCAGGCCAAGGAGTTGATGTGCTTTAACAAAATCTATATGTTAGAAATGTTCATCTGAATTACATTAAAAAAATCCTAACTGTCTGATACAAGCTCCATAATTACTAGCCAATTAATGATAAATACTTTGAATATTTTTTGATATTTTCTTCTAGAAAAAATATGAAGGAACATTTTGTTCAATTCTATAGAGTAGTATATTTTTTTAAAAAATTCTCTGAAGAAAGCAGTTATACAATTTTTCTAATCTTATTCATTAAATTAAAAGATGAAATTTATATTATTACAAGGAAAATAGAACTAATGGATTACTGCAATTGGCAATTAGATGTGAGGTTAGTGCTATCTTCTATATTAGAACTCTGCTCAGTTAGGCTTCAGCATGTAGATTTTGTCTTACTATCACTACATTTTTCTCCATATCACATAGCTGAAAACAGTCAGGAAGCAGGAGAGAGAGCGCTAACTGGTACATATATGGAGAGTGGAGATAGAGTTAATGCTAATTTACTTTAGTTAAAGCTCTTTTAATCTAAGGGTCATAATGTAAGAATTTAAGACCACTGTAAGAAAATTCAGAACATGGGTTTGGTGACAGACCATTAAAAAGAATGAGATCATTATATCTTTTTATTGCTATCAGTTCTAAAACATCAAACAATTCTGTTCATTGTATGTTCCATATACTAAAAGACAATCTCTCACAGATGCCTAGCAAGTAACTCTAAGAGCAAGTAACTCTTAGAATGAGAGCTTAGATAAGTCTTTCCCCGCAAACCAGATTTTTCCAGATATGTGGAATTATAGCTGGTTATGCTATCAGAGAATGATGGCGCTAACATATCTGGAGTACACCAAATGAGGAATGCCTATTCTAGGCAAGGATATACAGGTAGTCCTCACTTAACAAACTTAATTGGGAATGGCAACACTGCTACCAAGCAAAGCAGTAACAAAGTGGCAAATCACATGACTGTAACTGTGCTTTCGGCTAGAAAGATGACTACTCAGTTTCACACCTTTGGCTTTTGTTTGCCTCTGAACCATTCCCCTATCCTTTGAAATGCTGGAGTGCTACTTACTGCTTTGTACATACAGAAAGCAACATGATTACACTGCAGCCCAGGACTGGAAGCCACTGGTACACTAAGCAAAGAGCTTACAGCCCTCTCTTAAAATCTCTTTCTCTCGGGTCTTTCTAATCACTTTGTGCTTTGTGAGGGGGGATGGGGAGAGAAAAAGCAAGCAAATTCTTTAGACAATCTCTCTTTTGCTTCACCCTTTCCTATTGCCAGCACAATCACAATGTGATCTGTACAAAAGCAATCAGCTGACTCTCTTGAAATCTCCTTCACTCCAATCTACCCCCTGCAGAGTGGAGAATATATGGGAGACCAGATTTCTGTATTAGCTGATTTCTGAGTGATCTTCAAAGACAGTCCCAGTTTATTATAGTAATTATACCATCTCAGCTGTCTATTTTTCTGATTGGGGGATATACTTGGCAACAAAGCACCATGTTGCAGCCTTCAACTATTTTTATTTTATAAAAATACTCTGGGGCCTAAGTAGATTCTAAAAGCATTTTTGAAAATAAAACATGATGGTAGCAGTTCTGTTTGTGCATGTCAATTTCCAATTTAGCAGTAACAATAGCACTTAGATTTACATACCATCCCATAGGGCAGCACTCTCTGGTCAGTGTAAGCATCAGCATATTCCCCCCAACATCTGGGTCTTCATTTTACTGTCCTCAGAAGAATGGAAGGCTGAGTCAACCTTGAGCCTGTGGGCAGAGTTTTCCTGCAATACTGCATTCTAACCACTGCACAATCAGGGCTCTTTTGTTAATTTAATTGTTTTAATTCTTACAATTGATATTTTATCATTAAATATGAGATGCAAATTCAATTAAAATGTAACAGTAAAAATATCATTTGTGTGCTTACACTTGAATTATCTTCATTATGTTTCATTTCAGTTAGGCCTCCAAGGAAAATCTTACACTGATTTCCCTTCCTTTTTTTTCACTGACAACATTGTAAATACCATATTTTCTGGACTATAAGATGTACCTAGCTTTTGGGGAGGAAAACAAGAAAAAAATATCTGCCTCTGCTGCCCAGCAATTTGTCTCCTTGCAGCAAACAGCCTGGTCAGCTTCAGCACAGCCTGATTTAGCATGAGCAGCTGATGGATTTGCTGGCGGTTGGATTTGCCTCCTGGAATACTGCCACCCCCACCATTGCCACAGTCGCTGCCCATTGCCTCCGTTAGCCCCATTTTTGGCCTCCCCACGTCCTGTTTTTGGCCTCCGTGGGCCCCATTTCCGGCCTATGCACATCCCATTTTCAGCCTGTTCCAGGTGGCGGAGATAAGCAGCGGCGGGGATCCCTGCTGCCTGGAATGGGCCAAAAATGGGGCACACGAACGCTGAAAATGGGGTGTGTGGAGCAGTGGTACATTTACTCATAGTATTCCTGTTGCAAGAACAAAAAAAAAGTTGTCTAAATTATCACATATAGAATGTGGATTCTCAGCAGGTACACCTTATACTGGAAGAATTCATTTTGAATAAGTGGTTTTGAAGATAACAAGAGATGGATAATCAACACTTTAAATTATGTTAGATACCAAGAGACAGCTAATATAATTCCTGCGATATGTAATAGGGCAATATTTAATAGTTTGGCACAGCTGTATTCTGTACTAGCTGTTTCTGGATGATCTTCAAGTATATTGCAATGTAAAATTCATTATATTAGTTCAACCAGCAGGTGACAAAGCTATCAATGACTGATACCACAATTTTTTTCTTCCAGGAACAACCAGAAAATGGTACACCAACTAAGGCTCAATAAAAGCTCTCCTGGTCACAGCTTCCTTAGACGTTTCATAACTTTAAAGACCAGAGAAGCCCCAAGTTGTGCAGTAATTTTATCTGGAGAAACAATCCTATCAAGAACTAAAGCTAATACAATATTATCCTGAACTTAGCCTCTAAACCAACAGTCATTCCATCTTGACATGTTAAGTCTTGACATATTTCTCCTACATCCTTACAGCTTCAAGAACTGGGTCAATGCTTCCATCCCATTTCTCAAATGGTCTGAGATAAAGATGCAAATCTAAGTATAACCATCAAAAATGATAATAGAATCATAGGGCTGGATGGACTTTGGAGGTCTTCTTGTCCAAACCACTGCCCAAGGCAGGATATTATAACATTTGGACAAACAGTTGCCAATCTTTTCTTGAAAACCTCTGGTAATGGAGCACCCACAACTCTGGGAGGCAGGAAATTTTTGAATCTCCCTCTCACAAGCTTCCATCCATAGCTTCTTGTTCTGCCCTCAGGTATTATAGAGAATAAATTGATGCCCTCTTACCTATGACAGTCCACCGGGTATTGGAATATTGCTGTCAGGTATCTTCTAAGCAGGGGTGAAATGCTCCCGGTTCGGACGCAGTGATCATGGCAGGGGGTTCAGAGAACTGGTAGCGATCCTGGTGCAAGGCTCTGCCTACCCGCCCAGTTGTCGTTACTTCCTGGTTTTAACCAGGAAGTAATGTGTTTTGTACCCGCTGTGCATGCAGGAGTACATTCCAGAACTGGTAGTTAAAAATGCTTTAAAAAAAAAAAGTTCCGACGATTGTGCATTGCTCAGCTGATCGCTGGAACTTTTTTTTTTTTTTAAACATTTTAGGCATTTTTTTACTACTAGCTCAGGCGAATAGGTAGTAAAAAAATGCTTTAAAAAAGTAAAAAAAGGCTCTGACAATCACAGCTGTGCTGCGCGATCATCAGAGCCTTTTTAAAAAACCTTTTTAAAGCATTTTTTTTACTATCTATTCGCCCAAGCTGGTAGTAAAAAAATACTATTAAAAGGTAAAAAATGGCTCCGAGGATCACAGCTGTGGCACACGATCGTTGGAACCTTTTTTTGTGTGTGATAGGGGGGGATCTGTTTTTGCTCCCAGCAGGGCGGGGGACGAGTTATAGGCAAAAAACGGGTGGGGGGTGCGTTTTTGAAAGGGAGAGAGAGAGAGAAAGAGAAAGAAAGAAGGGAGGGAGGGAAGAAAGGAAAGAAAAAGGAGAGGAAGGAAGGACTACAAACCTGGCACTAGACGCAGCTTCAGAGGATAATCCAGGCTGGAAGGGATCTGGAGGTCATCTAGTCCCACCCTGCTCCAGCAGGACATTGTTAGTGAGTTTCTGTCTTTTGATCCCCCAGTCACATGGTTACATAGCCACGCCCACCCAGTCACATGGCCCCCACCAAGCCACGCCCACAGAACCAGTAGGAAAGAAATTTAGATTTCATCACTGCCTCTAAACCTTCTCTTTGTTAGACTAAACATACCTAGTTCCCTTAGCCATTCATATGATTTAGCCTTCAGATCCTTTACCTCCTTTGTTGCTCTTCTCTGCACTCCTTCTAAGGCCTCAACACCTTTTTTGTATTGAGGTAAGTAGAATTGGATGCAATATTCCAAATGTGACCTCACTAGTGCAGTATAGAGGAGTATTATCACTTTCCATAATCTTGATGCCATCCCTGTTGATGTAGCCTAGGATTACATTGACATTTTTGGCAGCTGCAGCAAACTGCTGACTCATACTGGTCCACCAGGACACCAGATCCTTCTCACATGCACTACTGTTGAGCCAAGTACCCATCCTGTATTTGTGCATACTTTTCTCACCACTGAACTGTATCTTGTTCAATAGGGCCCAATGCTAAACCTGTCAAGATTCTTCTGAGTCTTGAGACTATCTTCCAAAGTGTTAGCAATTCCCCCTCAGCTTTGTGTTACCCACAAATTTGGTTAACACCTTGTCAATACCCCCACCTAGGTCATTTACGAAAATATTGAAGAACACTGGGCCTAAGACAAGAATTTTGAGGTAACCCAGGGTATGCTTTATTCCATGTAGATGTAGTTTCATTGAGGTGAGATCGGTAGGTCAGCCAACTTCAGGTCTATCTGGTGATGGTACTATCTATCCCACATTGTCCCATCTTACCAAAAGTAGGCTGGGGACAACCTTATTAAATACCTTAATAATATTATATATCCAATTTTCAAATGACCTCTCCCAGCAACTTCCCATAGATGCTATATAAAATGATGCCTACATAGTTTTAAGGGGGCTTTTTTGCACCAGAAATTCTGAAACAAAACAATCAAAATTTCAAACGTATATTCATTAGTAAAAGAAATAAAGTTACACTGAATTTCACTAGCAATTCATTTTGGCTTGGTCTTTGAGATGTGTGCCAGGGCTAACAAAAAATACTGAGTGATGACAGAATAGAATAAACCTAATTTTACTTCACCTACAGTTAAACCTCATTAACAGTAAATTAAGATTATCATTTTCCAGTCATACATTTTTACTTCAACACCATTAACATCTCCATTCTTGTAACATCTTTGGGATGTCTCTGAGGAAATCACTTAAGCCTTTTGTGAGGCACAGATGGGTCAGGGACCACATATTATGTAAATCTGCTTTATATAAATTTATATTAAGTTTTTGTGGTACATATGATTCGGAAGGTTCTAACACTAAGACAAACAGCATACAGTATCTCATTTGAAGGCCAAGTTCAAAGAATAAATAGCTTCATATATTCTGATCTTGATGAATAAATATCACCTATAGTTGCAGGTATTCTGTGTTCACCTATTTTAGGTGAATAGTGTGAAAAACATAATAGTAATTATCCAGTAATTTAATATGTACTCTACAAATAGTGACTTTTTCCAGTAAACCAATGCAATAGTTGGGCTTCTTTTCAATAACTGGAGGATGCCACAGAAAATGTGCTTACCCTAACAATCAAACTCTTCCAGGATTACAACACTCAGAACCAAGCTAAGTCACTCCTTCCCTGTATGAAGGTCTTTGACTGCTGCTAGAAACCCTCTGAGTTTTTTGATAGAGTTGCTGCTTGCCTCCATTCTTTAATCACTGAACAATTAATAAGTGAACTTTTCAAATTCAGCTTGGAGATCTGCATATGGGGATAAGACGTCATTTGAAAGCAAAAGGGAAAAAAAGGCCACCCTGGCCACATGCTATGACGAAATAGGAGATTACCTGCACTTCACTAAAGCAAATAAGATTCCCAATACTAGGTGACTCGGATGGGCAACCATTTCATAACAACTATATCTGCTTTGGAAAACTAAAGTGCTATTATCATCCATTCAATTACAGCTTGAACTGAGCTGGGCTTAAGTAGTAGAGATTTTGTGATGATGTGTGAGTGGTATTTCGCTTTTATATATATAGATATGAGAGGTATTCTATATTGGTTATTATAGATATTACATTTAGATTATAAGAACTTGCAAAAATAGGCTTTTAGTATTTCTTGTGACAGAGAAGGTACAGACATGATCCCTAACCTTCAAATTGTTAATTGCAAATGGTTACTAAACACAGCAGTTGCTAAATGAGGACTACTGTACCTGTATTCACTACAACCTGAAGAATAGAAAATTTTTTTGAAATAACAAATTATGCCTTTCTTTTCTTCCATATTCATTCAAGGGATTTATATCACAACTTTTTTTCTGTAGGATAAGACATATTATGAAAGAGTAATAGGTCTTCGTGACAGGCAAGATATTTTTAATTTTATTTATTTATTCAGAAAAATTATGTTACTTCCTATCTTAAATAAATTACCCTTGGTGACTTCTTATCCAAGAATTTAATCTACATATGTAGCTCCACAAAAGAAAGAAAGAAAAAAAGAAAGAAAAAAAGAAAGAAAGGAAAGAAAGAAAGTAAGTAAGAAAGAAAGAAAAAAAAAGAAAGAATCTCATACAAGTCCTTCTCTGATCTAGGGATTCCCTACATTATGGACTTCAAAACCAATAATTTTTAGCAAAGTTTTATTGCTTGGAATTCTGAAAGATGAAGATTACAAATCTAAGAAGTCTGCTTTATATTTTGCTTTCAAACCTTAGTTTTTTAAATTAACCATGTTAAAAGATGAGTTAAAAATTACAGTCCTATTCAGCATGTTGGCTTGGGAAAAACTGTCTGAGTAAGCCAGGATCCAGCTTGGCCAATTATATTTGCATCAAACAGCATTCCTTTAATTACTAAGATTTTCAACAGAGCCTATTATGAACCAACACATTTTTTCCTTCTATTTCCCCCCACTAACATTTATGGCACAGCACAAGGCAGTAAATAGGGAAGTTCAAAATATTGCAATTATTCCTGTTTTTACTATTTTGAATGAATATAGTATATTCATCCAATTGATCACTGTAGATACTGGATCAAACTTCAAAAGTATGATATGTGGAGCCTTAGGAAGTTGTTCTGGAACTGTTTCAACTTTACATTTATTCTGGTTTTGTGCTATCTATGTATTAAGCAGAATCACAAAAAAGACAGAGGGTAATTGAATAAATCATAGGGAAAGCAACTGGAAGTGGAGCAACTGGATAAAAAATAAGTTTGATATCCCTCTTGTTTCTTAATGCAAGTGCTGGGAATACATCCCTTGTAGGAACTAAGTATTGGTATATTACCATGTGTGCCTCTTCGAGGCTTTTACCTGAAATTTCAAATAAACTATGGGCACAATTTAATTTGTAACAGGGAAACATCTGCATGAGCTCCTGTGTCTGCACACAAAAGTGCATCTAAGAAGGATGAGGAGTCCCTGAGATCCATGGGAAATGCCAACCTGGGAAAACATCACTTTAGCTAGCTCTTTTCTCAATAGGTTTCTTATGCTCTGGAGTGGTATATCTACACTGTGAAGGTTTGGATGACATGGGTGGAAAAGGAAAAATGGAAATGTAGTGGAATGAACAGCCAGTTCTGTTTTCACAGTGACCAATCCAATGCTTTTAGGAAGGCCACAGGTGAGTCTGGAAGGGAACTATAGATCCATACTGAAAGCTTCCAATTACTGTAATGAAGTGACAACTCCATCTCTAACTTCAAGGTTCAAATTAATCATAGTAATTGTTTGTATAATTATTGATCATTTATTCTTTGTAGCTAAAATACAAAAATTGCACAGAGATATAAAAATTCCAAAGGTTTTCCAAAAAGAAAAAGTAGAGAGAAACCCAATCTAACCATTATTACTTAATAATGGTTAGATTAATAGTATAATTAATACTGAAGATGCTCTAACTATTGATGGGGGCAAAACCTAATTGGAATATATTGGGGGAAAAAATCACAGCTGACTGACTGCTGTCATAAACAGGCACACTTATAAACTGTCACCTATTAAATATAAGCCCTGGGCAATTCTTCTTTGTAAATGTGTCTAATTTAATTACAAAATGGAGTTTATATTTTGGTCAACAGAGGGATGTTATATTTTTATATCCACATGCTATATCAATATCCCCCCAAAGCATACATTATTATTTTTGTAGTTGAAAGCAACCCAATAGTTTCGCAGCATTCCTTCAGCATGTCCATCTGTAAATAATTTGAGATATAACATGAAATTTACACGACATACAACAAAGTCAGTTGTTAAAGCACCATGCTACAAATGGGAAGACCTATCTGGTTTAATTCTGCCTTAAATACAAACTCAGGTGCATTACCTGGGGTTGGTCCCTTCTCAGCCCTACAAAGAAAGCAATGAGGAACCACTTGTAAAACCTTACTAATAAAACTGTAGGAACTAGTCTAAGCAGTCACCATGATTTAATTTGGTGTCTCGAAGGCAGCAAAAACAGCATAAAAACCTACTACATATTAATTCACTCAATCACTGTCAAAAGAAAACTGTACAATTGGGGCATCTTAAAAGCCAATTACACCTGCTAAATGCAGTTATTATAAAGACTCATCAGTACAGATAACATCACTGCTTGTTCTTTTGTGATACGATTTGTCATGAAAAAATGTTTTTAAATGATTGTGTGGGAGGAAATGAGCACTTGCTGAGATAATTTTTTGATAAGAGTGATACCTTTGGGTATTTAACTCATGTCTATGTGAGAAAGAACATTGCTAATTGTGTTGCCATTTAGAAGGATGAGAAACTGAGATATTCAAGAATATGCAAGATTAAAGTGGGCAAAAGCCAGTATGAACTCCATAACATGTTTAGAGATTCTTAAAAGATATGTTATAAAATTGAAAATACAGCAAACTAGTGGGAAAAGCATGAAGGAAGGGTAACTTGTTTATTGCTCTCGGTACTGTGTGGAATAAATTTGGCTTTCCTTAGTGAAGTTCACACATATGTGCCCTATGGAAAGAAATCTGTCAAGTTTCTAAAAAACTTGTGACTTTGAGAAGCATATTTTAGTCACAGGTATTTACTTCTAAGCCATTTCACAAGCTACATGTACAAATATACCAGCTATACAAGCTTTACCTTCCAGCACTGATGTTGATCAGGGAAAACATATACACGCTTAGTCCTTCTCTTGTGAATGGTAGTTATTTTCTGAGCTGGAAAAGTAAAAGAGCCAAACAGTGTAAGGCAGAGAAAATGCAGAAGCGTTTGGACGGTTTTCCTCACTTACCTACAGTAGAAAAAACGGTGCCTACAAAATAAAAGGACCCCACTAAGTCCCAGTGGGGCCGAGTCACGTTGATCCGGATACCAAGCCGATAGGCGGCCTCGTACTCAAACAGAAAACCCCTCAGCTCCGCCAAAGGCAGGTTGTACTTCTGGGAGAAGTTTTCAATTTTTATCTGCCACTTCTGAAAGGCTTCCACCTCGGAGGGGTGCTCTATAACGGTGAAGATGGCAGCTCCGCAAATCATGTACAGAACTGTCAGAACGGCCAGGAGCAGTAACCGGGTGGTGTCTTCGGTGAGGCGAAAACTGGGCGAAGAACAGGAGCAGAGACCGCGACAAGCCATCCCTCTCTCTGCCCGCCCGGAGGTCCGCCCTATTCCCAGCTCCCTTCAACGGCTCATTCTCCTCGCGCCCCCTCGAGGCAGACGGCAGCGGAGTCCGTGGCGGCGGGTAGGGTTCCGCAGCTCCCGAAGCGGGCAGATCCAAGCCCAGGCGCCCTTCCAAGTATTTCCCAGGCTCAAGAAGGGGCAAGAGGGCAAAGCGCGGACCACAATGCCGCTCCCCCCTACGGCCAAGTCCCACAGAGGATAGAGGCAGCCTCGTCTCCACAGAGCGCGGAGCAGCTTCCTTCGCTGGATGTCCGAACCGTCCACCTGTCGATGAGACTCGGGCTCCTAGATGTTCTCCTAGGAAGCAGCGGGCAGGCTGGGTTTGAATCAAGTCCGATCTCAAGTCAGTCAGATCTCACAATTGGCGGGCGCCGGGTCAGGGCCTCAGCTTCCCCAAACGCCAGGTCGTTAAAAACACCCAAAGCGCGCCCTTTCCCACGTGCGGTACGACTCCTCTTCGCCAGGAAATCAATGCGGTCCGCAAAGGGGCCGTTTCCCCCCCCTCCGGATCCTTCGGACAACCGCACGGGAAAAACCAAGACTGGGCAGGGCGTTAAAATGCTCCCGATTTGCTCCCAAACCTGTCGAAGAGAGTCAAGAGCGCGGGTCTTTTGCTTCCTGCGTAGTGGGTGCCCGCGCCTCCGCCTCCGCCTCTACACAAGCTGCTTCTTCAAGGAAACACGTTGAGATCCTTGAGGCGAGCCTGGCTGTGGCGTTTGGCGGGAGGAGAGCTTCGGAAGTGCGGATTCGAATTTACTGGAAGGTTGTGGTTGATCGGGCTGTGTCGTTCCGGGGAAACTGGGCGAGATAATCTGGAAGTGGGGCTGCCCTAAGGTATTTAGGGCTACAAGCACGTGAAATGAATTCCCAAGGTCCCGTTTACGCCCGCGCTGTCGGTAATAGGTAAATCCTTATTGTTCAGAAACGAACAGTCGTGTTTGTGAAGAGTACAGATAGTCCTCGAGTTACTACCACAATGGAGCCCAAAATTTATGTTGCTAAGTGAAACATTTGTTAAGTGAGTTTGCCCCTCTTTCCAGAGTCGCTCAATGAATTTATTTATTTATTGGTTTGATTTATATGCCGCCCTTTTCCGGAGACTCAGGGCGGCTTACAATACGTAAAGCAATAGCCTTCATACTTCTGTATATACCTGCTTAGTAGGGCTTTGGGCCCCGCCCCCCAAGTGGTGTTCTTTTTTATACAAAGTCAGCTTATTGCCCCCGCAAACCGAGTCCTCATTTTACCTACCTCGAAAGGATGGAAGGCTGAATCAACCTTGAGCCTGGTGAGATTTGAACTTGCAGTAATTGCAGGCAGCTGGTGCTACTTAACAGTGCTTTAGTCTGTTGCGCCACCAAGGCTCTTCGTTAGTAACTGTGGTTGTTAAGTGAATCTGGATTTCCCATTGATTTTGAAATACTCCAAAATGTTTTATTTCAAGCTCTTGTTTTGTGCTTGGAACAGTAGTTCCTACTCAAATAGAATAACAGAATTGGATGGGACCTTGGAGGTCTTCTAGTCCAGCCCCCTGCTTAGTCCAACCCTACACCATTTCAGACAAATGGTTATCTAATCTCTTGTTAAAAACTTCCAGTTTTGGAGCATTTACAACTCCTGGAGGCAAGTTGTTCCACTGATTGTTCTGTCAGGAAATTTCTCCTTAGTTCTAAGTTGCTTCTGTCCTTGATTAGTTTCCACCCATTGCTTCTTGTCCTACCCTCAGATGCTTTGGAGAATAGTTTGACTCCCTCTTCTTTTGGCACCCCCTGAGATATTGGAACACTGCTATGTCACCCCTAGTCCTTCTTTTCATGTCCTCATATTTTGCTTGTCAGATCGCAAAAGCGAATCACACATGATCTTAGGACACTGCAGCTGTCATAAATATGAACTAGTTGCCAAGAATCTGAATTTTGATCATGGGGATGTTGCAACAGTCGTAAATGTGAAGAACGGTCATAAGTATCTTCTTTCAGTGCCGTTGTAACTTTGAATGGTCCCTAAATGAACTGTTGTAAATCGAGGACTACCTGTATCTGCAGAGGTGCTAGGCATGCTTTATCTTTGCAAGGAACCTAAGTTAAAAAAGGGAACATGCCAGGTGTCTAAAGTCTCCTTGCTTTAGTCTTGAATTTTCTGGTTTTACCAAATTTGACTTGAATGGTTCTTGCTCTATTATTGGCTTGTCTCCCCAAATAATTCACAAACACATTAATATTAAAATATACCAATGTTCCAATGAAGATTGAAAAAGCAGGATAGGAAGCATATAGATGCATTTGAAATTGATTTAGAAGACTCCTGAAAATATTGTGGGTGGCCAAGAAAACAAATAAATAGATCATTGAGTAAATCAATCCAAAGTTCTTTATTGAGGCACAATAGGTTCAAATTATCCTATTCTGGATAGATTGTGTGAAGACCTAGTGTGAAGAATGTAAAGGAAAACTGGAAGGAAAAAGAAGACAACCAGCGCTATGGTGATAGACTCAGTTACAGCCTTTGAATGGAAACCAACAATTCAGTTTTATAAGCAATAAAAAAATAAAATGAAAGGATTAGTTTTATATCTATATGACCCATGACATTCTTATGAATTGTAGAATGAACTGGAATCCCCATCAAATCCTGGTTGCTATAGCATATCATTATCTCTGCTCATGATACTTTATAGTTTTAATTATGACTATATATTTACTGCTTTTTCTTTTTAATTCTCTGTTGTACTCTGCCCAGATGCATGTTTTTGGCTCACAATAAATATATAAATAAATATTGAAATTTTGAGAATTTATAGAGCTAGTAAAAGAATACAAAATATATGATTTCAAAAATCAGTGAAACAAGTTTTTGTTTTCTAATTAGAATGTCTGATATTTTTATATCATTGCAATAGCACCAAATTATGTTTTATACTATATGCTTATAACAATATACAGTTTTTGAGAAAGATAAAGGCAAAATAAAGACATTGCAGAAATTATACAAAAGTATCACATGAATATTTGCAAAAAAAGAAAAATATAATTTCATTTTTAATTGCTAACAGCTGGGTAGTTTATTTCAATTGTTTGTAAACATTCTCTTTTATCATGTTCAGAATTTTACAAAACTCTCCCTAAAAAAATTAAAGTTATTCTGGCTAAAAAAAGACAACTATCTGACATGGCCATTTCAAAATTTTCTAATTTACAGGTAGACCTTGTTTAGCAATTGCCTCATTTAATGACCATACAGTTATGACAGTGATGAAAAATATTCTGTTAGAAATGAAAGAACTTTATGATCATCGTATTTATGACTTGGCAGGTCTGTAAAAGCAAAGGAAAGATGAAGTAAAATCATAAGATTATTAGCTATTTCATTTAGTGACCACTTCGCTTAATGACTAAATTGCTAATCCCAATTAAGGTCACTAAACAAGGACCATCTACATATATGTAATTTCAAAAGTATGATTTATCATGAGATTTAGTACGGCTAATCTTCAAAGCAGTTATTTTTTTAAAAAATGTTGTTAGTAATAATAACCCAAAATCTTTTATTTTATTCAAAGAATTTTTTCAAGTGTACAGATATATAATAAAATGTACAGATATAAAGCATAAAATCTGACAAATATTCAAATGATTCTGAATAAAGATTCAGAATTACTTTAAACTATTCATTTTGGAACCCACATATTGCCATGTGTATCAGGAGCTTTGATATAAGGAATATTCCAAATCCATGGGCGGTCTGCAAAGCAAATGAAAAGGACAGACTTATATCACAGTCGAAGATGAACTGAGAAAAAATAAATTAGATTTCCTCTTCCTAAAGTTCTTTCTATTAAAGCTAGCCATTTAAAATTTAACCATTTTCCAACCAACCAGTTAATCTTAAATAATCCAGTACTGCTACTTTGAAACTATGGAAATGTTTAATAATAAGTTTTACTTGAAATATAATTAGCTTTTAAACTTACTGCTTCATAACACAAAATCAACTATTTAAAACCATCTTTAAGTAGTGAGCAATGTTATATATTCAATAACCCTAAAAGCAATGAGAGAATCAAAGGTTTTTTGGTTATATTTGGTCTTAAATGGAGTTGCACTTCAAAAGTGGCATGCAATATGGGATCCATCTGGACTCACAGCTCACAGGCAGCAGATGACAGCTGTGACCAAGAGGGCCTTTGCATACATCTAGCATTACCAGTTGGATCCTTTTCTGGACTGGGAGGCCCTTCAAACAGTCACGTCATGAACAGATTAACAAATGTGCTCAACACAGGCTTGTCCTTGAAGATGACTGGGAGTTTATACTGGTTCAAAATGAAGAGTTGCAGGCAATGATGGGCATACTTCATTAGATTTATGTGACTCCATTATTTTGTAAGCAGCACTGATGTTTGGCTTCTAGGTGCAATTTGAAATGCTGGTTATCGCCTATGAAGATGTTCAGGACATCGATCCTGGTTATTTGAACTTCCTCTCTTTGTGTCTATCTGCTAAGATCTGCTAGAGTAGGCACATTTTGGATCTTATTGGTTAAGCAGTAAGAGTCAGGAAATATGCCTTTTCAGCTGCAGCCCCTGCCCTTTGGACCAATATTCTTCCAGAGATCCAAATGGCTCCTACCCTGATGATTTTCAGAAAGATATTAAATATATGACCATTCTCCCACCTCTTGGGCAGGATAAATTTTTTAGCATCTGTTGGATGGTTTTGTTCATTTGCATGTTTGTGTTCAGGATGTTTGGGATTTCTTTCTTTTCTGTATTTTTGCACTTTTCTCATTTTTAAACTGTAAATCATCAGAAATGTTGAGATTGGAGGGGCTCTAAATTGTATATAGGTATATATCTATAAAGAATGATAATAAGTCTGCCATAGGATACATTAATATAAACCTTTGACCCTGTGTGAGACTTCGCTTATTTAGAAAACAGAAATGTGATGAATAAGAGGAATGTCTGTATTAAAACTTTTGAAAATAATGTTCCAAAGATCCTAAAGGATCTTCCATTTTCATTTATTAGCTTTTAAAGCCCATCAATTCTATTGCACTCAATGACATTTTAAATGCCATTTAATTGGAAAGAAACTAAAAAATAAGCCTACTGTTTGTTAGACCCAGGAGGAGCTGCAGTTCAATAACAGGAGCAAATTTGTGCACTGAATGTAGTAACAGGATGCTGATTGTTGATTTGCAAGAGAATGATAGTACAAGTACAAGTGAAATGTGGTATTTTCAATTGCAGCACCATTACACAAATTAATAACAACAACTGATAATCTTAACACTTGAAGCAGCATTCTGTATTTATTCAAGCTATATCTCATCTTTATTCCAAAAAGTTCGTAACAACACAGTGGCAAAGAGGTAATGTACAAAAGTTTCAGGGTTCAGCTGGATTTGAAAACAGTCTTATAACAATTGTAATTTAAGCAGCTGTCATATGGAGTATTTAGTTAAGAAATGTATTCAGGAATTCCTTCACAAAATTCTACCTACTTGTCTGTTTTGGCCTTTCTAAATCCTCTTTTCCCAGTAATCTACAACTGCATGTTCTTTATTATTTTAAATGGTTTTCATTCATTCAAGTGGATTAATTTTACTTATAAAAAATAATTATATAGAAGGAGAATGCCTTACCTTTGTTTTCATACTTTTCAGGGGGCAGATCATAAGGAACAGGAAATGACAATACTGATGTATTAGCAAACATGTTTTCCTTTACTTGGAAATACTCTGTATTCAAGCCCTAAAAAAAAGAATATTGCATTGAACTAAAATTCAAAAACTAATACAGTAATATGGTGCTGTTAGTAACAAGCTGCCAGTGTGTCTATTAGGTAGGTAGTCTAAATAGCAACTATAATCAAATATTTAATGTATAAGCAATCTGCCACAATTAAAAGCAGATAAACTATTACTCAGTAATTATTTTCTTTAAACTAAGCAAGACCTCAAAAAACCAACTTACCTTTCTTAATTTGAAATGAAGAAATGTTCTACATCATACTGTAGGTTAATTCCATTAAATAATGAATGTAGAGTGGCTTTCAAGACTGAAAATTGTGTATATTATGTTCACATTTAAAATACCATTAAGGAAACACTGAATTCTTGGAGAATAAATATAATCTCAACAGAGATACAGTTGATACCCATGCTGGTCATATTTAAAAAAGCTTTTAAAATCTAGATATCTCTCCAAGGCTGGGATGATGGGTCCTGCATGTTTGACTAGTTTTTACTGGTTGATTTTCTTCCAGATTTGGGTTTTTTAAAAGTTATATTTTATGACCTTCTTTTAATACATACTATCCTAAGTGGTTGTCTTATGTTTTTCTAAATAACCAAGAAAATATTTAATATCAAATGTTTTACTCGCATGTAATACCATATATAGACCTGTTGCACCCCACAAATAATAGAAGTACATATTAAGAAAAGCTATCAGGCAAAAAAGGAGCTTTATATTCTATCCAGGAACTGAAAAGATTAAAGAAGGAATAGGCAACCTGCCTTGCTTAAGACATTTTAACACAGCTTGTAACATTCACTATCATTATTGTCTGTATCAAGGAATTCTGAGAATTATAATCAAAATCTTTGGAAAGCATCAAATTGTTGCTTGGGATTGTATAAGCTTCCATAAAATAAATATAAAGGTTCATTTCCATGATCACAGTTAATGACAATTCCCAAGAGAAGGGATAGAGACAGCACAGTATTGGATAGACTATATGCTACTGGACAAGAAAATGCAACTGGGAATATTTTCACATCTGGAGCATCCCGTGTTGTATAATCAATTTGCAAGCAAATTTCTGCAACATATCATTTTATCATTTTTGCTTCATCCATCTTTGTCTTCTCAAATAAAAGGCTGAAAGCTTGTGTCTGTAATGACACCACTGGACATTTGATTACAGCCCTCAAAGCACCCACAATTTATTTTTAAGACTGAAGTGTAGTTACTCCAGAAAAGAAGTATCCTGCTGAATAAAGGATGAAGAGTGATTAGATGACTGGGAGAAATGAATAAATTGGTGATTCAGATAAGTCTCCTTTCCTAGCATTAAAGTATAATGTAGTCTTGCAACTTAATACAGCCATTAAATGAGCCTACATAATATTGGGTAACTAATAATTTTCTTTGGAACTGAGCTACACATAGAAAAACACTTTTCTTTTTACTTTCTTATGCAAATACATTCTTGAGCAGTGGATAAAAAAAAGCAAATTGGCTCGGTTTGCATTCATTGCAACTGGGTGTAGGATTAAAATTCAGAACTTACAAACTCTGAAGGCAGGAACAGAACTCCTAGTTCATATGATCGGATCATCAGCTGGGTGCCATTTTTCTCAAAAGCTCCCCAAGCAGCCTTGGAAAGATTGGCACTAAACAGGCATAAACAAAAAGGAGAAGAAAAAACTTCTGTTTGTGCACAGAATGCAAGAATTTGGAGAAAAAATAGGGGGAAAAACTCATATAGGCGGTCCTTGACTTAAGACCATTTGTTTGGAACTGAAAGAAGGGACTCACAACCTGTGCCTGAAATTATGGCTATTGTAGCAAATTTTGTGATCAAAATTTGGGCGCTTGGCAGTCTACTTGCATTT
Organism: Pantherophis guttatus; assembly: GCF_059756535.1. Classification (NCBI taxonomy): domain Eukaryota; kingdom Metazoa; phylum Chordata; class Lepidosauria; order Squamata; family Colubridae; genus Pantherophis; species Pantherophis guttatus. The sequence goes on from NC_142063.1 coordinate 47,038,933, forward strand.
ATGATCACAAGGATGCTTCAACTCCCTCAACCACAGTGGCATTCCTTGATGATAGAGACAGTGCTGGGATAGAACTAGAGGCCTGGGACCTTCAGCAGCTGCCACTTCTGTTTCAGTCTCAGTGCAGCCTCTATTAGTAACCACATCATGGCCAGCCACCTCAGTGCAAATCCCTAGCCCCCCTCCACATTCTGCAGTCTGCTGTGCCCAGCTGATCTTCATATTCCTCCCATTGCTGACAAGGTGCACCCACTTGCAGGCTGTGCCAGCCCTTCTTCCCAGGCCTCTTGCATTGTTCTCCAAACTGTGCCTGACATTCTGAGCCAGATGCCAAGGAGAATTGTTGGGATTGTGGCCGCTAAGTGGTGCAGTCACATGACATCTTGCTTTATGACTGCATGACTCAGTGATGAAAATTCCAGTCCCAATTATAAGCCGAGGACTACCTGTAAAAGACTTACCTTGTCACTAGAAACCATGCAATCTTCTGGAAATCCAAGGAGACTCTCATGTAAGTTTTAATATGTGGCATTGCATGACTACGACCTGAAGTTTCAGCTGACCATTTGCTTGGGTTAAAACAAAAGAAAGGAGTCTTTTAGATTAAACCCAAGATAAGTTTTTAGATTCTAATTCCCAGGATGTGATATCCATAGCCAGAAGTATTTTATTCCTCCTTTTTAAAAACTGAATGTTACTTGAAATATTCTGATTTGGTGACTTCAAGGTGTAATGGTTAGTAGCTTCTATCTACCCCAACTAAAAAGGTTATTCCTGATGGCAGGGATAATGGGAAACATAACACATTGGAAGAATCTGGTAATACAAATAAATATTCTAATAGTTGATAGAAAAGACAAGATGCTGTTTCAGTTATAGTTTGGGTCAATTTCCTGCCACCTGACAATACTCCAGTGTTCCAAGTAGCACTAGCACTAGCACCGGCACTTGGACTTATACACTGTTTCACAGTGCTTTATAGCTCTCTCTAAGCGGTTTACAGAATCAGCATATTGCCCCCAACAATCTGGGTCCTCATTTTATCCACCTTGGAAGGATGGAAGGGTGAGTCAACATTGAGCTGGTGAGAATTGAACTGCAGCCAGCAGAAGTAGCTTGCAGTACTGCATTCTAACCACTGCGCCACTACGGCTTATAAGTATATTGGGATTTAAACTCTGAGCAGAACTATTCCACTCAGCATGGAATAGTACCAGTTTGGGGAAGGCTGATTTAGCGATCCTTACCAATCACATGCAAAGTTGTAATCTACAACAATTCCAGTAATTATATTAATAGAAAGGATTAAATAGAAACATAGAAAATATTGTACTCATGTTTTTTAGCTTCTCTTTCTCAGTTTAGCTGTTCATACTTTACACCTAAAGCAATACTTTAATGTTGAGAAGTGTAACATACACGAATGAATATACATAATTCAATAGGGATACATATGAAAAAGAAAAAAAATGTAACTTTTACTGACATGTGCATTTGTTGGCATTTGATTTCTGGACATAATTACTTTTTTGTTCTGCTATGGCTAGATTAATTATATTCAACTTGCAGCTTTTCATAAACTTAGAGGGAAGAGAAAAATAACTAATCTTTTCTATTATGGGTTGGTTTGAAATATGAGATGTCAGGTTGCATTTTTGGAAAATCGATTGATTGGCATATAACTAAGCCATTTTAAAAGGCTAATAATTACAATACACCTGAAACTCAATTTATATAATCTCTGTTTCAATTTTTATGAAGAACATTCTAAGACAAATCTAATACTAATATCTTTCTAAAACATTTTAGAAAGATAAGGCACAGTAAGTGTTTGTTTTAAAGGTTTGATTATATCTTTATTTTAAAACATAATTAACCTAATTAACCATAAAGGCAACATTTTTACTTACTGGAAATAAGAGTGTAGCCAAGGCTGCTTTTGTGCAGTTTGTATACTATATGGCAGAGAACCTCCAGCTAAAAAAGAAAGAAAAGGTTAACTATTTAATTTTGACATGTGGTCTTACAACTTTATTATCCAAGGCAGGAATATATATATTTTACCTGGATAACCTTCTAAACTCTGTCTCACATTTTCGACACTTGGATAAATCTAAACAAATAAAAGCAAATGTAATACCAGGTAGTTATAACAAATGCATTATGCATGTTATACAATTTACCAATCATCAAAATACTGCCAAGTAACAGAGCATGAGTATATACCAGTCAAGTTTGATACTGCTATTGGTTTGCTGAAAGCTCATCTGTTATGTTTTTCTGAGATTCGGCTACCATTTTCTTTTTAAAAAAATCTAACATAGAGACTAGCTTCTGGACACTTTTATGTTTATTCAAAACATGACTAAATCAGGGTGCCTGCTTTGACAAAGATTGGTTGAATCAAATACACATTTTGAAATCTGAATACTTAAAAAAGCAAAGCAGAGATTTTGTGATGAACAATGTATTTTCAATACAGATGAGCAACCAACAGATCCAGACTATATTCTTAAAATTTGATGGCAAAATAGCTGATTTTTTTGTAGTGCCAATATTTGTTCTTCATACATTTATTTCTCTATAGCAACTGTTCAGGAAGCTGGTTTCATATGTTAGGATTTTCTCCCCGTTTTAAGGGTGGAGATAGGAACAAGAACTCCCATATATATATATCAGTGTGTGTGGGCAGGTGCATTTTAACAGTAATATATTCTGTAAATAAATGTCCCACTAGCAGATGCTCTGCTGTTCTAACTTTATAAAACTTTATAAAACACTATAAATACACACACAGACACACAGACACTCTCTCACACATGTCCAGACCCGCATATATGTATGTATCAAGCGGCCAATACCAGATGGATAGGAATTTCATTTGGAGGAGTCTTCAAATTGCTTCCTAAACTCCCCAAACTTTCTCTAAATTCTGAACACAGCCATTTGGACTGATCAACTCCCATTGATCCAATACTTGAGAATTGTCCTATTATAGGCCAAGAATCTTGATCAGGTATTTTTCTTGCATGTTCCTTCAGAAGCTGTTTGGGGTAAAAAACAGAAACAACACTAATAAAGTATTAACACTGTATCACTTTCAATTATTCAATTAAGTAGCAGATGAGACACAAATGATCATTTATGAAGACACTGCTCCTTAATTAGTTGCATATGTTCAATATTTTATCCAACAGTACAGACTGCAATTATTGCAGACATTTGTGCTGAAATCTTACTTTCCTGAATATCTTCCAGATACGTTAAGCTTTAACTCTTATATTAGTGAGCCAGCATTATGGCAGACGCAGGCTAACATATCCACTGTTATTAGTGGGAAAACCAGCATTCAATTTCTACATAAAACCAATTAAGTTTCCAGTCCCTTTGTAAACTGAAGGACAATGAATTGAAACCACCAATTGTTGCAGCAATCCAAATACACTTTTTTGGCATAAATTTCTGAATTACCTAACAATAACAACAACAATACAGGGTTGCCTAATTGGAACAATTCAAGATGGCATACAGCCTGTAAAAAACATTTATCAGTTGACTGACCATTATTTTTATCAAATTCTAACCTTGCCTGCAGAGACTGCAAAAGTAAGCCTAAATCTCTTATGAATCTGCTAATTAAATAATGTATAATGTAATGTACGTATAATGCTGGGAAAAATGAAAGGAACAGAAAAAAAGGACAAACAGCAGCAGAGTGAATGAATCCAGTTATAGTGGTAGTGGGCTCACTGTTGAAACACCTGAAAGGTCAGTTGGGGACAGATCGTCCAATTCATTTATCAAATTTGTATAGTCATCTATTTCCCCAAAAGTGACTCTGGGTGGTGTACAACGATGGGATAAGAACCACACATAAAAATCTACAAATATAGAAACCTCAAAGTGCAAAAATACAAACTGGTCACTGCAGCAATGGAGCCATCTAAATGTATTTCTGGTCCCTTGGGAACCCCAGGCCTGATAAATGTAAACTGGTCTTGAGGGTCTTCTGGAATATAAAAAAGGAAGCAGCTAATCTAATTTTAGGGGAAATCATGTTTCATGTATTCGTAGCATGCAATGAAGGTCTTTAAAGGTTAAAACCAGCATCCTGAATTGCATTTTGAAACAAAATGGAAACCAATGCAGTTTGCGGAGTAGGGGTGTAATGTGCTGTTCTAGGGATGCATATAACAGCTAGCACCTCTGGATTCTGAAGCTTTTCAATATTTTGGAAAGCAGGCCACCAAGGATTTCATTGAGTAAGTATAACTCTTTTGAATTTTAGTTCACCAGATTCTCAATCAATCCTGATCATCCAAATTTATATGGAATGAGAGTTTAATAACATGTCAATACATTGGTGATTCTTCCAAAAATTGTTACTTATCTCTATTAAAGTCTTGGCAATTATTCAGCTTGGTATCAGTTGTATATCAGATTCTCATGCTCATGAAAAATTAACCTTATAAAAGAATTCAAGCTTAAAAATAAATGATGAGATGTTCTATTGGAATGTATGGATGGAATCTTGAACAATTATTTTAGAGCAATTCCTCTGTAATTATTATTTTATGATTTTTCTCAACTTCAGATGGAAGTTCTGTATTCCCCAATTCTCATGAGTGGCAATATAATCAACTCAGTCATGTTTTAATATCTCAGCATGGACAAAATATTTTAACTGCTTCAAAGAAATCGGAGAAGCTATCTCTTCTGATGGAGTCCATTTATGAAACCAAGCATCAAGATATTCCATTTCACGTTTATTGAATTTGTGGAAGAATATATTTGAAAGGATATATGTTTTCTCGGTGGCAATGTAAAAAAAATTATGGCAACATTAATACATATGATTTGGTCTTGTAAATTACTGGTATTTTTTAGAACAGCATTTGTATAGCCAGCTAGATAATTAAAGATGTTAATATTATATTGAATTATGTAGAATTTGATAATTTTTGAGGAATTGTTCATTGCTCACAAAATCATTTAGAAAAATTGGAAAAGTTATTCTAGACACTAAGGACTGTATTCAAGACGTATAATTAATCCACTTTTGAATATAATTCTTGCACTAAAAATGATGCAATGCGTTTAGTTTGATACAGGATTCAAATTTTCCAGAATATGCTTTATTCTAATTTGAAATTTTCATGTTTGAAACTTGAAATATAAGTGACATGCCTAGATGGTTCATACTTTTCCACTTTTGTTTTGCTTTTGTTGTTCTGCTTTTTATTTTTGTTTATATCTGTGTATTTTTTTTTGTAACTTGAGAGTCGAAAATGCCTAACACTGAAACAAACTGGGTTTATGTGTGTATGATGTATTCTCTTAACAGTTTTTTAAAGTCTGAAGGTTATTCTATTAGAAAAGCTCCTAGCAATGAATTTTTCAACAATAACGAGTAACAAGATTACCTCTTCACCACTCACATTCCCTCCTTGAGGGAGATGGGCGGTCTAGATGGACAGTTTAGAAACATGAAAGATAAAATAAATAAATAATTTTACAAATATTTACTTGGAAATATTCCAGCTCTTCCGTAGTTCTACAAATGTTTATCAGAAATACAGGAAAAATGACAGGCATAAACATCGAGTACCTTTCTCAGTTTAAGATGACCCCAATTTTCTTTTGCATTACCTTGGTATCGACCTGGAGTTGACCCAATAAGATATACTCTGCATAAAAATATAACCACATAATGTTTGGTGTTTTCCCAAATTGCATCAAAGTACATACATTACAGCATAATTATACAGCATACAATACAGTTTATTTTAAAGTAGTTGTTTTCCCAGACTACATTACTGCTTATTAAAAAACCTAGACACATCTTCACAAAAAGCTTCTACCCAGAGTCTAACTTAAATTGCTGAACATACGAACAAAATGCTTTTCAAAATAAATACTGACATTACCTTTAGTAACCAACTTACATAAATGCATCTTCAATGCCGTAACCTACTTCAATGAATTTTATTGTTTAAAAATTGTTTATATTGAAACACATTATTTTTATAACTATAATGAACACTGGAGAGAAATTGTTTAATGTAAGCATACATTGAATTATATACCTTGTCTCTGAAAGATCATGTTGCTTAATTATTTCAACCCACTCCATCAGACTAGCCGATTTATAAGATATCAAATAGCTGATGAGATCTGATTTAAAATTTGTATGAGATTCACCATCAGACTCAGCACTCCCAGGAGGCAATCTTGGATACAAAGGACTTAGCCATATTCTAAAATATTAAAAGGTAAAGCAATAAAATAGCATTAACAAATATTAAAAAGTTTAAAAAGAAACACATTCACTTTGTTTTTTGCAAAGCAAAGTTAAACTCAGTTATGACATCCTTCATATTCTATCAAACTTGAGTTATGAACATTTACTGTGTCTTGAAATCATACAGATAGACCTTGATTTACAACCAGACATTTAATGCCCATTAGAAGTTACAGTGGTTGCAGAAAGTGTTTTATTACCTGTAAAGTCCTCTGGTCATTGTAAAATGTTCTTCTGCCTCCCTCCCACATCACGTGATTCTCCCTCCCATGTGATAATAATCTGGGTGATTAGCAATCTGTTTCCACTTTTGACCAATTGGCAATGCCCCATGATCATGTGATTGCCATTTGCAATTTTTTCTGATAGCTTCCCCAGAAAGTCTGTGGGGAAGCCAGTACAGATGGTTGCCAGCTGCTGCCACCTGCCAAGAGGGCTTCTTCTCATCTCTGTGGGCTGACTGAAATTGCTACCTGCTGAGGGAAACTGAATTCCTTCAATGGAGTAAAGAAATGGAGTTCAGATCCTGATGATTTAAGCTCTATTCCTCCACCCCATCAAAGAAGTTCCCTTCCACACGTAGAGAAAAACTGACATCCTCCCACAGAGTGCAGAAACAGAGCTCAAATTTGCACCCCACGGAAAGAGCTCCCTTCAATGTACAGAAGAGAGCTGACATCCTTAGGGAGGCAGCTCTTTCAGCCAGCCCCTAGGTATAAGATGGAACTGAAATCCAAGCACGATTTTCAGCTCCTGAGCAGAGTAGCAGCGTGGTAAGGTAAGGAGTGCAGAGTGCCTCAGGTAGGCGACGGAGGCCAGGTGCAGGCCCACACAAGTATCTCTTCACTTGGGATAAAAATCCTGCTTGGATTTTGGCAAGGAGGATTTTCAGTTCCTGAGTGGAGTCTCCCAGTGTGTTCCCCTCCCATCCTGTGCTCCTAATCTGGGACTCCATCTGTTTAACAATCTGTGTGTGTCTCCTTAACAACCAGAACCTGGAGTGCCAGGATTGCATTCAATGAGCAAACCAGTCATGTGGGTAGTCATGTGACATTCTGCCTAACTCTCATTTTACTCAGCGACCAAGATTCCGGCCCTGATAGTGGTAGTTAAATGAGGGCTGCCTATATTGTGTAAAAAAAAAAAAAAAAGTATAAATATTCAAAGACACCTTAACAGGAAATATTATTCAGTATTTCTTCATTTCCTTCAGTTATATAAAGGAAATGGCTTCTGTTATACTAATGGATCCCCAACCTATTTGCAAATACATCTGGGCTTTTTATAAACCTTTTCCCACCATGTTGAGTACTCTATCACTGTGTGAAGAAAGAAAAGGAAGTCTGTAAATGTGTTGCTCCTATGTAAGTGTTAAAGAGGAAGAATAAGGAGCAAATGAAGATTCACAAAAACCCAGGTATCACTAAACAGAGCATGGCAAGAGTAGTAAGGTGCTTAATAATTTTTTAAGTTTCCTCATTCATAATTTATCTCTGTAAAGGAAAGACAGACATATGGACACTTAGAAGTTCAGGACAGTCTGACCCAAGCAACTTTCATTAAGTCAATCATAGGATATTAAAGCAACAGCCCTGAATTGTATTGTTTATACTGATGAATGAAATGGGGCATGTAGATGGCCAAATAGCTAGTATGTAGAAAATAGCCAAATATTTTCTGTCATTTTCTCTCTAAAAGCGAACATTCTATATTCAGGAAATACTCTTTATCCTGAATAAAAAGTTTTTTTTATCTTTCTGAGTTGTATGAGAAATAGAGCAAAGCACTACCTTCTCATCAATTATTTATTTTATTTATTTATTTATTAAATTTATATACCGCCCTATTCCTAAGGGACTCAGGGCGGTGAACAGCGAACGATAAAAATACATGTAATACAAACGTTAATAAAAAATCAATTAAAATATACTAAACACTCTGGTCCTAGATAATTCAAGACATCCCAGTTTAAAATAAAATCAAAAAGCAATATAAAGGGAAAAGTTAGGCCAGGCCGGCCTGCTGAAACAGGAATGTTTTGAGGGCACGGCGGAAAGTGCGCAGATCCGGAATCTTCTGTATCTCTGGGGGGAGCTCGTTCCAGATGGTGGGTGCTCCCACAGAAAAGGCTCTCCCCCTGGGGGCCGCCAGTCGACACTGTTTGGCTGACGGCACCCTGAGAAGCCCCTCTCTATGGGAGCGTACTGGGCGGTGAGAGGCTATTGGTGGCAGAAGGCGGTCTCGTAAGTACCCCGGTCCTAAGCCATGGAGCGCTCTAAAGGTGGTAACTAAGACCTTGAAGCGCACCCGGAAGACCACAGGGAGCCAGTGCAGCTCGCGCAGGAGGGGAGCCACATGGGAGCGCCATGCTGCTCCCATAACTACCCGCGCGGCCGCATTCTGGACCAGCTGGAGAATATATTTTTCTATGAGCTGTAGAGAACTCATAGAATCCAGCACCACCCTGGAAATTATGCAGTAATTTAATTAGATTCACTATAATTTCAGAAGTCATCTATATGATGCAAGACCATTTATTTTGAAATGCTTCTTTCTGGGTAACATTATTAAATATTGTTTATGATTCTTTAGTTGATAAAAAATAGGATTTATTACAGATACTGCTTTTTAAATCTGCAGGACCAGGAGATTTGCTGATATATTTTGAAATCAAACAAATCAAATCAGTAAAATCCAATAAGATATTGCATTTAAGATGTGGGGGCGGGAGCAAGACCAGGAAGACCCAGATGCACAACCACCCACAGTGAAAGTTCACTCGGTGATTTTGGCCAGTTGCTCTCTTTCAGTTCAGTTATGGGATTGCTTTTGTGGGAAAAACTGGAAGAAGTGGTATTATGTAAACTGCCTTGAACACTGGAAGAAATAACTAATATATAAACCAGAATGTGTCCTCTAAGAATAACCAATCCAATAATTGTTGTGAAGGCATTAACTGTGGCATGCAGTCATGGGCCAAAATATCAAATTATAATTTTTCTTACCCTTGTGTTTTCTGGTACCAATCATCATCAATAAGATTGGATGTATGTATCACCACTCGAAGGCCTTCTTCATAATTCAACAACATCATTTTCCTGTAAAAATAATTTAAATATCCCCAAAATAATTGCATATCAAATACTATAAAAATTAAAAAAGGCCAAGGCCAAAAATGAAGAGCACATTTACATAAGACTGCAATACAGCTATAAAAGAGTTGCAATGATATTGATCCATTTGAGTCGCTAAAATTTTCCTTCAAGAGTGATATTTCCTAAATGTAGATCCTAATTACCAACTGCCATTATATTGAACAATCTGAATATATTATAACATGTACTTCATTCACTGTATGCTACATGGTGCATAGAAGGCTTATACAACGTTACAATACCATTTTAGTGCTCTTGCAGTATTATAAATGGCTCTAAAATTAGGATTTTGTAATTCTTAGTTAATGACAAGTATTATGCTGGGTCTATTGGCTATAGTGGGGGCCTGTCTAAAGCCTTAGTTTTGCTTTAAAACTCATATTGATTATTTGAAGAATCAATTACACATATATAAATTTCAGGGACTCTAATCTCTCCATTAAAAGATTTTAGCTTCCTGGAGAATAGGGCTTTCAAATAATTGACTAATGTATTGTCTATGAATTCTCCATTGATATAATTCCATCATTTATTTTTAAAGACATTTTATAAAAGCATTTGTCATTTTAAATAGTTAGTCTAATTTCAACAGTGTGCATTTAATATATTCCATTTTAAAATGTACCCTGATATGCGATTATTTCCACAATTTGAAATGTGATTCTGCTATGGCCACCCACTTAAAAAATTGCTAAGTAAATCTAATAGTCACATGCTCTTTTTGTAAGCTTGTTTTTGTGAACACTTAAAAAAGTAATTAAATCACCATAGATTCTAAATAGAAAATGTCCGATATTGTCCTGATGTTTTCCTCCAAACAGTTAGGTTGCCTTAGAAACTGGCACCTGAGAATCAAAATGTTCTGAAATAAAAATATACCTAGTCATATAACTGACTCACTGCATGATTATACATGGTTCTGCTAGTGTTATAAATATTTATAGTTTAGAAATTAAAGCAGAAACTTCATTAGAGTATGCTTCATATGCTGCAAAATACAGCAAACAGTAAAGCCTAAAATAATAATAAAACAATACTATCTGGGAAAATTGTTTTAGAAAATATTAATTACCAACTTGTAACAAAATATGCAGCAACCGTACAAATTTTATTTTAACAACACCTAATTTTCCTTCAAATTTGGCAGGCACTCACCCTTTTAATGTTCTGAAGAGCACTTAAGGTTTGGCTTTTCTCCTAAGCACTGGGATAGGATGGGTTTTTTTTTCTTTTAACAACCCTGTAATTCCTTGCATCGGGGTGAAGTTGGGGCAACTGAATGAAGCTGAGCATTTACTGGCCAGATTCCCTCCCTTACGCCTACGTGGAGTTCACACCAGATATTTTCTCTTCACGCCGAGGGAGAAATATCTGCTGCTACCTAAGATCGAACTCACAGCTTCCCAATTGTGAGGTGAGAGCTCCACCTCTGGGCCACCATGCCACTCGGGATAGGATGAGATGAAATTGTGGGCTGCATGTGAAAGTTTAGCTATGGTGCCAGATTTTGATTTGGTTTAACTGCATCCCCATAGTCATGTGATCGAAATTTGAGAGCTTGGCAATTGGCATGTATTTATGACAGTTGCACTCTCCCAGAGTCATGTAATCATCATTTGTAACCTTCCCAATGGCATTCAACAAGCAAAGTCAATGGGGTAAATCAGATTTGCTTAATGACCACAGAATTCACTTAACAACTGAAGTGAGTTGTTTAACTGTGGCAAAAAATCTTGTAAAATGGAGCAAAACTCACTTAACTGCCTTACCTAGCAATGGAAATTTTGGGCTCAACTGTGGTCGTATGTCAAGAACTACCTTACCTATAATAAATGTTTTAAGTAAATAAAAAAATAAACATGAATATCACTAGGCTTTACTTAACAAAAAGGAATTTGTTTGCTAAATTTAATCCCTCAAAACATATTTTATTATACAAACTCTTTATCTGGTGAATATTGTTAGAAGTCATAGTACCACGTAGAGAATATAAAATTGTGAATCCTAGTCAGTAATGTCTGTGGACCAATGTATAAAGATGACAGAATAGGTCTTATACACTTCACAAACTATTTGTAAAAAGTGCTTTGGATCTTGCAAAAGTGGATCACCACTCTGCTATTCATTAAAACAAACCCATCCTTTTCAGGCTTTTGTGAACGCCTGAGAAGAAAACCCATTTTTAAAACAAAACCCACTCATTAAAGCCCTTCTTCTGATACATTTTCAAAGTATCCATGGTTGTAAGACCCTGTATGTAACTGTATGTACAAATGTAACTGGGCCCCAGGTGTGTTGTGGCCCACCAGCAGCCAGCAGAGCTGGTGGCAGACTCAGACAGTGAGGAGGTTGGGAACATGGGGCCAGTCCTGGAGTTGGGGAAGGCTCTGATGAGTGCTCTGCATCAGAGGCAGAGACGGGGCCAGGATCATCCGATAGTTATCAGCTGCCTTCGGAGTCGGATATCAGTGTGGCAGAAGAACAGCTGGAGCCTGTTCCAGATGTGCGCATGCGCAGAGCTGTCAGGAGAAGAGAACAGCTAAGGAACAAGGGCCGACTCGGGAGTAAAACAGAGGTGAACAGTGAATGGCCCCTCCCATAGGGAATAAAGAGGAGCGAAGGGGAGGGGAATTTGCAAGAGACAATTAGTTCAATTCATTAGGGTGAAGATCTGTTCCTGGCTTCTTGCCAAGTAATTGCTGCTACAGCATGGCGTTTGGAAGATATTGGCTTGGCAACTCTACAAGCCTGATGAAGGTCTGCAGTTGTGAAATCTCATGAAAGACTGTTTGCCGGGACTTTGCTGGAGAGGAATTCCCTTTAACCTAAATAAAAGAGGTTTTATCGGGACGAGGAGTCTGCTTCATGATCTTGGGAGGCCTAGGTTAGAACAGGGTGCATCTGACACAAAGCACATCAAAATTAAAATGCATCTGAAGACAATCTATGAGCGTGAATTATTTTATATAAACCATTATTATAATTGACATACTAGTTTCAACACTAAAAGAGTTGAGATTTATAAGATTGAACCTTTTATTATAAGCCCATCACCTTATAATAAAGCATTTTCCTTTCCAGGAGAAAGGAATATATTGATCCCATATATTGATAACACTCTCAAGCAACCTTCACCAAGTGTAGCTAGTTCTGAGAATTCTGGAAGGGGAATGCTAAATGAATTAGGTTTATTAATTCAAAGAGCACTCAGTTTACCCTAAAACAATATTTTGTAAAGCAAAAGAGGTGGAGAAAACTAATAGTGAGGAGAGATAATTGGTATACCAAGATAATTGGCATTTTATTTGTATTTTCTCAGTACTCAAACACAACAACATGATTGTAATTATTTCTACAATCACAGTGGCATTTATCAAAGTAATATAATTACTGCAAGATATTTCTATAGCAGACATTCAGCATTTATGATAAATTACTTACGTGTGGTGGGTTCCAAAGGCAATATCCAATTTTGCCTACAATAAGAACATTGTTTAAAAATATTTTTTTCAGTATATGGCACCTGTCATTATATGGAAACAATAGTAAAAATACTTTTTTTTGCTTTATATTGATGCACTCTGGTGGCTGCTGCACAAACTGCACATTAGACCTCTTATAACTAATACTACACGATATAATCTTTGATTTAAAGATACTTCACAGATCATAAACAATAAATCGTTGCACATTTGTTTTAAATTTCTCAGATTGTATCTCAACGCCATTGTCATCCAGATGAGCTGAAGCTGCAATTTCCAATGTTCCCAGTAAACATAGTCATATATACTGGGAATTTTGAAAATTACAGTCCTAATATAGACAAATAAAATGCCAGGTTAGGGAAGGTTTAAGTAGAACATTATGTTTATACATACATGTTCATATACAGTCAGGTCCAGAAATATTGGGACATCGACACAATTCTAACATCTTTGGCTCTATGCACCACCACAATGGAGTTGGAATGAAACAAACACAATGTGCGTTAACTGCAGACTGTCAGCTTTAATTTGAGGGTATGTATATCCAACTCAGGTGAACGGTGTAGGACTTACAGCAGTTTGTATATGTGCCTCCCACTTGTTAAGGGACCAAAAGTAATGGGATAATATATATATATTGACAAATACACACACACACACACACACACATGTTCATATATATTCATCTATCTATCTATCTATCTATCTATCTATCTATCTATCTATCTATCAGAATTCTTTATTGGCCAAGTGTGATTGGACACACAAGGAATTTGTCTTTGGTGTATGCTCTCCATGTACATAAAAAGAAAAGATACATACACACACACACATATTTGTTTTCTGAGGTTTTCGCGGGTCTTTGTATGTAGGTCTTTGGTTTTTCGGGTTTTCTCCCGCGTAACATTGGGAGTGTCTTGCCGACGTTTCAACGAAGTCTCATTCGTCATCTTCAGGCTGGTGTTTTCGGCTTCGTGCTTCTAGGAGCAATGTTCACACAAAGCTGCGATCATACATTGCTCCTAGAAGCACGAAGCCGAAAACACCAGCCTGAAGATGACGAATGAGACTTTGTCGAAATGTCGCCAAGACACTCCCAATTTTACGCGGGAGGAAACCCGAAAAACCAAAGACCTACATACACACACACGCACACACACACACACATATATATACACACACACGTACATATGTTAATTTTTTAGGAAACAGAAGTAATAACAGCTTTACATGATCACATTAATACACAGAAAAAAAGTTGAACATGAAAACATTGGAGGGGGTAAGTTTTTGAGCATGCTTGCTAGATGATGAATTTATAGTATCAGGTTAGAGTACTACAGGTAGTCCTTGACTTACAACAGTTCATTTAGTGACCATTCAAAGTTACAATGGCACTGAAAAAAGAGACTTCTGTTTTTCACAATTATGACCATTGCAGCATCCCCAAGACCACACGATCAAAATTCAGACGCTTGCCAACTGATTCATATTTTTGACAATTTTAGTGTCCTGGGGTCATGCAATCCCCTTTTGTGACCTTCTGACAAGCAAAGTCAATTGGGAAGCCAAATTCACTTAACCATGTTCCTAACTTAACAACTGTAGTGATTCACTTAACAACGGTGGCCAGAAAAGTCGTAAAATGGGGCAAAATTCACTTAACAATTGAAATTTTGGGCTCAATTGTGGTTGTAAGTTGAGGGCTACCTGTGTATACTTTTGGTTAATGTCGTGATAATAAAAGTGATTACCTGGCATAAACGAACATTTTTATAAGGGTGAGCATCTTCATGTAGCTCAGCCTTGGATTCTCGCTTCTCTCCATGGACTATTAATAAAGGTTTGTCCCTAAGTTTAAATATATATATATATATATAAATTCACTTGCACAAGCTTCTAATTATTATTTATTTGAAACAGCTTAATTGTCTTAAAATTATTTTGAGCTACATTCTCAAGGATAATTATGAAATGTTTTATTCACACTTTTTTCCCTTCCACCTTAAAAATGTAACCTGCATTCACAGCAGCATGGGAAGGTCAACTTTATCTTCCCACTTCCAAAAACGATAGCCTCTAACATTGTATAATTAGGTAGTTATTCCTGGAAAGCAAATGCAAGTATGAAGAAAGCTCTTATGCACTGCAAGCACAAAATAAGGTAGGGTATCCTCCCTTTCCCACAAGGATTCTGAAAGAAATTTGTAACCACACTTCAGTTTCCCTTCCATTTGTCTTCATCCCCACCTTCATATATGTGATGACTTAAGGAGGACAGCACAATTCAGCACCACACAATGTAAAGAAGATTGGTAGGAAAAATTAAAGAGGATAAAAATGAACAGATGTATTTCCTTATAGAATTCAGGGGGATTCTATGTATTTTATGTGTTTTATTCTGTGCCTGTTCACCGCCCTGAGTCCTTCGGGAGTAGGGCAGTATACAAATTAAATAAAATGAAAAATGAAATGAAAATGAGGGAAAAGAGGTTGCCTTTTCTATGTATTGCTCAACTTTATAAATAGACCGGAGAAACTTATTTCACAATGCATTGGGATTACATCACCAGAATTTTCAATCATATCTATCAGCCAATACTGGCTAAGATTTCTTGTATCTGAATACCTAGTAGGCATGTAGCAGACAATCTCTGGGTTATATCGCCCTTGAATAACGTAATTTGAACATGACACAAAGAGTTATGAAAATAACACCTGCCATTTTGTGCACAAGGCGCAATCCAAGAAGCCTAGAAGTCAACATAAGCTCTCTAGAACAGAATTCTTACATAAAGCAGAGACTACTGTACATGTAAATGCTACCTTTCTACCAGAAAACACCAAAAACATCTATTGCTTCAATGTGATTATTTTAAATTAATTCAGTAGATATTATCATAGTATTATCAATGAAGATTATGGATTATTTAACAAGAGAAAATATTTTTATAAATACAACGGAAACATGTTATATTTTTAAATAAAAGTTATGTTAAGAATTAAAGTTCTTCAGTGCAAAACTATGTTTTCTCTTTGTTTTCTCTAAAGAGTGACATCTTCTAATGAAAGATCGATACTGTTGCTATATCCTTAAACTAATTTCTCTTATCCAATGTAGCAAATAACACAATCTCACAATACTATCCACAACAGTAAATTTAGCACAGATGAATTAGAAATACAAAATGGAAGCTGAAATTAAATATTGATACTCTTTTATGTACCTGAATTCCTTTGGATATTGTTGGACCAGCCATTCCACATCTATACAATAATTAAACTTTGTCATGGGGAAAAAACAAAAATAGTTTTTAGAAATCAAAAGGGAAGGGAATGCAATATTATGCCTATGAATGATAGCAGGTTAGAAGTTGTACCTATATTTATACAGATTTGTATGCTGCCTTATCCATAAAACACAAACATTATAATATATTAGAAAATTAACAAATGCCATTCTATACAATGTAAATACAGTTGCAAAATTTAAGCCAGGATTTTGGTAGATCATAGTTTCTCCTAATTGAGCCTAATTACACACATTCTATTAATTTATGCATGGATATTCTCTCAAGAATAAACAGCTAATTAAGCAAGCAATTTTCCAAACTGTTGGTCCCAACTTATATTACTTAACAGCAAGTGTGATAAATCTGGCTGTATTTTTAATGTACAATCTTGATTTGCTGGAGAATAATAAATCTGGTTTCCTAAGAAAATTTAAAAACATATGAAATATATCATAATTAGTTGGTTAAACTTTTGTACCCAGAGATCCTGACAAGCACCATAGAGCGGGACTACAATAGTAGTTCTTAAGTTAAAACATTACATATGTTGACTTATCCCCCCCGGATAATAGATTTCTAATGAACATGTAACTAAATTCATAAATGTATTAATATAAATTGATATGGATATTTATTCTTTAATACCATTAAAATAAAAAGTAAATCACATGCACACACAATTTCATGTCTTTTAGTACGACCACCTATTTTGTGATATTGGTCTTAATAAAATTATCATTTTACCATGGCTCTTGGGCCTTTTTAATATACAGAGCTATTTTAATTGTACATTTCCAAAAGACTATTCTGAATTTTGAGACTACCACAGAAAAAATGATCTCTATTTTATATTAAAAGGACAGTAAATAAAATGTACCTGAGCAGAAGATACAAGAGTTCCAAAAAGAGGAGATAAAATATCTGTTATAAGAAAAAAAAGATGTATTTAAGTACAGCAAGCACATCTGAAATGGTAATAATTTTTTTTAGCAATTTCAAGCAACTAATCCTAGATTTTGCCCAGATCAGGTTCATACATTACAGGAAACCCAAACCAACAAACTTGATGAGTTATACCATGACCATATAGCAGGAAAACAATGTTTAACATGCTGTGTGAGTGTAACCAGCTATTTTTATTTACATTACTTAAACCATCATTTAATATATTTTGTATATGTAATTTGCATGTTATATGCAGATATATTCAATTACAACATAAACAGCGTCCCTCACTATAGCCATCTGAAAGCAGCTAGGTCTATTTTCAACTACTGGTAATTGCAATATTCTGGTTTATCCAAATTAGGAAAAAATGTAGCTTCTTTACATTTCTTGATTTATTTAAACAAAATAAAATTGTTGGTTCAACCTAATTACAATGTTTAGTATCTTAATAAATACTTTTTTAAAAAGATGACTTACAAAAACAAGCCATCACAGATATCAAACAACATATAGCAATTCTATTATTTATTATTTTCAATTGAGTTCATTTATATTTTACAATGTGAGTCATAAAGCACAGAAAAATTTAATCTTCTGGGTCTTTTGGCCATAAATATAATTGATTGGTTGAAGCCAATTTGGTAATTATGTAAGAAATTCTTAAGCTCTTCTGGGTCAGAAGGCACATTTTGCAGAATCCACCAATTTAGCTTTTAAGAATATCTTTGGGGTCTATGTGGAGCCCAGAGGCATTGCTGAAAATGCAGACTATCATTGAGGTTTATGTTCTTCAGCATGCTAGTTTCCCATTCGTTTTTTATAAATTAATCTTTTTTTAAAAAAAATTAACAAATAGGGAGTTTGAGCAGGAGGCAAAGTTTTCCTAGGTAATGTTAGGCCTCGGGTTGTTACTGCATTACATTGCTTATATGCCAACTACAACATGTATATAATTATTTTAGGAAAAAAAAGCATCCATCACATTTTCCTTTTTTTGCCTTTGATATTGCTTACCTTTTATATGAAGGGCTCCAGAATTGTACTTTGACTTAATTCCTTTGACTTTAGTGAGGAAGAATCTGAAAGGGTTCTGCCCATTCAACAGATCCCATGTGTCCTGCACTTCAGATGGCTCTGCAGACTTGTGACTTGATGAAATCTTACAGGATGTCGGTAGCTCCGTGGACGTACCACTCTCTGCTTTTCTGACTGTAGTTATTGCATCTCTATTTCCACTTGAGGTTTTAAGATCCTCATCTTCACTACTGGAAAGACACCAGCCAAAGTCTTCCCGGGAAAATTTCTGATCTGAAGCCGCCTCCTGTGGAAAGTTTCCAGCTACATATTTCAGAGGAGACATTTTTCTCTTTTGAGCAGCTTTCCTTGCCTCTGAGCGAGAGTGGCCACTCTTTTTACTTTCCTGGCCTGTCTGCTTCACAGAGGTAGAAGGCTTCTCAGAATCAGCTAACTCATCTTCACTACTGGACAATGTCCATTTCCCATGCTGACTTTCCTGAGACATGATACTCTATATATCAAGGAGAAAAAAAGGGGACAGATCTCCAGGAAAATCCAAAGGAATGAGGAAACTTACTACTCCCACCTTCTCATAGTGCAGAAGCCCCTTCGGTCAATTAGCTCTCATGCTGTGCCTTCAGCTTTCACACATTCCCATTCAGGGGCACCCAAAGAGAATTCAGCTGTATTTGGTTCTCTATACGCTCCCTGCCCTCCCTTCCTACATAAGTGTGTAGCAGGCAAACTCGTTTTTTATCCTTATAAAAAAGGATATAAAACAAGTTAATAAAATACGCTGGGCAGGAGACAGTACATGAGGATAATTCAATGTTCCGAATTTAGTGGCTGTAAATCGTTCCCCACTTCTATATACTTAAATCCATCGCGAGCCACGTCGTAACAGCGAGCGGAAAATGATCGCGGGGACTTGTTCATATAAGAGAGAAGGAAGGGAAGCGCTGCCCACTAGAAGTCAAACCTGAACAAGCATTAATGTGGAAGAAAAGAAACAGAAAATTCACTCCCCAAAACACCCCAGGAGGGAATTTCTTCCTCGCTGGTGGCTTCTGCGAGTGAACTGAAGTCTAGCAGCGAAACAGCTTAAATTAAAAACAGAAAAAGCCGCTCTAGGGAGACAAACTTCCTCTTCCGGGTAAAGCGTCCTCCCCCCCCACCTTGATTGACATCCCCGTCGCTACCAATGATTGGGCCGTTTATCAAGAACTAAGTACAGAGGTCTTCAAACTTGGCAGCTTTAAAACTTGTGGACTTCAACTCCCAGAATTCTCCAGCTAGCTATGGAGAATTTTGGGAGTTGAAGTCCACAAGTCTTAAAGCTGCCCAGTTTGAAGACCCTCTGCACTAAGACTACGAACTATCAGTTTGTTCCCGCCCGATGCCTCCAATGGGACTTTCTCACGCATTTTGATCGCCAGGAGGAAGTTGAGGGAGGGCGTCGCTCCGTTGCTAAGGGAAGCTTCATTGAGAGTTGGCGGTGCTTCTGCTGTTGGCAATGTGCGCGGCTCCTAAAGAAGCGGCGAAATCCAAAGACTGCCCAACCGAGAAGTACCGCAAGAAGCGATGGGTTAAAGTAGGTAGTTTAAATGGGACTTTTATTATCATCGATGTCCCTGTATTTTCTCGTCTCGTCTGAAAAATCCCCCAACTGCTAAAGACCCCCAACCCCACCAATGCAACCTGCGAAGGATTTATTTATTTATTTGTTTGTTTGTTTATTGGTTCGATTTATATGCCGCCCTTCTCCAGAGACTCAGGGCGGCTTACAATGCGTCAAGCAATAGCCTTCATGCTTTTGTATATACCTGCTTAGTAGGGCTTTCGCCCCCGCCCCCAAGCGGTGTTCTTTTTTATACAAAGTCAGCTTATTGCCCCCACAATCCGGGTCCTCATTTTACCTACCTCGAAAGGATGGAAGGCTGAGTCAACCTTGAGCCTGGTGAGATTTGAACTTGCAGTAATTGCAGGCAGCTGGTGCTACTTAACAGCACTTTAGTCTGCTGCGCCACCAAGGCTCTTCAATGAAGAATGTATCTTCAGAATACATTCCAAGGAAACGCTGAGGGTGGGTGAGTGGGAGCTTTCCCCAAATACATGTCAAAATACAACTTTATCTTGTGTGCCGGTTGTGTCCTTTTCTGGATTGGGAGGGAACTGCCTTTATTGCTAACGGAGTGGATCCTGCAATGCACAATCCACTTTCCAACCTTACAAGAATATCCAGAAACTTCAGCTGGTCCAGAATGCAGCAGGATAGGCAGTTATGGGTGCTGCTTAGCATGCCCTTAACCTCCCAGTATGTTTCCCCTTTACTTGTCCCAGCTTCTGCCAACCTAGCAGTTCGAAAGCATGTAAAAATGCAAGTAGAAAAATAGGGACCACCTTTGGTGGGAAGGTAACAGCGTTCCGTGCGTCTTGACAAGACTCGGTGGTTTAGAGGTGGAGCTCTTGCCTCAAAATCAGGAGGTTGTGAGTTTGATCCTAGGTAGAGGCAGATGTAGGGTCTTCTGTTTGGGCAGGGGATTGGACTCGATGACCTGCAAGGTCCCTTCCTACTCTATTAATCTGTTGGCATTTAGTCATGCCGGCCACATGACCATGGAGACGTCTTCGGACAGCGCTGGTTCTTTGGCTTTGAAATGGAGATGAGCATCGCCCCCTAGAGTTGGGAACGACTAGCACATATGTGTGAGGGGAACCTTTACTTTTATCTTTTATGTTTCCAAGTGCAATACGAACTGCTGGTTCTCCCTTGGAAAGCCTAATGTGGAGCAGGAGTAGATAAATTGTGGGACTGTCTTTCCCCAGTTGCATGTATTTTTGCCTGCTCCATCAAATCCACTAAGAGAGGCGTGTTTGAAAGATGTGGCCAAAAGTATGCCAACTGTGTCAGATTAACAGATTATAACAGAGTAGGAAGGGACCTTGGAGGTTTTCTAGTCTAACCCCTCTGCTCAAGCAGCAAATCCTTAGCATTTTGTGGTTTTCCAATCTCTTCTTAAAAACCTCCAGTGATGGAGTGCCCACAACTTCTGAAGGCAAGTTTTCTTTATTAGTTTCCATCTGTTGCTTAGTGTTCTGCCTTAAGGTGCTTTGGAAAATAGCTTAACCCCTTCTTTGATGCAGATACTGGAACACTGCTATCATGTCATCCCTAGTCCTTATTTTCATTAAATTAGACATACCCAATTCCTGCAATTAGGAGGAATACATGGGAAAAAATAGGCGGAAGCCATGGGGAAAAATAGTCCCTCAAATAACAGAGCCTAAGGCATAAAAGTTCTCAGTCCACGTACTGCTGGAGCCTAGCTTGTAGGATTTTGAGCATAACTTTACTAGCATGTGAAATGAGCGCAATGGTGCAGTAGTTTGAACATTCCAGCAGTCTGTGGACCCAGAACTAACAAAAATAAAGACAGGATTTCGAAGAGGCAGAGGAACTGGAGTTCCAGAAAACCATCTACATCTGCTTCATTGACTATGCTAAAGCCTTTGATTGTGTGGATCACAACAAATTGTGGCAAGTTCTCAAAGAGATGGGAGGAGAGGAGGCGTGGCCAATGTCGCAGCAGCAAGACGGGCTCTTTAAGGTCTCTGGTTCAAAATTGGGAAAGGAGTCCAGCAAGGCTGTATACTGTCGCCCTGCCTATTTAACTTATATGCAGAGCACATCATGAGAAAGGCAGGGCTAGATGAATCAAAAGTGGGAATTAAGATTGCTGGCGGAAATGTCAACAACCTCGGATATGCAGATGATACCACTTTAATGGCAGAAAATGAAGAGGAACTAAAGAGCCTCTTGATGCGGGTGAAGGAAGAAAGTGCAAAAGTGGGCTTGAAACTCAACATTAAGAAAACTTAAAAACTTAAGATCATGGCATCCGGTCCTCTCAATTCCTGGCAAATAGATGGGGAAGAAATGGAAGTAGTGACAAATTTTATTTTCCTGGGCTCCAAGATCACCGTAGATGGGGACTACAGCCAAGAAATTAAAAGACATTAAAAGCTTGTGAGGAAAACTATGGCATATCTAGACAGCATACTAAAAAGCAAAGACATCACCCTGCCAACAAAAGTGCATATAGTCAAAGCTATGGTTTTCCCAGTTGCAATGTATGCATAAGGAAGGCTGAGCACCAAAGAATTGAGGCTTTTGAACTATGGTGCTGGAGAAGACTCCTGTGAGTCCCTTGGACTGCAAGGCGATCAAACCGGTCAGTCCTAGAGGAGATCAACCCTGACTGCTCTTTAAAAGGCCAAATCCTGAAGATTAAATTCAAATACTTTGGCCACCTAATGAGAAGGAAGGACTCACTGGAGAAGAGCATAATGTTGGGAACAATTAAGGGCAAAAGAAGAAAGGGATGACAGAGAATGAGATGGCTGGATGGAGTCACTGAAGCAGTCAGCGTGAGCTTAAATGGACTCCAGGGGATGGTAGCAGACAGGAAGGCCTGGAGGAACATGGTCCATGGGGTCACGATGGGTCAGACACAACTTCGTGACTAACAACAACAGCAAGACATTAAAAGGCTTTATATATGACAACCAGCATGTTGAATTGCACCTGGAAGCCTGCTGATAGAGGTGGAGACTTTTATATAGACATAACATAATCTGCTTGTACTGCCTTTTTCTTCACCAGTTAAAGTACCGGGGTACTTACGAGACCGCCTTCTGCCACCAATAGCCTCTCACCGCCCAGTACGCTCCCATAGAGAGGGGCTTCTCAGGGTGCCGTCAGCCAAACAATGTCGACTGGTGGCCCCCAGGGGGAGAGCCTTTTCTGTGGGGGCACCCACCATCTGGAATGAGCTCCCCCCAGAGATACAGAAGATTCCGGATCTGCGCACTTTCCGCCGTGCCCTCAAAACATTCCTGTTTCAGCAGGCCGGCCTGGCCTAACTTTCCCTTTATATTGCTTTTTGATTTTATTTTAAACTGGGATGTCTTGAATTATCTAGGACCAGAATGTTTAGTATATTTTAATTGGTTTTTTATTATTAACATTTGTATTACATGTATTTTTATCGTTCGCTGTTCACCGCCCTGAGTCCCTTAGGAATAGGGCGGTATATAAATTTAATAAATAAATAAATAAATAAATAAAAGTTTCCAAATGGATTTTAAGGGCAGCCTCAAGTAGAGTGAATTGCCAGAATCCAGATGAGAGGTGACTAATGCATGAATGATTGTGAATAGGCCCCTCAGTTCAGGAATGGATACAACTGGTGCACAAAGTGGATTTGATCACAACTGCAACTGTTCCTTAAGCAGGAACAGTGAATCCAAGAAGTTCCCCGAATTGTGTATCAGTTATAATACAGGGGTATATTATTCCATTCAAAACTAATTTACAAAATCCCCAGGAATGGAAGGTCCATGAACCCACTTGGTCTTATCAGATTTGAGCTTGAGTCTGTTGTTTCAATCCAGATCAGCACAGATTCCAAGAAGTAGGACCAGACTTTGACAACATTACTTGGTTGAACAGGGGTTGAGACTGAGAACCATCATCAGTTTACTGATTTTACCTAACCCTATACTGATGTATGACTTCACCGAAGGATCTAATATCACTGCAGAGCCCTTTCTCATAATCCCAAAGCCAATAGTTGGTCCAGAAGACCTCATGATTGAGAGATCAACCAGGACAGATGCATCACCAAAGATCATTAAGTGCTGTTTATAGTACTATGTGATACCATGGGCATACACCATATGCTGAATGAACTTTAATCTGAATTAATGTACATTTTAGACATGCATTATTCCTGGAAGATGAGGATTTTTAAAGTTTTATTCTAGCCAGATAGATTGTTTATGGATTGTACTAATATTGGCATTAAATTTCAATGAAAGTTAGAATTAGATCCATTTTTCCTAGTTGTGTGGAATGTGATAATTGCTTTATGCTCACTTCCAAAAGTCTTATAATCTCTAATGTATTTTATAATTGATATCTAGAATTTAAAATAACAGAGTTTATTGGTTGTTCCCTTCAATCATTATCCAAAGATTCTGAAGTAGCTTTGGTGTGTTTTCAGGACCTGATAATTTGTTCATGGATTTCATTAACAGTTTTCTTCACAAAGTGCTTCTAGTGATCATCAGGAGGCAATTTATCATTTTTCTTTTTCTCTTTGAGTTATTTTAAAGGCATGTTGCTGCATGATTCTGTAACTAAAAGCGGCCGAGATCTTTATTTAATGAGAAATATAGCATTACTAGATTCATGTGTATTTTCTCTAACCTCTTTCATATACATTCAAAGAATATCAAAGTATTTCTGAACTGCATTCGTACTATTATCCAATTAAGGATTGCTTTGACATTTTCTTATTTTGTGACTATTTTAGCAGCTGCTGAAAAAAAAGGTATAATTTTTCGAGGAAAGATATTCAAATTGTGAATCTTCATTATAAACTCTTTTTTATTGGTCTTAAATGTTGGGATTGACAAATTCACTGCATTATTAGCTTTGTTAAAAAAGTAATCTCAAGTGTGGAAGACAACAGAGTTAGAAAGGAAGCTCAAGAGAGTAGAAAGAGGCAGGAAAAGAGGTAAATAGTTTGACACTGGACTGGCCAGTTATATCATATGTATACCCTGTGTTGGGCCATTTGTTAAACATTTGTAAGTAATTATTTTACTATGTCTAGATTATTGTCTATCTGATAAAGGCATGATCTGTTTTTGACAAACTCATGTTGGCTTCTGATTATAACTTTGCTTTTTTTTTGCACTGCTTTTTTGCCCACCCCTGGTCATTTGGTTTCTCTGTTTGGATAAGGAAATATTTCTGAAACAATAACCCACAGAACAGGGGTTGTCTAATGTATACATAGCATTATACATTAAAGACAATAAAATTTCAAATTTTAAATTGGATAGTCATAAAACCATCTTGCAAACTAACCATTTCCTTTACAAATAAATGAATTTAAAATTATGATGAAATAACTATGTTGCTTTGATGCATAAACATACACATACAATTGGGAGCAGCTTCTGAAGCAGTTACTAAGACTAAAAAGACTTTGTTGCTTTAAAAGTTTTAACATGTTATTGTATGCTCTGAAGCTCATTTTGAAGGATTTTCACAGCTCTAGTATACATCAGGATAAGTAATGGTGAGCTTTTAAAATCCTAATTATCTTTATTTTTTATTTAGGCTTTTGAGGCATGTGATGAAAACAACAAAGGATACTTAAACCGAGAAGACTATAAAGTTGCTATAGTGATGCTATTTGGCTATAAGCCCTCAAAGGTACCATTTATTTCTTATATTGAGGATTGGCTTATTGTTTCAATATCTTGAACACAAGACATTTAATAATCTCTATTAATATGAAGTTTTCAAAGAACATTTTTTTTCAGAATTATTTAAAAATATAAAACATTTGGTTCTTACTATCTTTTTGACCTATTGCAGATAGATTTTTCACTTTCCCTTGTTCTAAGCTTCAGCCTCCCAAAGTTCGTAGAATTCAGTAGGTGTACCCAGTGTAACCCTTATTATAAGCTTTTTAGTAGGGAGTAGTGGTGGGTTTCTACCAGTTCACCCCGGTTTGGGTGAACCAGTAGTGGCAGCGGTGGGAGGCTCCGCCCACCCGCCTGGACATCATTACGGATGCTGTGCGCATGTGCAGAAGCGCTGTGTGTGAGCAAGGCAAGCGCGCCTGCACTCTCACAGTTCCGAACCGGTAGCGAAGGTAAGTGAAAACCACTACTGATAGGGAGAGAACACAAACTCTATATGGCACCACAAAGAGTAAAGAGACACTTCCCTGCCTCTCAAAGGTGGAGGAAGCAATCTGGTTTACAGATCAAAAGGACTGCTTCTGTATCAAAGGTGCTTTTTTCAAAAGGCAATTGGACTGGTTTTTTCTTGACAAAAAAGAAAAAGACAACTGATGAAGCTTCTTGGATGAGAAGCGAAGCGTCTTCTTTTTCCTTAAGAAAAAAATAGTCCAGGTACCTTTTGCAAAGCACCTTTGAGACAACCTATGACCTGGATGGCTTAAAATCCCCATAGACAGACTGCTTCTGTACTTTAAAATGCCATTTAGCTTTACTGCAATATCATCTATGGTAAATTCAGATTTGTTTGGCTTTTATTCCACTGTTGTCACTATAACTATACAGGGTTTTTCCCTCTGTGTTAAATGAAAAGACAGTTATGCTGACAAATACGTTACAGTGTTGAGTGCAAATATCAGTTATCATGAGACAAATTGTGCTAAGAGAAGAATGTTCTTGCTGTGTGATTTGTGTTCACTCCTGTATATAAATTTAAAAGATTGAACATCTGACGGTTTCAGCCAATGGGAAAATGTCTTAGAATATCATGTAAGCATTTGTCTTTTACTGGACTTAAAGTCCAATCTCAGGCTAGGTTATTTTCAATTACATTGACTAGACAAAAGCTGATTAAATTCTAATATTGGGATTTCCAACTGAATCCTAGTATTGTGTAATTCATGAGCTGAGGGCTGGTTTGGAGGAGTATTGAGGTTAAAAGCGCAACTCATAGAGGGAGAAAAAAAAGCAGAAATAATTCCCAGATTCAAAAAATCAGCGTGAAGCATTGTGGTTTGGGACTAACGTGGATGGATCAGAATTCTGAGGAGGTAATGCCAAAAGCTTTTGGTGTAACAGATATTAGGACAGTGTTGGTGAACTTTTTCAGCACCGAGGGCCAAAATGGCTGCTCTTCTAGTTTCCGGTGCGCGCATACGCACCAGCCACCTGATCTTCTAGTTTCTGGCGCGCATGTGTGCAAAACTTTGTTTTTGCTCTTAATGTTGAGTTCTCATAGGATGATTGTGGGGAAAACAAGTGGATCAAAAATAAAGTGGAATAAAAATTTAATTAGATAATTATGTATTTATCCTAATAATTCTGAAGAATTGGTTTATATGTGAGCATTTAAGGGATTTTTTTTTTTGTTGATATTATTTTTTCTATTTTAGGTGGAAGTGGATTCAGTTATGGCCTCTGTGAAAGAAAATCCATTTGGTATTATATAAGCATGAAAATCTATTATTATGCACTGTTGATAAGAGCTTAATCAAAAACTAGAGAGTTTGAAAAGTTGATGTAGTTATTTTGTTAAATAGTGGAGACCCATTTTGGACATCAACTTGCAAATATTCATTTTGTTTATATTTTCATTCCATTTTATTCAGTTTGTGATAGTTTACATTAAAAATGTGGAAGGTGGAAAAATTGCATATAGGTACTGTAGTGTAATTATTGCTTCAGACTGTGAGCCAAACCTAATATTGTTAAGCAACAGGGATTCCTCTCTTTATGCTCCTCCTATATTTCCCAGATCTCTTCAATATTATTTCCTAGTGTCCTGAGCATACTGGGAAGAAGGCCGTGCAATAGTGAAGGGTAAATCTGCTCCATCAGTGGTTCTTTTCTTCATATTTCAATAAATTTCTCTGTGGTCGCACCAACCCTCTGGAATGGATTGCCTAACGGGCTCCGGACGGCCCCCGACCTCCGCAGCTTCCGCGCCGACCTAAAGACATGGCTCTTTTAGCAACTTCCCTGATCTGCCGTGGATTTTAACTTGGGGATTCGGGGATTTTAAATTGGTTTTTAATATTATGTAATCTTTATCTATTGTTGGGTTGTTTTATTGTTGTGAGCCGCCCTGAGTCCTACGGGAGAAGGGCGGCATATAAATCTGACAAATAAATAAATAATGAAATTGATTTACAAATGTTTAACTGAAGAAAATAAAGAAATAAATAAGAAAGTTGGGTTAAAAATCAATCAATCAATCAATCAAACAAACAAACAAACAAATAAATAAATGTGATGTGTGTAGGAAAAGAGCAGGCAGAGCTGGGGTGGGCAGAATTAAAAACATCATTAGTTTAGAATCCTTGCATTGTCATAAGAGATCCAAGTCCAGCCCCCCCTTGAATTCTGTTGACCCTTATCTAATGCCAATTTAGTGCTGACTGTTAGTTGACTAGATTCCTGTGTATAGGCTTGAATAGGTTGAATATGCTTCAACCTTAAAAATGGTCCTGATTATCTTTTGCCTGATAATGTGTTATTATTGTCTAATGATAGTAATTAGCACAAAAAGCTGTTATTTATATATTTTTGCCCTATATTAAATTCATGAGATTAAAATATAATTTAACTAGCAAAATAATTTTTCTTTATCTAAGATTCATTCTGAAATATCAGTCAGTTGCAATTCACTTTAGCATTGGTTACTTCATAATAGAAAAATAGTTTGCTTTAATATCCACATTAATATTGTGGATATTCTGGATATTAATATTCTGGAAATCAGAAATCTATTTGTAAATATGACATTTCTATAAATTAATAGTGGAAATAATTTTGCTAACAATTTAGTGAAACAATAATCATATGTGATGATTCTAATTGGCTGAAATAATATAATATGGAAATGAAATTACTGGTTTTGGTTCAAGATTTTAAGATGGATGGATAACAGTTCAATTCATATTTCTTGTGTGCTGCAAAATATATATGACTTCCTACTTTTATACTGATTTTATTAAAAATTTCCACCTACATTTTATTCCGTTAAAGCTAATTTTTACATTTTATTTATTTTTTAATTAAATCTTCCTACTAACTTTCACTTTCAGATTATTATAGGGGTTTTGGTCCCACCTTTCTTCTAACATGCCAGCAGGCACTTAAGTTATCTCCAAGGGAAGTGAGAACTTGTAGTAATAACTTGGAGTCAATATGTTCTTGGCATCAGAAAAAGGAATCAATTTTCCTATTTATGGTTAATTGTGATTAATAATTTTGATTTAATCACAGACCTTGCTACAATGTAGTCATGAGTAGTCTAATAATGTTTATAAGAATGTTTTAGTTTAAATTAAGAATATTCATTATATACTTGCATATTTTATAATAAAGTTAGTTTGCATTGCTATTATACATAAGTGTCTGATAAATGGTATTCTCTAGTAAATATATGAAACTTATTTTGGAAATGCTACACATGGTCAATATATTAGTATTTAGTTTATCTAAATTTATATACATATATATTTATATTTGTATACACTGTGATGCATTAATCCTGTGTACACAATGGGGAAAAAGTTGCAATGAACTTCAGTCACCTGAACCGCACAATGGGCAGCATATAAATTTTATAAATAAATAAAAAAAACTCATGAAGAAGATTACATAGACTGTATTATCCTGCTTGAATTTTATTTGTTGAAAGAATAATTATTAACTTCTGTTGATACATGCCTAACCATAGTCCTATTTTTTTAGGTTTATCACTTGAAGAATTTTTAAATCTTATGACTACAAAGAAGGTTGTACACTTTTACCATAGTGAAATAAGACGATTATTCATGTCTTTTGACAGACAATGTAAGTTTTCCCACAATGTGGAATAACTTTATTTGAGTATCTGATTGTTAAAAGTATGAAGGCTATTGCTTAATGCATTGTAAGCCGCCCTGAGTCTCCGGAGAAGGGCGGCATATATAAATCGAACTAATAAATAAATACATAAATAAAATGTTTTGCTATTTTAATTATATACTTTTTTCTGTACAGCTTAGGGCAGCATAAAAACCTTTCTCCTCCTATCATCAATATCATTACAGGGCAGTTATTTACGGCAAATTGCATTCTGGACTTGTTTGGGTGGGATTTGAGGCACTTAAAAGTAATCCATTCAAAATTACAATGACATGGAACAAGGGCAATATATGACAGGTCCTCGTAGTTGCGGTAGTCACAACACCCCCTAGGGCACCTGATTGTGATTTGGGCACTTGAGTAAGTTATGACATCACAGTTATGACATCACAGCATACCACAGTCACAAGATCATCATTTGCAACCTTCACTGCCTTCTGATAAGTAAAGTCAATGGGGAAACTGGAAAGAGGTCGCAAATGATGATCATATGACCACAGGATGCCGTGACCATGAGGGATTCACCTAACAATCACTACTGGGACTACCACAACTACTGTTATGTTGGCATGGTCACATGACATTGCATTTTATAACCACATTGCTTAGCCATGGAGTTTCCTGTCCCTATTACCACCATTAAGCAAGGACTACTTGTTCTATCTTGTGGACAGATTTGACATAATTCTCCCCAGTCTGATTTTTCAAACTCTATATTTGCCTTTAGTTAATGAGCCAGATGCTTCAGAGTTTACTAAGATTAGAAATAATATTATCCAATTAAAATGTAAAATCAGAAGGATTGTGAGAGCACCTTTTTTTTGATTAACAAATTTTATTAAGAAGCATAAGTTTACATTATTTTTTCCCAAAATATTGTGAAGCTCTTCATTTCTTGTGGATCAACAATTGCAGTTTTCAGTCTTGGTTTATGAATGTACAACTAAGCATCTTTCAACCTGTTTCCCCTTTTCTCTTTTATTTTTCAACAAGGTAAAGGATTTTTATCTTTTGAAGATTTCAAAAAAGCTTTCAGTATTGTTGCGTCAAAATTACCAGAAAGGATCATTGTTGAAGCATTCAGGTAAGATGAATTCAGTTATTTGAGATGCTCTGAAAAATTGCATGGTCTGATCTGGTCTATTGCAGTCATTGTATAGATAGTATTTCCTGCCAAATAATCAGAT
This sequence comes from Pantherophis guttatus, assembly GCF_059756535.1. Classification (NCBI taxonomy): domain Eukaryota; kingdom Metazoa; phylum Chordata; class Lepidosauria; order Squamata; family Colubridae; genus Pantherophis; species Pantherophis guttatus. The sequence continues at coordinate 47,069,794 of NC_142063.1, forward strand.
CTCTGTATTCTGTCCCTGCTCTCTTCCCCAACATGCACTAATTAATTGTACTTGTATGTACTTTGTCCTCCTCTCTTATTTTCTCAATTACCCTATTACAAACAATTTCCAAAGAGATCAAGAAGATGGTCGGTGCAAGAAGTGCAGTCATATTACTTTGGCAAAAGGTAATAGGGGCCTTTGAGAATGCTCTGGAAGTTGTCTGACAAGGTGTCACTGCAGTAACTTAAAAATCCATGCAATACTTTCAATAATATTTCAGATGCTTCCTCCCTCCTGATAGATAATTTTCTTGTAGGTTTTATTCCATCCTGATCTAAAAACACAAATAAGTCATGGATGGAGTTAGGCATCTGTTTTTCCCATACTATATAGGATGTGAGGAGGGAAGGGTTCCATTTTTTAATTTATTCTTCAGAATTCAAATGAATTGGACAGTTCCCCAGACTCACACAAGGCAGAGCTAGCTACTTAGAAGCCAATGGTTTAATTATAAAATTATTCAGTGGCCTTTCCACAGCCTTACTATTTGAAATTCTCTATTTCAGTTTTATATGATCTGTAGCATGCTTTGTCAAATCACAGCGTTTCTTTAAACAATTTTCTGGAAACAATTGTTTAATTTCATTCAAGAACAGCAGGGTTGTACATGATGTGTATAGGTAAACCTAAGTTTTAATATGTACATTGATCTTAACAGTGCATCTGGAACAGCAAAATAGACCTAAATTGGCAATATATTTGCTGAACCATGTGGTGGTGCTAAATAGCTTTTTAAAGAGAATCAGTGAAAGAAATGTAAACTATTTCACAATGCGGTACTCATCTTAGATTTTTTTTCTTGGGTATAATGCTGCTTTTTAAAATAAATTCTTAATTTTTTCATATTAACAATGACATTAACAACAACTTAGTGTACAGGTAATAATATATCTTGTGAGAAGTGAATCTTAGTTGCCATAGATCATCAAATATATTTAATCATTATAACAATGTCAATTCACCTCAGGTTTTCTTTAGTTTACCTCCTGATACAGGTTCTAAATACATATCAAAACTGTCACTACAAAATGAAGCAAAAACCACAACACTAGAATGGTACAAAAAAGGCAAACTCTTTAACTTTCTTTAACTGACAGGAGACCATAACATACTTTGTTGTTTCAGTACCTGCTTGCTGCCCTCAAATAGTCATAATGATTTTGCAAACAAAATTTGTACAGGATTCTAGTGATCTGTTCATGCATTATTTGTTCTCTCAGGAATAACTGAAATCAGTGAGGCAGGTCTTAACAAGTGTGGAGATTTTGCATTGTACTATCAAAATCCACAGGTTTCAATTTATATTCCTGTTCAAGTTTGTATCATATAATCAATTTACTGTAAATAGTGTTATGAACTCAAATGTAGCTCTGAACTGTGCCCATGGTTCTTGAGCTCTCTGAGTACATGGAATTCCCTGGTTGGATCACCCCTCAACTGCTACATTGTCAAAATTGGAATTAATTTGTGTATCTTTCCAAGAGGTCATGATGTACTTTCCTGACCTCTGGTCTATGGAATAAGGAAAAGTTGTATCTTTCCCAAGTTATTTACAAGTAGTCCTTATTACTGACTTCTCATTTAGTGACCATTCAAAGTTACAGTGGCAGTGAAAAAGGCTGGTGCTCAAGCTTGGGGCCCTTGCAGTGTCTCTGAGGTCATGTGATCATGATTTGGGTGTTTGGCAGCCGGCATGCGTTCACAATTCTCACAGCATGTTGTGCTCACATGATCACCATCTGTGACCTTCACAGTCAGCAAACACAGTCAATAGGGAAGCTGGCAGAAGTTGTAAATTGTGGTCCTGTGACATTGCACTTAACAACTGCAGTGATCTATTTAACAACCGCACTTGAAACTGATGCCTTAATTTAAGCAAGTCACTTGATGTTTCACTTTACAACCATGTGGTTTAGTAACAGAATTGCCTGTCCCAATTGCTACTTCCTTCCCTTTGGCTAGCTTACAATAAATGCCAAGATACCTTTCCAATCAGCATCTTCCTTCTCTTTGTGCTTGCCGTAAGACATAAGTGGAGAGGATTAGTAGCAATATATAAATATTTGATTTCTCTTCTTTATTTTAATAATCATAAGTATCTTGATTCCTGTAAAAGGAACCAAGATTTTACTCCTAATAATATTTGCAAAATAGAGCCAAACATAGGGTGCAAATGAGTCATTAAGCTGCAGATAAACAAGCGGCTGGACTTGGCACATTTTGTGTCCTTGTTCTCAAGCAGATATAATGGCATTGGCTTCTGCCCCTCTTCTGCTCAATGGGAGATATGTATATGCACCTTCTAAGTGGTGGTTCTCAACCTTTTCTTCACCACGGATCTCCTTTACATACCTTTTGTGGCCATGGACCCTGGCCACAGACCACCAAGACTTAACTCAAGATTTAAATCATAACATTTCTTCAAGCCTTTGAGGAGTCTTTGTGAAGACATCATTTTAATTAGCAATTTTATGATGTTGTGTGTCTCTATTTTTCTTGACTGTACACCGCCTTGAGTCCTACGGGAGAAAGGCGGTATAGAAATATAATAAATAAATAAATAAATGGCCCCCCAGGAGTCCTCAGACCACAGGTTGAGAACCACTGTTCTAGAGTGTTTGCTTTACAGCACAACAAAAATATATGTCTAGAAAGAACTCTTTCTCCTGTACATCAAATTATTTCTTCTACTGTTATCACATTGAATGAGCTGGTCTAAGCAATTCCATCCTAAGTATAGCAGCAAGGTATGCGTACTTACCTGAAAAAAGGAACCGTTACACTCAGTAGGAATTTGGGTGGAGTAAGTGTCCATGGTTTTATCCTTGATGAGCCCAGCACAAATGTCCTATCTTCCTGTGTTCAGCTATTTCATCCTTCAGTTCATCTCTATCTTGTTTTTTTCTTTTTCTTTCCTAATTCAGCTTCCTTTTCATTACAACTCATTACAGTCTTTTCTGCACCTTCTTCTTTTAATAAAAGATGGGGTGTGTGCATGTGTGTGTGTGTGTATACATATGAAGAAAGCATACATATATTTGTGTATATACACATATGTATGTAAGGGGAAATAGTTTATATGTGAATATGCTCCTGAGCAATAAACAATTTTTACATATAATAGGCAATTAATTTAAATATTGTCTGTAAATATTTTACAGAAAATTTCCGTATTTAAATTAACATTACTTTAATATTTTCCTGGTTTTTCCTTTTTTCAGAGAGTTCTCTTGCAAGTGTGCTGGGTGACAGACAGATAACATGTATATGAGTATGTTTCTTGTAGATACTTATTGGGACAGTTGGGGAGGAATCTCTAGGATTGATTTCAGCTGGAAGATGGCAATCCTAAATTGACAAAAATAGGAAAACTGATATATATATATATATATATATATATATATATATATATATATATATGTGTGTGTGTGTGTGTGTGTGTGTGTGTGTGTGTGTGTGTGTGTGTGTGTGTGTCTTTTTCTTTTTCGTAGGCTTTTATGTGCATATTCTTTCTAGCCAGGTTTTACCTACGTAAACTAAGTTGTTTTGCAGCTCTGGTTGTGTGAAATCTCATTCACAAGCTTCAGGGCTTTTTTTCTGTTGACAAACTGCAACTCTGTGTTGCTCTCTGGGAGACTCAGATAGCTATTTCTGCCTTATAAGGCTTCGTCAGTGAGCCACACCCACTTCTCAAATATTCCCCCTGTAAAGGTATAATGTGTCTTTCTCCACCTTTTCATTCTGATTGGAGCCATCCCAGAATACCAGCACCAGATTTGAAATTCCAACGTCAGTTAGTGCAAAATGACTACTGGCATAAGCCTGATGATGGCAGATGGGATTCTGCCGAAACGTCGCTTCTACCCTTTTAGGGATATATCCACAATTACACGGGAAGAAACCCGAAATATTAACTATACACACACACACACACACACACACACACACACACACACACACACACACACATATATATATATATATATATATATATATATATATATATATATATATATATATTCCTTTGAAAGCAGGCATCAGAATTTCATTTTTTGTGTGCCAGTGTTCTCACAGAAAAAAGTGACAATAAAGGTTATTTTATCTTATCTTAAAAAAAAAGAAAACACACACAATACATACACACATTCTATCTTAAAGTTCCTTTTATTTAACCACTTTTAAAATTCAGGCTCTCTTTTCTGTAAATAACAATTGCAGAAGCAGATTTTTGGAGATTTTATTACTACTCCTTTTTTTAATCCATTAAAGTAAACTTATGTTTTGGCATTCCTGATCAGAATGAAGTTGCACTGATGATGTTAACTAGTTTGGGTAATGAAATATCTGCAAGAAAACAACCAACCTCAAAGAGCATCAAGGACCCCTCATTAATGAATTTCTTCCTTTAAAAGCTATGTACTTGGGTTGGGTACTTTGTAAGACCCTAAGCTTCACACCATAACAATTCCTATGTATGCTACATATGCGATGAAGCAAATGCAGATTGTTAGCTATTGCTGCTTTTGTGGGGATTTTTGATCAGGATATGCAAGATAATATTTGAACAGAAGCTATTTTGTTTCTCATTTTAAGTTGACTTATGCTTAGATGAATAGGGTCACACACTGGAGGCACATTGTCTTTATCTGTTCCCATTCAAAATTACCTGAAATTATATAAAAATATGAAAATAATCAGATTTTGTGTGGATACCTTCAGCGAAGATCTTGTGCTGTCTATGAAATTTTTATTTAGACATATACTGCCGAGTAAATATGAAACATTAATCTTCCTATGGCTAGTTGCCATGGGAACATGGTACACAGTGCAATGTCATTCCAGTTCTGGTGATTTCTGCAGTAGCTTTTCAATGATCTTCTTTCTTAAGCAATATTCACATAGCTTAATCTTTGCAAAATAATCTCTAATGGTTTACATATTTTACCTATGTGCTGATTTATTCCGTATTGTTTTAAAGTATTTCATGATTCTTACATGTTATACTTATTCTGTAGAATTGAAATGTATTTTACTAGGCCAAAGATCATCTATATCCCAAATGAATAAAATATTCTCATTCCTTACTATGAAAAGAATTATTTGTTGCTGCAGAAAGTTGGCTCACTTTTATTTTTAGAATTCCAGGGGAAAAGTCTTCCTTTTTCCCTATTTCTGTAAGGAAGTGCATCAGAGAAGAAGCTGGGAAATAGGGAAGCTTTTTCTGCTTTTTTTCTGGAAAACAATATAAAGGGGGGATTAAACATATCCAGTCAATTTCAAACCATGTATTGATTTTAGTTTATTTTGTTATTGTAATGTGTGCTGTGCCTTTAGTGCAAAATGCCTTGTGTGCAACTTATTAACATTAGAATGTTTCATATCTTTTAAAAATATTAAATATGATTTTAGTCATGTAACAATTATATTACTGTATTTTTCGGAGTATAAAACGCACTGGAGTATAAGACGCATCATAGTTTTTGGTGAAGGAAATAGAAAAAAAACTGCCTACCAGGTATTCATCTGGCTAGTGTTCTTAGCCTGGTCAGCTTCAGCACATTAGTTTGCTGGTTTTAAGTGTGCGCTTTGTTGGGGCTTAAAAACAGCTTCTAAAGCACAGCTGATCATTGGAGGGAGCTCCAGTGAAGCTCGGAAAGGGTAAGAGAAGAGCTGTTCCAGGTAGTCATTTTGGGCACTGCGCATTGTGTTGTAAGCCTTGAAATGCATTGCGTTTTTGGGCAGCGATTGGCAGCGGTGTGCTTTTGCGATCCCTGCAGCCTTGAAGGGCTCTCAAATGGAGGTTTTGGAGGCTGAAAATGCGACGCACGGAGCCCAAAAACACAAGCCATTGTTGGGGGAAAACTCTGCAGGCAGGAAGAGGTAGCGTGGAGGCTGAAGGGTGGGGGCCGGCTACATTCAGAGTATAAGACGCACCCAAATTTTCAGCCTCTTTAAGGGGGAAAAAGTGCACCTTATACTCCGAAAAATACAGTAATTGAATTTACCTTTAGATATTTTCAAATCTTTTTTTTGGTGTTCCTTTATGTTTCCAAAGTTTTTTTGAGTCAAAAGTATTCCATATAAACTTCCATATAAACAATCAAAAGAAGATAAAGTCCTCCCCCACAAACTAAAATTTAGGTATTGACTCTTGTCCTTTGGTTTACGTGACTAAAATGCATCTTGGTTTTTCAATAGACAGTGGTACTGCATTGCATGTCTCCTTTGGTATCAGAACGATTGTGGCCTAATATTCTAGATAAAAGACTATCTGGATAAACCCTGGGCAACTTGTAATAGAAGTTGCCCAGGGTTTATCCAGATATCTCTTATTCAAAATAAAATAGCACTTTAAAGACCAAGAGTTTATTGAAAAGGACAAAATGTAAACAATAACAAATAAAAATTGGAACCATTCAACTCCCGTTTGTCCTATTTTGTTCCAACCAGAAGGCAGGTACAGGTAACTTTATAGTTACAGGTAACTATAAAGAACAGGCTGAAGGAGCAGGATTGAAATTTGAGATTGATAAAAACAAGGTCAGGGAATACCTGTATATTTTGAATGAATTGATTCCTGCCATCAAATCAGTGTTGATTCTGACCACAATAGATACATTTTCTCTATGACTCTATGACTCTGCATCTGATATTGTTCTTCAGGTCTTGCAATTATTCACATATCACAACTGTAACGGAATTATCCATCTGACTGCTGGTTGACTTTTCTTCCACCTTTCCCATCATTATAGAGTTTTCTAGACAGCTAGATAGTTGTATAATTTCATAATTCATCTCCATTGCTATATTTTGGTTGGCTATTCCTTACAGTTCGCAGTTTTGGCTTTTGACATTCTCTCCTTTATTTTCATTTTTATTTTTACTAATGTTTCATCATTGCAGTATCCCAACCATATTGGTATATCTTTATTGTGTGGGAATAGTGCTATTTTCACTCCAAAATCAATACTTGGAGAATAGAGAAGAAATGTTTTATTAGTAAATGTCAATGTTAAAAGTAAAGGTATGAAGTCAAGGTCAGCATTGAGCTGAGGTGCGAGAAATTGCTTTTCATATTTATCTATGTAGATCTGTTTCATTGTTGTTATAGGACAGTGATGGCTAACCTTTTTGCCATCGCGTGCCAAAAGCGGGGGAGCATAGAAGGGTTGTGTGTGTGTGTGCTCACACCCATAATTCTATGTGCCCTGCCCCGCGCATGTGTGTGTGACCCACCCCACGCTTCCCTCGTTTTTGGCATGTGATGGCATAGCAGGCCTGTTTTTCATCCTCCCCAGGCTCCAGAGCCTTTCTAGGAGCCTGGGGAGGGCGAAAATGGCCTTCCCCACCCCCCGGAAGGCCCTCTGGAGGCTGGAAATGGTCTGTTTGCTGACTTCCAGTGGGCCCAGAAGGCCCGAAAATCAGCTGGCTGGTGCGTGCATATGTGCCAGAGCTGAGCTCGCGTGCCCACCAATATGGCTCTGTGTGCCACCTGTGGCACGCGTGCCATAGGTTCGCCATCACGGTTATAGGATCTCAGGTAGTTTCATTAGCTCACTGGTTTATAAGGATGAGAATTCATGAACAAATTGATATTCTTGGACTGGCCAATTTAATGGAGAAGTTCTGTCTTCTTTAAACCAATTTGATCAATGAAGTTGCAGACTGCATATTTATTTCCAAAGGACTTTTCTGAGGGAAGCAACTGCTAATATCAGAGAGATGGTATTATAGATGCTCAGCAGTTACCTCACAAAGGGTATAATCCAGAAGAGCTACATTATACAGCAAGTATGGAGTATATACAAGAACAAAGAGTTTGGACAACGCCTTAAACGTCAAGCTAAACAAGCAGTTGTCAAAAGTAAGTGATGGCTGTGTTGCACTGCAAGCTAAGCTTTTGTTCGGATAAGAAAATACTTATTGTGAAAATACTTGAATATAAATATTCAAACAGCACTTCAGCTACTCTTTTATAGTATCAAATAGTTTTATATTCAGTGGTTCATGTAGGTTGATTATTGGTATATTGCTCAAAATATCTTTAAACAGCATTAAAAAATATAAAGTAAAAAGAAATTGAAATAAAATGGAACATATGGGAAATAGGAAGTGTCTGAGATGTGTCTACGTATCTAAGATATAGATTCATTTATCTTAATGTTATGCATGTTTCTTAGCAACAAGCAGTAAAAATATGAATTAATGACTAAAAAGTAATTTTAAAAATGACCCATGCATTAATAGGTCCATAGCTAGCAGATGTTAAAAGTAGAGGTATGGAATAAAAAAGTTTCCAAAATGGAAACCAAAATTCTCCTGTTATTTTGGATCTTATTATCCACGGGATGGAGGGATTGATTTTTAGACATTCTGGTTTCCATAATCCAGAAGGAGTTTGGTAGCATCTTTTAAGACTAGCAGTGTTATTTAAGGCATAAGCTTTGGGGAGTTACAGCCATAAAACCTGGACTGAACTGTAAAACCAAATAAGACTACATTATGTGAGTTAAAGAGCTTTCACATTTCTTACAGCATCAGCACAAAAATTCTAAAGTACAGTCTTTTTAAAAGAAAACATGAATATTTTCTGATGAATTAATTTCATATTTAAATCATAAGAAGACTGTTTCATAATTTTAACTCTTTGACTCATGGATCTCCAAAACCAGATATTCCAATTCTACATTCTAAAATTTAATTATATAACTAATTCTAAGTTTCAGTTAATTTTTAAATTCCTTATAAAATTGGATTTGTTTCAATTCAAACAATGCACCTGTTGAATTGTCGCACAGCTAAGTGAATGTTATAGGTAAATCATATTTAAATAGCAATCTCTCAAAGTTTTTAAAACAACCAATTAGCTTGTTTAAAGTATTTATCCCTTATTTTGCCAAAACATTTCAACTCAGTACATGTTTTCCACTATTTTCAAATATGGCTTGTTCAATATTAGTTGTATCATATGAGTTGGGATTAAAATATAATTGCCTCCATATTAAAGGCTGGAGGTGAAAATTCTTTTCAAATGTTTCTGGACTGTAAAACCTACTTCTAGGTATTACTTATTTAAACTCCAAGAGAGGAATTCTCATATGAAGTCTTGTTCTAGAAAAAACATAGATGTTAAAATAAAAGCCCAGTGATTCAATTGAAATTGGGTAGGTTATATCATCTTCATCATAAAAAAGTCTCAGTTTGGCCAAAGATATTTGAGGGACTTTAGCTTGCCATTAAAAAAAAGTCATTAATTTATCTATCTGTGTAGAATATCTCATAGAGATTAATACTGGAAGCCTTCTTAAAATATATATTAATCTTGCCCTACAGATTTAGTGGATATTTTAACAATATATTTATGTCTACTGAAATTGCCTGCATATATTTAGATATATTTAACTTAACATACCATGATTTACTTAAAAAATAACATAAACCCAAATCTATCCATGCAGCATTAGCAATCATAATCTATAGATACAGTCTATAGATACAGTGGATCCCAAAGGCAGCCAATTAAACTTATTCTAGTTAGTGGAATAGCAAGAATATAAACCATATTATGCAACTTCAATAAGCTTTAGTAATGAAATTACATTCAAGGATAGTCATCTCATCAGCATATAAGAACAATTATACAGTCTTAAAATCTTGGCACTGTCTAAAAGACGAAGCCAGTGGTTAAAAAACCAAATTGAAAATTGAAGGAGATAAGAGCATCCTTGACAAGTACCATGATAACTTGTTAGGTTGAAAGACCTATAGTTTTATGATAACCAACGGCTAAAGATATCGAATTGAAATCCAGCATAAAATGATGGTAGAAACCTATATTTTGTCTGTGGAGATTCTCAATCATCCAAGCCATGGTTGTTCCAACGCTTCACTTCTCATTCAAGAAGCTTCTTAGATGAGAAGCAAAACATTTTCAAGGAAAAAGCCATGAAAGTTCAGTTGCCTTTTGAAAGGCACCTTTGGGAAACGAATATCTTCTTAAAATGCAATTCATGAATTCAATTTGAACTATATCAAAGACATTCTCAGCATCTAAAACAAAATGCTATGTATCAATCTGGAGAGCACTACCAAGTTGAGTGTTACAGGGCTCTATTCTGGGCCCTCTGATTTCCTCATTTTTATTAATTAATTTAACTTCCTGGATGATTTCATGTTGTGCTTTACAGTATTTTGGTGACACAATCACACTTGAAAAGGTTCACTCTTGGCTTAAACCTTCTTCATTACAACATGTTCTGCAGTCCCTGAACTTTAGAAATTTATTTATAACCATCCCACTTCAAAAAAACTAGGTGGTTTACAACACCCTTATACACCCTTAAAAACAAAGACATAATATAAAGAACAACAGCGTACACAAAAACAGCCATAATAATCCCATCTCCCCACACTAAAATGGTTTTGTAATCTTTATGACTTTAATTAAGACAATATGTGAGAAACTTTTAAATTGGAGGTTATGTTCAGGGGTGGGTTCTACTTACCTTTACTACCGGTTCGCAGTGGGGCCGCATGTGCGTGCTTGCTTCGCTCACGCGTGCGCACTCTTCTGCGCATGCGCAGAAGCGTTTTGATTATGTCGGGGTCGGTGGGCGGAGCCTCCCGCCGGTTTTACTACCGGTTCTATAGAACCGGTGCGAACCGGGGGCAACCCACCATTGGTTATGTTGGTTAATAACAAAACCATTACTGTTTGTATTCTGAAAAAATACAAATAATTGGCAAAGTACAAATAAGATTGAAAGTGGAGCTCCCATTTGTGCATTTTAATATATTTAATCTCCCATAAACATGTATGTAGTAGAGAAGTCTTTGAAATTTCTGTCTGTACTACCTTTAATTTCTTCTGTCATTTCATAATCATAGACCTTATGAGGGCAGAAGCAACACTTTTTTTCTTCTTCCTTTTAGAAAAGGCTGAATTCATTTTGCTATGCACAGCAATTTGAAAGTTCACACAGGAAGAAATATTTAATAACTGTCTGTTACCAATTGGGAACATTGCTTACTTGAGTATTCTTAGAGCTTTTCAAAAACTGCTATCCTACAACACTGTCTGCAGTTGGGAATAAAAATTCCCACTGCTTACTAGAAACGGTTACCTGTGAAAAAATTATCCTGGTTAACTATGATCTTGTTGCTGAGTAACAGATCTGAACGTGTTAGATAGTAAATATTGGTAGTTGTTTTGATGTTCTGCAAATTGTAAGAAACTATTCTTCTGTGAAATTGACTAGTAAAAAGTATTGTCTATAGGTTAGTTTTTAAAAGCATGACTATGTTGTGTTTCAGAATATCATCTGTAATGAGTACGTATAAAAATAAAATGCAAAAATATGCAGTTGCACCCTGAATAAAATGCAGCCATTTAAACATTTCAGTTCAGTGTAGAACCAATAACCTAAAATATTGATCGCCTTAATTTTCCCTAGCATCTCAATCAAAGCAGTATTTTATTACTGTTGAGAAATAGAATGATATGAAAAATGCCTTAAATACATTTTGAATGTTTTAAAAATGTAATAAAAAAAAAACCAAGAGCAGAATCTGACATTGCATTGCTTTCTCTAGGCTCAAGAAAATTGTTACAAAGAAAAGCGATTTAAGCAGAGAAAAGGAGTCTTTCCTTTATTTATTTATTTATTTATTATTCAAATTTCTATACCGCCCTTCTCCTTTCGGACTCAGGGCGGTGAACAGCCAAAATAAAAACATTTATACATAAATACGATTAAAAATAGATTTAAAATAATTAAATTTGGCCCATAGTTTAAAATTTATCAATTTAAAATCCATATCAAAATTTAAAACCAACCATAAAATCATAAAATCAAGAGAGACCGGCTAACTGAGAGAGATGAGTTTTTAGGGCCCGATGAAAGGTCCGGAGGTCGGAGATCACTCGTATCTCTGGGAGTAGATTGTTCCAAAGGGTAGGTGCTACCACAGAGAAGGCTCTCCTCCTGGGGGTTGCCAGCCGGCATTGTCTAGCCGACGGCACCCTGAGGAGCCCCTCTCTGTGGGAGCGAACTGGCCGGTGGGAGGCTATTGGTGGCAGAAGGCGGTCCTGTAAGTACCCTGGCCCTAAGCCATGGAGCGCTTTAAAGGTGATCACCAACACCTTGAAGTGCACCCGGAAGTCCACCGGAAGCCAATGCAGCTCGCGCAGGAGAGGAGTCACATGGGAGTGCCCAGTCGCTCCCATAATCCCCCGCGCGGCCGCATTCTGCACCAGTTGGAGCCTCCGGGTGTACCCCAAGGGGAGCCCCATGTAGAGAGTGTTACAATAGTCCAGACGAGAAGTGACGAGTGCTTGAGTGACTGTGCGTAGGGAGTCCCGATCCAGAAAGGGGTGCAACTGGCGTATCAGGCGAACCTGATAAAAAGCCCCCCTGGCCACGGCCGTCATATGCCCTTCTAAGGACAGCCGTGCATCCAGGAGGACGCCCAAGTTGCGGGCCCCTTCTGTGGGGGCCAATGATTCACCCCCAATAACCAGTGATGGCATCAGCTGGCTATACCGGGACACCGGCAGCCACAGCCACTCGGTCTTGGAAGGGTTGAGTCGAAGCCTGTTTCTCCCCATCCAGACCCGCACGGCCTCCAGGCACTGGGACATCACTTCCAAGGCATCGTTGGGATGGTCTGGGGTGGAGATGTACAGCTGAGTATCATCAGCGTACTGATGGAACTCCACCCCAAAACCACGGATGATCTCACCCAGCGGCTTCACATAAATGTTGAACAGGAGGGGCGAGAGGACCGACCCTTGTGGCACCCCACAAACAAGGCGCCTCGGGGTCGACCGCTGCCCCCCTGTCAACATGGATTGCGACCGGTCGGAGAGATAGGAGGAGAACCACCGCAAAACGGTGCCCCCCACTCCCAGTCCCTCCAGCCGGCGCAACATGATACCATGGTCGATGGTATCAAAAGCCGCTGAGAGGTCTAACAGGACCAGGATAGAGGAGTAACCCCTATCCCGAGCCCTCCAGAGATCATCCACCAACGCGACCAATGCCGTTTCCGTGCTGTACCCAGGTTTGAAACCGGACTGGAGTTGAAAGTTGTAGGAAAGACACATCTGATTCAGGGGTGAAATGTAAAATTTGTTACTACCAGTTCTGTGGGCGTGGCTTGGTGGTGGTGGGTAATGTGACTGGGTGGGCGTGGCCAACTTTTTTTTTTAACTTTTCAAAGCATTTTTTCTGCAAATGCAAAAAAATGCTTTAAAAGTCTCTCTGACGATCCCAGCTGTGTTGACTGATCGTCAGAGCCTTTTCAAAGCATTTTTTTAACCACCTCTTCCACTGAAGAGGTTGCAGAAAAAAATGCTTTAAAAGTATCTCTGACGATTCCAGCTGAGCCGCGCGATCATCAGAGGCTTTTTTTTACTTTTAAAAGCATTTTTTCAGCGGAAGAAGTTGTAGAAAAAATGCTTTTAAAAGTAAAAAAAAAAAAGCCTCTGATGATCGTGTGGCTCAGCTGGGCATGGTGGGGGGGTGGGCGCAGGGATTTTTGCTATCGGTTCTCCGAACCACCCGTCGCTATCGCTACTGGATTGGGTGATCCAGTCCGAACCGGGAGCATTTCACCCCTGATCTGATTGCTTTACCATTTTGTGCATTGTATACCCATTTGCTTTTCAAGCAACCATTTGAAAATAGGTAATTGCAGTTCTACTAGGTGGGGATATCCTAACACAGGGGTCAGCAACCTGCGGCTCTGGAGCCGCATGTGGCTCTTTCATCCCTCTGCTGTGGCTCCGTTGCTGGTCAGCTCCACAATTGATAGGGCTTTTGGTTAGGACAGGTAGAGGAAAAAGGATGCCGTGCTAGGAGGAGACTCTATGGTGGGAGAACTGGATTTCTGGTCAGCAGAGGAAAAAGGACGCTGTGCTAGGAGGAAACTGATGTGGAAACCGGACTTCCAGACGGTTCCAGAATTGAACAAGGGCTTCCAGTTAGGACCTTTGTGGCTCTTTGAATGTTTAAGGTTGCCGACCCCTGCCCTAACAGATAATTCTTTGGGCTAGACCAATGTTTTATAATCTTAGCTCCTTTAAGATATGTAGACTTCAGCTCCCAGAATTCACCATTCACAAGAAATTTTATGAGTTGATCCACACATCTTAAAGTCGCTAAAGTTGAGAAACACTGAGATAGGTTAAGTTTGATAGTGCTAGTCAAGCATCCACATTCATATTGAACTTTGGAAATGTCAGGCATTCTTATACAAATTTCCATGTTAAACTATTGATGGCAATCACAATGCCTGTTGTAAGGCTGTAGGTGCAAGCCCTCCTCAACCCACATCCATTCTACCCATGAAGATGCATTTTGTTGGCAACAGGATATGCTGGCAGCTACGATGAAAGACATCTTCTCAGTCTTGTCCTGGCAATAGTCAGCAATATGCCTGGCCCACTACATTGTATGTAGCATTAAAAAGGAGAATTGGATAATGCCTAAACAGGGCTATGGGCTCCTCATTTCTAATTCAGACTTGGTTTATTTTAGCTCTTATTTCAGGGTGCTTCTTTTCATACTTCTATCTCCCTTCGGTATTCCAGGGATTGAAATTTGTAAATGAAATTAATCTGAGTCAAGAGTCAGTACTAAAAATAAACACAACAGCTTTGTAATATGTCTGTGGAGATTCTCAATCATCCAGGTCATGACTGTCTCAAAGGTCTTTTTCCAAAAGGCGGGAAGTTTCCCCCTTAAAAACATTTTGCTTCTCGTCTGAGAAGCTGCTTCTATAGTTGTGACTGAATGGTGGGGAGTAAGCTTCTTGGATGAAAAGCAAAACATTTTCAAGGAGGAAAAAAAACCAAAGTCCAATCTCCTTTTGGAAACGCATCTTTGGTACAGTTTTGCAACTTATTTCACATTATCAAAATATCACTGTTTGTTAATTTTCTGTAAGTCTGTTGCTAGGTATACATGAATGAAACCAGCAAGAAAACTCAACAAATGTGAACAGCTACCTCACATTTTTATTTCAAAGGATATAGTCTCCTTGTTGATAATATTGATTGGCTCTGCTTTTATTTTTGTATTTTGTTTAGATTGTTCATTCAGAAATGGTACTTGGCTTTGATTGTGAGGTTTAAAATGTTTTCAATCACGGATGAAAATAAAATTGTAAAAAGAAACAGTAATGGAATAATCAAATATAGGACAAAAGGTTATGTTTTCATTTAATCACATGCAGTTAGTTTGGTTTATAATATATCTTTTTTAAAATGCTGATGTGCATCAGGCATTTGTTTTCATTCTGTGGAAATATTGTTAGGGAAAAGATAGCGGTCATTGTCAAATTCAAAAGTGAAGCATTTTTCTAGTGTTTGTGATCCTCGGCATGAGAGTATTTTATTTATTTTATTATATTATTTATTGGACATCATATTTTATCTTCCTTTGTATAAAGGGAAAGCTATTTAGAGAACAATCTGCATTAAAATGTATTGTCATCAGTAGATGATACAAACTGGATCTTGTATCTATGACTAAAACTCATATTGTTCATAATCTCCAGCAATGAAAATAAGAAAAAGTCAAGATTTAAAAATGTGAAGAATGAAGGTCCACATCTGAAAAGTTGAGGCAAATTTAAATGAGAAAACTATGTAGAAAAAGCAAGATTACAGAAAACAGAAAAAATATCATTGAAAGTTTCCTCTCCTATACCATAAGAAGAATAAATAAATAGAGGGTCAATTTACATGTAAAATGAATTGCCAAGAGATTGGTAATACAATAGTACTAATAACAAGAAAGACAGACAAGAAAGGCAGGAGCTTGCAGGTTACAATGGTTAGAGAAAGACCTGTTCTAATGCATCAAGAAGTTAAAAACAGAGGCAGGAAGTTTGTGCTCTCAGATTTGCAAGATTGATATCAGACCTCTCAGATAAAACAGATAGGAAACACAGTAAGATGAACAGTATTGTAAGCAGAGGTGGGTTTCAGCAGGTTCTGATCAGTTCTGGAAAACCGGTAGCAGAAATTTTGAGTAGTTCGGAGAACCGGTAGTAATAATTCTGACTGGCCCTACCCCCATCTATTCTCTGCCTCCCAAGTCCCAGCTGATCAGGAGGAAATTGGGATTTTGCAGTAACCTTCCCCTGGAGTGGGGTGGGAATGGAGATTTTACAGTATCCTTCCCCTGCTATACCCACCAAGCCATGTCACGCCCACCAAGCCATGTCACGCCCACCAAGCCACATCCACAGAACCGGTAGTAAAAAATTTTGAAACCCACCACTGATTTTAAGGCTACGTTGACAGAACCTTGCAAGTCTGAAGGCAAAGAAACTTTTCTAAGTTTCTTTCTCTGACAATTATGCAATTGCAGGCTCCTGCCTCACTTGACTGATTATTTCTTAGGCATTATCTCCTCTCTTTCTCCAAGGCCATTCATACATTCCATTACAAGTCAAAAGTTAGTAAATTTTAGAACATAATATTTCAGGAAATTACTTTAATTGCTAATTAAAGAATAGAGAAATCATCTGTGCATTTTACCATTGTGAATAGGGAATCTGTGACCAACTGAGCCATCATTTCAGAGATATTTCCTTGCCTAAACAGAGAAATAGAATGACCAAGGCCATAAAAAAAGCAGTGGGAGCAGGAGCAGCTTCCAACTTCTGACTTCCTGCTGTCTTGACTGCAGCTGATTGTCCTTTGGCAGCTAATGGTGGAACCAATCTACCCAACCTCCAGAAAGCTAGAGTGGGACCACTCTTCTTGATCTCTGGTGGTCAGAGGAGGGACTGGTTTACTCAGCCTCTTGATGGCCAGGGTGAAATAAGTGTATTGAACCTCCTGGTGGTGGCGCAGCAGCACTGAAGTAACCACAAATATGCCAAATTTGAATCCCACGAGAGTCTGGGTTGTCAGATTTTGGGTGCATTGTGTAAATTAGCCCATTTGGAGTACCTTGGTTCAAAAATTGTTGCCCTATGATGCCCAGTAAAAGCTTAAAGACACGTTTTAGTCGTATATATATAAAAAACTGAGGACCCAGTTTGTGGGGACAATAAGCTGACTTTGTATAAATATACAAAAGTATGAAGGCTATTGCTTAACGCATTGTAAGCCACCCTGAGTCTCCGGAGAAGGGTGGCATATAAATCAAATTAAAAAAAAAAACCCCAATACAAATCTGAAATGCAAAGGACTATTAATTTTTTTATGAATGGCTGCTAGATTAGTAATAGCAAAATATTGGAAACATCTAGAAGGGGCATATAAGAAAAATTGGTATGATAACGTATGGTCTAGTGTGATAATGGAAAAATTAACATATAAATTGAAAGATGAAGAAAATAATGGAGAAAAATACTTTTTTCTGTATGATATGATTTTATAAAATACTCTGATAATGACAATAATAATTAACCACCTATTTCTCTCACATTATGAGAAACTATGAAATATATAAATATTGTAAATTGAAAGTATTTGTGTGTGTATTATTGATTATTCTTGCGTTGATGTTAAAATGTATTGCATTTGTGGAAGTTTTGTTTGTACAGTTATAAATATTTCACATGGTTTTACATTAGCATAAAATTGCTATAAATTTAATGTTTCACTTTATAAATTCTGTAGGTGTGTGTGTGTTCTACTTAGCATCAATAGTAGGCATTTTCACAGGGAGTACATGAGTTTTTAGCAGTGAGCAAGATATTCAGGTTTTAAACTGATATTCATAACTACTGGAGCAGTTTGTAGTGAAAAAAGATATTGCCAATATCTTCCTGTGAAAAGTTATATTTTTAAACGATCTAAATTTGTTTTAAATAACAGCAGTTGAATGAAAGATAGGATTTACCAGGGGTCTCCAACCTTGGCAACTTTAAAACTTGTGGATTTCAACTCCCAGAATTCCTCAGCCAGCTTTTCTGGCTGAGGTATTCTGGGAGTTGAAATCCACAAGTCTTAAAGTTGCCAAGGTTGGAGAACCCTGGGATACACAGTATATAAATAAACATTCTTAGTTAAGGTTTACAATTACTAGTTTCTCATAATAAAATCCCCACCAGTTTCACTGAAAGAAATTTGTTCTTTCAAATGGTTTAACTGAAACCAAGCGAAAATGAACTTATATGTTCACAAATAGCTACTGTATTTTTCGGAGTATAAGACGCACTTTCCCCCCCCTTAAAAGTGGGTGAAAATTTAGGTGCACCTTATAGACAGAATATGGGCTTTTTGGGTTCCCAAGCCTTCCACTCGTCATGTTTTCACCCTCCCCGGCCCCCAGAAGCACTCTGCAGGCCAAAAGTGGGTGCGTTTTTGCGAAAACGGGCCCATTTTTGCCAAAAATGGGCCATGCGGAGCATTGCAGAGTGCTTCTGGGGGCCTGGGTGGGCGAAAACGCAACGCGCAGAGGCCAAAAACTATTTTTTCTTATTTTGGACCTGTAAATTTAGATGCGTCTTATAGTCCGGTGCATCTTATAGTCCAAAAAAATATGGTAATTCATGTAGAATTAATACACTATCAATAATCATAGAATAATAGGGTTGGATCTTGGAGATCTTCTTGTCCAATCCTGTGTCCAGTGCAGGAGTCTTCATACCATCTCAGACAAATAGTTGTCTAATTTTTTTCTTGAAAACCTCCAGCAATGGAGCACCCACAACTCTGGGAATCTCACTGTTAAGAAATTCCTCCTTATTTCTAGGTTGGGCCTTCCTCAGATAAGCTTCCAATTATTGCTGCTTATTCTACCCTCAGGTGTTATGGAGAACAAATCCATGCCTTCTTCTCTGTGACATCCCTTCAAATATTAGAAGACTGCTATCATGTCTTCCCTCAGTTGCTCCTCTGTACTCTTTCTAGGGCCTCAGCATCATTTTGTATTATGGTGACCAGAACTGGACACAGTATTCTAAATGTAACCTCAGTAGCACAGTATAAAGTACTGTTATCACTTCCCTTAATTTTGATATTATCCTTGGGTTGATGCAGCCCATAGTCTGCTAAGACTGTTTTGTAAAGCTGAATATTTCAATGAGCACAACTACAAAAAGGTATCCAGAGAAATCCTAAATCTTATTAAGTGATTTAGATTTTTGTGAGAGAGTGCCCAGAATATCCATTGCTTTCTAATAAAATTAATGGAATTTGAAAAAACTTGAATGGATATGCTTTTTTTTTTAATAGAGCAAAAGCATCCATAAATTTGTATTTGTCTCTATTAATGCTGTATTGAGAACAAAGCTGACATAATTTAATCAGTAGTTAAGCAGATGTTGAAAGTGTAGATTAATATAGTACAATTTCAGTTTTCTGATTTGTAGCTGTGTAGCACATTTTTCTGTTAATAAACATTAGAGCACATCAGTGTTTTTAAAAGCTTCATATTTTATGCAATTGCATATGCTGAATATAAAGTTCTGTTGCTCCATCTGTTCTTTCTAAGAGGGCAGCTATGATAGCAATCTATATCTATCTAGCTGTTTGAAACCTTTTAAGTGAGTTTTTATACTTACAGTTTATACTTATATTTACAGCTAAGGGGACTCACTCATTGAGGGAAGAAAATAATATACTCTAAGAAAATCTAGATGTGAACATATCTATTTTGACCTCCTAAGTATTGGTTTTTGTTAATGACTATAAATGTGTCATGGCTCCATTGGAGCCTGAGTCAGTGGAGGAGGATGAGCCAGAGCAGCGGCCGATGGAGTTGAGGGGACGGCCTTGTTGGCTCCAGAGGAACGCGGGGAGGAGCAGGACGAGTCATCCCCTGGTCCCTCGGACCTGGGACTGCTTGCCAGCAAGGAAGAATGGGGGCAGGACAACCGAGAGAGAGGGGAAGAAAGGGGAGGCAGTGGAGATGAGGAGTGATGGAGCTCAGGCAAGGACTGCCTCCTGATCCCCGAGTATGGAGAGTGGAGAGGAGGCGGGAACAGCGCAGGCCGACCCAACTACTAGGGAGGAGAGTACAAGGCACACCTGGGGACTGAGACTTAAGGAGTCGCTGTAGGGAGGGGTGCTTGTTGGGAACAAGCGCTGAATTCATGGAGTTTTATGTACCATTGCCGACATCGAGTCTGTGGACTCATTGCCTTGTTCCTTTGCTTTGTTGTACTTATTGCCTTGTTCCCTTGCCTTGCTGGACTTCTTGCCTTAAAGCTGTTGTTGCCTTGAAACTGTTGTGCTAACAGCGTTTTGCTGGACTACTCGCAGCCAGAGGCTTGCTGGAGGTGTGTGTGTGAGCGCTTTGCTCCGGGACTTGCCATAAATGTGGGAGCATTTGGGGAAAAGTTGGAGAAATAAAGGGGAGTTCGAGCTATCAGCTGGCTGTGTTGCCTCTGTGCCTTGCCCTGGGTCATCACAAAATGTAGCATTTTGTTTTATAAAATATATTTATATAGCTTGATTCTAATATTCATTGTATCAACAAATGTAAGAAGGAATGTAATTTTCTACCCAGTGTTATATTCTTTGTTGGCAGTTTCCTAGGATCAATGTTTAAAGCAATAATTTAGTGTAATTAATAGTATCACTTCCACAGGAGTAGTTGATCTTACAAATCATTAACATTAGAAGAGGTGGGAACCAGGATGCAAGAAAATTCAGTATAGTAACCCTTTTCTGCTTTGAATATCCACAGGATAATGTAGTGCAGGATGTCAAACTGGTGGCCTGTGGGCCGGATGTGTCACACGCAGGCCCCGCCCACCCCGGCTCTGCAAAAGCAAAAAACGTGATATGTGAAACGATTGAGTTTGACACCTGTGATGTAGTGGCAAGATTGCTTTTACAAGAATTAGAGAACCATATTATCTTATCATTTTGGAGTTAAGTTGGTCCTCCAGTACATTCACTTAACAACCACCCAATCACCACCACAAAAGTTGTAAAATTGGATTGGTCTTTATGATATATGACTGTTATGGGCAGGCTCCATTAAGGTCATAGGTCTACCTGTAATTTAATAGAAGGCTTATATGCATATGAGTGTCTATATAAAACTGTTTATGAATATTGCAACCATCAATGAGAGTTTTCTTACTTCCTTGTTTTTATTTAAACTGATTGCCCAGAAATAATAAAATATTGCTTTCATTAATCACATTATTTGAATATGGATCCTATTACATAAAAGAAATAAAGAATTTCCAATAAAAAGTAACCACTTCTATTTAAGGCTATTTAAAGAGCCTTGGTGGCGCAGCGGACTAAACTGCTATTAAAGTAGCACTTAGCTGCCAATTGCCTGCAATTACTACGAGTTCAATTCTCACCAGGCTCAAGGTTGACTCAGCCTTCCATCCTTTCGAGCTAGGTAAAATGAGGACCCGGTTTGTGGGGGCAATAAACTGACTTTGTATAAAATAGAACACTGCTTAGGGGGCCCCAAAAAGCCCTACTAAGCAGGTATATACAAAAGTATGAAGGCTATTGCTTAATGCATTGTAAGTCGCCCTGAGTCTCTGGAGAAGGGTGGCATATAAATTGAACTAATAAATAAATAAATCTTTGAACCCTTTTCTTCAGTACAATATATTGTCTTTCTTATTTAATCCCATCACTTTAAATTAGTTTGCCATTGAAAAACTGGAGAGCACTTCAGACTATTTTAGAGAGTAAGTATCTACAGATCTTGATGATATTATTGCAACTAAAATGCTTCCTTGATAGTTTTGTTTCTCAAAATAACGGGTATGATTGTCATTAGGTCTATACTACATTATTCTAAAAACCATAGCAATCTTTTCCGTAACTGTTCCACGTTTGTTAAGTATTTATTTAGTTTTCTTTACATGTATTTTTAAAAGTGAAATTAATACTCATGTATCTGAGTAAATTGCAGAGCACTGCAGGAAGCTCATCAACAAAGGTACAAGTATTAGAAATAAATAGCAGTGGCTAATTTATTAGACAAAAAGACAGATTACTGAAAAAGCTGCCATCCTTGAAACATCAGTTGGTGGGTCATTTCATCCCCAAGCATCACTCTTTGTACAAAGTGTTCAGTCAGTTTGACAATTCAGTAGTCCTGCAATAATAGCTTCCAGTTGAAACTTATAAAAAGATGCGTTTTATAATCTCTCACTCTGTGTGTGTATGTGTGTGTATATATGTGTCAGTGGTGGGTTTGTACCGGTTCGCCCCGGTTCAGGCAAACTAGTAGCGGTAGCGGCGCAGAAGTGCTGGGTGCAAGAAAAGTGGGCACGCACACGCGCTCACAATTCCGAACCAGTAGCGAAGGTAAGTGAAACCCACTACTGGTGTGTGCGTGGGTGGGTGGGTGTATATCTATGTATATATGTATGTGTGTATGTATATGTACACACACACACACACACACACACACACACACACACACACACGGGCCCTGCTGGCATATGGTTAGAATGCAGTATTGCATGCTAACTCTATCCACAGCCTGGAATTCGATCCTGACAGGGCACAAGGTTGACTCAGCCTTCCATCCTTAAGGTCAGTAAAACGAGGACCCGGTTATTGGGGACAATGACATTGAAACCTCTCAGTGCTGTAAAGCATTATGGAGTAATATATTAATCTAAGTGCTATTGCTATATGTCTGTCATAAATATTACTATAAAATTATAAGCTGGTATTTTCCCCAACTTCTATTTAGTGTTAAACATTGTTATACTAACAACTCCCATAATCCTGGTATTAAAATGATCTTTTATGGCATTCTTCTCTTCTGCTTGGCTTTCATTCTCTTCCTGGCATGCTTAAAAGGCTTAAACAAAGGATAAAACATGAGGGTGGTCAATGAGTGACAATAAATATCTGACAACATACGTTCTCCAAAAAGAAACATTAGTATTTAAATTGTATAATAGTTATTTTGGCATGCTATTCCAATATTGTGGCATGCCATCCGAATTCTAATATTGTTGGCATTGAACTTTTTAACCTTCAGGCAGTGATTTAAGATTTATCCTGTTTTTAAAGCACTCATTAAAGTGGTGCACCTACAGATCTGGCATTATTTTCCCCCATTTCAAAAGCTTTTAAGCCGTTTATTTTATTTTTAGAAGCTTTTATTGAATTATTTATGTAATTCAATATAAATTGATGGTTTTTAAAGTTTATCATAAACTGCTTTTAATTGTTCCCATTTGGGACCTGTTTTTCAATGTACCCGGATGACTGGTACAGGGCTTTCTAAATAAATAATAAAATAAATAATACATAGCTATAAGAGGCATTGTCAGTAAAAGAGGCATGAGGGTGTGGGAATAAGTGTGCAGAAAACAAAACATGACTGGAAAGCCCTGTGGGTTCCTATGATTTGTTATAAATTCATTACCACTTCAGTTCTTGTTTATACTTTTATTAAGAATATTAAAGTAAGTAAGCAAGAATGGCTTTGCGTTCTTAGTTATTTGCACTACATTCTGTTGTGAGTTCTTCCCTTTTGGCCTTAAGTATTTAAACAAAGTAAGCTATTTGCCTTTTAAATTGCAGAGTGATAAGATTTTTTTCTTTAATCAAGATTTCATCCCAAAGAATCTCCATCTCTCTCTCTTCTCTCTCTCTCTCTCTTTTCTCTCTCTCTCTCTCCTCTCTCTCCATCTCTTCCTTCTCTCTCCATCTCTGTCTCTCTCTGCCTATGTGTGTGTGTGTGTGTGTGTGTGTGTGTGAAGATTCTCAGTCATCCAGGTAGAGTGCTTTTCAGGAATTGCTGTGCTGAAGAATTGTGTTAAAAAGGTTCTTAAAAAGTGGTAAATAGTTTGGGACCTTCTCAGATTCAATAGAAACACTGAATTCTTGAGTTCTTTTATTTTTTTTAATTATTTTATTAAGGCTTATATACCATTTAAATTAAAAGTGTCTCTGAGTGGCTGTATATTCTTCATTACATTAGTAGGATTAAAATATAGTTAAATATTGGAAGCTTCAGGCAGTACAATTGAACTTCATCTGTTATTTACACTGACCACCAGTTTGTTTTGACTACATGTTCCAAAGGCCAACAAGACCCTTGATAGAATTGTCTGCTAATGCCTTGGGAAACATTCTTCAGAAATTAAGCAAATCTATCAGATTTTGGGGTAGATCAGAAGAAAGGGTCCATCTTTCCTGTGTATGTGAAAAACAGCATGAGTTTTCCTGAAAATTATAGGCACCTCTACAGCTCTACCAAGGAATGGAAAACAGTAATAATATTGAAATATGGCAAGCCATCAGTTGAGTGTCTCTCATTAATCAACACTATTGCATTATTTGTTTATTCTTTGCTGATAGTTCAAAGGGATAATCAATATTTGCTGATGATATAATAACAATAGCCGGCAAAATGTATCATTTTATCAAGTAAAAAAAAGATTGCACATTTATCAGCCTTTTCATCTGGTTGAAAAGACCAGTGGAAATAGATTAGATGACCTTTTAAAATTCTCTTCTTCCTTAACATTCCATGAAATAGTTGTATTATAATGCCAAATGGCACAATGTAATTTTACAATACTGCTACTTATAGTTTTAAGATTCTGAAAATCTCTTTCAGGAACAAAGGAACATTTTAAATTTTTATCCATGGACTAATATTACTAGTTAAAAATCTCAGGGAAGTCAACATGCTGCCTAGCGCAAGATGACAACAGCCATTTGTCTGCATCATGTCCAAAGGTAGTCTCAGCACAGAAGTTTGTCATAGCCAATGGGTCTCCATAGACCATCCGTGCACTGATCTAATAACATAGTCCTTGCAATATTTTATTCTGCCTGAATACGTGATTGCTGCTCCATGGATGAACTTGCAATCATGGCATGACTGAGAGAAGATATAAAAGTAATTTTCTTCTGTTTTCAACTAACCATGATTTTTTATATGGAAATAAGGTCAAACTGTGACCTGTTTACCATGTTTGATCCAAACAATCCCATTTCAAGCGGTGGTTTATAATTTTGTCTTAATAATTGAGATTCAGAAGAGAAGAAGATGCTTCCAGTAGGTATGACTAAGAACATGATGTGAAGGAAGAGCTGACTCATGTGTCTTATTTGTTTACTTTGATAATTGTCTATGTCAGAGGTTTTCAAACTTGGCAGCTTTAAGACTTGTGGACTTCAACTCCCAGAATTCTCCAGCCAGCTATGCTGGAGTTGAAGTCCACAAGTCTTAAAGCTGCCAAGTTTGAGGACCCCTGGTCTTATATTATTCTCCTAGCCGAAGAATAACAAGGCAATAAAACCCCCCAACAAAAATTTAAAAAGCATGAGTAAAAAAAGCTGTCAAATAAGTATAAATAAAAGATTTCATCATATACATTAGTAAGACAGACTGAGAAGCATAATATTATTAGAGAGAGAAGGTTGCAGTTTGAATAAATAAATTTTAGCCTTTGTTAAACAGGCCCATGAAGATGCAGATCAAACTGTTTGTGGGAGAAAATTCCAGAGCCATCTGGGACACCCTCTGCCTTGGCAGCCTCCCTCAGGGATGACCTACACGGCAGTCCTTTAGCTAAATGTCACAGTTCCAAGGTACAGCAGGACTTGTTCCTTGAACAGGGTTAATACATTGCTTTGAATTCAACTTGGAAATCTACTGGGAACTAGTCCAGGATGAGTGTCAGATGCTCCCTTCTGGAAACACCTAGCCTGATCATTGTAATTTGGATTTTTTGGTAATGTTTGCATTTCCTTCAGGAGCCTCCACAGTAAGATTATAATTATCAAAGAGGCGGAAACCAACATGTGAGAAATGGAGGCCAAATTCGACCTCTCTAAAAGAATTGATAGATCATATACCATTACTCCCCTGCTACTATGCTGGCCTAGCAATGCAAGGACAGAACGAGACAAATTCAGAACCACTCCCAAATTGCAAACCTATCATTTCAGGGAAAACATGTTCTCCTCTAAAATATTTCCCCAACCACTAAACCTTCTGACCTGTCGGAATTCAGCTTTAATTCTTCTTTAAAGCTCAGGTTTAATTTCACCAACGTCAGCCCTTCAAGGCAGGCCAAGTCAGGAAATAGACATTGCAAGAAATATGTCTACTTTATTGACATAGACTATAATAACAGAAAGCTGAAAGCCTGGCAGCATTTTCTGTCCCTCCTCTTTATACCAAAGAGAGTCAAAGCAGTGAACACAATCTTGAATTTCTTTCTCAACTTTCCTGTTTTACCAGACTAAGCTCATGTTTGCTACATATTTTCTCCAAGTTAATCTCTGTACTCCTCTTATATCAAGCCCATTATCCAGTCCAAGCAGAAATAAATCGAGGAGTTTGACACACTCGGTGATGAAGGGAAGGCAAACTAAATTTGTCATCAGTATAAGCATTCAGTGTCTTCATACAAATGTTAAATAGAATGGGGGACACAATTAGCAGGAAATATAAGTTTTGTGATCATTATGTTACAACATAGAGGAAGGGTACAAAATGGATCCTACTGCCAGTAATGTTAATTTCACTCTAAAACATAGCAACCCTTAGATGCAATGGTGCTTGTTCTATCCAGCAAATGAAAACAACCAAAATGATGGTTGCAGGCTGAATATGTTCCCTACTATACAGATCAGCTGCAACTGTGCAGGGAGGAAATTATAGTTTGAATTCTCCAGTTTCTCCAAATAGGGCTGGGGAAGATTCATGCTTAAAACTGCTTTCATCTGACAATACTGGACTTGGTAATCAATGATCTGACTTGGTGGTAGGCAAATTCTGTGATCCATTCTGTATGCATAAAATACTCTTGCTCTGTTTCTGCCAATTCCTGTCACCTGACTCAGATTTCCAGGTACCAGTAAATTATCCGGTAGATCAGCAGCTAAAGAAATATCTCAAATATCCAAAACATTATCTGGAAATAGAGCACTGAAAACTGACTGAAATAATATGTTGCGTTAGAAATGGAGTTATTAATTGGAGGCGGCACAATTGCAACATTTATAATATATGCATTTTAATTAATCAAGAAACTGGAAAGAGCCTATCAAAAGTAATTCTTTATGCTGTTTAGACAATACACTGAGATTTTAAAATTCCAGTTGGAGAGGTGGCTTTATGCAGCCAGGGAGGGTGGGAAGTGTTTCAGGATGCTTTAATTACCTAATATAATAAGAGAGTAATTTATGTTCTGCATTGAGTTAAGTTGTGTACTAATTACATCTACCATTCTAGTAAAAGATTAGCCTTAGGTGCTGAATGGCACAAAATAAATAGTTTTTAAAATTACTAGGAAAATTTGATGAATAATAAACAGCAGTTATTCTAGTCTATTGATTTGTATTTACTGAATCAAAGAGATAAATATTTCTCCTACTTCAAAGATACATTTAAATGAAACATGTCATTTTCATCATAGTTATTCATTTGAACTAGTTAATACTTGAAAACTCACACATTCAGATTATTTATTTATTTATATTTTATTCAATTTATCTGGCTGTTTGAAGCACATACTGTGTGTGATGAATACAGTTACAAACATCAGCATAATAGTTCAGAATGAAAAATAAAGATACACAGCAACAACAAAATAATTGGTTTCACAGTCAACAATGAGCAAAGTAGAGCAGCTTACAAGGTGAACAATTGTAATTGTTAATTCTTGAAGACACATTCTGATCATGCATTATTTTTATTTAACAATATTGTGTAGCCTGTGCTAGATCAATACAAAATTCCATCTAGTCCTGCATTATGTTTCTAATAATTAGTAAGACATAGCCTTAACAGGACTTTGCTATGTTAGAGATAATATACAGGTGAAACTCGAAAAATTAGAATATCATGCAAAAGTTCATTTATTTCAGTAAGGCAACCATCATAGATAGCCATTTGTAGCTTGCTTTTCTATGAATGTACCTAATGGTTGGGAAATGAAACTTCTAAAGCACTATGAGAATGAACTCCATTCTTGCGATCCTTTGGAAGCCTCATCCCCCAAATTGCATGATTTGGGAAATGAGACTTTCAAAGTTTGTGAAAATGGGACACTGACTTAGAGACTGATGTGAGGCAGTCTTGGTAAGAAGGTCTGGTGTGCTCAGAAGCTGCCTCGCATAGGCTGTGTATGCCTGTTGGCAGGTGAAGGTAAATGGGGCACAGATCCTGTGGAACACAGGGCAATTGGGGCATTGTAGAAAGGTGCTGACGGGATGGGGTATGGTGTGACACTTGAGGCAGCAGTTCTATGTGGCAGTGGCCCTGGAGATGAAGTACAGGCTGGCTGAGATTGCTGAAGGCTCTGGGCCTCTACTTCCAGCCCAGCCCCAGCACTGCTGCCGACAACAAGTGCCATGGTGCAGGACCACCAAATGTTGTAGATGGGGGCAGCGAGTAGATAGGCGGGTGGTAGAGTTGCAGTGCCCCTATAGTTATAGGTGAAGGCAGGATGCCAAGCAACTGACTTTTGATTACGTGACTGCAGGGGCGCTGCAATGGCCATAATTTCTGGCATTGTTCATCAGTTCATTTTTTTCAGCACTATAATTTTAAATGGTAACTGAACGAATGGTCATAACTTGAGGATTACTTGTACAGAAGAAAACTGTAAATATTATTTTTATTGTTTTAAAAAAGGAATATACTTGAAATCAAGTAACTGACAGTAGTGTTGCTTTTCTGCTTATAGTATGGCACACCAAAAAACATAAATATCAGAATTGGAGTCTCTATTGGTTCTATTTTCTGTGCTGCTGCTGATCTATTTTGACTTTTACTGTCAATATAGCAATTAAAAATTATAGTAGAAAATAATCAAATAATTGGTAGAGAAAAACTGTGGAAAACTGGAAAACTGTGACCATTCTAGACCAAGTCAAAAAACACTAGAGAATTCCTGGAAGCCTGGCACGCTGACATATCAGTTATCAACTGGCACATAGAGATAAATAGCATCTACATAGCATTCAAGGGAGATAATCAATAAGCCAAAAAAGGAACAAAAAGACCAAAGCACACTCTATTAGTGATCAACACCCAGATGACCAGAGATTAACACCAAGATTAATATCAAACCAGCAATCAAGCAGTAAACAATATCCCAATCAAGGATCTGCCAAACAAGCTAACAGTAAGCAGCTCAACCAAAGAATCCCCCAAGACCACTCCCACCAACCCTGACAGGGCAAGCCATTAGGATATAAATTGAGACCAAACCCCACTCCCTACCAGCGCTGATGATGTTGCCTAGTTTGAGTAATGAAACATCTGCAAGAAAACAACCAAAGAGTTGTTTTCAGAGAGCACCAAAGACCCCTCATAGTCAAATAATTTATATTTAACAATGTGTCATCTTTATTTTATGAATGTATCATTGACCCTTAGTTCACTGCAAAGATTGTTTGGAGGCGGGAGAAACTTCTAATGCAATTTACTAATTCCCTGCATGGATTGCTCCTGTGACTATGTAGGACACGAGTGTCAAACTCAAGGCCTGCGGGGTCATCCTGGAAACAGCAAAGAACCAGCCCGCAGTACTTCTGGCAGTGAAATGGAGCTTGGGAGGGCCGCGTGCAGCCGCCCCAAGCTCCATTTTCACTGGCAGAGGGCTGCAGGAGGCTATTATGGCCGAAAATGAGCTTGGGAGCCTGTTTTCACTGGCAGAGTGCTTGGGCTGCCACATGCACCCTGACACAAGTGACATCAAGCTGGCTATACCCACCCTGGCCACACCCACCCCAGCCTGTGAGGTCAAACACAATCCTGATGCGGTCCTCAATGAAATCGAGTTTGATACCCCTGAGGTAGGATAAATGTTGAGGAAGGTAACAATTGCGAGAAAACAAGCAAGCAGTTAGACAAGGGGTCCTGAACTCATTGGTAGCTTCAGATTGCAATGAACATGCATTCAGTTTCTCAGATACTAAGATTGTTGGCCAAGCAGGAACAAAAATAGCCAGAGAAATGATTGAAGCCTGGGAAATGTGCCCTTTGTCAGTCAATAGGAGTGCTGATTTACCACCAGCTTACTAGGTACTTAGGAGTGGAGGGCAGGGTACACAAGGATATAACAACTAATGAGTTAATGGCCATCAACGCCCTAATTAACAATTAAAAGCACACACAACCAGGCAACATATAAATACAATGCATAAAACACTCCAGTGCATATATTCTGGAGAGAGAGAGAAGTTCTCTCAGGCTCCAGCATGAGCCTGAAAGCTTGGAAGAATAGATCTTTGGTTCCAGTGATCAGAATTGGATTGGATCTTGCAATAATATCCTGAGACACATATATTTATCTTCATTCATGAGTATTAAATATATTCGCCACCTTGAGTTTTTTTTTTTTTTTTTTTTTATTATTATTATTATTATTATTATTATTATTATTATTATTTTTAATTTGATTTATATGCCGCCCTTCTCCGGAGACTCAGGGCGGCTTACAATGCGCTAAGCAATAGCCTTCATTCTTTTGTATATTTATACAAAGTCAGCTTATTGCCCCCACAAACTGGGTCCTCATTTCACCTACCTTAGAAAGGATGGAAGGCTGAGTCAACCTTGAGCCTTGGCGAGATTCGAACCTGCAGTATTTGCAGGCAGCTGGTCTTAATAACCATCTTAATAACAGGGTGCCTTAGACCACTGTACTACCAAGTACCAATATTTATAAAAATATTAAAGGCAGAATTAAAAAAAATTAAAGAAACTCCTAAAGAAGCTTCCAAAGGCTGCATGAACAGACTTTGCTTTCAGATACCCAGTTTTTAGA
The DNA here is from genome assembly GCF_059756535.1 of Pantherophis guttatus. NCBI lineage: Eukaryota > Metazoa > Chordata > Lepidosauria > Squamata > Colubridae > Pantherophis > Pantherophis guttatus. The sequence continues at coordinate 47,100,547 of NC_142063.1, forward strand.
TATTTCTCTATAACTATCTATATACTGTACGAAGAGCTATATTTAAAAATTGCAAATGTTGTATGCATTGTCCTGAGTTTAGATAATACATTCATTACCTGAGCATTTGACAATGTACATAGCACACTATATTCTTAACACTATAGGATTCATAATTTTATGGGAAAGTATCCATTAGCTTGAATTGGAAATTCAGTTGTTTCCGTTCTGGAATAAATGCAAAGGCATACTGTGGACAAAAGGAAAGAGGAAGTTTTATTGTAAAAGTCCTTTTCCACATTTGAAGTGTTGACCTTAGATATTTGTCAATTAGATATTAGTCTTTGCCTTACAGAATCACATACTTTCATGCTATAAAATATAGAACTATTTCATTAATCAAAGTATGAAAATGTTTTTTTTCTTTTATAGGGAGGTTGATCAGGATTCTGATGGCCGGATTAGCTTCAATGAATTTGAATCAGCAATGAAGTACGGACAAGAAAATTTGTCTCAGCTTACCTGAAGTGCAATTTATTATAAACTTGCAAAAGAACTACAGTTTCCAAAAGCTGCAAAACATTTTGTCTTCAACATTAGCAAATCTGCCTAGGATCCGAGGAAACAAAGAAATCCTGTCCTTTCAAATTTCCATGACATGTATTGATTTTCTTTAATTACTTCTTTCATTTTGGTTCCTCTTCCTCAATATTTATGCAAAATTAATTGATACAGCTGATGAACTGCATGAACATGGAAAAGGAAAAACAATGAAAAATGGCTTAATTAAATGAAAAACACACTTTGCTTGAACACTTCATTCCCAGAGTTCTGTTATTTCCATTACAGGCTGATCACAATCTAGACAAACTAAATCCAGTTTTCCTATTCTGAGTTCAGATAATCTGGAAGTGGGATTGGTTCTGGTGTTCTGTAAAGAGGGAACAATGGGATTCAGAATGGACTTCTTTCCTGCAAAATCTGGACAACCAGTAGGATAATAGCAAAGAGATAAGAAAGCTCTTAGCTCGTTGTTGCTATCTACTGGTCATCCAGATTTTGTAGTCCAGATCTGGTAATCTTAGCTATAGCCTCTCAGAAGCAACTATTTGATCTGGGCCATTGCTATTTTAATTGAAAGAAATGTGAGGAGAAATTGCTTGGCTCTGGATGGATGGGTTGGTTGGTTGATTTTTATATTCAACAAGACAACCCTTTCGAACATAATACAATCATTACCTTTTCTGTGGCTGGAGATTTCACTTGAATTGCTAAAAGAGAACTGCAACAAGTGAAAAAAAGAACCTAGCTCAACCATGCCTGTAAGTCTAATGCACTATGGGCTGAATCAACATTGCATAACAGTATGAAAAGAATACGCTGTCCATGAAAAACCCTGCAGTTAGCAGGCCACCTAATATACAGTCAGGTCCAGAAATATTGGGACATCGACACAATTCTAACATCTTTGGCTCTATACACCACCACAATGGAGTTGGAATGAAACAAACACAATGTGCGTTAACTGCAGACTGTCAGCTTTAATTTAAGGGTATGTACATCCAACTCAGGTGAACGGTGTAGGACTTACAGCAGTTTGCATATGTGCCTCCCACTTGTTAAGGGACCAAAAGTAATGGGACAGAATAATAATCATAAATCAAACTTTCCCTTCTTAATACTTGGTTGCAAATCCTTTGCAGTCAATCACAGCCTGAAGTCTGGAACGCATAGACATCACCAGACGCTGGGTTTCATCCCTGGTGATGCTCTGCCAGGCCTCTACTGCAACTGTCTTCAGTTCCTGCTTGTTCTTGGGGCAATTTCCCTTCAGTTTTGTCTTCAGCAAGTGAAATGCATGCTCAATGGGATTCAGGTCAGGTAATTGACTTGGCCATTGCATAACATCCCACTTCTGTCCCTTCAAAAACTCTTTGGTTGCTTTTGCAGTATGCTTTGGGTCATTGTCCATCTGCACTGTGAAGTGCCGTCCAATGAGTTCTGCAGCATTTGGCTGAATGTGAGCAGATAATATTGCCCAAAACACTTCAGAATTCATCCTGCTGCTTTTGTCAGCAGTCACATCATCAATAAATACAAGAGAACCAGTTCCATTGGCAGCCATACATGCCCACACCATGACACTACCACCACCATGCTTCACTGATGAGGTGGTATGCTTAGGATCATGAGCAGTTCCTTTCCTTCTCCATACTCTTCTCTTCCCATCATTCTGGTACAAGTTGATCTTGGTCTCATCTGTCCATAGGATCTTGTTCCAGAACTGTGAAGGCTTTGTTAAATGTTGTTTGGCAAACTCTAATCTGGCCTTCCTGTTTTTGAGCCTCACCAATGGTTTACATCTTGTGGTGAACCCTCTGTATTCACTCTGGTGAAGTCTTCTCTTGATTGTTGACTTTGACACACATATACCTACCTCCTGGAGAGTGTTCTTGATCTGGCCAACTGTTGTGAAGGGTGTTTTCTTCACCAGGGAAAGAATTCTTCGGTCATCCACCAAAGTTGTTTTCCGTGGTCTCCCGGGTCTTTTGGTGTTGCTGAGCTCACCGGTGCGTTCCTTCTTTTTGAGAATGTTCCAAACAGTTGTTTTGGCCACGCCTAATGTTCTTGCTATCTCTCTGATGGGTTTGTTTTGTTTCTTCAGCCTAATGATGGTTTGCTTCACTGATAGTGACAGCTCTTTGGATCTCATCTTGAGAGTTGACAGCAACAGATTCCAAATGCAAATAGCACACTTGAAATGAACTCTGGGCCTTTTATCTGCACATTGTAATTGGGGTAATGAGGGAATATCACACAGCTGGCCATGGAACAGCTGAGAAGCCAATTGTCCCATTACTTTTGGTCCCTTAACAAGTGGGAGGCACATATACAAACTGCTGTAAGTCCTACACCGTTCACCTGAGTTGGATGTACATACCCTCAAATTAAAGCTGACAGTCTGCAGTTAACGCACATTGTTTTTGTTTCATTCCAACTCCATTGTGGTGGTGTATAGAGCCAAAGATGTTAGAATTGTGTTGATGTCCCAATATTTCTGGACCTGACTGTAAATATTTGTATTTTTAAATGTACTCTGAATTTTCCACAGACAAGAGAGCCAAAACAAGAAAACTCAGCACACAAAGTGTGTTGAATGAACAGCAGCCCTGAAGGCAATTCCTCCCAGAACCAATGAATGCAAAACAGTCATCAGCAAGAAATTCCTTGGATATGATAGTAGTGACTGCTTGCTGAACGTAGCTGTGTATGTGCACTCTGTATATGTTCTTGGCTGATACTGTTTGAGGACACTTGCTTTGTTTAAATCTCAACATTAGAAATCAAGAGCATACATACCAAGTATTGTGCACTTTGAATAATGCACATATACCAAGTGCATTGTGGACTCTGAACAACCTGAAACAACATACTGCTAGAACTTTTGTATTTGCAACATTTGTGTGAACATAGCAGTGGTGGGTTGCCCCCGGTTCGGACCAGTTCTATAGAACCAGTAGTAAAACCGGCAGGAAGCTCCGCCCATCGACCCCGACGTTATCAGGGAGCTTCTGCGTATGCGCAGAAGCTTCTGCACATGTGCAGAAGAGCGTGTACATGGGTGAGCAAAGTAAGCACGTGCACGTGGCCCCATTGCGAACCAATAGTAAATGTAAGTAGAACCCACCCCTGGAATATAGACAGTAGAGCTACATAAGCAGAAACAACTTTAATGTTGCCTCCAGCACCTTCTTTTGTTTTGAAGGTCACATATTAATCTTCCCACCAAAATTCAGGCTCTGCACATGAATTCAGACAAAACCCCTCCAAGCAGTAGCTTATTTCTCAAGAAGGCAGGCAACAGCAATGGGAGGCTGGTTCCCACTTCCTGGCTAAATGGGCTGCTGTTGGATAGATGCCTTCATGCTGCATGTCCATGTGTCATATGAGTGCATGTAACATCAGAGCCTGCACACCCTGTTTCAGTCACCTCTAGGTCTCAGTGTTATGGTTTGTTGGTGTCTGGGAAACAGGTAATTTGGAAATAGTATAAATTCAGAACAACTACATATATTTATTTATTTTTCACATTTCTGTACTGCCCATCTCCCAATGGTCTCTTGACCATATTCTTTTCATATATATATTTTCATATATACATTGCTCCTAGAAGCACGAAGCCGAGAACACCAGCCTGAAGATGACGAATGAGACTTCGTCGAAACGTTGCCAAGAAACCTCCAATTTTACGCAGGAGAAAACCTGAATAACCAAAGACCTACATGTGTGTGTGTGTGTGTGTGTGTGTGTAGAAGAAGCGATAGACATCACGATCTCCGGAACTCTATCGCTTCTTCTACAACTATACCTGGAACTCGCATCTTTAGGACAATTCTTTATATATATATACACATACATACATACATACATACATAAATGGATAGCTTTATCACTTGTACAAAGGATTGCTACCAAGAAAACTTGTAAAAAGTCCATCCTAATAAATTTGCAGATAAATTGGAACCTAACAGTTAAAATAGTGACAAGATTTCTTCCACCTAACCCCCCCTTTAAATAAATCTGTTTAAAGAAACCTCTTAGAATCTTGGTTTTGACTGTCAAGTCTGACATTATCAATATCAGCATTCCTTCACCCATATGTGAAGGTTCGACCTGTATAATAACAGCAGAACCTGTGGACGTTGTGGCTTCATCTTGGAAGATTTTTAAGAAATGAGGCTTAAACCATTTCTTGTCAACTGTTTGTTTTTCATGAAAAAGATTAAATTTGATGAGTGCAGAATCCCTTCCAATTCTGCAATCCTGTAACATGCTAACATGGCCACTCAAGTATTTTAGCTACTGTTGAGTCTAGTGCAGGGGTCAGCAACCTGTGGCTCTGGAGCCACATGTGGTTCTTTCATCCCTCTGCTGCGGCTCCCTGTCACTCAAAATATGCGTCACAACCGCCAATGTGTGACACCTGCCAGCACATGATTTATTGAGCTTTTCAACCCCCGATAGTTCAACCATGGATAAATCCAAGAAAAGAAAAGTTTCAGAAGAAATCAGAACATTTAATTCAACTACATATGCTAGTTTTGTGGCTGCTCAGGAAATAGTCAGGCACAGGAAGGGTTTTGTGGCTCCCGGTGTTTTCTTTTCTGTGGGAAACGGGTCCAAATGGCTCTTTGAGTGTTAAGGTTGCTGACCCCTGGTCTAGTGTGAAGTCAGCCTGCCAAGTGAGCCATTCTTAGAGCTCATTTTCTGCTGGAGTTAATTTCTGAAGTGTTCTTAAAAATAACCAAGAACAGAATCTAGTTCAGCATGATTCTCTTCAGTTACAATTATCACAAAGAATGGCCTTAGAAACCAGCTTGGCAATAAGTCTCATCTTCTGATTGAGGGGAGGACAATCGTGCTTTCTGTCATGAACAGAACCAGTTGCTTGAGCAGGTTGGCAGAATTCCAGGGGGACAGCTTTCAGAAAATCAGGTGTCAATGCAGATCATCTACAATGTAGTAGATGATCTGGCACCTGTCTAGGGTATATTTCCCCTTTGGACTACAATGGAGATAGCCAGCAATTTTTTGGCACTTGTCCGTAAAAGTGTCAGGGGCAACCTTAGTGCCAATGGAGATGGTCCTGGTGCTACTCCCTTCCAAACGAAGAGCTTCCTGCACAACCAGTTGAAGTCTTTGGGTAACACAGTCCATGCCAGCAATTTGTACCTGACAGGCTGCTTTCCCATGTTTGCAAACTGCGACTATCAAGCCATCTGATTAAGATTTGGTTGCCCAGAGAAACAGCCCTAAACCTTGTAGATCCTGTCTGTGTTCATCTCGTCTGTACTACAGTTGTTGCATCTAACAGCTCAGCATGAATTAGTTTAACTATCTGGGTCCTGCATCTTGGGAAGTGCTAGTGATAGGGAGATTAGTGCACTTTACCTGGACCGAACCAAATGTCTGAGGGAATGTGAAGATCAGTCATGTCAGGACCTGTAATTCTCACTTCCTAACACCTTCTCCCTGCGCTACTTTCTGTTGAAGATGATGTGTCAGAAGATAATCATCAAGGAAACTGTGGAGGAAGTTTCAAAATCTGTCTAGTCATTTATTTATATATTACATTTGTTTGTGGCCCATATCGCCATGAGGTGATTCCAAAGCCATCATCTGCATGATAGCGCTGATTGTGTCTGATGCCTCTAGATCACATGCTACTTGCTGGCTGACAACTGATTTAACAACTGCACAAGGATTTTGCTGTGCTTGAGGGCAGATATCAGTTGCCTAATGCTTCCCCCGATGGGAAGGATACCTGAAGGATGCCAGAAATAGTGCTTAAACATTTCCAAGGTTGAAAGATGCCAGGAGTCGTTCCTACTGCTGACCTGGGGCTTAGAATAGATGAAAACAGAGTAGCTTCACCTGAAAATATCGTGTTGCTCTTGTGCCTATGCTATGCTGATGCCTCTGGATGCTAATTCCACTAATTTCAAGTGGGAAAAAAACACCCAATTTCTTGTCAGTTGAAAGGTTGTGCAAATCCTTATTTTTGTCTGCCTTTATTTCCATATCATTCTGTAGGGATATCGTGTTTTAATGCATTCTTACTTTGGCTTCTCGGGCAGAATTTTAATTGTAAAATTCCTACAATTGTAACAGTTGTCATACTTATTACTAAATATGGATTTAAGTGAATTTACATTTCATAGAAGAAAGAGAAAACATGAAACTGTTACTCTATCCTTACTTTAAGCTTGATTGAAAACTAGGTTTTGGCACTCCTGCATTTTTCACTCTGATCTTTTTACTATGGAAAATCCCTCCACAATGAATTAGATCAGAAGGGGGTGAGGAAAGAATGTGGCAAGGAGCAATCATGGAAATAAATAGTATCCTAAACAGCTAATAATGAAATTAGTTCACAGGATTGACTTCGTGGGGGAGTTATATTGTGGACCTTTAATGTTGTGAGTTATCTATGGTAGCCATGTGTGTATTGGACAGCCATTTAAATTTGTTTAACAAATAAATCAATGTGTGTAATATTTTATAACACAGATAGAGGATAGACCAGCTTTCTCCAGTCTGGGGCAGCCTTCGAGATGTGTGGAATGATATCCAGAGTCTTCATAAATGCTCATGTTTTAAGAGTGCAAATGTGAAAGGTTGGAAACTTTATTTTTCCACTGAGCGCAGGAAATAATAAATTGACGCAAATTGCATTTATCAATTTCGTAAGAGCAGACATGTTAATTAGTAATATTTTAACCTACAATTCTAAGAAATTATTTGAAAGTTAGTGTGCCCTAAATAAGGTTTATTAGATAAAGTTTACACATTATTTAAAGAACACAACCAACATTATAAATATATCAACAAAAATGGGAAATTCATTTATGTTGATTTCAGTGAAGTCTTAAAATTACAACTGGAAGAAAGGAATTTTGTTGTTGTATGGACTCTTGGAGACCTCATAGATTAGGAGCAGGGAACTATGACCCTTTTACAATCTGTGAACTTCAACTCCCAGAATGTCAAGTTTTCTTGACAATATTTTGGAATGGTTTGCCATTGGTTTCTTCCTGGGGCTGAAAGAAAATAACTGATCCAAAGTCACCCAGCTGGTTTCACATCTAAGGTGGGTACTTGAACTCATAGTCCAGAGGTTGGACTATGAGTTGCCCACCCCTGTATAGTCTCCTATTTCCTAGCCTGGTGTCTTAGCCACTATACCAAAGCAGCTTTCCTGCAGGTACATATATGCTCCTTTATAATTCACGTTTAAATCTAAAGAACCATTTTTATCAACTATTGTTTTTAAGGTTCTGTGAGGAAATAATTTTAGAAAATATTAGTGAGATATATTTTAAAGTGATCTATTCATTGTTTGCTTAGGTTTCATAAAAAGCCAGGCATTCAAGGAATGATATTAATTTGCTAAAAGTTGCCAGCATAAGCAGTTGGTGACAATATAAGACATCCCACCAATAAAGCAATGGCCAAAGAGGTTCGGAGAAATGTTATTTATATTGGAACTTAATACAAACTGTTAAAATTGTCTTTTTGTTGTATCTGGATTAATAAAAAGAATGAGGCAATGAGGTATAATCACTTGATTTAACTTTAAGCATGTGTACATTATATACCAGTACAAATTGTCAATTTATTTAAATAATAGATGCTTACAATTAAAATATGTATGAAATTGATATAATTTTATTTCTTAATAGTGGTATATCCAATTATATAGTATTTATAAAAAAATTATGGGTGCTAGGTTTTTTATTAGTGGGAAGAAGGAAGGAAACTCAAAATCTTAGTTTCAGAAATCTTGTTGTAGAATTTAGGAAAAATATACCATTTCAAAACAGTGACTAAAAAGGGAGAAGCTGAACTTCATAGTATTTTGCTTGTGAAGAGATAATCAGAGGCTTTTTCAAGCTACTCATTACTTGCAATTGGATGAAAATGTAGCAAATAACTTGAGGGACAATATGGAGAGATTTGGCTGTCATGCTGGTTTCTTTTTTCATGAGAAAAACCCACCAATTTGCTGAAAAGAAAAAAAAAGGAATCACATGCTACTTCAGAATCCTTTGAAAGCTTTTTATGTTTATCTTCTTACTACTGTGATATGTGTGTCTAGAAATTCTATTTTATTATGTAAATAATGTTATCATGCAGTAAATGTTTTATTAAAAAATTCTTAAGGTCTTTCTTTAATTTCTGCCATGTTTCTAATTCTGAGTTGCTTAATATGATTTATTTAGTATGCCTAAATGTCATATCTATGAAAATATTTTCTAAATGGGTAAGTATGGTAGCTTACCCTGTAGGAATATATTAAAAAGTCTATGTGCTGCTGGTTACTGACTCTAACATGAAACCACATATTAGGAACACTTGGAGGTTTATCTGTGTCCTCAGGGTTACTTGGGTAGTGCTCCTGGTTCCTGTAGTCTGCCATTTTTTTTCCTCTGGAAATCCATTCTTACTCCCACACTATTCCTACTCCCACAACAGAGAGGAAGGAAAAAAGTATGCAAATGACCAGCTGTCTGCAAGGAATATAAATCCATCCATTCCCCACTATCCTGTCAGAGTTTAAGAAGCTTCTTAGATGAGAAGTTAAATGTCTACAAAAGAATAAACAAGAAAGTCCAGTTGCCTCCTGAAAAAGCACATTTGGGACAACCATGACTTGGATGACTGAGAATCTCTACAAACCACATATTAGAAAGATTCATCAATCAAAACAAAGCATTTTTTGAAAAATGCTAGTTTAATCTGAATGCGCTAGCATGCTCATGTAATTAGCACTTGATCAGAGTATATTCAGAATATGCTTATCTAAATTTAGCCAATCTATAAAGCCTTCAGCATTTTTTCAGGATCCATGTCACATCTCTATACTAAATGCAGATTATTGAGGACTTTCATTTTACTTATCAAGAGCCTGAAACTATGTGTTGAATGTAGCCAAACAAGACAAATTTCTTTGCAAAAATCTTTTCAGCCAAAGAATGGAAAAATCTCTTAAACCCACCAAGAAAACCTCATCCTTCCTGAAACTCAGGTTACATGAATCCCACTGCTATTAGTGAATTGGGACTTCACACTGACTCGTTCTTCTGTTCAATAAATCAATCCATACCTGGATTTCAGAGGTTCATTAAAGATTTCTGGTCAATGTCTCTCATAAGATTTAACAAGGTGTAGAAAAAAGAAGTCCCTGGAATCCCAGGTAATCCTGGGAAAGATTTATGCCAGTCATTTTGTTGAGCTACTACTAAACTAGTAGTAAGCCAGTTGGAATCCTCCAGATATTTTGCCAGACTCCAAAATATATTGAATGCACCTAATTGACACCTTCTGCTGTTAGTAGTTATGAGACCAACATTTTTCTTAGAATAAGACCTTTCCTATGTTTTTATGTGTGAAGGAAGGAAGGAAGGATGGAGGAAAGGAAAGGAAAGGAAAGGAAAGAAGGAAAGAAATTAGGAAGGAAGGAAGGAAGGAGCAATGATTACAGGCTTGTTACTTCTTTGCTTGATTTTCTTTTAGGCAAATTAACATGCTAGCACAAAAGTAATTGGGCTTATTTTAAAGTTCTCTTGCTGGTGCTTAGATTTGCCTTATGGGACTACAGATAGAAAACTAACATCTGGTGTTTGAGGTTGCTGGGGATTTTCACCATATTATCTGTAATAGCTCCACTATAAATAAACAAAATGAATAATTAAATGAGCACTAACATAGCCTGAATAATAAATTCTTCAAAAACATTCTCTGCAGACGACCTGGTGCTATATTTTTTGCAAAATACCTTGGCTTGAATTTTGAGACTAGATTCTCCCTTACTATATAGCCATGATATAGGATTATGTTGATACCAAAAATTCATAACATAATATTCGAGATAGTTTCACTGCTGCTAGATGAAAGCATAATTATATTTGTTTATTATTAAGTATTTATTTTAAAAAGAAAACAATGTCTCATGATAAATTCTTAACAGTTTCTTCCATAACGGCACATTCAAGCAGTAGCGTCTCAGTTACAAGTTACATTGAGCCAAAATTTTAAAAAAGAATACCATGATTTAATGCAATATGAGAATTTAGCCAAGATTTCTCCTGAGATTAATATGCTGGATAGAGCTGTGCAGTTTTGAAAATTATTTGGAAGTGGTTAGAGTGTTTGCTCAGTAGGTCTTTAAAAAGGCATTTCCCCCCCACATTCCCACTTTAAAGAAATACTCTTCCTGTGATGTTCTGCATTCTGAAGCACTTCTTCCAAACTGCTTTTGGAGGATATGCAGCCCTAAAACTGGACTACACAATTATTAAACTTAATTTGAACTTCTGAACATCATAAATCTGATTTCTTTTTCAAGGAACACTAGGTTGCCATATGTAGATCCCCCCATTTTATCCTCACAACATCAGGCAAATTAGCCAACGGCCACTGAAATATATGTATGGCTACTAAGAGTTTTGAACTCCCATTGCCAGATTTCAGGTACAAATATGAATTATATTGCCTGTGGGAAAAGACTCTTAAATTGTCATTTAAAAAAAATACTACAATAAGTTTCTAAAAATAAATGAAAATATTTTATAGGAATGTAAGAACATCCATATTGGATCAGACATGTTCTACATTCTCTTTTCATAGTGGCCAGTAAAATGTCTTTAGGATACCCACAAGTGGCACAGGAATACAACCACTGTTCCACACTTACGTTTCCTTGTGTTCCTAGCAATTGTTATCCAGGAGCAGCCTGCTTCTGATAGCAAATGTAATATGTAGTCATTATGTTTAACCTTGAAGATAAGATCAGGTTTTTAGTGTTGCCCCAAAATCACTCCCACTGTTGTTTTTTGTTCTGGGAATTTTATCCACTAACCTAAAACATGCAGGAAATTGTATTTATTTTAGGCATACTACATATATTCAGAAGCACTGTTAATGTTATTCTTTAGCACAACTCCCAAGCTTTGTGCTATGCTATAACATTTATGCTGTGCTATAAGGTTGCAGTCCTATACATGTGTGCATTGGAGTAAGTGCTATGTATACTTACTCCTGAGTAAGACTTATATAGAATGGTGTTTCAAGGTTTCTGAACCCTCCACACAAGTCCTAAAACTAAATATCAAGAACCCAATTAAACAAATGAATCAAAGCCATTTTACTTGTTCATTTATTTTAGCTTTGGATAATTTTCCTCAATATGTAACATGTGGGGACAACAGATCACATTTTAAATCACACATTTATGTAGAAATATTGAACATTCAAAAGGACTCACAAACTTCTAAGTGCCACTGTGCACTCAAATACCTACAACTGAAAATAGGCATATATTTCTTCTCTTTCTTTGCTCTTACTATCATTTCCCTTCTCTTGGCAGTTTCTTTTATAATTTATTCAGTACATTTATGGTTAAATTATATCAGGCCAAAGATGCCTCTTCCTCAGCAGCATGTTGAGTGCCATCCGAGTTGAGGGACCTGTCATCAATGCTATATTGTATATTTTCCATCCATGAGATTTTTTTTAGTAAAATACAGGAGTGGAGTAGCATTGTCTTCTCCTGCACAGTATGAAATGATGCCTTTGCTATTGTGACTACAGTGATCAGGCACCTCCAGGGCTTGTTTTATCTGATCAGCTGAGATGACCTTCATAACGTAGATGGCCCTGCTGAGAATTATATACTCCTGGCATCCTTTATTCATCTCATCCAGGAATCCCCCTCCTGTCCTGATGAGTCAGCATAGCAGGATTTGAGGGAGGGCCTGGCTAATTGCAAAATTTAATTGTATAGAACTGAACCTGAGTTAAGACAGTTCTTTGATACGATTTCAACCATTTCTGCAATCCCAGACAAATCTCAGAAACCAGAGATGTTTATTTATTGTTTTAAGGCCTGTCATATATGATTGATGGACTGCATTCAGTATATTTATTTGTCAAATTTAGAGACTGCTCATCTCACTCACAGAGAAATTCTATTTATTATTCAGACCTATACCAGATGATAAAACACTGTGATAAAAACTTATCTCTTGGGAGGATCTTTATTCTTTGAATTCAATCTACCAAATGGAGCAAGTGATTTACTGGTAAGCACAGGTAATCCTAGCAGGATTCCTACAGGAAATCTCAGTTAATGAGAATTCTATAAATCTCTTGGTGAAACTTGATAGTTCTGGGTTGTATTAGATGAAAGATTTCTTGTCTTTGCAAAAGCAAAAAGCACAAATTCTAAGCTTGGCTGAAAAGCTATTTCTTATGAAAACATATCATTTAGTCAATTTTTATTTGCTGAAATAGCAAGGAAGTATTTTGGATATTTACTTGAAATTACAAAAAGGGAAGAAAATCTAGTGAAGTTAAGATGGAGGTAGAGACAGTGCTAAAAGTTTTCTTCAGGGGTGGGAAAGAGGATGGCTTCTTTCTAATTTTACCCAGTTTGGAGGGGTGTTTAATTTTTGTCTTTGTATTTGTCCTTTTAAAAGTATGTTAAAGCTATCCTGGGACTTGTTTTAGAGTTCACATGGTATTTTCTGCATCAGAAAAGCAAGAAAATATCCTGTGAAAGTTTGAGCATTTCTACTGTCAAAAGTTGATAATGTAATTTGAAGGTTGTCAAAGTTGCTAGTGCAATTTGAAGGTTGTCTGTAGGATGCTTGCTTTAGGATGACATTTGGGCTGGGGTGGGGTGGGGGGAGGAAGGATTTTGCTGCCAGATTGAAGTAACAGAAGGACAACAATTTTTGTTCTATGAAATGACATATATGGATAATGTTCATAAAAACAATTACAAATGTTCCATTCCTTTCATATATGAAAAACCTAATGAAATCGAATTAAGAAATGCTGATAAAAGGGTGGGTGGGAGAATCAACCGAGAAATTTATTCACCTACAACAGGGGTCTCCAACCTTGGCCACTTTAAGACTTGTGAACTTCAACTCCCAGAATTGAAGTCCACAAGTCTTAAAGTGACCAAGGTTGGAGACCCCTGATCTAGAATGTCTCCTTCTTCCAAAACATAAATGCCCATGTACCCACAGAACCTTTGCAATGCAATTGCTCTGTGGGAAGGATCCTTGAAGAGAGAGGAAGAAGGGTAGTTGAAGTAGGTCAAGACCAACTCCACTAGAATTGGTCTTGACCTACCTTCCTTGCTCTTCCTTTTGCTGCACTCTCTTCTCAACTTCCACCATAAGTCATTTTCACCAGTTGCTCTTCTGGTTGTCATGTTAGTTGTTCTAGCCATGATCCAGGGTTAGATACAGCTTCGAAGGAAGTATTATACCGGTTTCAAGAGATCAGCAATAATATAGAACTCATAATTAAAGTGCTGTATTTTGCATAATAATACCTCCTGACCAGGGGTGCTATTCAGCAGGTTCTGACAGGTTCTGATTGGTTGGTAGCGGGAAGTTTGAGTAGTTTGGAGAACTGGCAAATACCACCTCTGGCTGGCCCCAGAGTGGGGTGGGAATGGAGATTTTGCAATATCCTTCCCTTGCCATGCCCACCAAGCCACGCCCACCAAGCCATGCCCACAGAACAGGTAGTAAAAAATTCCACCACTGCTCCTGACATTAAAAAATAGAAAAATTAAAAAAATGTTAATGATATCAGATGCCTTTTCAGGTGCTTCTTATCTAATTAAATCCCTTTAGGATTCGTGTTCACTAAACAATAAGCTTTATTGGTTAGAATTGCTAACTGAGGCATTGGCAGTATTGAGGACATTAATTCTTTTATCTGATTAAAATGACAATATCAAGTTATATGAGTGAGAGTGAGATGGGCAGTATCTAAATTTGATAGATAAATACATAAATAGCTATTTCTACATTTGTATTCTAAGGATATGACCTAATAAGGATTGTTTCTTGAATCCATTTGTATGCTGAACTAACAAAAGATGCCGCATTTTCAATCCAGTTTGCTTGTTAATCACATCCCTCTGAGTTTTTGTTTTTTTTTTAAATTTGATTTATATGCCGCTCTTCTCCGGAGACTCAGGGCGGCTTACAATGCGTTAAGCAATAGCCTTCATACTTTTGTATATTTATACAAAGTCAGCTGATTGCCCCCATAATCCGGGTCCTCATTTCACCTACCTTAGAAAGGATGGAAGGCTGAGTCAACCTTGAGCTTGGTGAGATTCGAACTTGCAGTAATTGCAGACAGCTGGTGTTAATCACAATGCTTTTTTTAGTCTGCTGAGCCACCAGGCCCTGAGTCAGGTTTTAACAACAACAACATCCCTTAATGGGATCTGAGGTTCAATCTAAATGCCTAAATGACAGATATTTCATTGGTCAACAAATATAAAGAATTTCTATAAGCCAAAAGAAAGTCTATAAGCTAAACAAATACACTTCCTATGGTTTATTTAGCATTGCTCAGGAGATATTTAAGGATGGGCTTGTAACGTCGAAGTGGATTTATTCACAATCTATTGATAGTTCTATGGATCTAATTATACCTACCTTGGGTTTTTTTAAAATTTACATTGTTGGAAAGGTCCAATCCCACACTAAGTACAGGAATCATGTTAAAATACTCTTGACATAAAGAGTGTATCTGATAAATCATGACAGTGGTTTGTCACTTCCTTGATCCATATTTCCTGCAGTGGTTTGTCCTTCCTTGATCCAATGCCCTGACAAGCCAGATCTAGGGATATTCATTTGTTTCTCTTCTTCATAGTATGTAGTGGGCTACCACCTACCATAACTCCTCTCTTCAACTTCTTGAAGGGCATGAATTTATCTACCCTGATTTTTAGGGTTATGCAATTTTGTTTCCTTTTCCATAGGATCTCTTTCCACACCCTGGAGACTCAGAGCCTTAGTGGTTTTTGTTCTGAAAATGCTTGAAAGCACTTGTGCTGAATATTACTTTCACTTCTGGTTGTCAATTTCCTCTAATTGATCCAGTTCCTTAAATACTGCCTATCTGATAGCCAATGATACCAGCTGGGTTTTGCAAACGTAGTTTTGTTCCATTGTCCAGAATGATGTTGGTCTTACTAGCCTTCAGACATTCAGTGCCATTCTGAAATTCTGTTCAGCACCTGAGAAATGTTTGCATTGTTGCTAAGATGTACAATTTCAAACACCCTGACAATTTCTCTTTCCTACTGCTTCTATGGCAGCCATAAGTATTACCACAAAGATAAAACTCTTCAAGAATGTTGTGATACTAACTGCAATATATGCTCGTGAAACACGGAAGTGTGCAGCCAAGATGATTAAACAATTAAATGTTTTCCAACAATGCTGCTTGAAAAGAATCTTCCACATCTCATATTATAACCACAAAACACTTATAAAAAAGATACTACAAAGATCATATTTAGGACACCTATTGAGAACTGTGAATGAACATCCAATGCAGCTTGTTGGCCATGTTTTACATATGCCTTAAGACTGACATCCAAAAATTGCACTACATTGGATACGTCCTGGTGGAAAGAGAAAACAAGACCAATCTCAGAAAACTTGGTGCGAAATACTTAAGGAAGATTTTAAGATTATTAATGTCCCTTGGGACAATGCTGAAAATGCTGGGAATGATTGAAACTGCTAGAGAACATTTGCTGCCCAATATACTCTGCACAGGAGATGATGATGATGATGATGACGACAAATGACCTCTACCGTACCTATGTTCTGTAGTTTTGTTTTGTTTTTTGATTTATATGCCGCCCTTCTCCGGAGACTCAGGGCGGCTTACAGTGCGATAAGCAATAGCCTTCATACTTTTGTATATTTATACAAAGTCAGCTTATTGCCCCCACAAACTGGGTCCTCAATTTACCTACCTTAGAAAGGATGGAAGGCTGAGTCAACCTTGAGCCTGGCGAGATTCGATCTTACTTTAATTGCAGACAGCTGATGTTAAATTACAGTGCTTCTGTCTGTTGAGCTAAACCAGGCTCCTAGTTAAATTGTTCTGTAGTTTCCATAGTCTTCCATGAAAAATAGTTCAGTAACAGTGCTGATTTTTCATCAAAACACTTTGTGTAGGGCTTATCAGAACAGCTAAATCTTTGCAGAAGGCAGTAGGCTTTTAACATTACATTATGCAGCATTTTTGAGTGGAACAATTTGAGGTATCATGAATTACCTCTACCTTATTATTAATTTAATTAATGTGAATCTTCCAGTCACATCACACACTTCAACTCTTTGGATTTTCCCATTACTTAAGACCAGGTCTTTCCTGCTAACTGAACAGTCCCTATCTGGACCTGCAATTCTTCATATATCCAGCTCTTCATTTTACTGGTAATCCTCAATTAGTGACCACAGTTGGGAGCACTAACTTGGTTGTTAAGTGAAATGTTCATTAAATGTAACCGCAACTGTTCTTACAGTCTTATTTCAGCTTTTCTTTGCTTTAAGGACCTGCAAAGGTTGTAAATGCGAGGATTTATTTCAAAATTATTTTTTCATCCGCATGATAACTGCACAAGACAGTTGCTAAACGAGGACTCCCCATCTCAGGACAACTTGGTGAGAGCTCTTATCTCAGTAAATGATAAGATAATCCTATTCTCAGAGAGATCCTATTCTCTAAAGAGATACACTTTTCTTTTCCCCCCTTTTTTATACTCTCAAACTAGAGAGCTTATAGCTGGTAATTTTGTGTCAGTCTTAACACTAGAGGTCTCAAGACCACTCCACTTGAGGAGGGGTTACAGTTTTTTCTCATAAAATGTTATATTTGCTTCTAACCACTAGAAGACAGAGACTAGTGAATATAACAACTTACAATTGCACCTTCATCTCCACTGTGTTTTGGGGCCTTCTTTGAGATCTGGAGACACACAACTCTGAAGGTATATGCTAATTTTTAGTAAACATATTACTATCGAATCACTGTTGACAGTTAGTATACGCCAGAGAGGAACTACTATGGTACTCTAGAGGCTGAGCACAAACAGATATAACCCGTTCTCGTTTTCTGTATTTTGACTTTTGATATTGCTCACAAATGGTAGAATTTGTGTCCTAAGAGACAGGATGTAAACTAGTATTTTTCAGAATTGGAACCTTAAGAGATGTGGACCAACTCCCAGAATTCCACTGACCTGTACTTTTCCCGAATCTTTCTTCAGTAAGCTTAGTTTATTAACTGGAGGAATAAAAAGAGGCAGAGTGTACATGCTTGCTGCATAAATGTACAAAAGCTTCTCAGAAAGAGTCATTTATATTCTGCCAAACTACAATATAGAGCCCAGTGCTTTCCTCCCTGGTGATGGTTACTTTTAAGTTGCAAAAGAGAGAGAGAGAGATGTTGGCCTTTAATCTGTTAGGATCAGTAATTTTAGGTGTGAGTTGCATAGGTGAAGGCAGAAGTAGCTTCAGGGAAACCTGTCAATCTTGTTAAATATACTCATGTATGTCGTCTTCCATGAATTTCGTGGATGTCAGTAGAAACTAAAATACAATTAGCTATGTTTTAGCATAGACATAGAAATATGTTCAAGAAAAGTAAATTTATTCTCTTCTAACTACTATATATTGCTAATATATTCAGAAAAAACAAGAGGACCAACCGCAAGTGATGCAGTTTTTTTCTGTTATTTATTTATCAAATTTTTATAGTCATTCATCTCACTAAAAGTGACTCAAAGTGTTGAAATAAAAAGAATAACTAAAACAAAAGGTACAATATAAAATACCTTATTAATAAGTACAAAAGTGAAAGATAAAAACTGCAAGGTAAAAAAAGGCTACCTCAACAATGGATCCATCTGAGCAAATCTCTTGTTTAGACTTCAGAACTTTACAGAATATCACAAAGAATGGAGCTAATCTAATTTTGAGGGAAAGAATTTTCCGGAAGACGGGTGCCATGGTAGAGAAAGAATGTCTCCTTGGTCTCACCAAATGAAGGTGCCTAATCAATGGTACTTGCAACATGACTACTCTCTGAGATTTAATGGGACAGGCTGTATAATCAGGAAGAGGCGATTCCTCAGATAACTCAGTTCTGTGACATGAAGGACTTATAGGGTTAAAACCAGCACTTTGCATTGGACCAAGAAGCCAAATTGGCACTCAGTGGAGTTTGTGGAGCTGAGGTGTAACATGGGCTGTTCTAGGAGTGCATTCTGTACCAGTTAATGCTTTCAGAAAGTTCTTAAGGTTAGCTCCATGTAGAGAGGATTTCAGTAGTCCAATCTTGGGTATAATCAGCATACTGATGACACTTCACCCCATAGTAGTGAATGAGTTCAGCCAGCAGCCTCATGTAGGTGTTAAAAAGGAGAGAAGCATCAAACCCTGTGACACCCGATACAATAGAGACTGAGAGTGGGATCTGAATTCAAATTATTTTACCTGACTTTACCTTTATATACTTTATCTTTACCATGCACATTCCTCTGCATATCCCTGTAAGAGGTTCTTTAAGCCCCCTTATCCAGGAGGGTTCAGATCACCCCTTGCAGGGCAGATGCAATAAGGACAGAGAAGCAGTGATGCTTCGCTGCCCTTACCTCCATAAAGTAGGACTTAATAGTGGATCTAACCCATGTTCAGTTGAGTTCATTTCTTATTGAGTGTCAGTGATGCTCTAGACATCTCTTCTTCCATTTCATCTCTATCAACTTCTCCATAAACATGGGGAATGCCGGGATCCCTGAGAGTGGAGAGGTTACATGGGTGCAATCTGATCCAAGGCTTCAGCTTCTCCTTATTCCAAGTGGCATCCAAAGCCTCTGATGGACCACACAGCAGATAAACAGGGAGAACCATAGATGTCTGTGAAATAGCTCAGGGTTCATCAGTCACCAATTGAGACTGGTCAAATGGATCCAAATTCCCTGTGGTGGGTTGCAGTGTTGGAAATCCCATACAAATTGGCATAATCTAACCATGACAAAGAGACAACATGAACTCTCTCAGCTTCAGATCACATTGCCACTGGTCCATTAGGAACACCAAATGTAGAGCAACCACTGCCCCAAATTGTAATTTGCTTTTAAGGGTGGCAGATGAATTGCTTGTTCCCAGTTGAGTTCTTCTGGGTTCTGAGTTGCTGGGCCAAAATCTAGGAAGGAAGGAAGTAGAGTAGGGTTAGAGTTGCTTAATATTTGATGTTCAGGGTAGGCATAAATTTACTGTTAGGTTTTGAGTTGCAGAGCCTATCAAATTCTAAGACTATCTTATCCAGACTGCAAAATTCTAAATGACTTTTAGATGGCAGTAGAGAGATAGCAACATTCTCCCTACAGTTTGGAAAACTGGCCGCAAAAGAAGGCAATACAGTAGGGCAAACTGGATGAGAAACTCAATCTTGTCTTGCTATGTGTGTTATTTGTTCGATTTACCTGCATAGCGTGTGTGAACTTTCTACATTAAAAGAAAGAAGCAGCAGCACATTATTTTCCTTCATCCCAATGCTTATGGAGAAAGAATTAGGGAGACTCCTCCTCCAGAGTGGGAGAGGCAGTGGAGTAGAACCACCCTGAGAATTCTGCCATGAGTCTTTTAACTCTGGGAACATGGTTGATCTCCTTCCAACAGTGGTCATGTATTTTCCAGAACTGCTGTCTTTTTCCAAGTGTAGCTAGCAACAGCAACATCTTGCCACAGATTAATCCTGAGGTCAAAACAGCTGATATCCATACACTTAATCTGACAGCTTCGTTCCTTGCAGCCTATTTCTTTTTCTTTTCCTTTTCCTCTAAGGGGAATGTTCTAAGTATCCTTATTTGTTACCTATTTTATTAATAGAAGCTTTACTTTCCCCCAGTGTGCTCTTCTGGCCACCAGCTAAGGGTAAAATCAACCTTCATAGTAAAAATGTTAAATTAATTTACCATTTAGCCAATTCTCTGCTATCTGCAGTTAGGACTTGCTTCTTCCTTTGCAGTCGGACATCAGAAATCAATTAATTTTTTAAGCAATCCGTAAGAGCACAGCAAAGCAATCTGTGAGCCAACTGGCTAAGGTGACAAAGAACCTGGGCGTTGAAGTCCACACTTCTTCAAGTTGCTATGTTTGAAAAACACTGATGTAAACTATTGTAATATAATTAATTGTTCTAATATGTAATGCTTTCTATAGAGCAATGATGATTTCATTGTGATGAGATAATGAAAAGCTATTGGGAAGAGAGCCTGAATCTTCTCCACATTTTCAGATCTTTTTTTTTTTTAAATGGAAATGATAACACTGTATACCATCTGCATCAGCTACTTTGGAGATTAATTATTATAACCAGTAATGACATAGCAAACAAATCTTAGCTTATTAAATTTAGTACCTAACTCAGGGGATTACATTTAGGCCTTTACTATTTTAATTAATTACAGGATTGATCCGGTTATTTTTTGTTAATTTTATAAATTGATTAGTGTCTGCTAAATTTCAATCCTATAAACAATTAAAGAAGCAAACAATAAAAGTGGAAGAGAAATGTTTTTTTTTAATATATATATTGCGATAATCCTAGAGCTAAGCATCATGAAAGTTCTTGGTGCAGGAAGTGAGGGGACAAGCATGCACTGCAGCAAATTTTAATGGCATTAAAAACTGCCAACAAATCCCTGAAAATGCCACCAGACAATGTCCGTGAATCATATGATCACAGAAGTAGTCAACCCTTGTTGCTAATCTGGTGGATATGAGTGAACAGTTGAGAATAAGTTGGCATCGCAGAAAACAGTTCAGCTCTCCTTATCGCTGTGGAGCTCTTTTGTCCTGCTTGTGGAGTGATGCTAGCTGTTGCATTCTGACGCCCCAAGGCAAGGATTTCTTTGGAGTTCTAGTCAGAGAAACATCAGCATCATGCTCCAATTCTTATGTGTGTTGTGAGGCCAGGTTGGTTTGTGCTAAAGCTCCTTTTGTATGCAAAGTATGCTTTCTCCCTATTTCCCATCTCATTGGGGGCTCTTAAGCATGTGCCACCTGAAGCATGAGAAATATATAAAATATAGTACTGCTGCCCTATAATCTGTCCTTTACTTTTTGTAGTATGCTGTGGAATAGGATCGAGTTTTTAAATATTATCTGCTTTGCGGAGATAATAGTGGTTGGCAGTTTTTCCATTTTATTTTTTATTTTTCCGGCTTTTAAAATAAGAGGAGGAGGAACAGAGTTTGCACTAGATTTTGGTCTTGTGTTATAGGCAGCTACAGAGATGACCTTGGAGAAACGATTCAGTACCACTGACAAAAATATGTTTAAATTCTGGGAAAGGAAGAAAGCATAAAAAAGAAATTCAAAGTCCCACCCTTAAAAATCCCACATTTGGCTACTCCAATTTAATCTTTGCGGGTAATAGTTGTGTATAGAGTTGAATCAACCTTCTTCATGATGCTGAAATACTAAACATGTAATTCTGACTAATGCATCACCTATCAACTTGAGAGATATACCAGGCTTTGAGTAACTTATGAATAGCCACACTCCCGATTGGGTGGTGGTGGTCAATATTCACTTTGGTAAGGGGTTTAAAGATTTTCAAGGTAATATAAATCTCCTAAGCATTTGCAAGGCTTATGGGAACCCATATTGCCTCTTATAACCCAATCCTTTCGATGTAAAACAGGGAACCTAGAAATTTGATCCCATCCTATTTGGGAGTGGGAGACATGTTTCCCCCATTTCCAGAGAAACAATGGCTTATACTTGGGGTATGCTTTTTAAATTTGTTTATTAAATTACTTGGAAGAACTACAGATATTGGTGTGTGTGTGTGTGTGTATTCCATTAAATTAAATTGTCCTTCTTTCTGAATAAACATGCCGCTCATCTTTGCTGACTTAATTAGGCAAATACTTCACTTTTGATTTGTTTAATTCTTTTTCTGTGTCCTTGCACGTTCAATGCATTCACAACTTTGGAATTTCAGAGAAACCGTCATGGGGAGGTTAATGCTTCAGCTTGCCATTACATAAATTATGGAGATGAAACACATTAATCTGTTAGGCCTGTGCATTCCAACCCTAAGCAGTAATGGAAGCTGTGTTATATGAATGAAAAAGATTAGATGGAACTTCAGTTTGACCTGAAGAAGTTTTCCTTTTACTAGTGCTTAAAAACAGCTCCCAGATATGTGGACTACAGCTTCCCTAGAAACAACTACTTTTTCTTTTTAAAAAAGGAATCCACTTTATTTAAGTTTTATCCCTTTTAACTTATGCACAATTCAAAATGCTGCCCTTTTTCACAAATCGCAGAAACAAGAATATTTATTTTGCCAAAGTTAGAGCTTTTCCTCCTCTGATGTATGGCATAACTGTTGCAATTTTGTCAGAAAAGTAACATAACCAAAGAATAGCAAAAAAAGTAAAATCTGAACTAAATATTCCATGTAAATGTTTGCAGTACATTCCAAGGGCTTGTTTCCTTTCTTCAAAGCATTGAGAAGAGAGTCTACTTAGAGTTGAGAACTGGCAGAAGGAAAAGTTAGATACCTTCTCCTCCCTGATGCTTTTTCTAACACAAATTGCAAACACACTATTTATTGAAGCTGTTTGAAATAAGTTGTTAGGGGATGCACTTGAGGAATCTAATTCCCCCAGCATGGTTGCCCTACAGATATGTCAGATTTATTGTAGACTAGAGAATTCTGAGAGGTGGATCTCACCTCTGAAAGGCACTCAGGTTGTGGGGAAGCTGATATAACCTCTCAAAAGCCTACAGCTTGTTGGGCAAAGATTGGATCACATCTACTTCTCTGAAATGGTGGTACCCACTCATCCCACCTCCATTCCTCCCCACATTTGCTATCAAATGTTCTTGCCAATGCTGGTGACAATGCAATTTGATGTTAAATTCTATTAGCAAACCACTTGGGAAATAACTTGAAATATAATCTTTATGATTAGAAACTGACCTAGTTAAACATGATCTCTTAGCTCCTTCCGTGTGGCCTTTTCACAACTCTGAACGGCACTGGTGCAATATTCCCTTGAACACTCATCCCACGTTCTTTCCTCTATTTTTTCCTCTGTTTCTTTTTGTCCATTGAGGTCAACTGCCCAGTAACTGGGAATTTAATATTGTAATACTAAAGTAACTGTGACATCATATTCTGAATGATTAGTTTCATACTGCTTTGAATGAGACATTTCCAAATAATAATTTCAAACTTTAAATTATACTTCAGCCAAAACTGCTCCACATGGAGCAGTTGCAGAGGTGGGTTTCAGCAGGTTCTGACCAGTTCTGGAAAACCGGTAGCGGAAATTTTGAGTAGTTCAGAGAACCAGCAAATGCCACCTCTGACTGGTCCCACCATCATCTATTCCCTGCCTTCCAAGTCCCAGCTGATCAGGAGGAAATGGAGATTTTTCAGTATCCTTCCCCTGGAGTGGGGTGGGAATGGAGATTTTACAGTATCCTTCCCCTGCCATGCCCACCAAGCCATGCCCACCAAGCCATACCACACCCACCAAGCCACACCCACAGAACCAGTAGTAAAAAAATTTTAAACCCACCACTGGGCAGTTGCCTTGAATCCCCCTCTCTCTTTAAGAAAAAGCCCCATATAGTTACCCTGTTTTCCCTTATTATTATGAAAGAAGGTCAATGGGAAGAAAAAGATCCCTGGGACTTGAGAAATCCTCTCCCTTTTCCTAACCATCTGCAGATCCTTGATCTTTGGATAAGATGTCCAGATATGAAGCCATGTGTTAACAATGAACATGGACCCCATGCCCTGTGCCTTCAAGAATGGGGTTTTAAAAAAAGCATCAGTATCTGTAAACAGAGGTAAACAACTTTCTAACAAAGACCTTTCCAGCTTGTTGTTCTTTGCCAGGAGCTTTTGTATACTTTGGACCAATTTTCATGCACACCTGCTACCTGCCTCCCTTCTGGGTTTTATTGGCACTTGTTGAAAGCAGTGGCTCGCCCAGTGAAGTGTAGAGAACAGGCAACAGGCATTTGGCTTCTTGGCCTCTGTGGTTTCTCTGTTTGGAGCCATAGCAGGAAGGCAGAGCATCATACAGAATGTTTTAATCAGTACAAGATGGTTGCACACAGCAGAGCTATTTAGAATGTGCCAAGGAGACAGTTTCAGTTAACAAAAGGAGATAGTCATTAAATCAATGAGATTAGGTCCTAGCCTAGTTCTTAGATTATGAAAGAAACATCAAAATATTTATTTAGGGGGAAAAGAGGTCTCAAAAGTTTGAAACAGTGAGGCACAATGTTCAAAAGCTTTACATTACATCCCTCCATACAGCAGTGCTCTGATATGGAAAAGAATCCTAGTAAAGCATAAAGGAATTCTGTTTTTTATGATTTATTTAATGTATTTTTATCCTGATTATTTTCTTTTCAGGTAGTTGCCATACTTAGAGGGAAAAGCAGCCATCAGACTTAGACATCCACAAAGCAAAATGCACAACGGAAAAGAATAGAAGCAAAAAGCAAATCAGTTCTTCATGAATAGATACTGGTCAGGTTATTCCCTTTCAGAATAAATAATGTTCTGCAAACATGAAGACACGAAGTCAGAAATACTAACAAAAATGATTAAAAAAAAACATTGGTTACCACATCAGTTTTGCTCTACCTCTCCACACCTTTCTATCCTTGCAAGCGAACTTTGCTTGCACCACTTCTTGCCACTTGTTTAGGATAATTAATCTGGCATTTACTCTCCTTCTCAATCCATTCATTTTTACTTCATGTATTTGTTCTGCACTCTGTGATTTCCTCTATATGATCTATTTCATTGTGCTTTTATATAAAGTCCTTTGGTTTTAAATTCAGTCTGCATTCATTTAGCATCCATGCATTCTTGATCCATTGTCTTGTGTTACCACACATTTTTCTTATGTAGCCCGTTTTACTGTATTCAGTTTGTTTTTATATTTCTTCTGATGTAAGTCTGCAGCAATGTTCTTGGAACATAGAAGGCTCAAAGAAAGATGTTTCAGCCACAACAAGACATTTCTATTTTCATGTTAAGCTGCTTAAAGTGAAGTATATTGTATTCACCTCCTCAGAGTAGCTAATCTGCTAATTAGTTTGAAACATTTTTTTCTTCAAATAGATTGAGAATCAGGTACAAAAATTTAAATGTGAAATGATATTCAATGTTTCCAGGCGCACTGTAGAAAGAAATTGTATGACATTATATCATTTTTGTCTCCTTACTAAAAATCTAATTTCCACCTGTGCATTATATTGATGCCCAGATAGAATGTTAATCAGTGCAAGAAGATTGGACATTTTTAAGACTCTTTCTTTAACAGTGCGTACATATTTGGAGCAGAAATAGAATGTGAAGAAGATCTTTTAAGGCAACTGAAGTCTTTTTATCTCTACCCAGTGGTGGGATTCAGCCAGTTTGCACCACTTCGGGAGAACCGGTTGTTAACTTTCTGAACAGTTTGGCAAACTGGTGGTTGGAAGAAATCATTAGGGCAGAGAACCGGTTGTTAAATTACTTGAATCCCACCACCGTCTCTACCACTTTGCATGTCACAACACCAAGATTGTTTTCATTTACACAATACACTATGGGGCATACCACTTCAGAAATTGTACCCTAGTTACTATCATCAATATACACATCTCTGGTGCAAATAATATGTTAAGAAACTGAATTGGGAAGCCTTGTAATTAAAGTTCCTCCAAAGTGTATACAGTAGTAAGTGGAGATTTCAGTGACAGATGGGTCCTGATGATAATTTATAAGCACAACGCTGGTTTTGTCTGCAAGTTCCTGAAGCCTTTGCATGGCCATTTATGTTTTGTTCAAAAGACCAAAAATGGGTTTAAGTGGATTTCTACTTGGCCCATATTTATTTATTATTTATTTATTTAATAAAATTTATATGCCGCCCTATCTCCGAGGACTCGGGGCGGCTCACAACAATAAAACAACCAGTTAAAAATATAAAATACGTAAATGTACGTATATAATTTATATTAAAACCCCCAAAATCTAAAAACCCTCTCAGTCCAGGATGGCTAGCAGGCTTAATTTCCATCTTATATATGTCATGATAAATGCCTAACTACTATGTCTCCCTGATCACCCGGACCTTCAAGGGTTAACTAACCACATATCCCATAATCCTTATAACCACTCCTTACCTCTTAGCCCCTCCTCCTGGGTACAAAAGGTCCAACCACATGGTCCACAGATCATTCCAGATGTATACCTGAAAGAGAAAGGTACAAGGTCAGTGACCTCCAGTACCAATAGATCAATAATAAAGCTACAGAAAAGAATTGGAGTCTGTCTCTGAGTTATTGGGCTAGATCCAACTTATAACAATATAGATCTCTTGAAAATGACCACTTGTCTGATTTTATCTTTGGGGCTGAGTCCACAATGAATGTTATTATTTATATTGTAGAAACTTGCTTTTTAGGTTGCTTTTGAATTTCTCCTCAGTTCAACAGCTATACATTCCCAGGCATTTTTCATTTCAAATATTTTGACCAACAAGATTGGTCAAATTTTACCAATTTTACCCATTTTTTCCAGTAGGAAGAGAACATCATATGAAATAGTTCTTTCACTCGATAAAAATAATCCTGCTTCAGAAAAAAATCTTTTCTGTTTTCATCTTTCCTTGCTGTTAGTTGAATTTCTTACTTACAACAAAGAGAGCTACAGTAGTAGTGTGGGAATTACAAAAGTGTTTAACCAGTGTAAATTCTGTTCATCCAATCTGACAAATGTCATTTCTCTAAATTGTGGTTTGATTTCAAATGGTTACCTGGAACAAGGAAAAAAAAAGTTTATTGCAAGGTTGAATGTACATAAAATGGACATGAAGATAATGTCTTATTAAACAAAAAAAAGCCCCTCATATAAATAACTGCTTCAAAGACAGAAGAGAAACATCTTAAAGGACAATTGGGCATGCCTCATTCTGGTGCACAAAACAAAAGACTTGACCTCATTTTGGCATTATGGTCCAAGGCAGTGGGACAAGTATTTTAGAAGAATGATATTTCAGTGGATTCTGAAGGGATGAAGTCTTGGCTTATGAGTGTTTCAAACAGGATTTAAAGACTTTGTCTGACTAGCTACTAGGAATGACTGCAGAGGTTAAAAAATTGATTTTTGGCTAAGGCCTGGAAAGACTCTCAGAAATGAGATAATTCTACCTGAGCAGGAAAAAAATCAAACCAACCCAAACCTCAGCTTGATAAACTTCAAACTTAGCTTGCCTGCTTATAAACATTAATAAGCATAAACAAATCCCTGCTAAATGAGTCTAGCAATCTGCAATTACTGCAGGTTCGAATCTCGCCAAGGCTCAAGGTTGACTCAGCCTTCCATCCTTTCTAAGGTAGGTAAATTGAGGACCCAGTTGTGGGGGCAATAAGCTGACTTTGTATAAATATACAAAAGAATGAAGGCTATTGCTTAGCGCATTGTAAGACGCCCTGAGTCTCTGGAGAAGGGCGGCATATAAATCAAATTAAAAAAAAAATCATTTCCACCATTATTAAAAAATACAGGAGAGATGCCTTGCTAAATACAGTCAGGATATTTTATGCCAGGAACTCATACTGGAGACGGAAAGACAGGTTAGAACAAGTACATTTTGAAGAGCAAACTAGCTTTAGGGAGTGTTGCTTCTCCATTAACCAAGTGCCTTATATGCCATGCATGTGTTTCAAAAGTGAGTTCGTTGTATCTTATGGCCTTTGGGAGTATACCATAGTTCAGGGCAGTAGTGAAATGTAAAATTTGTTACTACTGGTTCTGTGGATGTGGCTTGGGGGGGGCAATGTGACTGGGTGAGCATGGCCAACTTAAAAAAAAACCTTCTAAAGTATTTTTTTACAACCTATTTGGGTGAATAGGTTGTTAAAAAATGCTTTTAAAAGGTAAAAAAAAGAGGCTCTGATGATCACAGCTGTGGCGCGCAAATTTGCAGCTTATAAATCTTACACAGAAATAAATATCAATCTTCATAGAAATGAACTTTGCTGAAGAAACTATTATTACGTGGGTTACCTCCTTCTACCCTACTGTCAGTATATTGCAAGCCAATGATAAGTCTTTTGTTTATCATGGATATAGGAAGACAATCTGACCATGCTAGGGTTCTAAATCTTTCTATTAGTTGAAATATATGGTACTGTATTATAGGATCTGCAATATATCTTCCTTCAGTTTTCTGTCCTATGGGGAAGCTATAGAAGGATTCCTTTGAGGAAATAACTTTGCCTTTATGATGATGGACAGGTTGAAACCATCAAACGATAAATTCATTACTATAAACTCTATATATCAATAGTACATAGATCTCTTACTAAGCTCTACAGGTCAATTTTATATCTATCAAATGCTTCTTTCACAACATTACCATGTTCTTGGTTGCAGCATGAAAAATATTGTTTTCATATATTCATAGCTTTAGAGTTCCTTGGATTATATTAACACTCTGAAATAACAAAATCACAGTTGAATTTAATTGGTTAGTATTTTAATTTGGTTTTAATCAATTTTATAATGTTTTAGTATGATAAATTTTAGCTTTATAGCCACACTGTAGTACCTATGCTTTATGTTAATATGACTTATAATCAGTTTTGTGCAATCTATAAACAAAGGCTGTTTTAAGTTGTAACTGACAACTGTGACAAATTTTGTAGCTATGAATATATGAAAACAATATTTTATGTTATAATTTATGCTGGTCAGAAACTAAAATAAAGCTTGATTGATTGACTGATTGATTGACTAAATATTAACATAATAGTTTTAATGGTTTTGTAAGTATATTTATAGAAGCACAAATCTATGGCCTAACCTCCCTTTTTAATTGTTTTTTAATTGTTTTTATAATTGGGGTGTTTTAAATCTGGCCAAAGTATTTAATGTATTTTAAATGGTTTTTAACGTTTGTATTTTATATATTTTACTTTCTGGCTGTTCACCGCCCTGAGTCCTTCGGGAGTAGGGCGGTATATAAATTTAATTATAAATAAATAAATAAATAAATAAATAAATAAATAAATAAATAAATAAAATAGTAGGAAAAAACTGATCTTTTAAAACATTGCTATTAATGACTAGTAAATTATACATAGATTTGTATAAAAAAAAACAATAGTAAGTACAGTCCAAAATAGTATTTACAATTGGGACTGCAATAGAAAATTGCAATATGGATGTCTGGAAACGTGCATTAAGGAATTTAATGACGCCTGCCCAATTACTCTTCTTTTCCATGCTCTGTGCACACCAATTTCACAGAGTACAATGAACCAAATCAGGGTTTTAAAAATCTTTTGTAGGAACTATTGGTATACAAGATGTTACATTTATTTACTAGCTTAGTGTGTTATCTGCTGTTACCAGCTATTTATTTCATTAAATATATAATACAAACCCAGAAAGTGGGTTAATTGAGAAACTAGGTTGTGCTATGTGAACCCCGACACATATTTACCTTCTGTCTTGCTCCAAAATTGAGGCATGGGTTTTACTCTGTTTTTTGGGTAATACCTCTAAAAATAATTGGCATTTTCTCATGGTAATTGCTACCTCCCCTTTGGTGTGTGTCTTGTCCACCTTGTCTTTATAAACAGTGGTGCTCACCTTAATGTTGGCAATAGAGGGAATTATATTTAGCATTTTATTCATCCCTTAATCTTAGTAGTTTTAACCAGATATGAGAGAAGATGATATGCAACAAATCCAAGACACCTGCTAAAATACAGTTTACCACACTAAGGACCAAATTATGCCTTGGGCAATTGTAACATGCTCAAGGAAATATAGTGTGCTGCAAATTGGCCTTGTTTCCTTGAATTAGTATGTACTATTATGATCCAAAACCCCCAGCC
Organism: Pantherophis guttatus; assembly: GCF_059756535.1. Lineage (NCBI taxonomy): Eukaryota > Metazoa > Chordata > Lepidosauria > Squamata > Colubridae > Pantherophis > Pantherophis guttatus. Next base: position 47,130,873 of record NC_142063.1, read on the forward strand.
ACCAGCACCATTAGGAGGAGGAGAGGTGGGTCAGGCCAACACAGAATTGTGATATCACAGTGCAACCTTTTGTTTTCAAGGCAAGTATCACAACATCCCACAACACGCACACATTCCAAAGGGATGGAGCTTGCAACACAATGGTACAAAGCTACTTTTGTCATTTTGTCAGAAAAGTAGTAGTTGTTGCAAACTCCACATCCACTCATGTAACTGAAACATGCCCTACAGATTCAGTGCTGGATGTATTCTTCAAAAAAAGTGATGCAATCTTATGACTGACATTTAATGACTTGTTACACATATTATGTATGAGCTGATAGCGTTAAGGCTCTTATCTGATTACATGGGGAGCAATAAAAGGAACTATTAACATAACATTTGAGATAAATCAAAAGTAATACAAGTGACAAAACTACCAATACCAAACTGCAAGTTGGATCTGTAGTAGAGCTGGTTAACTGATGCTTTTCCCTTTTCTTCTCTACTCGCATTTCAGATCTTGAACTGGAAATTCCCTGTTACTTTCTCCTGTCTCTGCATTTTCAAAATCCAATCAAGCCATGTGAAATAAACTTCTAATATGTGACTTTCTTCTGTATATAACTTCATTCGAAAAACTGAAGGCAAGCTATTGCTACATTTTGCTAAACACGAATAGGATTGAACTTGGTGCTGAAATAACTGAAGCATAACAGCAAAATAAGAAAATAAAATTTGAAAGTAATAGGAAATGTAGAAAGAGTTAGATTCTATAAAGTTGTGATCCAGATCTCTGGCTCCACTTCCCCAGGAGAATGATGACAGGAAAAAAAAAAAAAAAGCCAGATAGAACTAGAGCCAAGGTAAAATCTTTGGACTTTTATATCCTTGTTCTGGTCAGGGTTGGAGACTGAACTAAGACAACTCTTCGTGAGCTTCTCATAATAACCAATGGGAGTCTTTGAAAGTGTTCACTGGATAAGATCAATTAAGCTCCGTAATAAGATTGGCAATGAACAATTGTTTTTGGAAAAAGAGGATTTGAAGGACTTTTGCTGCATTCGCTTATGATTACAGGTATAGCCACATCCTACCAGACTACCATAAGTTAGGGTCTAACAATAATGAATTAATTGTTTGCATTTTCCTTCATGCTTTTGCATAAACTGAAACCAAAACACAATCTGTAGTTTTCCAATGTGTTGTCTCAGCTTTTAGTTCAGAGATGTTATAATGCTATAACACTAAATAATAATATTACAAATCCAAGATCTTTGATACACATACTGTATTTCAGATTTAAAACATGAGTCCAGACCTTTCAGTGTGGCTCTGCTGTCTTTCTTTTAATACACCTCTCCCTATTAACTCTCAGTTTAATCCACCTGACCTTTTCAAGAACAGAACTATAGGTTTCAGGCACATTATTAACAACAATAACTTTAACCATCAAGTTTATATTTGATGTTTGTGGTAAATGTAATTAACTGAATTTTTAGTGGAAATGAGTCTCATGTTTCACAACGTTCTCCAATCCTTCCTGATTGTTATTCGCTCGTATATTGTGTCTACATCAATGCATCCTACAATCTATTTTGCATTTGGATTTAACCTTTTCTTCATTTCATTTTAATTTTCAGTCAACATGAAACAAAATGTTCGTCTTTTCAGTGGTGTTATGGTTATGTACTGGTGCCTGCTCATAGAGGTAATTTAAAAATCCTAGTGCGTAGAAGCTTTGCAGGTGTTTTATATATATATATAAACTGTATATATATATAATAACTGTATATATATATATATATATATATATATATATATATATATATATATATATATAAACTGAGATATTAACTGTACACACACACACACACACACACAATTTAAGGGGTTACCAGGTTTCTTCTCTATGTTTACAAGGAGGTATATAATAAGTCCAAAATGCTTTTATTTTACAAGCTCTTGTTTTCCTGGTTGATATCCTTTAACTTCTTGCCAAGCCATGGCTGCTGGTTGTGGCAGTCACAGATGGCAACACATTGGAAGCTCCTCTCTGCCTTTTCATCTGAACACAAGTCTCCCAGGGGTGTGTTCAGGAAATAATGCATGATTCAGCTGTCATTACATCAACAGGAGCAACAGGCTTGGAAGAGGATATTTTGTTTGTTTGCTGGTTTCTTCCTATTTATCCACTCCAAAACAGGTGAAACTCCTGCTCAGTCTCTGCAGTCTTATACCCCAGGGCTGCTTTACACAAACAAGACCTACAGAGTACAGAGTACTTACTGTATATAAAAATGTTATGTAAAATGTCTAACTTGTTTATATCTTGTCTGTATCTCTACCTTCTTAAATTTCTGCAAGGGTTAACAATAATACACGCCCCCTCATTTCCATAATCCTACCTGATTCCTGACTCCTCCCCTCGGGTATAAAAAGGTCTCTCTGAGGTAAATCTGTGCTGTTCCAGTTGTGTATCTAAAAGAGAGAAACATAACGTTAAAGGTCTAATGATTAAAGAGGCCTAGGATCTATCCAGGTCTAAAATAAAAGCTTGAAAATAAAATACATTTTGATTAGTGGGTTATTGGGCTAGAACCATCGACTTTAACAAAAAATCTATTTGTTCGGGATATACAAGCAGAAGAGGTGACAAATAGGCAAACTATCGCCAGGGTTACTAAATCTGGGCTGCAAAAATCCAGACAGACACTAGCAGTGAAGAGTTTTCCGCCTTTTTGAATGGTCACCTGGTCTTTGCAGCCCAGATCTGGAATTGCTATCACGGAGCATAAATCTCAGGAAGCAGAAAATTACATCCTTAAGGTAGAGCAGTATATACTTAAACTGGCAGAGCTTATTGATAAAGCTAGAAATCCATCTGGAGTTAAGTAGCTTAGCTGGGCTTATTTCTATCCTATTACAGTTGATGCAATTTTTAAAATAAAAATGCTTTGCTCACCTGTCTATTGTAATAGGAAAAGTGCTATTGAAGCTTCTTGTGGCTACTATGCTTCTCCTCAGACCATTCCTCTTCAGAGTTTGTACTCATAGTACTGTGTTGGCCAACACAGCAACAACATTATTGATATCGATATTATCGATATCATATTACCTTTTCACTGTTTGCAACGAACCAGTTCATGTTGTTGAATTCTTTTCATTGTCTTAATTTTTAATTTATCAATTTTTGAGATAAAACAGTGCTAAATGGAAAGAATTACAGTATAGAGTTAGGGGGAAAGGCAAGATAAAACAATATATGAAATTCTATATGATATACAGAAGCCAAACAGGGACATTTCTCTTTTTCTGTTTTAATTCTAAAATACTAAATTACCAGGGGTGGTATTCACTTACCTTTGATACCGGTTCGCAAATGTGCGAGCCTTCTGCGCATGCACTGAGGGTCAAAAACGGGACGTGATGATCAGGGGTGGGTTCTAAATTTTTTTACTACCTGTTCTGTGGGTGTGGCTTATTTTGTGGGTGTGACTTGGAGGTCATGTGACTAGGTGGGCGTGGCTAGCTGGCCAGAGTCATTTCTGGAAGGTCCTCGCACTTATGACCAGTCCTTGCACTTACGACCCGACTCATTTGTTTGCTTTTAACACTGATCAGCTGTAGGACGGCCCTTTGAAGCCCCACGGCAAGAGTTTAAACAGTTTTTTCCCCTCTAGTCATCAGCTGGGACTCAGGAGGCAGCAATAGATTGGGGGTGGGACCAAATAAAAGGTAAGAATAACATGGGGGGTGGGGGGGTGGGAGGGTGGGGGGTGGGAGGGTGGGGGGGAGAGAACCGGTTTGGTGACGTCATATTGTCACCGCTACCGGCTCAGCCGAACCGGACCGAACCGGGAGGAACCCACCACTGGTGATGATGTCTGGGTGGATGGGTGGAGCCTCCTGCCGCTGCTACCGGATCGTGTGATCCAGATAGAACTGTAAGTTACCACTGTAAGTTACTCAACAGGGATGTGGGTGTTACTTTTGTGCTGTTTGTGCTGTCACCTTTATCTACAGATATCATCATATCTGATGCAAAAAGAAAAAAAAAGATAATGAGAGCCATCAATATTATGCTGACTTAGTTGACTTTATAGAAGCAAATGAATGGAAGTTAAGTATAGCGGTAGAGAATCAGTGGTTAAGGCATTGGGTTAGAAGAGACTGTGGGAGACTATGAATTTTAGTTCTGTCCTAGGCACACAAAGCCACCTAGGTGACCTTGGGCCAGTCAATCTCTTTCAGCCCTAGGAAGGAGGCAATGGCAAACCATTTCCAAACAACCTTGCCAAGGAACCTGCCGGGATTAGTTCAGGCAGTCGCCAGGAGTCAGAATCTGACTTGGAGGAACACACATACAAGGTAGCGCAATAACTATTAATTATAAAGCTATACTACCAATTACAGAGGAATCTGCAATTTCCATTTCCCAAAGAAAATAAAGTAGCCAATTTGTTACCAAGTCAGAACATTTGTCTTTTATAAGGAATGGCAGATTTGTTTCCCCCCATGATCTGCCAACTCTTTTTGTTATCTATTTTGCTGCCTTTTATTGAATGGGGCTTGATTCATTTCCAACAGCATATTACAAGGTAAGATTATGCACTCTGCACAAAACTTGATTTATAAGGTAGCATTAAAAGACTAGGAAAATGGCTTGGCAGAACAAGAGCTTTCTTGTGGGATAATCAGAAATCGAGGAAACCTTTCATATCATTCAGCTGGCCATCTGAGGCTTTCTGTATAAAATTTCCATTTGGCCTCCTGGGGATTGCATCAGTTTTGTTGGGCCACATAACTTTAGTTCATCTGAATAAAAATCAGAGGGTTTATTTTTCAGTCCATTGATTTTATTCCTGACATTGTTGGCTTGGATATGCAATGTAGAAAGATAGCACTGTTGGCAATGACAGAATTTAAGGTATGGTTCTTTTCATGCATACCTGGGAATGGCAGTGATTGAATCTGAACTCCTTCTTTAGATTTTTATCCCACCTTTTTTATATGTATAACTGAAGGCAGCAAATATACTAATGCTACTTCATCCCCCTATTTTCCCCATAATAACAACAACCAATAACTATTTTCCCCACAATAACTATAGGAGCCTGAGTGGCATAGGAGGCTAATGCCTCCTACTAAGGCAGCATTTAACATCCAGCTACCTGCAATTACTGCGAGTTCAATTCTCACCAGGCTCAAGGTCGACTCAGCCTTCCATCCTTTCTAAGGTGGGTAAAATGAGGAGCCGGTTTGTGGGGGCAATAAGCTGACTTTGTATAAAATATACAAAAGTATGGAGGCTATTGCTTAACGCATTGTAAGCCGCCCTGAGTCTCCGAAGAAGGGCGGCATATAAAAATAAATAAAAAATAAAAATAAAAATAAAATAAAACCCTATGAGGTCAGTTGGGCTGAGAGAAGGTGACGCCCTCAAAGTAGGCCAGCTAGTTTTTTAATATATGTAAGGCAGTACTAGAACTCACAATCTTTTGGTTTCTAGGACAATACTTAACCAGTACACCAAGCTGGTTCTTCTGCATGTAAAATATGCCTTCTGAGTTATAGCCTCTCTACCGTATTTCCTATATATTTGTCCAGATTCTGTCTATGTTCTGTGTGGCCATCACAGTCCATCCGGGAACTGTTACAAATAGTCTTTAACTTACAGTGACAATTGGGACAAAACCTCGGTTGATAAGCAAAGCGATCATTAAGTTTTATTACTTTTTTTCGCTGTGGCCATTAAGTGAATCACACTGTCATTAAGCGAACACAACTTCCCCCCTTGACTTTGTTGACAGAAGTCTCCAGGAAGATCACAAATGGTGATCATGTGACTGCTGTTGTTGTAAATACAGGCTACTGTCAAGCACTTGAATTTTAATCACATGACCAGTGGGCACACTGTGATGGTCATAAGTGCATCAATAATAATGATAGGGTGGCACCAGATAGATTGAAAATATTGAATATCTTGATCTATCCAATTGGAGAACATTTAGCCCTTCTGTTCAAGCCTTCTACCTTCAATCCTGCTCTAGAAAACAAAAAATTCCTTTAGATCTTCCTGCCTAAAACCAGAAATATGGAACAAAACCTTGTGAACACAAGGGGTAGCCGTGCAACCATGCAGTCTTGCAAATGAGAAAGGTTTATTGAAAAATTCCCAGCTTAAAGCATTTTAGTCAAATTTCTAGGTATAAAAAGGAATGTATTTTGGGAAAGGAAAATAAGAAGACAAGCAATTCACAGGCAAAAGATTACAAATATAATTTTAAAAATCAGTCTAAGTAATGACTTTATTTACAAGATATACAGAATTAGCTCACATATGTTCTACTCAATTAACTCAGTTTTCTGAGTTCAAAGGATATAAGGCAATATTGATACATCATGATAGATTGGGCAGTTTGTGGTTTACTATGTCATGTGAACTTTTTAGCTAGTTATATATTATTTGTAAACAGAGTTAATTGCAGAGAGTGAGTTGATTCTGACCACTTGGTTAGAAGTTGTTAAGCACACCATTCTTATTGGTCTTCTGCCATTAAGAGCTATACTTTCCCAGATTTATAGAATAAGTAAAATTCAGCCTTTGGGGGATGTTTGCTTTGAACAACCAAACGATAAATTCTAGCTCTGATGTGAAAGGTCTGGACAACAAAGTAGAAAATTATCTCTTGAACCCAGATTCCAAAGTCACTCCTATTGAATATAGTTCTGTAGTGTTGTGATCCCCTAAAATTATAAATGAATGTGTGCTTTCTTAATTAAAAATTAATCTGTAACCTCCAAATCTTGCTGAATTACAGCAGTCAGCAAATATTTAAAACTATTATTATTGCTATTAAAAATAAAATCTATTTTTAAAGATAAAAAGAAGAAATAGTATCTATTTATCATCTATGTAACATCTATCTATGAAGCATCTATCTATCTATCTATCTATCTATCTATCTATCTATCTATCTATCATCTACCATATCTCTTCAAGTATTCTTGAATGAAGAAGTTTCAAATAAGGTATTGGGAGTGAGTAAGTAGGGGCATCCCCGGAGTGAATGGGTGAAAAACACTGTATAATTTACTCATGCCATTGGAATTGACATTTTTCCCTGCCTGAAAAAACAGAGTTTGGATTTACCTAACTGCAAGATTTTTATATAGGTAGGATGGTGTCTAAGCAAGCTGCCCAGTCACCTTGTAGAAGAGACATGGGTGGCATAAAAATATAATAAATAAATAGTCAGTTTTAGTAATGTTTAACTAAGCACCCTCTACACCCCATAACAATACTTTCCAATAATTCAACAAATGGGATTTCTATTACTGTCCTTTTCCAATCCTTAAAATTGGGTTTCTCACATGCAAAAATAGATACCACGTGAATCAATTGGCTCAGTTTGAACTTTCCGCTGAATATGCATCATTACGTATGTAATATGTAAGAGGCATCATTCTGGAGGTATTTCTAATAAAGATACAGATAAAATTATCTCAATGACAGATTGTGCTTTTTGTCTGCTTTTAAAAGTTGCTCTGGTCAATTATGTAATGATAATTACCTGAGTCAACAGAAGATGCTTACAGTTAATCATTGTTTGACAGTATTAATCCCTTAAGGAAAAAAAAAACTCCAAAAGGAATCTGTTTTTAAAAAAAATCTTAGTGAATGATCTCATACATGATGTAAATTCTTTCCTATCACATTTTAGATGCTCGGGTTCATTTTGTGCTGTAGCTTTATTGTAGGCCACTGTATTATCTTCTTTTCCTTAATGATTGTTAACAGGAACTTGGTATGCATAAATTAGCTGAGAAAAGTTTTCCACATGCATGTGATTCCACAGTGGCTAAGTGTCACATGTAAATATCTTTTTTTTCACTTAAAAAATATCTTTTTTAAGTGTGATGTTCACTTAATGAGAAATGGAGAGGAGGGGTAGATGTGATTTCATAATATCTGTGGCCTTCCTTGTTCCCATCTCATGTTCCTTTTGGGCAATACTTAATTTCTGACATGTTGAAAAATCAAAACTTCAACGCTATCATGTTGTAATAATGTTTAATTTGGAAACCATTTCTTCTGTGACATCCATAAAGAAGCCCATTGAAGACGTAGGGTGAAGAAGAATTGGAATGGGGGGAGGGGAACAAGAAAGGATAACAGGATAAAAATAAAATGAGAAAGGAAGGGGGAAGAGCTGCTTGCATTGGTGGTTTAAAGGCAGCACTTAGATCCAATGCTTTAGAGGTCACTGTGAATTGGAAGGCTAGAGTTTTCTTCTGGAATTGGCTGGTGGTTATCTATCTATGTAAGACGTATAACCTATAAGAGATTAAATGGGCCTCCTCAAGAGATAAAATCAAATGTAGCACACTGAACTGCAGTACTTAAAGCTAGCTGTGTTATGTTTGGCTTTTGTAATGGCCTTGATGAACCAAAGGTTAATTTGACTCTTTCATCTGTGGCTTAATGTGTAGTGTGAAGCCAGTCATTGTGATTTGTAAATCATTATTTGTATCTTAGCATGTTGCTGGAACCCAATCAATTGTGACTTACAAGGTGCATTGGGCGAACCTAACCATTGTTTTCCACATGTGGCAAATTATCATTCTGAATTAAATAAGACAATATCTCCATCAGAATAACTTTAGGAAGTGATACTTATTTAGGAAAAGAATTAAGGAAAATGTATTTTGTTTATCAAGAAAAAAATTAAGGAACTGAGTATACAGAGTATCTTTAAAGTGAGAAAATATTAGGCAATAAAAAAACTTTCTAGAGGGAATAGAGAGGGCGCGTAAACAAGCATCAACATTTGGAACTTCAAGCTGGATCAAATGAAACAGGGACATAGATTTTTAAATGAATGACTGTTAAGAATTATAATAAGAAGCTAACAGAAATATGGAATCTTTATTTAGATGAAGACAAGATTCTCTTCTAAAGAGAATGCTTTTCTGCCATAGTTAACAAATAGAAAAAATGTACAGACAAAAATAAATGGCTAAGATAATGCTGAATAACATTGTTTTTTTTCTGCCTTCTGTAAAGCTAAAGGATGCCAGACCCACAAGTTTCTTTATAATGCTTCCAAATGGATACAAGAACATCTTGCTTCATGAAGCAGCGTATCTAGAATCCGTTTACAAGACAGCCACCAGGGATTTTTTTAAACATAAGAATGAGATAAATTAATAATGAAACCACTAAAATATATGCATCACAAAATACCATTTAATATAAGCATAACATACTATATATAAAAATAGCCATTAAGAAAGTAACCAGTTCATTTAATAACATGCTTCATGTAATAAAGCAGTTTAATACAGTTTCTAAAACTATCTGGAATAGACATAAACACATTTTCTCCAGGAAAACTGGTCCAAATGTTGGGTGGCATTATAAAAAACAGACCTTTTATTGACACTCCAGTGAAAATCTTGTTTAAAAAATGGCACCACAAGTGTTCTCCAATGCTATCAATGTCTTTGAAACATTGCTATAAACCCTCATCCAAAATTCTGGGGAGAAGTTGCCTTAATTCAGAGTTCTTGTTTATTGGATTCAATGTTGTCTTTACCATACACAATGACAGCTCCACAATCACTTCCATGCTCTTCTCACCATTCAGTTAGAATTTCTTGTGGTTACGATAAGCCTATTTTCAATTCTAAAACTAGATATTGAACAGGAAAAGAAAAAAAAAAGTAATCTGAGTTGCCAGTGAATAGCTTGCCATGTTGTTAGGAACCCTTTCCCACTTTTCTACTACTAAATTTTCTAGTATAATAAATATCTGGATAATTTGAATACACCTGTTATTCACATTATCTGGATATGAGCATTTGAATCCTTTGCTCCCTCGGGAGGGAACCATATCAATACTGGATTCTTCACACATTTGTAAAGTTTACATATATGAAGCACAGATGTGCATATTTACAGATATGATGCAGAAGCAGTATATTGTGAATGTTATTAAGATCTATAATGAACTTAGTTGTGGCAGCACTTATTTGAATGTTCTTATTGTTACAAAGTATAGTCCAGGGGTGTCAAACTGGCAGCCCGTGGGCTGGAAGCGTCACACACAGGCCACGCCCACCCCAACTCCGTGAAGGGAAAAACAACGGCAATGTGAAGCTGCCAGTTTGACACCTGTGAAGTATACAATTTGAAGAATTCCATTTGATCATATGAAAACAAGCAAATGACCAACACATTTAAGATGGGATATTTTAAACCAATGATTAAATGCATAAATGTAACTTCCTATGTATTGTCTTTATCAACCCTTAATGCTAAAGGTGTCCATGAAACGATGTATTTACAATTTCATTAAAATATTTAAACAAATATTTTTTTTAAAGAAAGCAAATCTTTAAAAGCATTAAATATGCTCAAACAACAGTCTTTACTTCCCTGAAGCCCCCTTCACATGTTTATTTGGGTTGATATAGGATGTTCTCTGAAGAAGTGAGGATAGGATTACAAAAGCTAGGTGAGCTGCATCTGTTCCTCCTTAGCATCCTGGCAAAGCACTTTCTCCTGCAGAGAAGCCTTTCTCTCCTCTGTGGTAAAACTACAACACTGAAAACAAAGAACTGGTGACGAGCTGAACAAAACTGCCAAAGAGCTTACAAGAAATGCTTCAGAGAAGATTCTTTTTCTGGTGCAAATACACCAGCCAAGTGTCATTGAAAAGCCAACAAAAGGCAACAATAACCTCTAAAAACAACAAGCTCATACTCTTCAAATCCTTTTCGTCCCAAACTGTTTCCTTTACAGTCTGGTAGCATCATACTTACATCAGAGATTTAAGAATGTTTCTCTTCAAATTATCAGCCAATTGAGCTACAGCAGGATGAATTAAACAACTCTTGTAGAAAGATCTTGGCCACCAGCTAACTTCATAGCCAATACAAGGCAGTCTTTCACTGAAGAAACACGGATATCACACCTCTGAAGGAACACGAGGTGTGTGCGAAATCGGAAGAATGTTTTGTAGCCATTTGGCCCAGAATTACCATTTCTGCCTTACCATAGCTTTCCACATTCTCAGGCAATTATCTTTTCATTTCTGTTGCTAGATAGCTTTAAAAAAATAATAATTAAAATGCAATTCTCTATCTTTATGTCTAAATTTATTTAGAAGCATTTAGCTCACTACTTTTCCATCTCCTTTAAAGCAATAAGAAGCTTAGAATAACCTTCTGATTAAGAAGAGTTGATGATTCAAAGTATGCAAAATTATTACAGTAGCACTGCAAAATGGCTGCCAACATCAAAAGATCAAGACCCATTGGAATTATAGAGCAGAATTTAAAAGGTGTTCTTACATTTTATTACTATTTATAGAAATGCATAAAATTTCACATAGATGAACTAATTCTCTAATAAAAGAGATGAATTGTCATATTCAAGCTTGCTGAAGAGAATAAGAGCTAACATCGATATAGCAAAACGTTCTTGAAGATTTCAAAGTCCTACAGCTGTCCTCTATTTTCTGCTTAGCTGATTCACTGAAGATAAATTCTATTTAACAGTCTTTAAAATTCAACTAAATTACTTCCAGTAATTAATTTTATATCAAGTTATTCTCAAGTATCTTAGCAAAGAAATGGATTTAGCTTCAGTACACCTGCATTTAAATTTCACAAAATTAAACAGCCAGTGAGAGAGTATATTAGGAACAATCAATAGGAATAATAATAAATTATTGATGAATGTATTTTTTCTTTTATGTACTGAGAGCATATGCACCAAAGACAAATTCCATGTATGTCCAATCACACTTGGCCAATAAAGCTATTCTATTCTATTCTATTCTATTCTATTCTATTCTATTCTATTCTATTCTATTCTATTCTATTCTATTCTATTCTATTCTATTCTGGTATCCAAGATCTTTTGAGTAACCTTGTTTTCTTGGCATCCAAAGAGATAACTAAAAAAGTTGATTTTCTCTTATCTTAACTAAATATCTTAACATATACCAATGTGTTCTTCCAGTGACAAGCACAAGAGAATTCCTAAAGTGCATTCTGATGGGCAAATTAAAAGTTAGATAACTACCTTTAAATTAGAAGTGAAACTTTAGATGTTATATTATCTACTGACCTGTAGAAGGCACTACTCAACTGGTTTTGTCCTTAATGGGACTCCTCAGTCATAGTTCTCTTCCATACTGGGTATTTTCTGTTCAACACTTTAAAAGGATTTTGAAATATGCCTTGCACTTGTTGACTATACAAAGCGTTTAGTTTTAGAGCTACCTTGGCCCAGTGCCAAATACCTGCAGGAGGGGAGATCTTATAGTATACCTGCACAGCTTTTATAAGTGAAACTTGCCCTCCATCTCCATTGAATTTCTCCATTTTTGCAGAGAGACTTTGTTTTCAGGGGAACAGGCAACATTTTCATGCAATGCAATGCATATTTGTGTTCAGAGCACATCTGCAATGCTGAGTTCCACCTCCACACACACACACACACCCCTCCCCAGTTGCACAATGATAGACATTAGCGTGTCGTGTATAGAACTAATAATGATCTGCTTGATTTTAGAACACAACCCTGAATGTTGTAATATGAGTCAATGAAAACAGGAAGGAAAACCCGGTCTAGTTCATCTCTTGCTTGACCCTAGAAGCAAATTTGATCTCATCCATTTTCCTTTGATGGTATTTCTTGGAAACATACTGCTCAGTTGCCTTGGAAATAAAGATGTGTAATTTGTTTAGCGCAGCGGCATGACAAGTGGTTTTTCCGCTGTGTTCTCCGTTCAAGAGGATGCTCTGGTTCCCTTGCTCCTGCTTCCCCTTTCATTTCTCTCTCTCTTGATACAAAAGGCTCTCCCTCTTCAGATTCCTGCTTTCTTTTATTCAAACCTATCATCATCTCCCCGCGGGGAATCCACTGACAGTGATTGAGACTAAGGGAAATGGTATCATCTCCATGCTGAAGAGTGTTAATGGGAGTTAAGTGCATAATTCCCAGCAGAAAGAGCTAAGAATATACAGTAGAGCCTGGTTAATTTACTCTTTGCTCTTTCACAAAACCAAGAGATGCCGTTGCTCTTTAACCTCGGCTAGCCATGCAATGCTTTGAGCTCCAGCACCTTGGAGAATCTCTGCCTTCTTTTTTATATCTCCCGGCAGACAAAGCTAACGGAGCTTGTTGGATGCGGTTGTTTTTGAAATTCATTTGATTTCCCCCCCCCCCGACCTAATGAAATGTTGCAGCCTGCTTTCTGCTGTGCAGTACATGACCTGTGGTAAAACAGTAACAATCTCACAATAAAACAACACAAATGAATGGCCCAATGGAAATATTTATAGCAACTTAGAGAAGGAAGATAAAAGCTAACAGCCCAAGTAGATAATGTGTATTTATTCTTCATTGGCGGCCTTCCCTACTCTGGTGCTTTCCAGGTTAGGCTAACTGTGAAGTATGGGAGCTGTAGTCCCAATATTCGACTTATGCCACAATTGAGCCTGACATTTATGTTGCTAACTTTGCTTTGTCAGAAGGTCACAAAAGGGGATTACATAATCCCAGGACACTGCAACCCTTGTCAAGCATTCGAGAGTAAATGATGCTGCAATGGTCATAAGTGTGAAAAATGGTCATGAGTCATTTTTCAGTGCCGTTGTAACTCCAAATAGTCACTAAATCAACTGTTGTAAGTAGAGAATTACCTGTGTAGCTGGAAGATGCCAGGTGGAAGTAGGTTCTTCTGAATTAATACTTCAGAAATAAAACACCTGACAGTTCCATGAACATTTGGGGAATTTGAGATCAAAGACAATTTGAGAAATGTAGTTTGAAATGGATTGTTTGCTAGAACTTTTATCATCCTGTTTCCACAAAACAAGAGAAATTTTAGTCAGAAAAACTGCTTTACAGACCAGTTCCATTTCTATAAATATAAATATTTTGTATGAGATGCTTTCAGTTGCATTTTATATTCTGACTCCATGAGAGACAGTAAAAAGACTATGGAGAATTGAAACAATATGACTGGAAATAATATAACTTTGTGATTACCAATAATAAAGCACACACACACACATTTAATGTTTACATAACAACTACTATGTTTTATTTATGCCTTTAAATGAGTGACCCCAAATCCATTGTTATGACTTGATATTGGTTTTGAGCAGTGGTGGGATTCAAATAATTTAACAACCGTTTCTCTGCCCTAATTATTTCTTCCAACAACCAGTTCATCAAACTGCTCAGAAAGTTAACAATTGGTTTTCCTGAAGTGGTTCGAACTGGCTGAATCCCACCACTGGTTTTGAATGGTTTTTGTAAATGTTCCTATCAATGTTGTTGTGATCCACCCGGTTATGCCTTGTATGTCTAAATTAACAAGTAGGTAATTTATTTGGCTGTACCAAAGGATGATGAAGATTTTTCCCCCCCAAATTTTTTATTTTATAAACAAACAAACACACAATACATAATCAGTCATTCAGTGTGTCATTTAGGTGTTTCTTCAGTGACTTATTATTATTATTATTACTCTTCCTATCTTCATCCTTTCTTAATATTTTCCGTTCCTTTGTTATCCCCACAATTCATTTATTATAACATTCTCTTATTTACTATTAATACATTTGTCTATATCTTTTCTCTAACCAATGGTAAAATTGTCTCCATATCTTAAAATATTCCGTATCCTCTCTTTCTTTAATTATCAAAGTCAATCTATTCATTTCTGCACAGTCTAAAATTTTCTTGATTACTTCCCCTTCTGAAGGGATTTTCTCTGCTTTAGATTTTGTACATTTTTTTAGTTCTTCAGATGTTCTCATTAAGCATGTTGATACAAATGACAGGAAATATGGAAGGAAGCAAACATCTAGAACAAACAGTTGTTTCAGCCAGAAGCTCTGCAATTAACAGTCAATCAAAAGGTAGGGTGTATGGATTTAATGCATAGACATTGTTAATATGAAACTTTACTTTACTTTAAAGACAGGACTTGGTATGATAGAGACATAAAGTCTTTTCTAATCTGACAACAGCCAAGCTTCTTGTGGGAGTTGTAGCCTAAAACATCCCAATTGCACAAAGCTATAAGAAGCAAATTTATATATTGATTTCTTTTCTCTTATTAACTATTACAAAAAATGGTCGTAGGAGTTTTTAAGGCACCACAAATCTTTCCAACCCTGATGAGTGCTTTATACACCAAAGATTCCAGGTTCAGGTCTTGGAATTTTCCCAAGAAAGGTCAAAGAGCAGATAATGGAAGATGCTTCTTCCTGAGATTCTAAAAAGATGCAGTAATACAGGCGTTTTTCAATCTTGTCAACTTTTACAGAAAGAAAGTCAGAAACATACAGGGGAGAAATGTACAGCCAAATATCATCAGTGTACTGATGATACACTACCTTGCTCTGTGTCAAAAGAGGACCTCATCTAGCGACTTTCTGTAATTGTTAAACAGAAATGGGGAGAGAACAGAAACTAGTCAGCTCTCTGCAGGCTCATTAGGGGTGGAAAAATAGCAATGTTTTGCCACATTTATCACCATGAGGTAATTCTTAAGAAAGACTCTTACCTGTGCTTAGTTGGGTTCACCCTTTCCATAAAAATTCTTGACACAAAACTATGATATGCCTTTGTTTCTATTTTTAGCATTTTTTCCCCACAAACTCACAAACCTTTCCATGGATTTTAGTTTATGATTAATATACTTTTATCCATTATTTAATCATTCATTGCTTTAATGGCTATTGTTTCTGCTTGGCTGTTTTAATATAATATGTCATTATTTGTAAATGCATAATTTACTTTGAAGGCCAGTATAAGTGTGCAGGTATGATTTAAATATTGAATAAATAAATGAGCGAAGGTGAGTGTTTTACCCTGAGGCAACAGAAATTTGATTGTGTTTTTAAACAGCAAGCTTCAGGGTTGAGGAGAATAACTTCTTAAAAAATACTTTAGTGGATATAGTCCATTTATTCATTTAAAGCATTTATAAACTTGCCCAACTCACCACTACATGATGCTGGGCAGAATCCAATATAACCATCCTAGTTAAAAAATATGTTGTTAGGTAAAAAGGTGACCATTTGCACTTGTGCATGTTTAAACTGGATCCACTGTTTTCTTATTGTGAACTGAATAATGAATGAATGAATGAATGAATGAATGTCAAAAAAAAAGTCAACATTTGCAGAAAAGGGACAGGGTTCTGATCATGCATTCTGATTGACCACCTTTTAGAGTGGGACCATGGTAGATACACGTGGATATAAGCTATGTAAATGGCAAGCCTATTTTGCTTAATATGCTTTTGACTGTTTTTCAGACTGAAACTAATGCTATCCTAGGCATAAAAGTCTGTAGAGATTCTCAGTCATCCAGGTCACGGTTGTCCCAAAGGTGCTTTTTCAGGTAGCAATTGGACTTTCTTGTTTTTTCTTTGAAGACGTTTTGCTTCTCATCCAAGAAGCTTCTTCAGGATCCTGTCAGAGCTGAAGAAGCTTCTTGGATGAGAAGCGAAACATCTTCAAAGAAAAAACAAAGACGTCCAGTTGCCACCTTTGGGATATCCTAGGAATATATTTATTTATCTATTGTACTCCTGCTTGTTATTGATGGCATAAATCCAAGAAGACAGGCAACTTTCCCAAGTGCTTACTGTCGAAATATCAACCCAGGAGAAAATAAAAATAGCAGAGAGATAAGTGGAGGTAGCCATACAGTGGAAAAGAGGACATGATTGTTGTAGTTACACATCCTACATACGAAGGTTGAACTACCTATTGGGTTACAACTTACAGCAAGCCACCTGTTGTATTTTTATGTCATTAACATTAGCATGGTGGCAAACAACCTAGAAAAGTGAGATTTTATTATTCTGGATGAATGGAGTGGCTTTCAGCCATCCAGACAGGGAGAGGGTGAATGTTTCCAGACCCTGTGTCCAAGTGCTATTAAAAAAAAAAAATATCAAAGGCAAGAAGAGAGAGAATGAGAAAAGCCAGGAAAGCAATATATATATATATATATATATATATATATATATATATATATATATATATATATATATATAGTCATCTCAAACTCTCCAGTTGTGTCCTGTATAAATCATAAACATAAAGAAACATAACATTTGATGGCTATTTGGCAGGAAGATGGCATAATTAAAGCATCGATGGACTGCACTGAAAGAAACCAGGACAGAGGAGCTGCTAGTTAGGAAAGGACCTGAATTTGCACTTATACTGGCAGATGCAAAGAGAAAGAAGTAGCTGAAAGGAAGACAGAGGTGCTTACTCTAGAAATGTATAATTGTCTCATCCATTCTGTAATGACGACTTTGGCTCTTTTAGGTCTAACCTTTTCTTGAATCTGCCTGGCAGTGCTCAAGGTCAGTCCTGGAGCTTTGAGTATTTAACTGCAAGGGTGGGAAAGATTTGACACCAGCAGAAAACCAGTTTACAAGGATAAGCACTTTACTAGGACTACATTTGAGGATGGAGGTGGAGGGAACACATTGTTTTCTAGTTAACTGCATCATTAGTTGTACTGTGTATTATTAATGAGCTAGTCTGCAACCTTTGTTTTTTAAGATAACTTTAATGAGGTAAAGCAGGATTGATAAAGTTATCAGCTTTTGCTTTGTAGAGGATACTAGGAAAAGCTGATTCCAAATTTATTAGAAACAGCAATTTCATTAGGCTTTATGGATGTGTAATCTCCCTCTACCAATGGGTTCAGTTCAGTTTGAATAATAACACAACATCAACCAAAATGAATGTCTGTAAATATAAACGTCAAATGGGAGACTAATCAGGTAGACATACAGTACATTTTGGCAGGTGTGGTAGAATAACAACTTCAGATCTTCTGAAATAAATACATCTCATTTATTAGTAATTCATTGTATTCCCTAACTTTGTCATCTACAGAATTTTTCTGCTAACTTCCTCATTGCATCTTCTTTAATCAGCCTATACCAAGGAAAATCTTTATTAGTGCTCTGTCCATTTGTTCTTAATAGCCATGGAAAGAAAACATAATCATAATGTCATTTCCTGCTGGTGGGCTTTTCAGACATTCTTATTTGATCATAATGTTGGACCAGAGAGCACTATAGTCGGTGTACGGAGGACTTGTAGACAATAAGCATTTGTGAACAAGTGCTTTATTTCTTCTAGATTAGATTGTATCAGATGTGGCAGGGTTTTTTCAGTTTTAATCCCCATAGACAATTAGTTTTTGAAGATTTGAAAGTTGTTTCAGAGAAACTTTACCTATTTCACTTGCTTTATTACCATTTCCAGCCGCCCTGGGTCTTTGGAGAGGGACGGCATATAAATTGAAATAAATAAATAAATAAATAAATAAATAAATAAATAAATAAATAAATAAATAAATTTCTGGTTGAACATGAGTCATAGATTTTGAAATAATATACAAATTTATAAAACACAGCATGGCAGCATTTGCACACTAACTAAATTATAGTTTGTTTTAACCAGTAACTATACTGTTTGGCTTTACATCTAACAATAAACCATACAGTATTTTTTAAAAGACACACATATTGTACTAGGTCATCATCAAGTAAACCACATCATGGAATTGTGTGATTTATGAACTATACCTATGCTTATAATTCAGGAGTAGCAGTTCTTCCTCTAAAGGGCCTTTAATCCCTTTCTTTAGAAGGATTATGGAAAATTACCCCTCTAAGTATGCAGCCCTGTGTGAATTAATTTGGAAGAAAGTACTGTTGAGCTACTGTAAATGAAATCTCTTTTCAGGAAAATGTTCATAGCGTTCTATAATGTAAAAGCAGCATTGCGGCAAATAAGAAATGAGGCATCTTGTTTTCATATTGCAACTATTAGCATTGTAATTAAAATAATTTAAGGAAGGGAGAGTAACAAATAAGCTGTACTTATTGATTTCTATGTCTGCTGCTTTGCATTATGGTGGTGGGGTGATTGTGGTTTTGCCTGTAGGGCTGGGACCACTGGATCTTCTCACTGCAGTGCTGGGGAAGCTGTCTGCAATGTGACCCTTAAGTGGCCCTTGTCAGGAATAGCTGCATTGGTGAAGCTCTAGTGTCTAGTAGATATCAAGGGACTATAGCAGTGGGTTCAGACTGCTACAGGCCCTGGACCTCCATTGCTACTGTGCAGGGAGACCAAAAGGGCAAACATGAGGAGGGCAGACAGGTGATTGTGGGGAGCTGAAGAGGAGGCAGTCCTTTACTTTGGAAGACTTGAGAGGGTCCATGTTGGAATGGCTTGGATTGTGATTGATCCCCTTCAGGTTCACTTAATAATGGCAACAGGGACTGCCAGAACTGCAGTCACTAAACAGGGCAGTTCCATGATGTCTTACTGAACAACTGTATTGCTTAGCAATGGAATTGCCAGCCCCTTTTGTCGTCATTAAGCAAAGATTACCTGTACTCTTTAATTATTCTTATAATTAGAAATGTTTTTTTAAAAAAACACAGTTGGAATCTGTGTCTTGCAATCTGATTCCAGTATTTTGTAACTTACACTTTGGAGTAATCAGAAACAGATCTTGATCTTCTGTGGGGCATCCTTTCATATTTGAAAAATGCTTGCATATCTCCTGCAGTCTTCTCAAGTTTGTCTGAATCCCTGTCTGACAAAGAAGCATGTTTAAAACTCAAGGTGTAAGCCCCCCAGAGATGCATCATCATATGCATCTTATAAGCAAGCAAAGAAAAATGAATAAATACATACGTATGTACAGTAAATAAAGTGAAGGCCACAATTCATATAAAACAGTCATAATGTGGCCACCAACTTGAATTTTTTTACACTGTCCCTGTCCTTGTTGGCATTCCTGATCCTTCTAACAGGGTGGTACTTAGAACTAGACGTAATATTTGATTTACATTTTCACCATAGCAGAATAAAATGGAATGATTACATCCCACGATGTGGAAATGCCTAAAACTGCATTTACTTTGTATGTATCCATGACATACAGGTGACTTATATTCAATTTGTAATTGATTGTTATTTTTTTTTCAAAATTACTAAACCTAGCCAGTATTCTATTTTCATCTTATTTTAGATTTCTGTTACCTAAGTGAAGAACATTGTCATTGTCTCCATCGCCATGTGCAAAGGTGGGGAGTGGCAAAATATGGGTTGTGATAAAAACTCTGACAAGGGATGTCATGCTGCAATGAAAAGAAAGATGGACTTACCCTGTAATGTCATGATATGTGTGCTCTGTGGTTTTGGAACCTCAGGTTTATGAACAGATGGCAATGTTGATCCCTGCTAAATTCCATTCTATCTTTATCATCTCATTTCTCCAGTCTATGAAGATTGTTTTGAATTTTATTTCTCTCTGCTAGGGTATTAAATACATATCTTCCAATTATGTGCCATCTAGAGATTGATGAGCATTGCCTCCATTTCTTCATCCAATCATTTATAAAAATGTTGAAGAAACCTACTTGTAAGGAATTTGGCAATATTACATTTATCATTTCAATTGCTTTAGGAGGAAGTTTAAGAGGGGAGACATGACTGATATAACACTTTGAATTAAATCATGGTTTGCTTAACCATGGTAGACTGAACAATTCACTGGTAATTAGATTGTTATGACATTCAAATTATAAAACAGGTAATAAATTAAAATAGCTGTGTTGATATCACATACTATATTACAATCATAGAAGTATTATATCTATTACAAGGAAAGAACTCATCCAATGATTGATCCAAAGACAGCTAATGTTTTATTATTATTATTATTATTAAAGACAATTTAAATCCAGGTCTTCAACATCAAACCTGAAATTTATCATTCTATTATCTTGCTTTGGTCACTAATTTATTATTATATATGTGGTAAAATTTGCAGGGTAAATTTACAATCTTATGGGCCACATTGGCGCAGTGCTTAGAATGCAGTTCTATAGGCTACTTCTGCTGACTGCCGTCTGACTGCAGTTCAGCAGTTCAATTCTCACTGGCTCAAGGTTGACTCAGCCTTCCATCCTTCCAAGGTTGGTAAAATGAGGACCCACATTGTTGGGGGCAATATGCTGACTTTGTAAACCACTTAGAGAGGGCTGTAAAGCACTGTGAAGTGGTATATAAGTTAAGTGCTATTGCTATCTTATGCATAAATGTCTTCAAAGAAAGGTCTACATTACTGCAATATTGGTGCAACAGGGCCAAAATATAGGAAAACTCACAATAGTGCTTGAGTAAGTTAGGACTCATGATTTCCTATTCTTCATTAATATAAATATTTTTCTCTGTTTACTTTTTATTTCAGAAGCTGTGAAGAACCTAATATTTACATTATCTTATCTACACATTTAAGTGGGTGGCAAGGGTAATATTCAACTAAAATTGAGCCTGGTTTAGCTCAACAGACAGAAGCACTGTAATTTAACACCAGCTGTCTGCAATTAAAGTAAGATCGAATCTTGCCAGGCTCAAGGTTGACTCAGTCTTCCATCCTTTCTAAGGTAGGTAAATTGAGGACCCAGTTTGTGGGGGCAATAAGCTGACTTTGTATAAATATACAAAAGTATGAAGGCTATTGCTTAACGCACTGTAAGCCACCCTGAGTCTCCGGAGAAGGGCGGCATATAAATCAAATTAAAAAAAATTTTTTTTTCAACTAAAGCAGTGGCCTCCAATCTTTCGGGGATCAGGGACCGGTTCCATGGATAGAGGTTTTCTGCAAATGGAGGGAGCATGTGCTGCCTGCATCCCATGGATGGGGCTTCGTTTGTTTGCACGGCATCCAAATGGTTTCTGGCATGCTGTGGACCGGGTGCCAGTCCATGAACCGGGTGTTGGGGATCCCTGAACTAAATTCTATTAGAATTCTCTGCTTGGGTTAATCAAGAGAGATATAGAAAAGTAACCTTTAATAATAACCAAACCTATATGTTATGATACCCAAAGAAACACTGTAGAGTAGATTGCTAATTTTTCTGCAGGCTACCAAAATTATGCCTTTAATAAGCAGTAGGTGGAAATATTTATTACTTTGCTGTGGAAACTAAAAGGCATCTGATTTCCATATACCTCAAAGGCACAAAAACAAGCCAGAACTGTGTGTTATTTTTCAGATTAAGTGGTAAATTCACATAAATTTTCTGAAACAATATTGTATTGTCTCAATGGTGACATTGAACTTTTATGCAGCATGTATTCAGGATAAGTGGTGATATTGACAGGCATTTAATAGAAAAAGAATTACCAGAGATATCTTCTGGAGGCTTTCCCCCTTATTTCTATAAAAATTGACCTTATCAGTAAAACAGGAGAGTCCACATTGGGACAGATAAGGTTGTCCTGATATTTGATCCACAGTAGGCAGTGAAAGATTCTTGAGGCATCTGAACAAAAGCTGGAGTGCTAATGAGATAGGAATCAATGAGTGTTGGTTTTATTTGAAATAAAGTTCTCATTTCTTGTATTTTAATCTTTGTTTTATTGCATTGTAAGGGGTTGCTTTGGATAGTGAGATAGGCAACATATAAATTAAATAAATAAATACAAGCTATATGTGTAAACTTCAGAAGATGGCAATTTTTCTCTTATTCTAGTTCTGAAGGTTCTTGATAGAGCTCTCCAAGATATTTTGGTACCCAAATGAAAGAAGCTGAGAGGTGATTCAGATGTTCTTGAAAATAAGTACAAAGACAGTCAATTAAATCATGACAGATCCTTTAAAATCATGAGATGGCCCCCATACTCAGAATTCTGAAAGTTGCATTCCCAAATATCTAGTGATAGTAAGCCTAAAAATACAAGGCCATTTTCTCTATTTAAAGAAATAAAAACAGTACAGGAAGGAAGGAAGCATCTATATACCAATGACAGAGCACAGCTGTGGTCACTGATGCTTTTTCGCTATGGCAAAACAGAGATCATCTCATTTGCCGAGGATCACTAGTGACATCTTTTGACAGTGCACCAACTGTAAAGTGCCATCTGTGCCATGGCACAGCACTGGATAAGGAGGTGGCACACATGATGACTCCAGCTTTTATTCAGGTCTCCATTTTCATGAACAGAATGCAACTAGCTAACTAAGACATAAGTTGTACAAAGAAGGATACATTTTCCAATATATTTTTAAACACCTCTAGTCATATAAATCCAAAGGCCTACCATCACATCACTTTTGGTTTAACTTCAAAAAGTGCTTCAGCACACAGGAGCATAAGCACAACATCATTAAATTGTTGGCCTAGAATTGAGTGAGACAAAGCTTCAGGTCCATCCTCAGCCATGAAAATATATTGGGTAACTTTGAGCTGATCATTCTTGCTCAATCAATGCTCCTTTGCAGGATTGTTGTTATGGAAATAAAATTAAGGGAAATTGCTATAAAAGTTGCTTTGAGCAAAGAACTCTCATCATTCAAACAAATTCCAGTTGCTCTAACTGGAAGAAAGTTTAACATATTTATTTTACACATAAAAAACAGGGATAAAGCTTCTAACTTCAGCTGCATCTTGTCCATAATGTCTAAAAATCTTCCATGTGTATGGAGACGGGTAAAGCTATTTCAGAGAAATCATCTCAGCTCTATATAACATCACATAATTTGCAAGACAAAATGAGCACTAGGACCCCGCAGATTTCTCCTTTTCAGTGATTTTACAGTACATCTGACACAAGACATGCAATCTGGGTTAGGGCTGTGGTTTTGTCTGTGGGGATAATTTCCAAATGATGAACAAGAGCAGAATGAAGGGATCATCTGTGTGAATATAATAAAAACTGCAAAAGCAACTAAAGCAAGAGAAAGCGGGGAGGGGGGGGGACAAAGCCACACATATGAAGATTAAAGGTAACTAAAAGGGTTCTCATTTCCTGTTTTTAAATCTTTGGCTGAGGATCTCATATTGTCATTAAAGCTTATAAAACATCCAAGCGGCTGCATTTGTGCATGCTTGGATTCTGAAGTTTGTACACTGTCAGCATCTGCTTTCCTGACATGTCCTTGATTTTTAAGCTGACCAGCATGCAGCTCACACTCAAGTGATTATGGGAACAGTGCTGATCCCATTTCATTCAGTCGCTGAAGTTAATTTTAATAAGAGAAGTAAAACTTTTGAAGCTCTTGCCTGAAGGAATGTCATGTTTTTGGGGAAAAAAATCATTTTTTTACTTGTTGCAGAAAAAAGTAGTTGGAAGAAATGTCCATCTGGTTCAGTTCCAGGTGGGGAGAAAGACACTGGAAACATGAAGGCTGATTGGAAAAATGATTTATTGAGGGACAGGACCACATAGGTTGAGGTCCTGGACAGCTGACCACATGGAGTGGAGAGTGAGAGGTATTTATACCCTCTCTTGGGCTTTGAACTTGAGCTTCCTGTTCCTGTGCAAGAATATGTATTCTATTGGCTGTAGTCAGACTCCCATGTGGAGTCATGTTTGTCTGAATCAAGTTTGGTTGAACCTTGGGCTGATGTAATGTCCTCAGGTGATTTTGCAATTCGGTGGGCCCTGTTGCTATTATGTCCTGAGAGATCATGTCTTAACCCTATCACCCTGGAGCTGAAGGTCTTAATGTCTTGTAGAGAGGCTGGCCCAGTCCTGCTCAATGGGCACCAAATATCTGTTGTGGGCACGGAGCTGCTCTTTGTCTTTAAAAACATGTTTCTCCTTTTCTCATCCAAGGAAATATAATATTCTGCCTTTTTAAATATTCCCTAGAATATTTCATTCTTCTACAAGTAGTGTGGGGGCTAACTTTCTACAAAGTCTAACTTGTTAACTTTTGCTGTTTAATTAATGCATTTTTCAAATACCTTTTCAGGACAATACACAGCGAATTTTCCAAGCATAACACTCAAAGGCATCCAAGTTGGCTGGCAAAGTCTCTCTTTTTCAAGTATTTGGATTTTGGCATTTTGTGATAAGAAGGTGTCAAAAGTTGTAGCGCTTGTGATAAATACAGTGCTGTTACTGCTTCTTTGTGACAGTTTTTAAATTAAGACATTATTTTCAGATGGAAATACTTTTTTTCCTTTTTTTACTGAAAGAAATAAAATCCTGTCATTGTTTCTTGATATAGAGCCATATCTTGTGAAATAACATTCCCCAATACAGAGATTCTGAATGATCATTTTTCCTAGAGTTACTGTCTTTAGGTATCACTAAATATTATGTCTAGAAACCTTCTGTTTTTCCTACAAAAACATTTCAGTTGCACTGTTATAATTATTGCAACTACTTATATACTAAATACTTTTGCAGCTAACTTAAAGAGACTGTCAGAACTGTGGCACTACATTAATTAGCAAAAATTGATCTAGCTATTAACATGCATATTGTTTTAGTATTGATGACTCCGCTGAATTTAAATTACTGTAGGCCAGCTCATCCTATTTTTCCTATATTTATAAATATATATTCATAAGTTGTGTGTTAGCTAAGATCCATTGATCCTTCTAGTAGAATCAATTCAGCTACTGATAACAGAATGGCTGAGAGGTCTTCCTATTTAGTTAAGCTTAGCCTCCTTCTGAGCTTCTGATACTGATTTCTAATTTTCACTGGCTTCCCACTGGATATTTTATTTGTTTTTACACAAGCTATTCCACTCTAGTTGAAAATAGATGGAACAGTTTTAGTGTTACAAACATACTATTTTACAATTTTTGTTTTATACCTGCAAAGGTATTATCCAAACTTTCACCACGGCAAACTGTGCAACTGCTTTCTTTGGCTCTGGTATAAATTTACGATTTAAAGTTTTCTTCCAGAAAAGATTTTATCAACATTAAAAAAGATTTTTTTTTAATTCCTCTTTTATCAAAATTCAAATTAAATTCACTGAAAAATCAAACATAAAGTATGAACTCTCCCAAAAAGTTTGCTACTGATTTATTTTTAAAGCAGATGAGGTCTGGTAGCAAACTTTACTCTTCAAAAAGGCCTCCTCAAGGTTTATTAATAGCAGGTTTATTAATAGTAATAAAATGATGTCAAACTGTAGGAAAATAAAAGCCCTTTTAAGGTTTTCAGTCTCTCGTTCGTGGCAAATGCCTCAAGTAACCCTCGGAGTGGGAATGGCCTCAGAAACTGGTAACCCTCTAAAGGCTTCTCTGATTGGCTTAAAAAACTTAAAGAGCTGATGGCATCTAATAAGAGACAGAGAAGACACTGTTGTCATGGAAACTGAGAAAAATATTCTCCCTTACCACTTGGGATGGAAAGGTAGGAGAAAGCTGCACATCATCACAAATGCCTCAGAACACTTTGACTTCTATGTTTCTTGCAGCATTTCTCAAACATGAGAAATCAAGGCCCTTTTGCAGTTGAGTTGGGAGGAGCTCAAGTCTGCAACTTAAAGGATAGTTGTGCTCTGACAAAAATCTCTGGGAAATAGGTGGATTGATTTGCATTTCACCAGGCAAAACTCCCATAGACAGACACAAGATCAGCACTTGACTATGTTGCAGGCTTTCTGAAAGTCTTCCTAAAGACGGGTGTATAGGAGAAATAACCAAGTTCTGCCCTAATGTAATGGTAAAAACCATTGGTGAAAATTCTCAGTATAATTCTTTCCACTGCCTTGAATTCCAACTTCTATCATTAGCCATTATGGGAGAACCAGGTTCCATTACTTCAGCATAAAACAGTTTTTCTACAGTATCCAGAATTTTAGAAATCTGAACTGTTTCAGGTTTTGGATGAACTGCTGGGATGTTCTAAAGTACTGCTGAATGATACAGGCAAAAATGTTGAACATTTTGTGCTTTTACTGAATTTTCATAAATTTCTCAATATCAGGGATCCTGCACAATGCCTTTCCAGTTTTATTCAACTATAGATCCCATCAGTTACATCTGTGCTACTTAGGGTTGTGACTAAGATTGTAATTCAGTTCACCCAGAAAGCATGCATTTGGAGAAGGTTATGCTAGCTAGTGGCCAAATATGTATGTATGTATTATTACATTTTTTATTGTACCCTTTCTATGATTCAAGACAAATGTCGGGCTGCATTTGCATGGCATGCTAACAGATAGTTTACTTAATCATACAATTAAGCTGATTAATTTTTATGGTTCTCAAGACACACTAATCCATGGTGGAGTCACACAACATATTAGACTAAAATATGTTTTCTTAGTATATCTCAGTTTAGTATATTGTCTGAACAAAGTCAATGTTTCTGACTTTGTTGCAGAGGTGTTGTATTAAAGCATTTCTGTCATAAGTCTGAGTTGTCACAGTCAGTTGATGAGGCAGTATACCTCTTTTAGTAGTCCTACTGGTGTGGCTTGACTTCTGTCAGCTCTCACAGGTAAATACCACTAGATGGGTTAATTCTACTTTATGTAAGATTACATTACTGGAATCTTACAAGTCTGAAGGTACAGATTTCCTGCTGCCATTTTTAACTGCTTGATGAATTATGGCGTATCCTTCCTAAATTTCATCCTCTGGCCATTAAAGCATGGGGAACTCCCCCTTCTCTTATCTGATTGTTTCCTAGGCAGCATTTCTTCCCCTTGTCCCTCAAGGTTATTCTTACATAACATTATACCTTCCTTCAGCTTTCCTTTGAGGAAACTTAGTTAATTTTGCATACAAACCACATCCCTCTCTGGTAACTGCTTGGTTATCTAGTGAAGACTGACTGAAAGCTCACTTCTGCATAGGAGGACATACAGGATTCACACCTTGTACTAATCCCAATTTACAGATAACAGTGACTAGGGATCATAGCACATGGAGCGAAAATCAAGCAAGTCACATTAAGGCATAGTGTGAGGTATTAACCTAGCCAACTGAGAAAAGATGAAGGAGAGCTGAGCCTATCTATGCTAAATGCAGACGTGTCATAACAATACATATATAGCTTTTATTTGTGTAAGTATAGTTTACTTACAGTGCTAATATTGCTAAATACATTGGTAGGGAAAAGTTACTAAAATCAGATTGTAATTCACACTCATTGAGCAAGGAGTTATTTTTCATTTCCTTGAATATAAACATGAACCATGTTTTCTGCCTGTTGAAGTCTGTTCTGCTAGCAAGAACTGCCTATTGTGAGGAGTTTCTTATAAAAATGATGTTCCTAGAGTGGAAACATGTCACTGCCTCATTTTTACAAACCAAAGGACATTAACTGGATTAGATTGTCCTTAACTCAGCTTCAGTTTCTCAGTACTCATAATATAGTTCATCAATCTTTTGTAAGATCAAAATGCTGACTCCTTGTTAGCGGAATCTGAAAACATTGTATTCTGTTTGCTCTGGAATATACATATATACTATATCAAAACATATCATCATCATTTTGGTGTGATGTTATTTTGTAATTCCATTTTTAAAATCCACATAATGCTGGATCCATCTCTATTTGAATACAGACTGAAGGAGGAGGAGCATTTAAAAAAACTGAATGAAATCAACTTAAGAGCTCTCCCAGCTTCTTTGTCCATGTTTAATAAAGTGTAAATGAGAAGAATGAATGAATGATTCCCTGTTACTACCCAGAGCTTAACTAAAGCTTGCTGATACCTAAACCCTGGAATTTTCCCTTAATCATCGCTCTCTACCATTTAATATTGTTTTGTGCAATGAAACATTTGTTTTCCTCTTTGTTTCTTGCTTGATTGTTACTTTCTGAAAGTGAATTAGTTACAGACAGTTCAAATAATATCAATCAATAAAATGGGGCATTCTTTTTTCTTTAGCAATGAAATTGCAGTCTATGTTTATGTGGGATTAAAGAAAGGTCAGAGGAGGGAACTTCTCTACAGCCTTGATTCCCAGTCCTGTAGATAAACTCAACCTATCTATAATTATAGTTGACATTGTATTCAAGAATCTATCTTCCATACAGTGTGCTTGTTTACTGATTGGATTTACATATCATACAAAATCTTAGCTTAATGTATTTATAGCTTGCTTAATACGTGACAGTGGTTGGATTGACATAACGTACTAAACTATATAATCATGCTTTCTAAATTACATATTATACAAAGCAAAATCAAGCAAACACATTGTGACTTAATATCATTCTTGAATCTAACTATATAACATATATGATTGTTTAAGAGCTTTCTAAATAAATCAGGTGCTGTGATTTTGCATGATCAGAATCTGACAGCTGACAAAAGAATGTGAAAATTTCTTTATGTGGAGAAATAGCCAATATTTATGTAACTCATACCAGCCATACAAATCACTTTTATGAAATGGAGTATATTTAATATGGCAATATTAGTCTATCTGGATTAATATTCCTATATTTCATTCTCATCATAAATATAAAGATTATGATCATTTATTTCCATAAAAAGAAAAACAATTCATCACAATAAAAAGGATTACAATAATGCAAAAGGATTTCTCATAAGTATAGCCCATCATCTCAAATCTTTCTCTAAAATCACAGTTCAATGCCAAATTGGAACATATTAATTTGTTTTTATGGATACTTTCTTATATGTGCAGGAAGTGATGAAGAAAACCTAGAAGCTATTTATTTTAATATTAAAATAAACTATAGTTCTAAATACAATAGTAGCAAACAAGAATCTATAGCACTACCATAAAGCAACCACATATGATTACATTTCTACATGTAAAAATAAATCATAATCAAGTAAACCCAAACTATCACATTGCAGTACTCTTATTTCTCTGTATTGCCATTTTTCAAAACCCATGAAATTATGTCTTAATAGAGGGAATTACTGCAAAGATTATTTAAACCTATCAACATTTTAACTAGAATTCAAAGTTTCATAGAAACACTTATTATTTTGCCTTAGAGACAGGCCCCATAATCCAAAGGGCATTTATAAAAATAGATAAATATTAATTTAGTAAATTGTAAATACAATATAATTTTTTTTGAATAAATATGCTTTGGAACTGCTGAAGAGGTGCCTTTCCCAATACCCAGTTGTTTTGAGGCATTGATATATCATTGGTGGTGTTTCCACAACTATTACGTGTCAAAAGAATGATTAGTGATTAATCTGTGATTAGAATGGGTTGGACATGGCTTTGAATCTGCTGAATTCATTGCCATAAGACTGCAGGATCAGACACTCTCAGTTACGTAAACTTGGCACTGATATATAATGACATGAAATGTGTACCCCATCTTCTGCCCTGGATCGCAAAACTCAGTTTAATTTGGAAGA
The DNA here is from genome assembly GCF_059756535.1 of Pantherophis guttatus. NCBI lineage: Eukaryota > Metazoa > Chordata > Lepidosauria > Squamata > Colubridae > Pantherophis > Pantherophis guttatus. Next base: position 47,161,063 of record NC_142063.1, read on the forward strand.
TGTTGTTCATGGTCCCCTAGTTTTCTTGCCATTCCTGGTAGGCTTATTTTCCATATTCTTATGGCATTGTTCTTTATTTCAAATGTCTTGTTTCAAGTTAATATGCTTAGAATAATAGCATTTCAGTAATATTTTGACTACTATAGCAAAAGAAAAAAGAAAGAAAGACAATCTGCTGAGTGAATCAGGCCAGGATATAATTTCACCTCCTTGAAGATACATTAACAAAACAAAAGCTGATGTTTGATTTAAAAGAATATAAATGCACCCATTAGGTATTAATGGAATAGAAATAAACTTCACAGAAATAAACTTCACTGATCAAATTTCCTATGTGATCAAAGACGATTGCTTTGATTTAAAAAAAAAATCAGAATACTAAAAAAAAAATCAGAACAAATTATTGAAGTCAAGCAGTGGACTGGGCCAGTTTGTTTGTTAAGGAAACTATTTGCCAAAATGTATATTTCCACATAATTCTTAAGCAATATTTATGAGATAACATTCTTCTCTGTAGCAATGGAGCTGATTTCCTTCTTTCCTTCTATACAAAGAGAAATGCTAACCTGCAACATTTCTTTCAATTTCAATTTTTAGTTTCAAAATTTGTTGAAAAATTCTTTTGAATAGTGTCAAATTGTGTGTGTAATACAATGATGAAACTGTAGTCAAATAAGTTAATAATGAGGTGGGAACATAATACATATCTCTACAGAAAGAGCATTTAAATGTTAAGAACTATAAAAGGAAAATGGGACTAAGTATCAATTAGCAATGTGATCAAATAATATTCATATACTGCTGCAGATAGAAGACTTGGAGGGGGTTGCTAAAAATTACTGTAGGAATTGCTACAGTGGAAAGGAACAAAATTGGTTTCCCAGTGGAATAACTCAGTGTATCAATCAGTGCTGTAGATAAACCTTGTTTCCTGCCTATGTAATCTACTTCTTTGTTAGATTTATATCTATTTTTCCTTTAGGATGTTAAGGTGGCATGATTCTCTACTTATTCTCAACAACAACAACCCTATTAGATTGATTTAGGCTAATAGTGAGTGAGTGACCCAAAGTCACAAAGTGTCAAGCATCAAGTAGCTGTTGAAAGCCACACAAATTTCATCCTGGTTAGCATCTTTAATGCTAGCAAGAATAAAAACAAAGTCCTGAAACTATAAAAGTAAGCCCTCACTCAGATTATAGTCAGCCAATTAAGATGGGGTCTCTTTGAATCAACTTCCTCCACCCCTGGGTTAAAGTGCCTCTTCTCATACCCAATGAACTTCTCTAATCTCCCGGCTTTGTCAGCCCTGCAATGTAGACCAAACCAAGGGAAGTACCACACTGCTTTTATTACGATAGAATATTATAACAGAGTCTTGCAAGCTTGACTGCTTTACTTCCCCCTTCTGCTTATCTTCCTGTGAAACAATGGAGGTGTCTGTCAGGATTGATGCTCCATCTCTGCCTGCTCTGGGAACAGATCTGGCTTATCTCTATCCAGGTCATCTTTTTTATTAACTATGGGTTTGATTCCCTCAATCTTGCATCTCCAAAAAGGCTGCAAGTGGACTTGAACTTGAGCCCCCTGATCCTGGAACATCTTTGCCTCTATGCCACTTGCCTCTCCTTTGTACATCTGTGTACATTACAGAGCTCATTGCAATTCTGTATTCTAGATCTATCCCTAAAACACTTAATAAATGTCTTAACATGTAAAATTTGAAGCAAACTTAAAAATTGTAGTGCTCGATAAAAATACAACTTAAACAACAATCTCAAGAATGCTGTCAAAATTAATACAGTATGTGCTTATACCACTTCAATGAAAAATGGTTAAATGAATATTTTTAAGCAGTTGATGCTTAGCAACATTGAGGTATAAACAAGCCAAGACCATTCTTCTCATCTCTGTGTGCATTTTCTAAAATAATCTCTTCTTGTTACAAAGTAATTTAATACCTTAATAGAGAAGACGTTAATATCTTGGGGGTGGTTACCACACATCTCTAATGTATATTTAATGTGTTGTTTTGACAGTTCTTCAGCAAACGTTTGCCTGCTTATCTTTCCAAGGAAATGGAAACTTGATTAGAGAATGCAGGTAAAGTTTGGCAGCATCTGATGAGTTCTCACATCACCTAGCATCTAGTGCAAACTCAAGAGTATTTGGTGTGTGTGTATGTGTGAGTAAGTGAATGTGTCATGCCCAAATAGCAGATGTGACTGGCAATTGAAGTCTTAACATGCATCACATTACACTGCATGCATAGAAAAAAAGGATGGGTCTCTGATTGTCCAGTTCTGCCCACCACTCAATGTCATCAACTCCTGTGTTCATGGAGCAGGGGTCTCCAACCTTGGCAACTTTTAAGACTTGTGGACTTTAACTCCCAGAATTCCTCAGCCAGCTTTGTGGGAGTTGAAGTCCACAAGTCTTAAAAGTTGCCAAGGTTGGAGACCCCTGTATGGAGGATTCCCCCACCAGCCCTTGATTTGTAAAAAATTACTCAACTTAACATGTTATGTTGGACAGAGTCAGCCAACTGTGACATATTCAAGAAACTGTGGTTATGAAAGCCATACTTTATTGTGAGGTGTAAAGCTTTTAAGACATCTGGAATAATTTGGAGCATATTCCTTTCTTTTCTTTTAAATTGAAATCTATTTCCACAATGTCTTTTCTATTACTTTTAAATGTTTTACCTATGTTACCTTAATTTGTCCCCAAACCCCAGGCAACATGAAGCATCGTGTGGAAGAGCTACTAAGGGTCGGCTTTTATAAATAAATCTGGATACTTTATGCCCTTGCGTGCCTGCGAGCATAGATAATATGTTTTATAAATAAATTAATAGTCATTAAAATATAAAGAGATAGCAAAGACAGCAAATGCACAAAATAGATAGCAGCAGAGATAAGCAAACTAAAATGTAACTAAAACACCCAGAAGAAGAAAACTGAAGACAATATAGAAAATACTCCAAACTGCTTTGATGAGTTGTCTACTGCTTTTGGAAGAAAAAGAAGCACCCCCCCCCCCAAATCTGAGGTATACACACGGAAAAGCAGAGGTTAATATTGTGTATATTTGGTCTACTGGTTAAGGCACCAGGTTAACAACTTCCCAGTCCCACCTTGGCATGAAATCCAGCTGGATAACTTTGGGCCACCAATCACTCTCTTGCAGCCCAACTCAGCTTACAGGGCTGTTGCTATATGGGGAATTGTTGTGGTCCACCAGCAGCCTGCGGAGCTGGTAGCAGAGTTGGACAGCAATGAGGCTGAGGAAGAACATGGGTCAGTCCTGGAAGCTGGGGAAGACCCGGATCAGGGCTCTGCATCGGAGGCAGAGATGGGGCCAGGGCCATCGGGGAGAGAGGTGCAGACTCCGGAGCCTCCAGAGGCTGACAGTAGAGAAGCAGAGGAACAGGCGGAGCCTGTTCCTAATGCATGTATGAGAAGAGCTGCCAGAAGGCAAGAGCAGCTACAGCATAGAGGACGACTCGGGAATAGGGCCAAGAGATGATTGGCCCCTCCTATAAGGCTTAAAAGACCAGCAACCGCTCTTGGGCTCTTTGTCAGAAAACAACGTTGATAGACTTGTTGTCTTGCTGCACTTATCTCTGGTTGGCGTCTTTTGCTTCTGAACTTTTGTCAAGAGAAGCCTTTGGCAGTTTGGCTAATTATTGGTGATTAGACTGAAGAATTTGTGTTATGAAGAGTTTGTTTTAATTTAGTTTGGACTACGCTGAGAATGAGTTAATTCTCAGCTGTTCTAATAAAATCTGTTTGTTTTGGAACTGTTTGCGTCGACTACTACTTACTTGGGCCTGGGTCACAACAGGAATAGGAGGAAGAAGGAGTATTAGGAATTTTTGCTATCTTTTATATAAAAGTTATAAATGCAGGATATAAATAAATAAAAGAAAGTAATAATATGAATGTCTTCCAGAATACAAGTGTTTCTTATTTTTTCCACAAAAGCTCTATTCCCTATACCAGGGTACCCAACCTTTTGGGCACTGGGGACTGGTTCTGTAGAGAAAAGGTTTTCCGCAGACCAGAGGGAAGCTGGTTTTGTGTGCTGCCTGCATCCGTGGATGGGGCTTCGCTTGTTTGCACAGCCCAGTTGCTGGCATGCTGCGGACCAGTGCCAGTTCCCAGACTGGGGGTTGTAGACCCATGCCCTACACCAGTGGTGGGTTTCAAACTTTTTTACTACTGGTTCTGTGGGTGTGGCTTGGTGGGCATGGCATGGCTTGGTGGGCGTGGCTTGGTGGGCATGGCAGGGGAAGGATACTGTAAAATCTCCATTCCCACTCTACTCCAGGGGAAGGATACTGCAAAATTCACATTTCCTTGCAATCAGCTGGGACTCAGGAGGCAGAGAATACAGTAGATGGGGGCAGGGACAGTCAGAATTTTTACTACCAGTTCTCCGAACTACTCAAAATTTCTGCTACCAGTTCTCCAGAACTGATCAGACCCTGCTGAAACCCATCTCTGCCCTACCCCAATGTTTTTCAAACTTGCCAACTTTAAGGGGTGTGGACTTCAACTCTCAGAATTCCCAGTCAGAAAAACACTGTCTTGCACTTTTGCAGATTCTCTCCCGACTTTGCCAACATAATTACTTACACGCAGGACTAAAAAGAGTCTGGCTTGATCTGCCTGTTAAATCAATCCACAAAAGCTCTTCAGAAAGAGTCATTTATATTCTGCCAAACTATACAGCACAGTCCCTTCCTCCCTTGTGGTGGCTACTTTTAAGTTGCCAAGAGAGAGAGAGAGATGTTGGCCTTTAATCTGTTAGGATCAGTTCTTTTAGGTTTGATTGCAAAGGGGAAGGCAGAAGTAGCTGCAGGGAAACCTGTCAGTCTTCTTAAATGTACTCATATATACCATCTTCCACGAATTCCATGAATGCGAGTAGAATCTAAAATACGATTAGCCATGTTTTAGTACAGAGACAGAAATAGGTTTAAGAGCAGTATATCTCTTCTGTGTCAGCTATGTTGCTAATATACACAGAAAAAAACAGAAAGGCCAGCCATAAACTGTGTACTCTCTTTCCAGATAATTTGCTTTAATGCAGCAGATGCCTCTCCATTGGTGGCAGATGAGTTGCTTGTCACCAGCTGAGTTCTTCAGCTTTGAGTTGCTGGGCCAAAATCTAGGAAGGAAGGAAATAGAGAAGGAGGGTTAGAATCGGCTTAAGATTTGATGTTCAGGGTAGGCATACATGGTGGCATCTTTACTGTTAGGTTTTGAGTTGCTAAGCCTATCAAATTCTAAGACTATCTTATCCAGGCTGCAGAACTCCAAATGACTTTAAAATGACAGAATCCCTAATATTCTTTGAGTGTCTATATTCTCCCTAAAGTTTGGAAAACTGGCTGCAAAAGAATTCAGTACAGTAGGGCAAACTGGATGAGAAATTCAATTTTGTCTTGATGTAACTGTTACTTGTTCTATTGAATAGCAGTTACCTGCACAGTGTGTGAGCACTGCCTTCACCCCAATGCTTATGGAGGTATACATGGGGAAAGAATTAAGGAAACTAACTCCTACTCCAGAGTGGGAGAGGCAGTGAGGTAGAACCATCCAGCGAATTCTCCTATGGGTCCCTCAACTCTGGGAACTCCACTGATCTCCTTCCAAGAATGGTCATGTATTTTTCAGAACTGCTGTGTTTTTCTAGGTAAGTAGAGTCATTAGTGCTCTCTGAGCTTGTTTGTTTGGACACTGATGATGTTACCTAGTTTGGTAATGAAACATCTTCAAGTAAACAACCAAGCTTAGACAACACCAAGGTTCCCACAGTTCAATCCTGAGCTATAATTTTTTGTTCTATTTGTAGGTAAGTATCTACAGTGAAATCCTGCCCCAGATAAATCCTTGGGCCCAAATACTGGATATCAGTAAATTTAACCTGACAGCTTTGTTCCTTGCAGCCTATTTCTTTTTCTTCTCCTCTAAGGGTATTCTTCTGAGTATTCTTATTTGATACCCATTTTATTAATAGAAGCTTTACCTCCCCTCAGTGTGCTCTTCTGGCCGCCAGCTAAGAGCAAAAGCAACTTACATGATAAAAGTGGTAAATTAATTTACCATTTAGCCAATTCTTTCCTTTCTGCACTTTAGAACTAGCTCCTTCCTTTGCAGTTGAGCTCTCAGAAATCAATTAATTTTGTATGCAATGCCTAAGAGCAGTGAAAAGGAATTTGTGAGCCACCTGGCTAAGGTAATTAAGAATCTAGGTGCCATTTGGGATTGGAACAGCTTTTATACAGGTTTAGGCAACTTTGTTCCAGGCTGAAGAAAATGTACATCACTAACAAATGATAGGTTCATTATTGCTGATAAAAGTCCCTTTTCAAGTTGAAAATAGCATTGGTAGTAAATAGGTTTGTATGTACCTATTTACTGAGTACCTGTATGTACTCAGACTTCCAGACCCATTGATTTTGCAGTGTGACTTTTAAATCTCTTCACGGAACAGGGCAATTTCTTTATATACAGAGTGAAGTACTTCACTTGCCTAAAGCTATCTCACATTTATCATACATATGATGAAGGAAAAATAGGTGGGCACTACAGGAGCAAAAATACAGGTGGTAAATCTGATGAAATCAACTACAGTTCATGAAATCTTATACCTTGTAATTAAAATTTGTTAGTTGGAAAGGGTGGTACCAGAAGGCTGGTACCTGAGCCTCAGTGGCGCAGTGGTTAGAGTGCAGTACTGCAGGCTACTTCTGTTGATTGCAGGCTGCCTGCAATTTGGCAGTTCAAATCCCACCAGGCTCATCCTTCCGAGGTGGGTAAAATGAGGATCCAAATTGTTGGGGACAGTATGCTGACTCTGTAAAACCACTTAGAGAGGGCTGTAAAGCACTGTAAAGCAGTATATAAGTCTAAGTACTATTGCTATTAGTCTTTTTTTGCCACTGTAGAAAAATGTTATGTCCTTATAAGGGCATCCGCCCTGATTGGCTGCCAGCCATCGGGCGGGAGATTTGAATCCCTGTCAAGGGGCGGTGCGTCTGCCGGGAGCGAATATAAGGAGAGCTCCGGCAGCGCGCCAGCAGTCTTGACTCGTTACTTTGTAATGAATAAAAGTTGCTTAATGTATCGAGCTGGTCCAGTCTTCTTTTCCCTGCGCCGGATCTAACACTGGCGACGAAGGACTAGAGAGAAGAACCTTCACAAGACTCTTGGCACGATCGCCCACCGAACAAAATTACCACACCACAGCGATCTTCCAGAATGGCCACCCCGCAAGCCCCGATGACCGCGCTGAACCCGTTCGACCCATCCCGGGAGAAGTGGAGGTCATACATGGTCCGATTCCGGCAGTTCCTGCGAGGCAATGGATACCAGAACCTCGATGAGGAGAGAAAAAGAGCCCTCTTCCTGGCTCATTGCGGATCGGACGTTCTGGAGATGGCGATTGACCTCGTGGCACCCAGGGACATCGAGGAGATGTCCTGGAACGACCTGCAGGAAGTCCTACAGGAGCACTATGCACCTACAGGCACCCCCATCGCAAACAGGTTCACCTTCCAGCAAAGAAACCAGCGGGAAGGTGAATCCATCAAGGAATTCGTGGCAGCGCTTCGCCAAATCGCTGCCAACTGCGAGTTCGACAATGTGGACAATGCCATCCGGGACTGCATTGTGTTTGGAATGCGAGATGTGGGGCTGCAGAAGAAGTTCCTCAGCCGGAAGAAGATTCCGCTCAAAGATGTCCTCGACGAGGCAACGGCGGCTGAAACGTCTGAGCAAGCAGCCGCCGCGATGGTAAAAGCAAGGGGGATCCATAAGATCCACAAGTCGGGCCCGACCTCATCAGACGAGGCAACCACTCAATCCGAGTCTGATGAGGAAATGGCCGTCCACAAGGTGTCCCGCCCCCCCAGGCGGGAAAACCCACAGCATGGCGACCGGGGAGAGCGATGCGGCAGCTGCAGAGGCGACCACCCCAGGGCAAACTGCAGATGGAGGGACGCGACCTGCCGCCGATGCCTGAAGAGGGGCCACATCGCAGAGGCCTGCAGAGCCACAGATCCAGCCCCGGAACCACCCAGACCACGATTCAGGGAAAATCGCAAAGATAACCAGAGGACATCCAAACGGTCCTCAAACCAGTCCCGGCGCAGGGAGGAGGAATATCCCCGCAACAGAACGGTGCACCAGACCACCACCATTGCTCACACAAGCGACGAGGGAACCACCAAGTTCCACGTGACGCTGCTAGCAGAGGGGTCTCCGTGTAAGATGGAGGTAGACTCCGGATCCGCCTACTCCATCATGGACTGGCAGCACTTACAGCAACTGAACCCGGCATACAAAAGGACCCAGCTGAAAACCCCGAAGGCGAGACTTGTGGACTTCAACGGGAATCCCATTGAAATCCTAGGCAGAGCCACAATCCGGGTGAAGTACAACGACTTCAACGGAAAGCTACCCATCACCATTGTGCAGCACAGCCGACCGAACCTGTTGGGTGTGGAGTGGTTCAAGCCGCTGGGACTTTCACTTCAGGGCATCCACGAGATCCGCAGGGACGAACTCGACTCCATCATCGAAGAGTTCAAAGAAGTCTTCGATGGTAAGCTGGGGAAATTTGTGGGGAGGCCAATCTCCTTTAATCTGGACAAGGGAATCACCCCAATCAGGCTCAAGCCCCGCCGAGTTCCATTTGCCCTGCGGCCCAAAGTAGACGAGCAGCTGGATAAGCTGATCGCCCAGAGCGTCCTGGAACCGATCGATCATGCCTCATGGGAGACCCCCATTGTGACCCCACTGAAGCATGATGGGTCTGTGCGCATCTGTGCTGACTACCGTTGTACCATCAACAAGGCGTTGGCACAGAGCGCATACCCAGTCCCAGTGGTGCAACATCTGCTGCATTCCCTGGGATCTGGATCAATTTTCGCGAAACTGGACCTGGCCCAGGCTTACCAGCAACTGCCAGTGGATGACAAAACGGCGGAGGCTCAAACAATTGTCACGCACAGGGGGGCATTTAAATGCAACCGCCTCCAATTTGGAGTCAGCGCTGCCCCAGGCATCTTCCAATCCATGATGGAACGCCTTCTCCAAGGCGTTCCAGGGGTGGTGCCTTACTTCGATGATGTGCTCATCTCCGGTGACTCAAGAACCCAACTCCTTGAAAGGCTCAGGCTTGTCCTGCAGCGGTTCAAGTCCAAGGGTTTGAGGGTCAGGCGGGACAAGTGCATCATAGGAGTACAGGAAGTCGAGTTCCTGGGCTTCCTCATTGATAGCACAGGCATCCACCCCACCAAATCAAAAGTGGAAGCAATCCATGAAGCTCCAAGCCCAAAAAACAAAACGGAGCTTCAGGCTTTCCTTGGGTTGCTCAACTTTTACGCCATTTTCTTAAAACAGAAAGCCACAGTTGCTGAGCCACTCCACCGCCTGCTGGGAAAATCGGCTTCCTGGAAGTGGGGCCAGGAAGAGGAAGCGGCATTCCGGGCCATCAAAGGACTATTGACGTCCAAAAGCGTCCTCATTCAGTACAGCGAGACGCTCCCCATCAGACTGACCTGCGACGCGTCGCCTTACGGGGTGGGGGCAGTCCTCAGCCACGAACTGCCCAATGGCTCGGAAGCCCCAATCGCGTACTTCTCAAAGACTATGTCCGGCGCAGAACGGAACTATAGCCAGCTGGACAAAGAAGCCCTGGCCATCGTGGCTGGAGTGAAGCGCTTCCACGAATATCTCTATGGAAGAAGCTTCACCATAGTCACAGACCACAAGCCTCTCCTGGGACTCCTCGCAGGCGACCAACCAACCCCGACCTTCATGTCCCCAAGAATGACGAGATGGGCAATCTTCCTAGCTGGCTACTCCTATAGGCTCGTGCACCAGCCAGGCACAGCCATAGGAAACGCTGACGCCCTCAGCAGATGCCCGTCGAAGAAGCCGGTCGAAGACCCAGCCCCCACGCTCCACCTACTGCACATTGATGATGACGCCAGCTGCCCGGTGTCATCCGCAGATGTGGCCGTCCACACCCAAAAGGACCCCACACTCCGCAAAGTGAAATCCTGGATCCTCAGAGGGTGGCCATCGGGAAAGCCAGAGGAAAGGTTCAGCCCGTTCGCCAGGAAACAGGAGGAGCTGTCCACCATGAAGGGCTGTCTGCTATGGGGAGACAGGGTGCTGATTCCAAGCACTCTGCAACGGCGAACGTTGGAGACCCTGCACAAGGGGCACCCGGGCATCGTCCGCATGAAGGCACTGGCACGGAGTTATGTCTGGTGGCCCTCCATGGACAAAGACATTGAACAATGGGTCTCCAGATGTGACCCGTGCCAAGAAGTTCGCCCAGCACCGCCGCAATCCGAGGTCGCGAAGTGGGAGACCCCCAGCAACCCCTGGTCGAGGGTTCACATTGACTTCGCGGGTCCGATGCAGGGGCGACACCTCCTCATCGTGGTAGATGCCTTCTCCAAATGGCTCGAGGTGGTGCCCATGGCATCTACCACAACGGACGCGACGATCCGAGCCCTGCGCCGTCTCTTCGCCACTCATGGTCTACCGGATGTGCTGGTCTCAGACAACGGCCCCCAGCTCACATCCTTGGCCATGGAATCCTTCCTGGCGGGACTGGGCATCCGCCACGCCCTGTCCGCCCCTTACAGGCCGGCCGGAAACGGACAAGCGGAACGCATGGTCCGACTGACCAAAGAGGCTCTCACCAAGATGGGCCCGGGGGACTGGCAAGAGCGCATAGACAATTTCCTCCTCACCCAGCACATCACGCCACACGGCACCACCCACAAGAGCCCGGCCGAACTGTTGATGGGCAGAAGGTTGAGGTCACCCTTGGACCGGCTGCACCCCCAATACAGCCCGGAAGTGACCGCAACCGCCAGCCGCCCGCTTCGCGCCTTCAGCAACGGAGATTCAATTTTCGCGCTGAATTTCAGCGGCTCTCCTAAGTGGCTGAAGGGGAAGATTGCCAGCACAACCGGCCCCAAATCCTACATCGTCGAGTTGGAAGATGGACAGTTCGCGAGACGTCACATCGACCAACTCCGAAAAAGGTGGGGGGGAGCGCATGAAAACCAGCCTGACGAGGGAGGCCTACAACACCCCGATGAGGTAGACCTCCAACACCCCGGCGAGGTAGGCCTACCACACCCAGACCGGGCAGGCCTACAACAACCCGGCGAGGTAGGCCTACGACACCCCGACGAGGTAGGCCTACCACACCCCTGCGAGGCAGAGCAGCACCACCCCGTCAAGGTCGGCCCAGCCCACTACCAGATGCTGTCACGCCGGCAGCCCAGCGAGGTAGACCAGGGCCAACCGCACGGAGGATGGCAACACCAACCCAGCCAGGTGGGCACCGGGCACAGCAAGGCCAGGGACCACCAACCCAGCCCGCAGGTAGACCGGGACCTGCCCAGAGGAGGAGCAACGCACCCCACCAGTTACAGCAGCCCATGCCAGCCCAGCGAGGGAGACTGCAGTTCAAGGCGAGTAGACCGGGACCCAGCCAAGACGGGCAACCCACGACCCACGGGTGAGGGTGGCACACAACTCACCGACGTGGGGGACCCCCGCCCATCACAAGAGACAGCCAAGAAACGACACCCCGACCAGGATGGCCCCAGGCACCAACCAACGGTAGACCAGGGACTAGGGGGAAGGGGAAGCCGACAACAACCCGGCCAGGGAGACCTGCACCACCCCGGCAGGGGAGACCTCCGCCGCCCCGCGGAGGCAGCGCCGCAACAACACCCCGACCAGGTCGACCACCGCCAGCCAGACAAGGTAGACCAACGCCAGCCCAACCGAGGGGACCAACGCCACCCCTGCGAGGTCGGACGGCACAACAACAACAACGAGAGCCAGCACCACCCGAACCGAGTGGAACCGCCACCCGAGCGGCAGCAAGCCGGACCGAGACCGAACCACAGCGCCCGGGAGACTAGGGAGGAGCAAGCAATGGACTTACCGAGACTCAGACGCTCTTCCCGGGTCGGAACCGAGCAGCCGAGGCGAGGCGAGAGATCCACAGGACAGGAGGAAGACCACCAGGACCAGCGATCCAAGGTCTGCGGTCCGGCCGGAGGCGCTGGGGGTGGCCCCGCTCACTCGACAGCCGAACCGAGCCCGGTTCCGGAGAGGGAACCAGGAGACGAAAGAGCCCCGTCCTTCCAGGCCGGAGACGGAGGAGAAGTGAGACTGTGCAGGTCAGCTAGGGTGCCGAGGCGTCCGGCGTACCTGCGCGACTACGTAACGTTTGTGAATGAGATTGACATTTCGGACTAAGGGGGGAGGAGTGTTATGTCCTTATAAGGGCATCCGCCCTGATTGGCTGCCAGCCATCGGGCGGGAGATTTGAATCCCTGTCAAGGGGCGGTGCGTCTGCCGGGAGCGAATATAAGGAGAGCTCCGGCAGCGCGCCAGCAGTCTTGACTCGTTACTTTGTAATGAATAAAAGTTGCTTAATGTATCGAGCTGGTCCAGTCTTCTTTTCCCTGCGCCGGATCTAACAAAAAACATGTCTGGTGAGTGGGTAAGGTATGCCTTGCTTAGTTCTCACTCTCTTACATCCCCAGAAACCAAGAATAAGATTAAGCCTGGGTCATGAATAGGCACATCTCTCTTCTGTTCCCCCATACTTGTGAACAGTGTGTCCCTAATAGTTACTATCTACTGAAACAAGGAAAGGATTTCCAGACATTTACTTATAAGGAAGGGAACTGATACATTAGAGAAGAGAGAAGAAGTGTTGTGGCCTGCCAGCGGCCAGCAGAGCTGGCAGCAGATTCAGACAGTAAGGAGGTTGGGGAGGAACATGAGCCAGTCCTGGTGTCTGGGTAAGGCTCTGATGAGTGCTCTGCATCAGAGGCAGAGATGGGGCCAGGGCCGTCTGACAATTTTCAGCTATCTTCAGAGTTAGACATCAGTGGGGCATAAGAACAGCTGGAGCTTGTTCTCAGTGTGCACATGCGCAGAGCTGCCAGGAGAAGGGAACAGCTAAGGAACAAGGGTCGAGTAAAGCCACAGGTGGACAGTGAATGGCCCCTCCCATAGGGAATAAAGAGGAGCGAAAGGGAGGGGAGTTTGCAGGAGACAAGAGACAAGGCTTTTTTTGGCCCATTTTTAGGCTTTTTTCAGGCCGCTTTTCCCGAAACAATTGGCCAAAAAAAAGCCTCACAAACAGGATGAAAAAAGCCCCGAAAATGGGTCGAAAAAAGACTGGAAAAAGGCCGGAAAAAGGCCCAAAAATGCAGTGTGCAGAGGCCAAAAAACCAGCTGGTGGGTGGGCGGGGCTTCAGCAAGATTTGGGCTATAAGACGCACAGACATTTTCACCCCTTTTTGGGAGACAAAAAAGTGTGCCTTATAGTCTGAAAAATATGGTAGTTAAATTCATTCGAGTAAAGATCTGTTCCTGACTTCTTGCCAAGTCTTGTCTGCTACAGAGTGGCATTTGGAAGATATTGGCCTGGCAGCTTTCCAAGCCTGATAAAGCTCTGTAGTTGTGAAATCTCTGGAAAGTCTGTTGGCCGGGACTTTGCTGGAGAGGAATTCCCCTTAAACTAAATAAAAGGGGTTTTATCGGGACGAGGAATTGGCTTCGTTCTTTTGGGAAGCCTAGGTCAGAACAAGAGGCAACAAACAAAGCAAAGGAAATATAGCCACCAGAATCCTTTTAAAAGAACATTGGGGGTCCTTGTATAATGTTATTTTTAAATGTGGTTTTAATTGTTTGTAATCAGCTAGTTCAGGAGTATCTGTGAGGAGGTTTTTAAAAAGTCAAGAAAATGGCTGAAGCCATATGTATATACCACATGTACCATGTGTGTACAACCCTATATATACAACCCTTTTGTACATATGTTGCATGTGTTATGGATGTAAAAAAGAGTGTGGGTTAAATTGTCCAGTGGTAGCTGCCATCTGACTGTTTTGACCATCCACTGAGGATGCCTAATGGTCCTGTGAGTAAATGTACAAAAGAAAATATAATTATGCCTCCCAGCAAATTATGTTACCAAGAAGAGGATAGACCACGTCAGCATAAGAATTTTGTGTTTATTCTTGGGGTGAATTTTTAAACTGTATTTATACTCAAAATAAATTTGGAAGAAATGTTGCCGCTTCTGACTCCTAAGTTCACCTTCATCGCAATCATCTCTGCAGGTTACGATACCATGGATGAACCCATTTTCCCAAGAGGGAAAGGATTGCTCATTTTTTATATTATTTGTAATGCTGTTTACCTTTGTCATATTACAATTTTCTATGTATGTCACCCTTTAGTAAAGTAAAAGATCCAAACTAGAATGCTGCCCCTGCCAAATCAGGTTATTAAATTTTCACAGTACTTTGACCCAAATCAAGCAAACTTTAAAAAATAAGCAAAACTCTTTGTTAAGGAATTTATTTACTTATTATTTTAACATCTCTCAGTTTACCAAGTTATAATCCTTTCTCCCAGTTTTCCCACATAGCATCAGCCCTATAAGGTAAGTTGGGCTGAGCAATAGGGACTAACCTAGAGTCACCTGTCAGTATTTGAACAGATCTCCCTTGTGCCAATCCTAGTTATTATCCCACACTGTGGGGTGTCAATCAATTCACTGTGTAGGTGAATTGCAAACTTCTCATGAAGAGTTAAGAAATGTTTATGGTGATTTCTTGATTTCTTTGTATCCCTTTAAGATAGCAGTATTTGACTTTTTGATTACCTTTTGTTTTTTATTACTTTTTGATTGAAGCCAGTAAGACCTGTAACATCATAACCCCACATCTTAAAGGGAAGTAATTGGACATAATGCAATGGTAGGTATAGGCAACATGATGCTCCCAGATTGTAATTCATCCTTGCATTTCTGGCTTTCAGGAAAGCTATGAAGACCTATCTGCTTTCCTTTCTCTCTTTTTGATTGTGTTTACTGAGGTATTCTTTGAAGAGTTGCTGTAATTATGTACAAGATTTATTTCTGGATCTTTGGGGTGTTTTGCTGGATGCATTGATTCCGAATGCTTCTATTATTTTTTCTATGTTACTATTTTTTTGTAATTTTATTACATAAGTGGCTGTAAGATAGATTTTGTTCTCACAAGCAGCCTAAAATATATTTTTGTTAATTTTATAAAGTTCTTTTATGCTATGGATGAATCAACTCTGTGCAGCTATTGGTAGCAGGAATCCAACTGTATAATAGTAAAACAACCATTGGTAAGAATTCCTTAGATATGTTGTGGCCTGCTAGCGGCCAGCAGAGCTGGCAGCAGATTCGGACAGTGAGGAGGTTGGGGAGGAACATGGACCAGTCCTGGAGTCTGGGGAAGGCTCGGATGAGGGCTCTGCGCCAGAGCCTGTCCTCATGGAGGAAGATTGTCAGGGAGTTTATTAATCCCATGTTTGGCTCTGGGACTAATTACCCTGGTTTAGAGGAGATGGATCGTGGCTTATTCCAAGTTGCAATATTCTGAAAAGAAACACGAGGAAAAGTTTCTAATAAAACTCATTTATTTGTTATAAAGAAAATAAAACACCTCACTAACTAAGAAAAGTTAATTGCTACATTTTTGAAAGTAATTCTTGCCGGCTATCTTAGCCGGACCTTGCTGGAAAGAGAACAAAGGAAAGAGTGTGTGAAGCAAGTGAAGGAATGTGGGTGGATACGGAAACACGTAGCTTACTGATAAGGAGTTGGCAAGCTACGGAGAGTCTGACAGTCCAGAAATGATGAGTTCAGCTGGCAAATAAAATAACGCAGTGACAAAGATGACTCTGAAAGTGATGGGGAGGAACTGACAAGGCCTCCCTCTCCAGGACCCTCCTTTCTGGCAATGCCTCAGGTTCCAGCTGAAGGCCAGGAGGAAGGCATGTCAGAGCACCCACTAATAGGGAGTGATGAAGATCAATCTTGGATTGATCCCAGGCAGCATCGGAGGGAGAGGCATGCACAGCAAAGGAAGAGGTGTGGAAGGGCCGAAGATTGCTGAGTCACTGAGCCATGCCCCACAGGGGATAAAAGTGGGTGGGGTTGCTCTGCAGCCTCTGTGACGGACAAAAACTGCATATCATGAGCTTCGGATGGGATATCTTTCGGAATTAAGGCTTGGACTTTGTGAATGACTTCTGACTACTCTTTTGTGCCTTATGAACTCTTGGTTGCCCCAGCAACGGACTACAGATACGCTGACTCCTGTTTCTAGAGGTGATAAGAAACTTGGCAGGCATTCAGAAAGTAGCTGCCAGAACTTTTATCTGCCAAAGGATTCAGGTCAGCTTGTAAAAATAAATTACTGGTAGACGTCTTTTGCTCATGTGTCTGCCTATGTGAGGTGGGGGGACAGAACAGAGGCAGAGAGGGGGCCAGGACCATCTGGTAGTTATGTGCTGCCTCCGAAGCCTCCGGAATCTGACATCAGCGAGGCAGAAGAACAGTGTGAGCCTGTTCCCAGTGTGAGCATGTGCAAAGCTACCAGACGGCAAGAACAATTAAGAAAAAAAAGAGTGACTCGGGAGTAAGGCTTGGAGTTGATTGGCCCCTCCCATAAGACATAAAAAAGGAGCAAACAGTTGTGAGCCATTGCAGGAAGCAATTAGTTCATATAGTCAATTCAAGCTCTGAGAAGTCTGTTTGAGCATTTCAAGGGAGATAAAGGTGGATGCTTATCAACATTACCTGAAAGACTGTGTCAACTCGAGCAGACATCTGTCGGAATCTTCACAGACTGTTTGTGAATCATTACAGGCTGTGAATGACCATAATTCACAGCTGTCTCAATAAAAGAGGTTTTTTGGGACTACGATTGCGATTTATGCTTTCTCAGGAAGCCTAGCAGTGATGGGTTGCCCCCGATCGCACCGGTTCTATAGAACCGGTAGTAAAACTGGTGGGAGGCCCGACCCACCAACCGTGATGTCACCAAAATGCTTCTGCGCACGACCCCGTTACAAACCAGTAGTAAAGGTAAGTAGAACCCACCCCTGAAGCCTAGGTCAGAACATGATAACTATCCATAGCAGTGTGATTGTATGATTGTCTGCACCCACAGCCAGGGCTGAGAATTATGAGAGGCCTTAAAATATTCTGGGAAGTGTGGATCATGTGGAAGTCTGAAGTGGTGTAGGGTTTCCTGCTTAAGCAGGGGGCTGGACTAGAAGACCTCCAAGGTTCCTTCCAACTCTGTTATTCTATTTTATTCATACCATTCTGATTCATATTTTCCAACAATCAAAAGTCATTAGTGGAGAATGAAAGAGGCTGGAGTTGTATCAAGACTTCTATACCATTTCAATGGATCTCTTTGTAATTCTTGTAGAAATTAATATCAGAGAACTTAAAAGAGTTATTTGTCAGTAGTGAAATTGTATCATTAAGAACCAAATTCTCATTAACAAAAATAAGAAATAAAAATCTGTTTCTGTCAAACACTAACATTTTTTCAGGTAACCGATTATGACACTATGTTATGGTTTTAAAATATGAGCACTGCTGCATTTTAAATCCCAGTTATTTCTTCACTGTTGGAAAGCAAAGAAATCTCTGATAAAATAATAATTAAATGCAGAGAGTACTAAATTTCTACCCAGCATGAGCTGCCAGCAGTTACAAAACGAAAACATTAGGTCATTAAAATAAAAGTCTGATTAAATATCTAGGTAGACTTTTCTGATTACCTGTTCTTTTGAGAATATGTAGTGATAATAAAATGATAACTCTTCAGCAATTGGCTTTAGTCAGGAAAAGTAAATATTAACATTTTTAAATGAATGCATAACTAATATGGGCATAAATGTGAAGCAAAATATAATATCATGATCTGTCTTCTGGTTATGAATGTGTGTTCTGTAATAATCAGTATCCTAAAAATTCTTCTGATTATGGTTTGTTTGACTTAATTTTGCACCAAAACTAGCAGGCACCATTCAGAGACTGCTATGGCCCTTTAACAGGAATGATAATTTATGAGTATTTATTTATTATCAAATTTATACGGCCACCCATCTCACAAGAAGTGACTGTGGACAGCATAGAAGCAAAAAACAAAACAAAACAAAACAAAACAAAACAAAACAAAAAACAATAAACATGTCACACGCACAATTTGATTCAGTTCGATCCGATTAGAGTTTTTCTGTAATATAGTTCCTGCAGATGGTAGCTGGTGGCAATTGTGGCCAAGGAGGCTTTGCTTAGTTCCATCTGGTGTGCCAGCTGTACTCTTTCTTGGGTTGGGAAGCTGTTCAGATGGTCGTTCATGCCCTAAGTCACCTCAAAGCTCAACTACTGCAATACACTCTACCTGGAAAAATGTAGCAGTAGAAACAGTGATGGGCATGCCTTGGTACGCCCTTGTAGCACTTTTGCTCTGTGAGCTACATTTGTTACCAATCTGTTTTGAGGTATGATTTAAGATACTAATTATCACCTATAAACCCTACATGGCACAGAACCAGGTTATCTGAGGGACTGCCTGTCTCCCATGCTTTTTGCCTGGTTGATACATGCTGGTCAAGTTGGCATGCTCCAGATCTTTTTGATTGATCTATTGCCCAATGAAGGAGAAGGAAATGCACCTTCTCTGCCCTTTGGGATCTTTTTCTGAAATCTGTGTGGCTGTCACGTCCTTGGTATTCCATAAAGACCTGAAGACCTGGTTATCCTTCCAGGCAGGGGTGGGTTCTAAAATTTTTTACTACTGGTTCTGTGGGCATGGCTTATTTTGTGGGCGTGGTTTGATGATTATGTGACAATTCTTTAGGATTTAGCAGAGGTACTGGTCTACCAGGCTTTTAACTGCTTGCAGAGCTGTACCGGTCTACTCATTTGTTTTTGGAGGCACTGGTCTACCCATTCGTTTTTGGAGGCACCGGTCTACCCATTCATTTTTGGAGGCATCGGTCTACTCATTCGTTTTTGGAGGCACTGGTCTACCACCACACTGCCTTTTAACACTGATCAGCTGTAGGGGGGCCCTTTGAAGCCCCGCAGCAAGAGTTTAAACAGGTTTTTTCCTTCTAGCCAATCAGCTGGGACTTGGGAGGCAGCAATAGATTGCGGGTGGGGCCAAATAAAAGATAAGAATAATGAGGGGGCGGGCGGGCGGGGGGGCAGGAAGGCCCAGCTCCCGAATAAAGAGAACCGGTTCGGTGACATCATATTGTCACTGCTACCGGCTCGGCCGAACTGGGCCGAACTGGGAGGAACCCACCACTGCTTCCAGGTGTTGGGATGAGATATACAGGGCTTCTTTTTGACTGTGTCTATTATTTTTATTTGTAGAATAGAATAGAATAGAATAGAATAGAATAGAATAGAATAGAATAGAATAGAATAGAATAGTGTGCGTGCGTGCGCGCGCGCGTGACCCCCTCCCCCCCGCTTCTCACATGTGATGGCCCGGTAGGCCCGTTTTTCTGTCTCACCTGGCTCCAGACCCTCTCTATGCATCTGGGGAGAGGCTCTGGAGGCTGGGGACAGCAAAAAAGTCACTTCCTATCCAACCGGAAGTTGGGAAACAGGCCGTTTTGGGCCTCCAGAGGGTGTCCGAGGGTGTGGGGAAGGCTGTTTTCATCCTCCCCAGATGCATAGAGAGGATCTGGAGCCAGGTGAGAAAGAAAAACGGGCCTTCCCCACCCCCCAGGCCCTCCGGAGGCAGGAAACAGCTTGTTTCCCTACTTTCTGGTGGGCCCAGAAGGCCCAAAAATCAGCTGGCCAGCGCACGCATACACAACGGAGCTGAGCTGGCATGCCAGGCGACATGGCTCCATGTACCATCTGTGGCATGCATGCCATAGGTTCGCCATCACGGACATAAATGATCTTTCTCCACCCCCCCTCCCCAAATCTCTCTACTGCGATACTAGAACATAGAACGATATAGTTGGAAGAGACCTTGGAGTTCTTCTAATCCAACCTCCTGCTCAAGCAAGAGACCCTATACCATTTCAGATAAATGATTGTCCAATCTCTTTTTGAAAGCCTCCCATGATGGAGCACCCACAATTTTGAAGGCAAGTTGTTCCATTGGTTGATTGCTTTGACTTTTAGGAAATCTCTACTTAATTCTAGGTTGCTTCTCTCCTTGGTTAGTTTCCATCCATTGTTTCTTATCTTGCCTTTTGGTGCTTTGTAAAATAGTTCGATCCCCTTGTCTTTGTAGGAGCTCCTCAAACATTGGAACACTGCTATCATGTCTCCCCCTTGTCCCCAACAGAGTGTTTTATACAAATGCTGTTTTACCCTGCTTTTGCTGCCAGTTGTAACATCTCAGAGATCAAAAGAAACACATCACGATCAGAATTTGTTTGTCAGAACCAAAACAAATCAGGTCCCAATCTGGAAAATTAATACCTATTCTGAATTACCCACTCTCCCTTCTATTTTGAAGTCTAGTTGAATCTTGATTTTCATTCCTAGCTTGATGGCTTTTTTAGCACTTGTATTAAAGTTTTCCAAGGGCAGCTGAAATGTTGCTGTTCCTTGGGGAACTCTATAACACAAAACACACATTCTTGAACACTGTGCAGCACAAAAAGTAATTTCTCAAGGACAGTCTTGTCTATTTAATCTCCAAATCATCTGGATTTTCTCTGCCATTCCCTCCATTTGAACTGCCTAGAAGGATAAAGTTGTTAAATGATGTATCATCTATTTCTCAAATGGACAGGCAAGGGAGAATGTTTATTTGCTGTATTATTTTTTTTTACCAATACTACATGAGAGTATAAGTTTTCTATTGTCAGTCTAATCAGACAAATATATAGGTAAAGTAACATAGGTAAAACCAGAATCTACGTATTACCATGTCCTGAAATACTGTGTGCCAGTATTTTGTCTCTACTTTCAAACTAATGGTATGCAACAAAATATTCTGATTGGAAGAGTAGGCTATGGATCCTAGCAGGTACAGAATAGAAACAGCATGCTTGGGGTAAAACTGGGCTTTGATTATACTTGTGGCAGTCTGACCAAAATGTGTTAAAACTGGCTATTCTTATCATGATCAAGGAATACTGTTGTGAGTCTCTAGGAATCAATTTGTGATTGTGATTGGATATAAGTGCAATAAATAAATAATAAACAAAACAAAATAAAATGAATAAGATTCATAACAAAATTGAATAGTAAGCAAAAAGGAACAGGGAATGGTTCAAGAGGAAGGGGAATACCGTGAAAGGTGCAGCTTGATGAAGAAATGAAAAAAAGAGAGTACAAAGAAGTTTAAAGAACAAAAGGCAGTAAATGGTAGTGGGGAAAACAAGGATAATTCACAAAGATAAAAAGATATGGTTAAGTACAATGAAAATGGTAGATTCAGATTCAACTTCTTGGGTTATCTCATACATTTAATTTCATACATTTAATTTCCTTGGGTTATGATTTCTTTCTCCCTTTGTTTGCATAGCATTGGTTATCTCAATGGGAATCTATATCCACCATATCCATATTAGGCTAAGTGATCTGCCTTAGTTGTCCTCCTCAGTCTGAGATGCACCCACCTATGAGAATGGGCAGAATGGTTTGTTGTTGCTTGCTTGATAATTCAATCACAGCAGCAGCAAAAATAATGGATAGGTTCACACAATTATGGCAATGAGGATCTCTTTTTTTCCAATCTTGTAATGACTTCTTTCATTTTTGTCTACAGTAAAGTTTTTAATCTAACCAAGTCATGTTTGGGAGTCTTCTGCTGAGTCTAGCCAAGAATCAGATTAAGGGTTAAATGTCTCAATGCCTGTGATTTACTAGAAACTGGGTATGAGCCTGGTAGGTCCTGCTGAAGATATTATTCCTGTATCTTAATTGCCTTTGAATATATGACAATATGTGACAATATTGTAGCTTTTTATTTCTTAATTTAGGAAACTTTTGAGAGTTTCTACACATTTTAATAGGCTGATATTTTTTTTCAAGAATATTCCATTTATTGGGTTTTGTAGATGAAGGAGCTGCTTATATGATATCTTAATTTAAATTGTATTTGCTCATAACTGGTTTATAATACTATTTTTAACAATGTTGAGTTCATTTTGGCTTTAAGTGCAAGGCATAAATCCAGATAATTATGGCAATCTAATATAGCCATAATAATTTAGACACTAGAGTCATCATTTGATCATTTCTATTTCTATTCTTCTCATTACTATACTGTATTCTGTGAAAGTACTATGAAAAAGCTCTAAGTAAACATAAACAGAAATAACTTTAAATCTTTAAAGTTGTGGTGTTTGCACCAATATTTTAATAGCAGAATCAGTATGGGATTATCTTTCAGGGGAACATATATTCTTTCAATGTCCTTTCTTGATATTGTCTGTTGAAAAAAGTAGAGGATGCTATGTAAGATTTCCATTTCAGACCTTTAGAGAATCACAGACAGTCAAAATAGGAAGGTTATGTTCCTTTTTGGGGGAGTTCAGTCCTCTTTATAGAAAGCTATAAAGATAGAAAGCTATCACAAAATAGTGCTATGTTTATAGCACTTATTCTATTCAAAGGGTTGACCAGATGATATTGAATTTCAAAGACAAAAAGTCAGAAGAAGAAGAAAGAAGAAAATTGTCTATCAGCTTATCATACAGATACAAGTCCTTCAGTGCCAATCTATATTGTATAACCTATGCTGATTTTTTTTTTAAAGAAATGGAAAGCAACTGGGAATATACTTACCTTCGCTACCGGTTCGCAAATGTGAACGCACATGCACAGGGACTTCCGCGCATGCACAGATCGTCAAAAACAGGAAATGATGAGTGGGTGGGTGGGTGGGTGAGCGGAGCCTTCCACAGCCGCCGCAACCAATTCTCTCGAGCCGGATAGAACCGGCTGAATATCACCACTGGTGTGGAAGCTGCAAATAAGGTATTTGCAGGTATAAGGTGAGAGAGTCTCAGACAACGAACTAAAAGTTATGAATTGTTTGTCACAGCAAGTATGTAGGGATTGATATAATTTATTTATAGTGATTTCTAAGTTTACATCTATATCTATACCATATACATTTTTGAAAATTTGAAAATTTATATCCTTTATTATTATTTATTTATTAATCAAATTTCTATACCGCCCTACTCCCGAAGGACTCAGGGCGGTGAACAGCCAAGATAAAATACAGATAATACAAATATTAAAAAAATCCCTTAAAATTATTAAATATTTCGGCCAAAACACAGATTAAAACACCCAATTTGTAAAATCACGAATTAAAAAATTTAAAAATTTAAAAGATGGGAGTTAGGCCAGGCCAGCTTGCTGAAATAGAAAAGTTTTGAGAGCACGGCAAAACGTGCGTAGGTCCGGGATCTTCCGTATCTCTGGGGGGAGCTCGTTCCAGATGGTAGGTGCCCCCACAGAAAATTTATATCCTGAATCACATACGTTTCTGATATTCAACAAGAGATCTATTAAGGTATCTATAGCAGATGGAAGCAGTGAGCTCCTATGAGGTAAAGTGATTTTAGAAGCTAAGCACAGTCAGACCTGATTGATACTTGGATTGGGAACTACCTAGGAATTGTAGGGCAATTAGCTAGACTAGGAAGATGAAAAAGTATCCCAGAAGGTGGTTGTGGCAAATCTTTTCCATATTGCTGCCCAGAAATATTTATTGATGCAGTCACTGGGGGTTGAGTTCAACTGGAGGATCTGTTTATCTTTCTATCTATCAAAATGAAATTTAACACTTGGGCAATTTCAGTCATTAGATACACAGCTGGAATAGTGGACTGGATTCAAGCAGAACTAAAAGTCCTGGATAGGAAGACCAGAAAAATAATGACAATAAATCATGCCCTTCATGCATGCAGCAATGTTGACAGACCAAGGAAAATAAGTGACAAGGAATGTTGCAAGTAGACCAGACAGTTGAAGAAGAAAAAAGGGCATTGGAAGAATATCTGAAGGACAGTGAAGAAGATACACTGATGCTAGTGCATATGAAGGCTTACTGAATACCAGAGAGATCAAGCTGGCACACAAGATAGACAAAATGAAGAAGGAAAAAGATAGGGCAAGGCAAAACATTACTACAACCTAGCAGGGAAATCAGATAAGGACAAGATAGCTAAGAGCAGGAAAGTTGAAGAAAGAGACTGAGGCACTAATTCTGTTTGCACAAGACCAAGCCTTAGAATAAATGCATTATAAAGCCTGAATTGAGTAGACGGCAACAAACACCAAATGCCATCTCTGCAAAGAAACAGTGGATTAGCCATTACAAGAAGATTGCACAGACAACATGACAAAGCAGCAACAATGGTGCATTGGAATATCTGTAAGAAATACAATTTGCCTCAAGCAAGAACTGGTGGGACCACAAAATAGACAAAGTAATAGAAAATGAACTAGCTATAAAGCTCTGGGATTTTAGAATTTAAACAGACAAGCACCTGTCACATAAACACCCTAGACTTTACCATTGTTGATAAGTAAGACAAAAAAGTCTGGATAGTGGACATGGCACTTCCTGGAGATAACAGAAGAGAAGAGAAAGAACTGGAGAAAATCACAAAATAAAAAGACCTGCAAATAAAAATAGAACAAGAGCTCCTTTGTGCTCTCTGAGTTCTGGTTGTTTTCTTGCACACCTTTCATTTCCAAACTCGGTAACACAGTGGTGAAATCCAAATTTTTTTACTACCGGTTGTGTGAGTGTGGCTTGGTGGGCGTGGTGTGACTTGGTGGGCATGGCAGAGGAAGGATACTGCAAAACCTCCATTCCCACCCCACTCTAGGGGAAGGATGCTGCAAAATCCCCATTCTCTCCCCACTCCTGGAGAAAGGATATTGCAAAATCTCCATTCCCACCTCACTCTGGGGCCAGCCAGAGGTGGTATTTGCTGGTTCTCCGAACTGCTCAAAATTTCCGCTACTGGTTCTCCAGAACCTGTCAGAACCTGCTGGATTTCACCCCTGAGGTAACATCATCAATGCTAATGATATTACCCAGTTTGGATAATGAAACATCTGCAAAAAAAATAACCAAGCTCAGAGAGACCAAGGATCCCTCATTTCAACCCTGAGTTACAAATATTCTCCTTTATCAATAGAAGTAAAACAAGTGTGGCAAAAGAAGCAGATTCCATCAGTTATATTCATGGCATTGCAAAAACCTATGTAGATATTAGAAGCAAGATAGTACAATATGGGAATAAGAATGAATAATAATGTATTGATAGATGAGAGAGGATGGTTTCAGAGCATCTAGTTTTGTGAACTATAACTCTGGATTCCCATCTAAACGAGGATGATCAGTACTGTTGTTAGATGAGAATTCTGGGAGTTGTAAGGCAAAAACATTTGAAAGTTGAAGATTTGATTGAAGAAAGTTGACACCCATGGTTGTACCAAGTTATTTCTTGGTCCATTATGCTTGTGTGAATGTTCCTATGTTTTAAATAATACTGAAGCAGTGATCTTCCTTTAAAAGATCACTTTGTTATGAGATGGGTGGGACTGGAGGCAGATTTCTCAGTGATGGTTGTGCTTTATAGAACTGCTTTCCAAGTACTCAGCATTTAAAAAGACTTTTAAAAACCATCTCTTTTTAATAGAGCTGAAGAAGCTTCTTGGATGAGAAGTGAAATGTCTTCTAGGAAAAAACGAAGTCCAGTTGCCTTCTGAAAAAGCACTTTTGGGACATCTCTTTTTAATGTTTTTAGCTGGTTGTTCTATTAGTCATATTGCTATTTTATGTATGTTTTATTGCTGTGCCTCTGGAAAGGGATTTTATGCCAGCCAAATTATATTTTAATA
Organism: Pantherophis guttatus; assembly: GCF_059756535.1. Lineage (NCBI taxonomy): Eukaryota > Metazoa > Chordata > Lepidosauria > Squamata > Colubridae > Pantherophis > Pantherophis guttatus. Next base: position 47,186,836 of record NC_142063.1, read on the forward strand.
TTGGGGTATATTTCTAAAACACTATTACTTTAGTCTGTATATTTCTATACTGTACACATTTATTGTCCTCACTGGATTTGATTCAGAAAAGCAGTGCATAGTTAAAGAAAGCTAAATAACACAATATCCTAAACATTTAGGATATTTTTGGATAGAAATCTTAAATCTTCCTCTGTTGGCTGAAAAGTAAAGGAAATATTTAGTTTGCTTGTTTTAGAAAGAAAAAGATAGATACAGAATTGAATGATATTGTTAGGAGAGGAGAAAGATTCTGAGATGCTACTGACAATATGATGAACACCACTGCAATTACAGTAACTTTAAATTAATTAATAATAAATTCCAGACTTTCCTAAAGGCTCATTTGTGCATTAGCAGCTGCAGTTATGGATTTGAGGTGAGCTCATCAAATTTACTGAGGATCTCCTATGCATATAGGATGGATCATTGATCCACTGACAAGCTGGTAAAACATATTTCTAATATTTCAGACAATTGGTGCCTACCTAGAACTGACTGCTCTCACTGAAATAGCAATCTTTTCAAAATCAGTGACTAGGTTCACTATCACAGAAGCCTTACGTCTGCCTATTATTATTTATGTGACATGCTTACCAAGAATAATGGAGCATTTGAAATCTTCAGCAAAATACCACTGTGTATTCAAACATGCATGTTATTCTCTACATATTTATTCAAACCCCCCTCCTTTATTATAGTAAATATTGAGTTTTGTACCCATTTTTGACAGCCTTTAGAAGTCACACCCAAGATTTTAAGAATCAGAGGATGGCTTTTGAAGGAAAAAAATGGTAGGCTGGTATGGGAGAATCACAGAAACATATAGTTGGAAATGGCCAATTAGATATCATGTTCAGCTCTCTGTTCAGCATAGTAATTAGAATTAAAGTATCCCTTTGAAATATCTATCTTTAGATTTAACATATCTATCAAAGCACACCCTAGTAGATAATCGGTTTTATTGGAAACTTCTCTAGGATGTTGTTTTCTAACATTGATCTGGAATTTGACATTATCTCTCTCTCTCTCTCTCTCCTATCTAACTATCATTTTTATTATGTCTCCTATCTCACTCTGAAAACAACTCTGCCTTTTTGTAGTTTAAGATTGTTATTCATATCTTGCACTATGAGATGTTAAAGAACAAGTTGTAGTCCTCGCAGACTTCTTATTTTCTAGACTACATTTACTGATTTCTCTCAATGTCTCCTGTATAAAATTTAATTTCCAGTTCCCTGATCTGGAAATATTCAGTTGTGAGAAGCCTTTCTTTTCAGATAGCTAAATCTCATGTTATTTTAATAAGTTCCACTATATTTATGGAATTCATAACATACTTCAATGTTTACCAGCTTGATGCCCTACAAATAGAGTGGTCTTCAATTTCTATGCCCCGACTAGCATATGGCTGAGAGAATTGGCAGGAGAACATGTCCGATAAAAGGCTGGTGTATGCAATGTTCACTGCTTGAGATGATTTACTATGGCACTGTGAAAGGAAAGATGTAATAGTATTATTTAACTCTATGAGTATAGCATGATCTCAGGTTAGTCCTCGACTTACAACCATTCAAAGTAACCACAGCACTGAAAAAAGTGATTTATGTCTGTTTTTCACACTTATGACCAGTGCAGCATCCCCATGATCACATGATCAAAATTCAGATGCTTGGCAACTGACTCATATATATGATGGTTGCAGTTTCCTGGGGTCATGTGATCACCTTTTGAGACTTTTTAACAAGCAAAGTCAATGGTGGCGCAGCAGACTAAAGAACTGTTATTAACATCAGCTGCCTGCAATTACTGCAAGTTCTAATCTCACCAGGCTCAAGGTTGACTCAGCCTTCCATCCTTTCTAAAGTAGGTAAAATGAGGACCCGGATTGTGGGGGCAATAAGCTGACTTTTTATAAATATACAAAAGTATGAAGGCTATTGCTTAACGCATTGTAAGCCGCCCTGAGTCTCTGGCGAAGGGCGGCATATAAATCAAATTTAAAAAAAAAAATTTAAAAAATGGGAAAGCCAAATTCACTTAACAACACTATTACTAATTTAACAACTGCAGTGGTTGATGATCTCTGGAGGGCTCGGGACAGGGGCTGCTCCTCTGTCCTGGTCCTGTTAGATCTCTCAGCGGCTTTTGATACCATCGACCATGGTATCATGCTGCACCGGTTGGAAGAGTTGGGGGTGGGAGGCACCGTACTAAGGTGGTTCTCCTCCTTTCTCTCCGACCGGTCGCAGTCTGTGTTGACAGGGGGGCAGAGGTCGACCCCGAGGCCCCTCATATGTGGGGTGCTGCAGGGATCGGTCCTCTCGCCCCTTTTGTTCAACATTTATGTAAAGCCGCTGGGCGAGATCATCCGTGGTTTTGGGGTGAAGTACCATCAGTACGCGGATGACACCCAGCTGTACATCTCCACCCTGGACCACCCCAATGATGCCCTTGAAGTGATGTCCCAGTGCCTGGAGGCCGTACGGATCTGGATGGGGAGGAACAGGCTCAGGCTCAACCCATCCAAGACCGAGTGGCTGTGGTTTCCGACGTCCCGATATAGTCAGCTAGTGCCATCGCTGACTATTGGGGGCGAATCATTGGCCCCCACGGATAGGGCCCGCAACCTGGGTGTCCTCCTGGATTCACAGCTGTCGTTAGAAGAGCATGTGACGGCCGTGTCCGGGAGGATTTTTCATCAGGTTCGCCTGATCCGCCAGTTGCGTCCCTATCTAGATCGGGACTCCCTACACACAGTCACTCATGCCCTTGTTACTTCTCGTCTGGACTACTGCAACGCTCTGTACATGGGGCTCCCCTTGAGGTGCACTCGGAGGCTCCAACTGGCGCAGAATGCGGCTGCGCGGGTGGTGATGGGAGCGACATGGAGTTCCCATGTAACACCTCTCCTGCGCGAGCTGCACTGGCTCCCGGTGGTCTTCCGAGTGCGCTTTAAGGTTCTGGTTATCACCTTTAAAGCGCTCCATGGCTTAGGACCTGGTTATTTACGGGACCGCCTGCTACCACCAATAGCCTCCCACTGGCCAGTACGCTCCCATAGAGAGGGGCTCCTCCGGGTGCCGTCGGCCAAACAATGTCGGCTGTCGGCCCCTAGGGGGAGAGCCTTCTCTGTGGGGGCACCTACGATTTGGAACGAGCTCCCCCCGGAGATACGTAGGATCCCGGATCTGCGCACCTTCCGCCGCGCCCTTAAGACTTTTCTATTTTATCAAGCTGGCCTGGCCTAAATCTTCCCCCTTTTTAAATGTGGAAATTTTAAATTTTTAAATTTTAAATTCGTCTTATTTATAGGGGTATGGGTAAGGTGTTTTAAATTGGGGAGCCATTTTGGATTTAATTCTGTTTTAAACGTATTTTAATTGTTTATATTGTATGTTTTTTAATTTTGGCTGTTCACCGCCCCGAGTCCTTCGGGAGAGGGGGCGGTATAAAATCTAATAAATAATAATAATAATAATAATTCATTTAACAGCCATGGCAGGAAAGGTCACAAAATGGGGCAAAGTTCACTTAACAACTATCTCGCTTAGCAACAGAAATGTTGGGCTCAATTGTGGTTGTAAGTCGAGGACTACCTGTATAGTCCTGTACATACATTAGCACTACAGTTTCATTTATCTTCTTTTTTTTATAAAAAAGGATATTGATGTTGTTGGTAGAAAGATTTGATGAAGAGTACAGATGATGGTACAGAGACAAAAATGGTTTATCTTTCCATAACATCTCACTTTAATTCTTCCCTGTGTGTTTTCTTTCTTCTACCTCACTCTGTAAGATTTTAAACTCTTGTGCCAGAATGCCACTGGTAAACTTATTTACCTCATATTTAATTTAGTACAAGCTCCCCAAATTACTATTTACCTTGTGAATGTATATATTAGTTCAATGTATCACTATTTGAAAAACAATTCTGGCAATTCTGACCCATCCTCTAGATAACTTTAGGCTGCCAACTAGTCTTTTTTAAAGAAATTGACTTTCCAAACATGACACTATGTGTCAAAAGAACTGGTAGGATTTCCAGATCTCATGTCTCATGTCCAGTCTGATAATACACATAGCCCAGATCTCACACAACTCACATCACAGGATTGTTGTTGTGGGGAAAATAGGAGGAGGAAAGTGTGTTGGATAGGTTTGCCCCCTTGAGTTTTTTGTAAAAGGTAGGATACAAATAAATAATAATGTTCTTGAAATGGTAAAATGCAATAACTAATTTTTGTCCAGCTTCCAGCACAGCGGTGACAATATCCTGGTGTGTGTTATTAGCAGAATGGATGTCCTAAATTACCACCCCCATGACAAGAAAATGGTTTTGATCAACTGGTACAATTCAACATAATTTACATCTCCTAATAATGAAAATGATACATTTATTTATGAGTTTAGAAAGATAGGACATCCCTTAGAAATCTCAGCCTAACTATTAGTTAATAGCAATGAAAAGTTAAATTGTCTTATTGACAATGGAGGCATGAATTCTCTCTCCTTTTTTTAAACCTACAGCGAGATTTTAGTAACTGCTGTTCTGAATGGTAGAACAATGGTTTCTTTCATTAATGGCCATGTTTTATTTACCAACTGTCTTTGGAATGAATCAAGTCTGTGTTTTATGGCTATTTGTTTGTTATCTTAATGATCCCTGCACTTCAAAGGGAGGAGCTGAGTAGATTTTCATCTTCTTTTAATCCATCAAAATCAAGTTAGTTGCAACTGATGGGGGGAATCTGACTGTTGTGCCCAGATACATCAGCTCTGAGCTGAAAGTTTGCTGGTTGCTTGGCAACCTTCTTCCAGGAAGATAGATGTCCTGCCATTGGTTCCTTTTTTAGCTGAGACAGAATATATTAGTGATAATGTTCTGCTGCAGACAAAGGGAAAGGCAACTGAGCTTAGCTTTCAGGGACTATTTGTGTCCCTCAATAGTTGCCTATAGTTTCAGAATTAGACAAAATGTTCCTTTTTAATTCTTCCTTGTTAATTTACTTGACTTCATAATGTAAGGTTCATAACAATGGTGCTAACCCTATTCATTTCATTTATGCACAGTCTGCTCTCCTTCCAGGAATGGAGACTTTAACTGTCCTCTTTTATACGTGTGCATATATGTGAACATGCATACATAAATACATAGCATGCCTCCAGAAATAAATTCAAAGTTCAAAGTGGTATTATCAGCATGACTGGTAATAAATTGAAATTTATATTTATAGAAATATTCTTATACATTAGAAATGTTGGAAATGAATACATTTAATGTTTTCTCGGTACATATTTAGGACATAGAATGTTTGCAGAATCTCTTTCTGGGGTTCATTTTTGCTGGTTGCTCATAAAAAAAAAACCCTAGATAAGTAAGACTGGAAAGTATGAATTAACAAACCTAAGAAAGCAGGAACATCATTATTTCCCCAAAGGATTTTCTAGCTAGGAATTCAAAAAGAAGTCTACTTATTTTAATGGAAATTACTTACAAGCATGTGTATTCTAGATCCATATACTTCAGAATGAGGGTCATTAAGCTTAATGGGAATTGGTTTTGACAAGACATGCATAGGATTGTGTTCTTAGTTTTTCCTTTAACTTAACTTCAGCTAAGCCTTTCTGTGTTGGAGTCCAAGGAAGATGCTGCTCTGTTTTATCTGGATAGCTGTTCTTATTAATGTGTCACACCATAGTCGTTCCCAAACAATGATTCTGGAGATGCAGATGAGCTTGGATGTCATTTGGTATCTTCCTCTCTTGGATGATGTTGATATTTACAAACTTACCCTCCCTGCAGTTTAATTAAGATTTTCTGTAGTCTATATCCAATGTACAGTAGAGTGAGCTGGTTTGCATTATTGCAGTGGGATGTCTCTCTTCACCATCTCTTCTAATGCCCAAATCTCAACACCAGGTTTAATGAAAAGGAACACTTGTTCAGCTGGCAGATGCCATTCTGCCCATGATGACATCAATGGATATATTTTTCAGAGTAGAATTTGATTTTACAAAGGAAATGGACAGATAGTGCTTACTTCTGTTGTTAATGGGTGAAGGATATTTACAGGAATGAATGAATAAGCATAAAAATAATCCTCCACATTTGCATTAACTAGTATTCATATGTTCTAGAAACAATAACCTTGCTGTCATATTAACTAGCTTCTTCCTGCCATGTCCTTCTTCAGTTTGCTTTGTTGACTTAGATTCATACAAAGTTGTTCCAAGTATAACACAAACCTATTAAATTGCCTAAACAAGTTTTTTTACTTGATCGCATTTCTATAGTCCAGTAATTTGAGTAACCAGATTATTAAAGCATAACTTTTAATAGCATTTAGCATAGCATTTAGATTTATATACCGCTTCACAGTCCTTTAATAGCCTCTCTAAGCAGTTTAAAGAGTCAAGATATTGCCCCCAACAATTTGGGTCCTCATTTTACTGACCTTGGAAGGATGGAAGGCTGAGTCAACCTTGAGCCTGGTGAGATTTGAACTGCCAAATTGCAGGTGGCCAGCAGTCAGCAGAAGTAGCCTGCAGTACTGCACTCTAACCACTGCGCCACGGTGGCTCTTAATTATATCTCTGGTGAGTGGCTACAGCCCATTCACAATTATGTCTTTAAATCAGAGGTGAAATGCTCTGGTTCTGGCAAACTGCTAGCGATAAAAACTACTGGTTCAGGCAAACCGGTGGTAAAAAAAAGCTATGAAAGCAGGATTTCCTGCTTTCTAGTGAAGCTAAACTGCACGCCACAGCTGATCCCCCCCTCGCTGTTCTACTTACCTTCCCAAGCCTCCTTTTGGTGCGTACTGCGTGCATGCACATGCACAGTATGCACCAAAAGGAGGCTTGGGAAGGTAAGTAGAACAGCGAGGGGGGGATCAGCTGTGGCATGCAGTTTAGCTTCACTAGAAAGCAGGAAATCCTGCTTTCTAGCAAAGCTAAACCGCACGGCACAGGTGATCGTCAGATCGTAGCTTTTTTTAAACTACCGGTTCAACTGAACCGGTAGCTAATTATCGGTTCAAACGAACCGGCAGCTTTTTAAATGCGCAGTGCACGTTTGGTGCTCACTGTGTATGCGCATGCAGTGCACGTTTGGTGCACACTACGCATGTGCATGCAGCAGCGTGCATGCATGGCCAGCGAACTGGTAGCAAACCGGTTCAGATTTCACCCCTGCTTTAAATATCAAAATATTTTTGGGATGGGATACACATCACATTAAACCTTATCATGGGTCATTTGGTTTTGGCTCATTATTTATTTTTTTACACAAATGTACATACACAAATTATGACATAATCCAAATTCTGTACTTTAGTCTTGCCCTATATTTTACATACTTCTTCCTCTTTTCCCTGTTAGATCTTCCGCTGCATTTCACTCTCAGCTAGATGCAACAATTAGAGATCTGCATGCAGAAGTGTGTTTGCCACCAAAACACTATGAAGAGTTAATTTAGAGCACAGGTGTCTAACTCAAGGCCTGGGGGCTAGATCCGGCCCACAGGGTACTTAGATCTGGCCCGCAGGGCTGCCCTGGAAAGAGCAAAGGATCATCCTGTGGTGCTTCTGCTAGTGAAAATGGGCTCCTGAGCTCCATTTTCGACTGCCATGGCCTCCTGCAACCCTCTGCCAGTGAAGCTCCGGATCCCATTTTTGCTGGCAGAGTGCTTGGCCCCCAAAGGTGCCCCCAACACGAGTGACATTGAGCTGGTCACGCCCACCTGGCCACGGCCCCCCAGCCCCCCAAGGTAAAACATAACCCTGATGCTGTCCTCAATGAAATCGAGTTTGACACCCCTGATTTAGAGGATGTGAAGAGGAGATGAAATTGCAATTTTGTCAGAAGCCAGAAGAATGGTTTCCAAATCCCCTTTTTCTTTTCTTGATGCTGCATCTCATCCATTCTTGGACTAGTCTGAAGAATGTTGTCCATTTGCCAGTGAAAATAAATAATATGTATTCAGACCTACAAGTCTAATAATAGTAACATCCACCTAAATAGCTTTATGGCATTTAAAGCAAAACTGCATGTATTATGACAAGTATTGGAGGTCATATTTTATTTTGTCAAACAATAATTGAAGTTGTTATGGCATTTTAAAAAAAGTAATTACTATGGAATAATTGAATCATTTGCGATTACACTCATATTAGTAGGAAAATGAGACTCTTCCCCAGGAATATTGAACAGTTAAGTAAGAGTTAGCTTGTCAACCTTTTAAAAAGCATGCATTTTAGTGGAAAGCTGTATATCAACTTGTTACTGAACATGTTATTTCCTAAAGCATACAACATGTCATCCCTGACTGAAAAGCTGCTGTTCAAGTTTCTTATCCTTCACTGCTACATATATTTGTTTCTCTTTGTTTTGTTTCATATCTCAACTGCAGGATTGATAACTTCTATCAAAGAAATAGCAGAGTTCCCTTAAATGACAGCAGTGCTCCCTTAAATGATAATAGTGTTCCCGGTGCTATTTATGGAGTGTTTGAATATTGTGTTGTGTTTTGTTTTTTTTTTGTTGAAAAGACAAGTGTACTTGCATGCAGAAGATAATTGAGTCTGACTAGTGAAATGAGGTTGAAATGATAAGCAGAAACATCTTAACAATTGACACTGCCTGTTTCTGTGTAGATATATTTGGAAATAAATGGAGACTACATTGAAATTAAACATAATTTTCTCAAACATCTGTATGTGATTTATACAGTTGTATCCAGTTGTACTGTGAGCTCTTTGAATTTGGATTAATCCAACTAATTCTGGTTTATTGACTAAGCTATAGTTAAACAAACCATGTCTTTATGCAAGGGTAGAGGAATTAGAGAGGTAGAGGAGTTCAACTCAGCCTCCTAATTATATGAAATGCTTCAAACAGCCATCTGGCAGCAAATAAAATAATGAATGAATGAATGAGTATCAAGTTCCATAATAGTAACTAAGAAAAGTAGATTTTCAAAAGACTTGATGGTTAGATTTATTGCAAGAAAAAAAGTTGTAGAATTTTGAAAATTGAATATCTTTGTATTTTGGCCCCTTTTATTAGCAAGTATGTTAAGGCAGGTCAATCTGGATGTCTTTGATTTTCTTTCTTTCTTTTTGGTTTAAGAGGGAGCTGGGTTATCCATTTAGTAGATGTCCATTGGTTCTCATTCTGCAGTGTTTTGCAAATGTCTATTTTTTTCTCAGACAAGAATTCATTTCATGGGGGTAGATTAAACATTTTTTTCAGATTATTCATTTGTTCAACTGGATTATCCGCTTCTCTCAGCTGGCAAGACAAAAAAACCTCTGCAAGAATAGATTTCTAAAGACACAAAACTTCAAACAAGCTGATTGGTTTATTGTAGGAATGCTAAAGAATCCAGCATTGCTATGAACCAAATACAATGTTTATTTAGCATAAAGTTTGATATTGTATCTATATTAAATCATAATCTATCAGTTTGGGGGAATACAATGTGATCTGCTTCTTTTTTCTACCATCCCTGAAATTGAAATTGAACTAATCAAGAAGTGATGAAATTATCATTATCTTTACTTTTCACTTTATTGATGATTAACTGACTTTAGAATAGAATAGAATATAATTTTTTATTGGCCAAGTGTGATTGGACACCTATACAGTCTTAAGATTGTATAGGGCAGTGATGGCTAACCTTTTTGCCATCATGTGCCAAAAATGGGGGGAGTGTGGGGGGGTCGCACCCACGCGTGCCCACACCCATAATTCAATGCACCCCACTCCTCCCATGCAGGCATGCATGACACCCTTGCGCTCCCCCCGCTTTTGGCACGCGATGGCACGGTGGGCCCAGTAGGCCTGTTTTTCGCCCTCCCCAGGCTCCAGAGGCTTACTTGGAGCCTGGGGAGGGGGAAAACAGCCTCTCCCATCCCCCCGGAGGCCCTCCGGAGGCCAGAAATGGCCTGCTTGCCGACTTCCGGTGGGACTGGAAGGCCCATTCTTTGCTCTCCCCAGCCTCCAGAGCCTTTCTAGGATCCTGGAGAGGGCAAAAATGCCCTTCCCGCCCCCCACCCAGAGGCCCTCCAGAGGCCGGAAATAGCCTTCCAGTGGGCCCGGAAGGCCCAAAAATCAGCTGAGCTAGGGCAACACTCGCGTGCCCACCGATATGGCTCTGCGTGCCACCTGTGGCACGCGTGCCATAGGTTCGCCATCACAGGTATAGGGCATCCATTGAATCCTTCAGAGTTGGGTGTTTAGGACTTTGCCATTCAAATAAGCTACAAACAGAGAAACTTAGATGGTTTTCCTCCTGGGCTCTTGACAGATGAGATTAACTCCTGCACGTTCAACTAGAATCAGTGTGTTTTCCTACTTTTCTGAAATGGATGAAAATGGCCTATGGCTGAAAAGGAATTCTTGGGAGAATCTCCTAGGTTTTGATGAGATGCAACTAACTTTATGTAAATAAGTTGGAGAAAAGACTAGGCAGAAGCAATTTGGAATTTCCAATAAAAGTTTGTACTACTATAAAGTGAAACTGTGTGGCTAAAAATCCATTCCTGGACCTCTTCTCCTCCTCCTTCCCCACAATTTGGTGATATGTGATCCATTGACTTCAGAATGAAATACAGAAAAGGAACTAAATTTATATTACATGCAGGATTTCTATATGAATTACAAACTGAATTTATTCAGAATGTGATTTAAGTCATGCATGAAAAATATCCCTTGATCTTCTAGTTTATTTTTCATCCTCCCGCCCCTTAATGATAGCAAGGCATGATTAGGACATAACCAAAGCCATATGATTGTTGTTTCTTCTGGAGTCAGGCATCTTGTTGTATCGGCAATGCAGAAACATAGCAATTAAGCAGGCCTTTTTGATAATTGCCATGTTAATTTCCATGCTAGTGTAGTGTAGCAGTCTTGATTAAGCAGTTTTGTGCTGAAAATAAGATAATTTTAAAATATTAGATCAAGAATGGGCCAGTCAGTTTCCACTGCAGTTGCCTATATTCCATCTACTACATGTCTTGGATAATTCTGCCAATAGACAATTGGACCTGCTTTAAAATAATTGTTGTCAAGACCCTCAAAGAACAGGACATGTCTGATTCAATGGTGTCTCTTGAACTGTAGAAAAAGCTAAATCCAAAAGGTGATTTAGAAATAATGAAGGTCAATTCTAGCATCCATAGTTTTGGCTAGGTCTCAACTGTGAATTTGATGAAGCTCCTCACCCCTTGTCACTCAACTCACAAGCTGATCAAAAAACCTCCATTTTCATAATTACTTGCAAAGAGTGACAGTCTGGGAGCTACACGGGAACACATCGCTTCCTGGATTGTTCCTTCGATCTAGAGGAAGAAAGAAAACTTCTATTGTGCAAGGAGCAAAAGGAGCTTTGGCGTTGTCTCTGAATGCATCAGAGACATCTAAACCACTATTTTTCTTATTGGAATTCCCCAAAAATCAAATTATTCAAGCAACTTTGCACATCAGTTTTCTCCTAACATGCCCTATTGATGTGCTGGACCAATTCCATAATTCCTGAAAATTAAATTCAAATACATCAGGAGGGCATTTAGATTCAAGAGAGCTCCTGAAGACTCTATAAACAATGAATCAGAATGAATAAGAAATGTTTTATTAATTCAAATAAAACTTTTTGTCATGAAGATTGTTATAGAATTCTTAAAGAATGTCTCTTTCCTCCCTGCCTTGCCTAACTTTGGGCTTCATTATTCAAAACTGTATCAGTGTAAAATTTAATATAGCCCAGATGTATTTTGAAATTGCATGTCTTTTATCTGGCTACACATACTACCTTCCATATAATGCTTTAAATTAATCAAGGAATGGTAAATAGCATTAATGAAGACACTAGATGTTTTAATTAACACAAGTAGCAAGGAAATACTTTAGTTTTTTTAAAAATGAGCTTGTAAAAAATTATAAAAACGAGTATCCTACAATCAGTAAAGGGTATTTTTCATCTAATAGTCAATGGCAGGAAAAAGTATTGTGCCCAAAATAGGATAAGATAGACTTTAATTAAAATTTCAAATATTCATTATAGTATTTATGATATTATGACAGATGTGATAATGTGTTTAAAAACGGAAAGTAGTGAAGAGAGTGGATTTTGGGTGAAAAATATTTCTGTAACTTCTTTGATTAGTGCTGCACTAATAATTGGTCAGATGTTACTAACACTGTAATTAGATATAGTTAAAATACATCTACTTTCCTTGCATGTCAACAGCCTTTATTGTTTTGATTCCAGTTCTAGGACTGATACATAGTCGCTGCTCTGAGAACTGTCCCTAGCCCTAGTTTCTTTGGGAAATGATCCTTAAAAATGCTCAGACTTTAGGAGCAAATGCTATTATGGAATAGTGATTCAGCCAATCATAAAGCAACTTCATTTATGGAGGAAAGGTGGATTTCCAATAACTTCCCTGCCTACAGCAAAAATTGAGAGCACTTGATAGATTTTTGCTGGAATGGAGCCACAGTTCATGGAACACATTGATTAATTTTAATACTTTTTAACTTGTATTGAGAAACTTGCTCAGGTGAACACTTTACTAATTTATTTTGGTCTATTTGTAATATACTGTTCATACGGAAGTAGTTCTTATCATAAAAATATGATCAGAATTCTAAAAATAGTAAGAGATCTTTCTGAAGCTTACTGGAACCTCACAAGAGGCAACTGAATTATGCTTAGAGCAATCTTTTAAGTTTCATTGGAACAAGCATTTCAGAAAGCCCTAGTCCATCACCATCTTATAGATCCACAACAGAAAAGTGTGGAAAGAGAGTACTCATAATTTTTCTTGTAATTAAAGGAACCAAAGTTCACTTTTTTCCCCCCTGCTCTTGCTCAGATTCCTATATACCAGCTTTTCACAGCAGACACAAATATGCACTGTACTCCATTGGGCTGACAATCAAAGTGGGAATTTCCAAGCCTTGGATTAGCCATGAAATCATATGTAAGAGTGCAGTGTAAAGTATACATCATTCTATAATGTGTGTTTGTGTGTGTGTGTCTTCATTATTTTTATTTTCTCTAAGATACCATAGAACTGCCATAAATTCAAAAATCACAAATGAATGTAGCCATAAAAACATTTTGGAATCGTGACTTGAGAGTCCCTCAAATCCTTCAGTCACTCAAGCCCTCGTCATTTCACATTTGGACTACTACTACATGCTCTATATGGGGCTACCCTTGAAGAGTATCCAGAATCTTCAGTTGATGAAGAAAGCAGTTGCGCAGGCAGTTCTTGGGACCCCTATCTTGGTCCATATTACACTGAACTGCACTGGTGTCCAGTTTGCTTCCAGTCCAATTCAAGATGATAGGGTTACCCTAACAAGTAACCCTAACCTTTAAATTCCTTCATGGCATGGGTCTATGGTATCTGAGGAACTGGCTTATCCCAATGGGACTTGCCCACCCTACCCATGCCAGCAGAAGAGGAATGCTCTGAAGCAGTGGTGGGTTTCAAAAAAATTTACTACCGGTTCTGTGGGCGTGACTTGGTGGGCATGGCATGGCTTGGTGAGCGTGGCTTGGTGGGCATGGCAGGGGAAGGATACTGCAAAATCCCCATTTCCTCCCGATCAACTGGGACCTGGGAGGCAGAGAATAGATGGGGGTGGGGCCAGTAGAATTTTTACCACCGTTTCTCCAAACTACTCAAAATTATCGCTACCGGTTCTCCAGAACTGGTCAGAACCTGCTGAAACCCACCTCTGCTCTGAAGCCCATCAGCCAAAGAAGTTTGGTTGGTGGTGTCTAGGAGAAGAGCCTTTTCTGCCATGGTGCCTGCCTGTGGAATATACTACCCCCCTGAAGTATGATCTGTCTGGCCTTCTGAAAGGGCATGAAGACCTGGCTCTGCCAGCTGGCCTGGGACCTTAGTGCAATGGAGGCTGTTAATGGATTAGAACAGATCCCACCTCCTCCCTATGCACATTTTGCTTCCTTCCTCTCATCTTGGTTAATTGGATTTTAGCTGAATTTTAAATGTATGTTTTCTATTTGTTGTTTTAAGATTTTAATGTGTGTAAGTTGCCTAGAGTCATCTGGGCAAGATGAGTAGCATAGAAGTTTAATAATAAATAAAACCATTTTTTCCTGAATTCTATGACTACATTTAGACCACTGGATAACGTGGTGGGAATTTTGACTAATGTTTTAATCTATTTTTATCGCAGCAAATGGAGGCTGTCAATGGATTCAAGGTATTGAGGGCAATGAAGCTAAGCAAGTAAAAACAAGATGATGTTTCCACAAAACAATTGCAGATTTTTTTTGGTCTGGGAGAGGCCCATGTTTTAGTATAACATACAGACTCTGAGACTGAATGTCTGAGATTTGATCCTACCTGGTATTTTTTTTAAAGAATCAGTTAAGTCTCATTTTTATATGACTGAAAAAACTGAGGTAATAATCTGTATAGAATATTTTTTTTAATTCTATAAAGCAACTTCTGATGTTCCTCACTGTTTTGGGATATGATTGTCATATAATATGGTTTGGAAAAATTAGACAACAGGAAGAAGTATTCAGACAAACTAAAGTAGTAAGGGGAGTGAAAATTAAGAAACAATGAAAGACCTGAATATGCTGAGCAGTGAAAAAAAGACAACTGAAGGGGAATCTGTTAACACTTTTCAGATACCTGAGATCTGTCATAAAAAGGTCAAAACCTGTGTTATCTCATGAAGTGTTACAGGAAGACATATTCCAATTGAATGTTAATAACAACTTTTTAATGGAAAGAGCACTTGGAGAGGAGAAAAATTATTTATGGAAGGAGATGGGCTTCATTGGGTATATTCAGAATCTGGATAGCCATCTGCTGGGAAAGTTTTAGTTTGAATTCTTGCCACAAATAGGAAATTGGACTTGATGGCCAATTACCCCTTTCAATTCAATGATTAGTTCCTCTCAGATTGATTATAGAGCCTGCTTCTTGCTTACATAAGCCGATTCATCAATAATTTTGTGTGAGATCCACATACAGATGTATAAGAATTTGGCTGAAGCATATGAGATCATATGCTTCATATTTGTCACTGAATATTGATATTCATATTAATCACTGGAGGTTTTTAAGAAAAAACCGGACAACCATTTATCTGAAATGGTAGGGCCTCCTCTCTGAGCAGGGCTTTGGACTAGAAGACCTCCAAATTCCCTTCTAGGTCTATTCTGATTGATTGAGATGGGAACTAGTGGTTCTCAGGCTAATAGAACATGGGATTAAATTTTTGAAGTGTCAAGATATATTATCATGCCTGTTGTGAAGTCTAGTCACAAGATCAGCATACTGATATACAAAGGGAGGACAACCTGTGCCTTGTCACCAGTGTTAAACAATTAAAGATTTTTCTGCAAAACCATCAAGACACTAAGCCCTTGCTTCAGTACTGGAATCAGGTTACATCACTGATACTTGATTTCTGCCACAAGGATGTATCCTATGTGCATCCAAGTCTAAATTTCAGCAGCCATGGCCCTTGAATGCTGAGTATTCACCTCTTTATCTGACAAATAGCAAATTTACTACCTTCCTTACTCAATATGAAGTATATATCTTCCTAACACTCAGGATTTTCCCATGGACCTGTCTGAAGTAGGATTTATAATTAGTCAGATGGCAGAAGGAGCTGTAAAATAAGCAACCTCCCATATAATACACAATAGCATGAACTTGGTGTTCTGCCTTGAGTAGTAAAAGGAGGGTATGAACTCTTCCCCAACCTCCTGGCTGTTAACTTCTCACACATTTTTTAATAAGATACTTTTCAGCCGAGTTCTGATACAGCTCAGCTGAATGTAAAGTAAGTCAGTAGGAATGCAAGTGTAGGTCCCGAGGCAATTGGGACTCTAGTTTCTAGTTTAGTTTATTAGATTTCTATACCGCCCTTCTCCCAAAGGACTCAGGGCGGTGTACAGCCATATTAAAACACATAGATTTATAAAATTTAAAACCAAATTAAAATCAATATATAAAATTGGCCCGCAGAATAAAATTCATATTAGGCCAGTCCGGCTTGCTAGAACAGGAGGGTCTTAAGGGTACTCAATGGTACAGCACAAATTTTCTATCCAGAAGGTTCTAAATTAAATCCCTGGCAATTCTATGTGGGCTGGGAAAAAAACATGAATTTTGAGAAGCTACTACTAATTACATTTTAAGCTAAATGGGTCAGGTAGGGTCCCACAAAATCTAGCCTCATTCAGTTGTATAGATTCATCTTTTACTCCATTCTATCAAATTCCACCTATGTCTAGTGTTTAAAAAGAATTACAAGAAACAGCTTGATTTTCTATCCAGCTGTCCCTTACACATATATATTTTTGTGTAACTTATATGTATGCATGTGTGTGTAGGCATATGCATTTACACATACACATACATATACACATGCCTTTTTTATATTCCTGGGATTCAAAGTTCCTTGTGCATGGATCTCTGCTATTTTCCAGCTCTGAAGCTTCTGTTTAGTGGATAGATGCACCTGCCTCTGTGTCCCAATGGCAATTGGGCTTTAACAGTTGCAATCCTTTAAATGCATTTAAGACACCAAGAGCATTAGGAATCCATTATCATACAATCTGGCTTTTCTGTAATAATTGTGTGTTGTCTCAGAGCCAGAAATCTCAGGTTTAATTATATCATTTTCCCATTCATTAACATTTTGAGCCTTTGAGCTTGTCAGAAATGAATTCAGATTTTGATTTAATACAATGATAGACCATACATATTAATTTCAAGGGCCTCACCCTGCAAGCTGTGCTCATTTTTTACAATATACCCAAGATATTGTATGCATATAGGAGTGGGAGGTGAAAGCTTGCTAGGCAATGTCTCTAAAAGACAGGAAATGATTTTTCTCTCTCGACTGAATTACCTGGAACAATTGTCCTTTTTAATTTGCATGCAGTATGTGCGTGTGTCATCTAGTACAGTTTAACCTACTTACCTACTTGTTTAATTTAACCACTTGGCTAATTAATTAATTTACAAGTTATTTACTGTTTCACATACTAATTGTGAACAAATATCTGTTTTGTATAATAAAATAATGAAATAAATACTATTTTTTTCTTGAGCGTCTATTTTACTTAAGACATAAAAGATCAAAATAGTAAGACCAAAATAATTTTTTGATCTAAAAAGCATAATTCCCAGAGTAATAAAGATTAGTGACAAAACATTGACATCCCAGTATCTTTTGAGAATAAAATCGAAACGAGGGTTGATGTGTCAGAAGTTATTTTAAATATATACATTGATATATTTTTAATAAATTCATTCCTTCTAAAGTTTATTCTCATTCATTTTGCATGTAAAAGGGATTCCTGTAACTTATCTTACTTCTTCTCCTGCAGCTATTGTAAATATGCATTTCTTTTTCATTTTAGCTACTCACAATTCCTGACCATAACTCTATTTCTGTTTATTTATCCACTGGAATTTTGGATAAATAGTCCAAATAACTAATTTCCTTCCTTCCTTCCTTCCTTCCTTCCTTCCTTCCTTCCTTCCTTCCTTCCTTCCTTCCTTCCTTTCTTCCCTCTCTCCTTCCTCTGCACCTGCTTTATTTCACTATTCTAAGATGGTATATTAAATTGGAAACAGATGCCAAAGAGAAGACTAGAAAAACAACAATACTATAATTAAAACCTGAAAAAGCAGGTGAACCCTATATTAAATTGCCACGAAAGTTCCATGGAACAAAAACATCTTCATTCTTCACTAGTATGTAAAGCCGAGCAAAATTAGGGTTTATTCTTACTATCCTAAGTTTCTTGGTTGTGAAACATATAATAGGATTCCCAAAGAAAATGTAACCTTTATAAACAGGTTCATAAGTGAAGAGACATTCTGTCTCAGATACCCTAGCTATGAACATGCCCTACTTCATAGATAAAAATTAGCTTGTTGAATCAATCAAAATCTTGGGCTCGTCTTAAAAATCAATGATAAACTTATGCAACTGATGTCAGTTATAGTTTATATGTACAAAACATACAACCAGAAAGCAATCCGGGCTGAACTCTTGTGTACACCTGCAATGTCTTATTTTCCTTTGCATGGAATACATTGCAGAAATCCAAATAAAAAAGAGATTAAGGTCTGGGTCACTGTGACCAGACTCATTTTCTCCTGGAATATAAGACACTGAGATGTTATTCTAAATGTACTACTGGATGTAACACCAACTCTAGGTTAACTGGATGACTTTTAACCAGTAGCAGTGATTTCCCTCGATTAAACTTCTCAGCCCACATCCAATCTCTTATTGTACTAAAAAGCTGTAATGAAGGAATTAGAAAATCCCATGAACAATAAGCAACCATGGCTTTTTTCTAGCATCTACCTCCAAGTTTAAAGGCAGCAGGGCTCTGAATGCTGATCACTGAGAAATTGCAGAAGGAAATGGTGGGGGCCCTCAAAGAGGCTTCTATTATTTTTATCACTGCTATGATAATATTGAAGGGTAGTAAGTAAAAAGAATGTTCCTATTTATTTTAATCTACAAAATCTCAGAGGGCATAGAAATTTTAAGCACTATAAATAGCAAGGTAAGAGATAGTGGGGAGTGCTTCGCATTTAGCTGAACAAAAACCCTATCTAATATCAGATACTTTCCTTTGTTGGTGGTAAATTTTCATCTGCCAGTTGACTATTAAATTAAGAACAGACTTTCCTCTTCCTACTTGTTACTAAATATTTTGAAAGATTTTGACTTATTTTCTGATGCGATGAAAAAAAAATCCTGGGAGAGTTTTCTCTCTACGTTGCTTATTGCAGTAGAAGAACATTGCGAAAGAACATTGTGAAGTCTCTAAATGGAATTTCCAACAATATAAGTTCCTTGAATGTAGTGAATGTGTGGTGATAATCAGTTTAAACAGTAATCAGAGGTGGGTTTCAGCAGATTCTGACCAGTTCTGGAGAATCAATAGCCTAAACTTTGAGTAGTTGAGAGAACCGGTAGCAGAAATTTTGAGTAGTTTGGAGAACTGGTAAATACCACCTCTGGCTGGCCCCGTCCCCATCTATTCTCTGCCTCCCAAGTCCCAGCTGACTGGGAGGAAATGGGGATTTTGCAGTAACCTTCCCCTGGAGTGGGGTAGGAATGGAGATTTTACTGTATCCTTCCACTGCCACACACATCAAGCCACGCCCACCAAACCATGCCACACACACCAAGCCACACGCACAGAACTGGTAGTAAAAAAATTTGAAACCCACCACTGTCAGTAATCATCCTAGGAAGTTAATTAGAATCAAGTGAAGTACCATTTTTATTGCAATAAAATGGGAAATACTGGAAAATGGGAAATATGTAGTTGTTGCAGCCCACATTATCTGATGGACTAGAGGAGCCTTCCAGGAAAAATGTACTGGTAGGGTTTAATGCTATTTTTGGAAAAACTTGTTGAGACCTAGGGAAGTTAGCAAAATGATATACCTTGTGAATTCTGGCATAATCTGCACTTTCTAAACAAATGGACAGATTGGAGTTTAGGTATCCATTCCTTCACACTTCCCAAATGTTCTTAGCAAAGAGAAATATGCCAGGACAAATTAAGAAATGCATACATGAAAAGGGAAGAAAGAAAGAGATGGAAAATAAGTTTATTTGGGGTTGAAATATATTTAGAAATTCATATTTGGGGAGAACATATGTGGAAAAAATATTTGAATGAGCATTTTATGTATTTATTTAAAACAGACATGCATGCATGCAAGCAAGCAAGTATAATATGATTTTATAGATAACATACATGCAGGTGATAACCTTAGAAATAAGTAGCTGTGCCCATCCCAAATTGTACTGGTTCAGAAAACTATAGGTCATGGCCCCCCATTTATGGCTTCCAACAGACTTCATTCTGCAGGAAAGAAATCACGATTCAAGTCCAATGTTTTTCTGAAATAGATGTTCCAAAGATGTAGTAGAAACATAAAACTCTGTCTTATATTTAACTAGATCTTTGTTTCAATGTTCCTAGATTACCCAACAACTATATTTTGATGTGTGGGTAAGGTTTTGCCAGCCTCACCTGGAGACACTGGATTGAACCTTAGATTTGGAAATCATGTACTCTTATCACAAAATATTGGCTGTTTCCTACCATTATAAAAATGCTTAGGCTGCATTAAAAAAAATAAGATATTGGGCACAAATACCTCTTTCTCTTCCTCTTTCTCCCTCTCTTTTGTACTTTTTAATCAATATTGATGCCTGGTGAGTGCTTGAATTTTCCCCTGCAAGATTTTGGGAAGTGGCTTGCCATTGCCTCCTTCTTCCTAGAACTTAGAGAAAGGAACTGGCCCATGATCAAGCAATTAACTTTGTACCTAAGATGGGACTAGAACTCACTATCTCCTGGTTTCTAGCCCGGTACTTTAACTACTCTCCAAAATATCTTAATATTTAATAATTAAAATAATTATAATCTATAAGAAACGTGTCCATTTTTAACTGCTATGAATTTTTTTTTTGATGCTATGATCCTATTTTTCTGACCACACTTGACTTCTCAGTTGTCTCATGAATACAGCTTTGATTCTTGATTTCTATAGCTGTATCTTGAAATTTGCCTAAGGTGTCTTGTTTCAGTCTAGGTCTTAAAGATGGAAGAGTTTTCGAATCATGATTAGAACTTATACAAACTAAAGTGAATAAGGGAAAATTCAAGAGCACATCAAACTATGGTGAGGACACCTACAGTTTTTGTTGTTTTCAATTTTATTCAAATCTGTGATGCTTCTAATGAACCTTTGTTCCCACAAAAACAGTCAGTTCTATGACTAGATATAGAAATGTTTGAGCTGTTTCTTATGACAAAACATAACCAAGATTGAGATGAAATATGTTCATTATGTCAACACTGTTTTAGTAATCTAAGACAGGAAGAGTGATTTCCAATTTTGAGAAACAAATACTTGCAACTTAGATCACTTAGGATAAAATACACTACAGTATGAAGCAAGCAGATGTCTACTAACCCAGTGGAATTTTGCTACAGAGGGACTGGAAATCATTCTGTAAATAGAACTTATTGTTTTCTTGAAATTCCTCATTCTGCCCTAATTTTTAATCTAATGAATTTTTAAGATATTTTTATTTCATCAATACTAAAAATTGAAATGATTTTTACTATCCTTCATTCAAGAGACTTTGCTGCCAGCTTTGTAAATAACTTTATTTATTTATTTATTTTATTTATATGTTAAATTTAGAAACTGCCAATCTCTCTCACAAAGCAATTGTCGGCAGTGTACAAAGAACATATAAAATCATAAAAATTATATATAAATGTTATATTAGCAGTTAAAATTCAAAGTTTAAAGAAAGTGGGGGGGGCCTTCAAGCCAGCCCCACTGGCTTCAGGTTTTTGTTGCTGGGTTTTTTTTTTTTTGGTTTTTTTTTTTTTGGTTTTTGTATTGTATTCTATTTTGGGGACCCATCTGAACTAGAGGGCAGGTACGAGTATTTCTGAATGAGTATTTCTGGTATGTGTTAGTATGGTTTGCTAACTCAGGATCTGACTATTTCAAACATAAAAACATAATAATCTTTGTCAGTGTTGATATGGCTACTTCATGTGTGAGGCCTAGGGCAATTACATTCATTTTCAGTATAACTCCTGTCTTATGTTTGTGTATCCTGCTTGCACCCTGATAACATAACTCTTCCTGTCCTGATAATAAAGGTAAAGGTTCCCCTCACACATATGTGCTAGTCATTCCCAACTCTAGGGGGTGGTGCTCATCTCCGTTTCAAAGCCAAAGAGCCAGCACTGTCCGGTGACATCTCTATGGTCATATGACCGGCATGACTAAACACCAAAGGCACACGGAATGCTGTTACCTTCCCACCAAAGGTGGTCCCTATTTTTCTACTTGCATTTTTTACGTGCTTTCAAACTGCTAGGTTGGCAGAAGCTGGGGAAAGTAACGGGAGCTCACCCTGTTACTTGGTCACTAGGGATTCAAACCACTGAACTGCCGACCTTTCGATCGACAAGCTCAGCATCTTAACCACTGAGCCACCGTATCCTGATAATAGAACACAATTTCAAATATTTCAAATAACTATTGTGTTTTGTTTTTAAATAAAATCACATTCACAGAACATAGCCACTCACTCACTCACTCATTCTTTTGTTTTTCTAATTGTATTGTGGAGCACAATTTTTACAACTTTCACAATTTCCTCCATCTCTATGCAAGGATAGAACTTTTATAGTGGTATTATCAGGGGTGAAATGCTCCCGGTTCGGACTGGATTGCACCAGCGATAGCGATGGTGGCGGGTGGTGGTTCGGAGAACCAGTAGCAAACATCCCTGCCCCCCCCCCATGCCCAGCTGAGCCGTGCAACCATCAGAGGCTTTTTTTTAATTTTTAAAAGCATTTTTTCTACAACCTCTTCAAAATGCTTTTAAAAGTTTTTTTTAAAAAAGCCTCTGATGATCGCGCAGCTCAGCTCAACCTCTCAAAGAGGTTGTAGAAAAAATGGTTTTAAAAGTTTAAAAAAAAAGTTGGCCATGCCCACCCAGTCGCATTACCCACCACCACCAAGCCATGCCCGCAGAACCGGTAGTAATAAATTTTATATTTCACCACTGGGTATTATCATTCTTTTATCCCAATCTTCATGTAAGCTTGTACAAGCTTTACAAGGTACAAGCTTTAAATTGAATTCTGTTGCATTGATGCAACAGGTGGGAAGTTTGAAGAACCTCTATGCTTTTACCTATTTCTTAATTTTAGACTGATCTGTCAATAGGACTAAAATAAAATAGTATAAACTCTAGTTAATTCAATAGTAAAATATATTATTAGACAACCTGTGACCCCATTGGGTAATTGTTTTAGAGATATTGTAATAGAATGTGCAGATGACCTTGGGGAACCAAGGGAAGAAATGATGCATAGGAAACAATCTGACAAGAGAGGCAGGAGTGGTTCAAGGATCAAGGAAAGAAACTTGGGAAGGACCCAGCCTAATGGATTAAGCAGTTAAAGGTGATGGCAGGAAGTTTGTACTTTCACACTTGCAAGAGTCTGTTAATGTAGCCTTACAATAAAATAGAATTAGTTCATCTAGTTGTGTTTCCTGTCTTGTTTACCTAGGAGATCTAATATTTCCTAAACAGAGAAACAGAGACCATGTGCTGGCAAAAAAGCATTGGAATGGGAACAACTTCTGACTTCCTGCCACCCCCCACCCCATGACATTGCTTATGAGAAGTTGGCAGGAAGCATTGGAAATCACTCCTTCTCCTTGGCTAACTTACAGAACTGCCTTCCACTTTACTGGAAGTAAAGGAACAAAGGAAGCCATGGATTGTGAGGAAAATTGCACCCCTTTTTCTCAGAGTGTCTCCAAGGGTCCCCTCCTTTGAGAGAGAAAGAAGGGCTCACCTATTGACTACAGACATCCTCCAGGCAGCTCTACTGCACCATTAGGCATCCGGATAGCTTTCTCATCCTTCCCTTACCAGCCACTGCCTTTAAGAGATTTCAAATTTCAGCCTTGATTCCAAAGAAGCCAATTGCCTGTCGCCCATCTAGTCTTGGTGCCAGCAGTTTGGGAGAAAGGGGCTAAAAGGGGGTAAGAAACAGGAAATATAACCTTCCCGTCTTCCCTCGTGCCATGCAAACTACAGGTTTCTGAGATGTCTAAATGGAAAGCGGAGTGGTGCTGAAGCGGCCACAGGTTTACCAAATTTCAATCCCATGGGGTCATGAGTCATGGATTTTGAACTCATTCTGTAAACTATTCAATTTGAGGTACATTGATTCAAAAATTGTTGGCCTATGATGCATCATTTCGCCCAACTGAACGTTACAAAAAGACACAAAAGTTTAGAATTGAGGTTTCCCTGAAATTGCCCCATTTTACTTTTATTTTCATTTTATTTTTCAGTCATGAGGAAAGTAAAGGAAATGAAAGAGTAAATCCCCTTGAAATAATTCTGAAACCTTCCATCTCCAGAAAAATGCTACAATAAACATATAAATTTACTGGCACTAAATCACAGAACATGATATTTTAAGGGACAGTAGTTCTCCAGAGTCCCTGATAAAGATCTCACTCCAGTATGGTTTAAGGGTTTGATGTAGTGATTAAGGTACCAGGCTAGAAACCTGGAGACCATGACTTCTAGCCCAGCCTTAAACACAAAGCTAGCAGAGTATCGTTGGGTCAGTCACCCTCTCTTAGTCATAGAAAGAAGCAAGGGGAAAACGTTTCTGAAATCTTGCCAAGAAAACTGCAGGAGTTGTTGTCTAGGCCTGGAGACCCTGGAGTCAAGACTGACCCGAAGTCTCTATCTCTATCATCTCTATCATTTCTACCTCTATCCCAAATGAAGAATTGTGTATCCCATGTTGAAAAAATTGTGTATGAATGTATACTTGTATGTTATAGGGAGATGCAGGCAGGAATACCAGGAACCAAACCTGAGATATTCGGTATGTGAAGAATATAGTTCACCCTTGCTGTGTCTTTCCATTTTTACATCCTCCATACATGTTCTCTGTTTTGCAGGAAATGGCTCTTGTGTAATGTATTTTTTTAAAATGATGTCTTCTCTATCCTTGAAAGTGAAGTTTTTTCTTCATGTCTCCCAAGTTAAGTGTTGACAAGGTATAGGAAAATAGGACTTCTGCTGTTGGTTTAACACATGGGGCTTATGTTTTTCAATCAGTGGGTATATATTCAGGTATCACTAAGAACACGTCCATCTCCATCTGTAGAGTACATTTGATAACACAGGGAAGAAAATGAAAGCAGTCAGAGACAAAAGGAGACAGAAGATGAATGCTAGTTTTCCCCTGGGGTTCATGGTTGAAGGAATTAACACAGCTTGGCACTCTAACCTAGCTGTGTTTGTTTCCATGGCAACAGCTACGTACATGTTTCATAGTATCTACAATGACACAGTTGCAGAAATAGTAGCTTGCAGGTTTCTGATATCGCATCAGTGGGCTAGCAGCACATACACTGTCTTAAGTAAGTGTAGAAGAATTTTACCAGTCTAAGCCTCTGGATTCAGATAATTTAAGATGCATCTGGCATGAGTTAACTTAAAGGAAGAGGGCTGGACCTTAAGTGCCATTCTACCCGGGATGCCATGGTCAAAACTGAAAGTTGCAAGAAGCTGTTCAAGCAGTCCGCGTTGATTTGAGCAAAACAATCAAATGTGAGTGAACGCAGCTGGTTTAAAATGTGGGCAGTAAATTTTGAATGAAAATTTTGAGGAGTAAATAGTTGTGGCAAGATGAAGGATGTTCCTTCTTTTCTTTTCTTTTTTCTTTTTCTTTTTTCTTTCTCCTTTATTCACATGCAGTAGAATGTGCAGTAGAAAGTAGTGCAATAGAATAAGAAATCTGGGAAGATTTTAGATTTCTCAGTTGCTATGTTGGGATTTCTTGAATTGTAAGGCTGATTCCAAATGAGAATGATTGAACTGTTTGTTGACCAGCTGCTTAATTTGGAAAGATTTCAATCTCTTATGTTCTTCTTTAGGGTTGTTGTAAATAGCAGAGCTGTGCCAAAGCATAACATTTAGTGACCCTGATTTGTCTTTGACATTGTACTGCTGTTTTTTTATTTTTTTAAAAAATCTATTTCTTTGCTTTCCCCCATTCCTCCTCTTCTTCTTTTTATCCACATTGTTATTATGACCAAAAGAAGAATATCCTGATATTCTGACAATTATATTTACCTCAACATATGAATGATCCAAGTAGGTATTGTACTTATCTCCCAATTGTTTCTGGATCATGGAGGAATGCACAGATATAAATGAACGTTAGAGTAAGTTTTAGCTCCATAGATTTTAGTAGTAGTGTAGCCTATGAAGCCCAGGGTGTTGGTGTCTCATTTGGACTGATTTCTTTCAGCCTGGTTTCATTGTTTTGTGGTTTCACTATTGTAAAAGCAAAACAGGGCTTTTAATTTTGCTGATTAAGAAGATATTATTCTAGTCTAGAGGGTACAGTCTGATATCTGCCTTTGCTTCCCTCTTCACCTATTCTGTGTACATGCTTCTCCACAAATGGGAATTCCCTTTTATTGGTTCACTCAGACCAGAAGCTAGATTGTGTTTTGAGTTAGCATGTGAATGTTGGATACACACATACCCCAATGTTGTGAGTCTTCAGAAACATGGATGTACACTGATGGTGACAGTCACTTAATTGTCAACATACATACAGTACTAACACTGAAAAAAAAATAGAAAGGTCTATTTCCAAAATAATATGTAATTACAAGCAATCAAATATGGATGCTAACATTCACCAATTTACGGATATTCATCATGGTTCCTTATCCTTATTAACAATAATAATCAGTGTTAAAAATAATTTGGAAAATCTCTCTCTGATTTGCCTGTTGCATGAAAAAGTGATGTGTTCGTCTTCCGAAGACTTTTTTTAAAAAAACTGAAACTTTTTCAAACTACATAATTTACTATCAGCATCAACTCTAGGTAAAAAATAGAATTGCATTAATTTACCAAAGTTAATCTGTGAGTCATCCACATTTGTGGTTAGTACCAGAACCTGGAAAAGTTAGCAACTGCCAAGTTTGCATAGATAATTGAAGAGCCCCACTGTCCAGTCTTCAAGCTGGTAGAATCCTAATTCTCCCTCCATGCTTTTTCACTGGCATTTAGATAATAAACTCAATGTTCATCTCCTATATTTATGGAGTTATACATTAGCTCAACATCATTGGCTAATGATGGAGGGACTAAAACAGCCTTTCATGTTGGTTTCTTAGAACATTTATTTCCCACTAAAGTGGGAAATATTAGACTAAATAAAGAAAACTAGCATTAAAAATGATCCTGCACTGAAGATGAGGATGAGAAAATGAACATTCAGAGTCCAGTATGTAAGAAAAAATGTGAGAGGGTTCAATTTTTAAAAAAATTGCATAGAGAAGAACTCCAACCCCCGAAGGATGTAGGTTGCAGAATTAATTTATGTGTGTAGATTTTATGTTTTTTACTGGAATGATGAAAGATAATATTTCTGTTCGTTTTTCTAAGAACTGAGAGAAAACTGTCCAGATTTATAATGCCCTGAATATTTCTCTGTCTGCCAGAATTACATTCTGAACTACTTATAATTAGGTAGCACCCTTATTGGGATGAACATTAAAATCACCTTCTTAACTCTACCTAATAAATAGCATATCTTATTTCAGTGAATTTTCCATGCTGGAGAATTCTGTAACAGTACATTGAGAACTCGGTTGATACATTTAGGATTTGCTACACTGGTCAGAAATTTTGCAATGCTCTTTGTTCCTAAATTGGCCTATCTATGAGCACTAAGATAGTGCAATATTTTTGCTAACGCGAAGGACAGATATGCTACCAGAATTATTATTTATAATTGCTAGCAAGCGTGATCAGTTTAGGACAGGGGTGTCAAACTCATGTCACTTGTGTCATCGCATGACATATCATGACTTTTCCCCCTTCACTAAACAGGGCAGGGGCGTGGCCAGAGCGTAACGCAGCTGGCCTGCGGGCTGCGAGTTTGACACCCCTGGTTTAGGAGGATAATATAAATATATCTGAAAGACCATCATAAAGAGCTAGTAGAAAAATTGAATCATAATAAACCAAGTAATGTTTAATGTAGAATAATGATTTAGAAGGGATATCAGAAATTGTCTAGTCCAACCCTCCACTCAGTGTAAAATTTGCTAAAACATTTCAAACAGGTAGCAATCCAACAACTATTGAACATCTCAAGGAAGGGAGACTTACTTCCCTGTAATTTCAACCCTTTAGTTCTGGTCCTGTCCTCTGAGATGGTAGGGAGCATTCAAGAAATATGCAGCAGATACTAAGGCCTTGGAAGAAATATCCAAATGCTGTGATGTGTCTATACTTGCAAAGATTAGAATCGTGCAAGCCATGGTATTCCCTGTGACATTATATGAAAGTGGAAGTTGGACTCTGAAGAAGAAGATTGATAAAGAGTATTGACGCTTTTTAATGTTAGTGTTGAAGACTCCTAAGAGTATGTGGACCAAGAAGAAAACAAACAAATGGACCACTGAAGAAAGCAACCCAAAGTTCTCACTCAATGACCAGGCTCCAATTTATTCTACTTCAGACAGATTGTGCAAAGAATTAACTCTCTGGAAAAGGCTCTAATGCTGGAAAGAGTGACAATAAGTGCACCATTGGAAAACCTGAAAAAACAGATTAGGGACAGGTTGTCATGGGGATAAAAATCTATGTGGTTGCTAAGAATTGACAATGAATTGATGGCAATCAGTCAACTGATCAAGTATTTACACAGTCTTCCATTTGTCCTTCTAGGAAATGTTATTTGCAATTATATATTTGGCATCTCATTTTGCAGAACTTCTTAAGATACCTTTCTCCTTGTACTGAGTGTATCAAGAACTACTCTCCTGAAATCCCATAGAAATGGGATCCCATAGAAATCCCATAGCTTGATTCTTCTATATTCTGCCTCCCCTTGAACTCAAGGATAACATGGTCATTTTCTCCCATATTGTTCCAATCACCTTCACTTTTACAACCATTTCCTTTCAGTAAAATTAGGTCCCTTTATTACTTTTTCTACTTGTCATCAAGAAAAATTGTAAGATCTTTGACTTTTGCAGATTGTTATTATAGTTTTGAAAGTTTGATCATTTGACTCAGAAAGGCAGAATATTTATTGCCTGTCTCAGTGATCTATATTAAACTCCCACAATATCATTTTTATTTTAAAAGAAAATACTTTCAACAGGATTTTTATACTCCAGTTCATGAATTCCTGCGTGTGCATGTACTTTATTTATATACGGTGCAACAACCCCTCCTTCTTTTTTCATTCTCTTCCTTTTGAATAAATTGCACCTGTTCAGGTCTATAGTATGTTATAATCATGGGTTCTACCATATGCCAGTGATTCCTGTGCTATCCTGTGATAACTACTAATTCTACATTTAAGATATCTTAATACTAATTAAAAACTATCAAGGAGACATAGGACTGGTACAAACTAGTTAAGTTATAGCAATAAGAAGCTATATATATATAGCAATAAGAAGATATATATATATATATATATATATATATATATATATATATATATATATATATATATATAAACTTGCAACTACTTTAAACATGTTCTGTTTCTATCCTTTGGGGTGCAAGTTGAATGCTACCCTCAGCATTATTAAGAAAAGTTTCCAATAATTTTTACTTTCAAGCACCTTTTCTCTTTGGAGGCACTGTGGAGGATGTGTTTAACTGCTTCGTCTGAATCAGTGACTTCTACTGTCTTACCTACTTACTTACATACTCATTGTTTACTATAACCATTGCTTATAACTTTCTCTTCTTTATATGAAACATTCCCTGTGAGAAGCGTGATATTCTGATCTACTCCTCCAGTGATGATGCATCCATTTTTTATTGTGAATACTGTATATCGCACATCTGATTTTGGACTGCATTTGAAAGATCCTTTAAAAGCTGTGGTGCCATAACAAAACTCCAGAATAAACTCTGCTTTGTTAACTCCACCAATGAGAAAATTTGATATTGTATATGGAACCTGAAATGCCTAAACTTTACATATTGCCTAAACGTTTAACATGTTGCCTGTTTTGCTTTGGATTTAAGACTTGTGTTCTGTGCTCATTGCAGCTATCTGCATTATATTCTCATTATATAAATGACTTGTGTTATATATTCTAAGACAGGGGTAGGCAATTAATTTTTCCAAGGGACCACATGAGAAATGGAGGCTGTTAGAGTTTGCAGCGATCCAACCAGCACACAAAGTAAACAATTCAGTAGGATTCATGTATAAAAGAAAACTCTTTATATACAATAATATAAATCATAATGCATGTATACAATACCCCATGCAGCAGAAGCCAGAATCAGAACTCAGAATCCAGAAGTACAGAATCAATATATCACAGAAGCAATACCGTGTTTCCCCGAAAATAAGACCCTATCTTGTATTTTTTTTAACATTGAAATAAGCGCTTGGCCTTATTGCCATGCACTCAAAAGCACGATTGGGCTTATTATCAGGGGATGTCTTATTTTGGGGGAAACAGGGTAATAATCCTTATATATATACAGTTCAGTCAAGCTAAGCCATGTCCAAGGTCCAAGCCATCTCCTCTGGCTCACAACAGATCCTGTTTCTTAGTCACCAAACAGTTCTCACTGGCTGACTTGTTGTTATAGCTATCCCAGCTCATAATTACACTGGCAGAGACTATTGTGGAAGGTTGAAGCAACAGGGCTATCAAAGTGTGCAGGCATACATGTACGCACATACATAAGTTGAAAAAAAAATAGCAGTTGTCTTCAAAATGAAACCAATGCAGTTTCATTGCATGCATGGCATACACTTACTTGCATTTGATTTTTAATTTCTGATTGACCTCACACAGACCGGACAAGGATAGAAAAAGTGCCAGATATGGCCTGGAAGCCATAAAATGTTCAGGTCTGTTCTAAGATAATTGCTTTCTGCCCTTTCAACATTGTAATCCAGTTTTTTATTTTGTGTATTTTCAGTCCTGGAGTGGACTCTACAAACAAAAAATAGTCCAACTCTACTATTTATTTAAATAATTGATGTAGTCATTGCTTGCTTTTCTGGTGAAAAGCCTAATAGCTTGCCTTACATTAGATGGCAGTCCATTATTTAAATATGAATTGTGGGGTAGTTGCATCCTTTATAAGGAAGTGAACAAGAAAAACACACACTGATACCTGAATAATTTCATTTACCACTTTTATTGTTACTTGCTTGCCATCTACACATCTAAATATTTTATGCTTTGATTATATTCAGGTTTTAAATATTATTGTAATCACAAACTACTACTATATATAATATTTAGTGTTTTATGCAGATCCACACACATACATTTCTTTCTATCTTTTCCTATTGTAATAATTGTAAGAATATATTTCAGTGCCATTTTCCATATTAATTTCAGACATTTTAAGTCCATTATTTTTCTTTTACAAGATAAAGCTTTTAACGACAATTTCATGCACCATGGGCTACTTTAGCACAGAGTTAATACTGTACTCAGTATGAAGGGTCATGGGTGCAGGCTATGAATTACCCATGCCCAGCCATTCAGCCTAGGTCCTTTTCAGTAGGTTATACTCAATTCAGTATGAGTATGACATCCATCAAATCTGTTTTGAATTCTCCCAAATCTCAAGAACAAATTTATCTATGACATTCCAGGGGTGGTTGTTGGAGAGGAAGAATTCATCTTGCCACTGGATAAGGATGTCCCTTGGCGACATCCTTATCCAGCCTTTGATTCAACCCAATTTTATGGACTTGCTGAGACAAACTTAGAATGTAGAAATCAGAATCATTGCCAAATATGGCAACTTCAAAAAAAAGGGATCTAAGGCTGAAAACTTTTTGTTGAAAGATTATTACATTTCATTAATTAAACTCAAGCAAATTTGAAAAACAAACTTAATATATAGGCAGATAATAATATTTTAATTGTTATCTGCCTATAATGACAGCATTTAGTAAAACATGACATAAATATTGTTTTTATTTAATCTTGAAATAGCATTAGAAAACATCAGTCAAAATATTTGAAACAAATATTGCAATTTCAGAATGTTGTTTTAATTAAAAAATGAGCATTCCTCTTTTTAAAGACTTAATTTCTGCTTAACAATTGCAGATGGGAAGCTTAACATATATTTTCTCACGTAGAGGCATTACACTGCAGAAATGGGGAACAACTTCCAATATCCATAGCAAATTTTACCAGTAAATGAATTCAGTAACAAATTCCCTATCCTGGGTTAAAAAGTTAATTTATTTCAGTCGCCCACAGCTACACCAGATCAAGAATCACTTCCAAAGGAAAGCTAAAGCTACTTTTACTGAGAGTGACTATAATGATGGAATTTTACAAGTTGTATTATGCTGTACCTCTTCCCCTTCTTATACCCATGTGAATTAGAGAGGTCAGAGGTGTCTACCTAAGCCATTTCTGCATGCTTTCTGCTTGTCTGGGTTTAAACTATGTTTTCATCCTTGTTACTTTGGTAACAGATTTGGCCTATCTCTACCAAGGTTATCTTCTTTACTTTCTCAATTGTTCTCTCACTGGCCCTTTAAATTCTGCTAAATCAGTTTTGAACTTTTGACCTTCTAGGACCACTGTCCACATCATCTGTCAAGAAATTGTTGAACATCTGCCACATCATCATTGCATAATCCTGTTTCAGAGCCGTATCTAGAGAAGAATATCAAAATAAAATTTACTTCTGGAGTAGATGGAAAATAGATGGGCTATATTAGTAGTTCTCTATTGGTAGGTACAGTAGGTTGTTTTTTGAAGCTCTGGTATATAGTTTGATCAAGGCCTTATTGCTATTTTGCTATTTTGAAAGAAAGAGCAATGGAAGCTTTGGATCAGATTGCATCTGAGTGGAGTCTCTATGCATGTGAATCAGGGAGAGCTCCCTCTAGTTTTCAGATGAATTCTGGGTGATAAAACAATATAAGAGATACCTAAGATACCACAAAAAGAAAACAAAGAACAAAGAGACCAAGCACATGTAAGAGCCTTTCTTAGATGTTATCTTGTGGCAATAAGACTGACAAAATAGAATTATTTTTCTGTTCATGTTGTGTCTGTGAAAAGCTATTTAAGGTAACCCAAGACATCCTGGATAAGAAGGGGCAGAAGAATACTTGGAGGGCACAGTGGGGACTATTTAATTAATCTGTTATAGCACCTTCCCTATGAAACATCATTTCCTTGGAGATCTGAATGGAGATCTTACATGAGTTATTAAGGACCAGGATGTTCTCTCAGGGAACTCTTGAAGCTTTTTTCTTGGGTTGTTCCTGAATTCAGTCCTTCTCATTGCCTGTATTTTTGACCCATGCTTACATGTTCTCATTAACTATTCCTCTACATCAGCCAACAGAATAGGGGGGAAAGGAGAACAAATGGCCCTTTGGAATTTCAATATTCAACCTGTCTGACCAGTGGTCACTGACCACTGCTGGATGGAATTCCTGAGAAGTGTCATTGTGAAGGACCACGTATAAGTTGTCTAACAGTACTTTTTCCCCCTTCAAATATATATGACAGTAGAACGACTTACTTGTGTAACAAGTGCCAATTATCCTATGATCTGAAGTTTATTTCTTGTGTACCATCTATCCACAGAATAACCTATGGAAAAATTGCATGGGAATAGTATAGCCAACAAGAAATTTGAAAATTCAAGCAGCCATTTATGGATGCAAAACATTAATAGACCCAGACTGTTGGACTTCAGCTAGGCAGCTTTTTTAAAAAAAACTCCAACTCACTCAATACATTACTTTTCAGCTGTTTAACCTCATTTGATTTTAATCTTTTGCTTAAAGGACTAAAGCTCACTATAGAGCAGATGCAATTAGTAGCAGTCTATATAATCCAGATTATCAATTAACATTAGAAATCCATTCATAATGCCAGTTTAATAATTTAATTTTTGTATTTTTATTTGCACCATTATTATGTTATCACTGTTATTATTGTTTATTTAATAAGCACATATGTTGCATGCAAAATGTTCCCAGTTCTTTTTCCAGTTTCATTAGCTGAATAGATGAATAGCAGGAAATAGTCTCTTCCAGTTTGCACAAACACCTCTAGCTGGATAGACAAATGGTCTGCTTTATCATAAAACATCTAATAATCCTTAGTTTTTGTACAGTATAAAATATACTGTAATATATAATAAATAATATATATATATCATCCATCTTGAGTTATTTGTGAAAATAATAAAGGCAGGATACAAACAAATAAAAGCAAAATAAAAGTTATCCCTGGGACACAGTCTCTTTAGTACCACTATTGGTGCTAAAATTATATTTCCTTCTTCAAACAGTGATATTCCCACATAGCAGCCTGGTTTTTCTTCACTGTAAAATACCACATTTTGAATAAATTACATAGACTAAATATGTTTAATTATGTGAGACTCGATTGCCTGTATCAGTAATGCAGCTTTTGAATTAAAATCAACAATAGCCATACAATCATAATCTGAAAACCCACTAGCAGAAACAATGACAGGATAATCACAATAATATTGCTAGTGATCAAATGCTGACATTTCTGTAATTAATCTAGCTGCTATACTGGATAACAAAGAAGTGGACTCAGGCACTAAAATTAGGAATTGTTATACAGTAGCTCATCCTCTAAATAATTTGGTCTTCTGCAATTATAGTTAAAATGTTTATTTTGAGGTTTGGTTTTGCTCCACAGGTTTTTTTTTTCTAAAATCATTTATTTTAAGTAAACATTAAACTTGACAGAATACCTTTCAACTGGAATTGTTGTTTTGTTGTATAGCCTCATGCTCCTCTTGTCTGATAAAAGGGTAAACTACAATCCAGGTTTTAGAGCGGAATGCTTGATTAATCTGTCTGCTAGCTACATATGGAAATAAATTAGCAAATGGTTCATCTGGGACTGAACTACTACAGCAATGATAAATTATTGCTCTCTTCCATGGCTATATTACTGAAGCTTCAGTGGTTTTTCTGTTCTCATTGCAAAGATTGATAACAGCAAACCATCATGGTACTGGAAATAAGGCAGCATTTGAAGTAGTGTAAGCAGATTCTGAGCCTTATTTTTATAAGCTTTGTATAGGCTTTTTCTGCTTTAAACTAAGTTTTTTTAAAACAAAACAGCAAATATTAAATAAAAAGATTATGACTGAAAATATAACATGAACATATATTTAATCAAAGAAAAACTATCACCCAGAAAAAAAATCTCATGAAAAATCTCATGAGCGTATCTATTTTATGTTACCCGGAATCACCTTATTGGGAAGATGGATGGCATAAAATTTAATAAATACATAAAAATAATTACATTTATTTTTCTCAGAAACAATTCAGAAATGGCTTGGTTGACTTGGCTTTCTTCATGGATTTTTTAAAAGTTGTACTTTATATTCAATTTTAAAATTTCCTGGAGGTCTTTAACCAAGTCAGCTTCCTGATGCTACATAGAAATACATAATCACAGGCAAAACTCAAAGAAAATTTCAGCAAATTGCTTGAAAATCCTCTTCACTTTATCTATTTTATCTATATTGTGTGCAAGCATAATGTACCAATACAATTGTATTGCAACACACATTCAGATTTTGTGTTCATTGCATACACATTGGGGAGAGAGTTAGTGTTGGCCTTTCAAGATCTAACCCAAAGGTTGCTCTCCAAAAGGCAACTGGACTTTCTTGGTTTTTTTCTTTGGAAATATTTTGCTTTTTATGCAAGAAGCATCTTCAGAACTGATCTAAAGTCATATTGGAGTAGTTTTTGTAGTTGCCATTGAATTAAAAATATGTTTGGATTTTCAAAACTAGGAGCAAGAAGTGGGAATTTAATTTTTTGGCCTGCAATTTTACTTCTGTGGAACTGGAAATAATTCCTTGCAGAGATGTGAATAGGTTGATCTGCCTATTATTTTTATTGAAGAGCTGACATCAAGTAGAGATACAAGTCCCTTCTCCAACTGCACACAAACATACCAGGAATATTCAGATTGCATTCAGATAGTTGAAGAGTCACAAACAAATTCCAAGCAAAGCAGCCTACTAAACCAATGAAGAGTTAAAGCAGTGGAATCTTTCCCATGCTCAATAGATCAACTTTTCCTGTACAGGACTAAAGCTAAGATTGACCACAATACTGTCCAAATCCTGATGAGAAGCTAACATAACTTGGCTTCTATTTTCTGCCCTACATATAAATATGATGCTCAATGTTGTGAGACAATTTCAGTCAGGCATTCAGCCTTCCAGTGACTTGATGGGCTCCAGATGTCTTCCCAGTCAATGTACCCAATTCCTTGACTTAGAATACAGGAAGCATCATAGAAGACAGTAAGATGGGCCGCTCAGAATGGTAGGACTTTAGGGAGGTGGAAGGACAAAATGATAAGTATGATAGCTGAAAATTCTGGAAGTTGTAGACCAACACTTCACAATGATAGCAGAGCTATTACTTTATTCTATAGTACCAGTATATTATTGATTTCTGAGAAAGAAAATGTTACATGTTTACATATTTTCTAGTATGCTGTTAAGAGCAATTGCTTACGGTGTGTTCTAACTGTATAGTCTCCATATGGTCATGTAATTATTCAACTATACACATGCATCATATATTTAGTTTATAAACGGAGCAAACATATGGGATTCACATCAATGGGTCTCTCCCTTACCTCATCTCCTCATTCACATACATTAATCATAACCTGTGAAAGGCTTTCATGCATGGAGTTTTATGCTCATGGGAAACTTGATAAAAAACAGTCTGTTTTTTTAAAAAAAATCAGTCTATTCCCTAAGTTAATTGAATGTGCACATACATCGAAGTCTCTAGAATCCCTTTTTTCACTGATGTTATTTGAATTAGCTGGTGATACGGTCTGATGTAGTAGTATAATAAAAATGTTGGGTTGAGATGGATGACCTTAGACTGGTAGTTATGAGACAAGTCACAGAGTTGCTGTTGTGTGGATAAAATGAAAGGAGACTTTAAGTATGTATTCTCATACTTCAGAAGCTACTTAACAACTCTGACTATATAGTCACCCTTCCGTGGTATATCAAGGTTTTCACTGAGTAAGATGTTTGTCAAACTGGGAAACACCCACTGAAGCATATTAATCTCATTGTTTGACTACATCACTACTTGTCAATAAGATCCCATTTACCACACACACACACACACACACACACTGGGTGGAGGGAGAAAGAGATTTGTCTCTGTAGTTTTATTTGGAATGTTTCTTTCGGGCTGCGGTATATAGCCATTTACATCAGAGTAACTTCTATTAGACATAATACGACTTGCTGCTGAATGGATGTCCACAGGATTATACATTAGACCATCAATGAGCGGCTAAGCATTTTTTAAGACAATGCCAATTAAATAAATTTGTGCCCATTGAATGGTAACCTCGTGCATACTACTTGATTGTTTCTCCTGCCTTGAGTGAAAGGATATGTTGATGAAAACCATATGTGGGTTTTCCCAAAGGAACCATGGAGGAGATAAAAGAATTTCCATTTTTATCAGAAATGTCCAGTCCCATCCAATAAACTGACCAAGAACAACTGTTTCACTATCTAGCCTGTCTAGTCTAGTCCAGCATCCAAGTATTTATTGAAGTTATAATCTGGGAGGAAAATAAACTTTCCTACTGACCATATTATAACAAGCTATGAATGTTTATATATTAAGAGTTATTGTGCCTCAACAGTTTTCTTTAGAAAGTTGGACTGTGCAAAAAGTATTTATAATTTGTATTTTTGAGAATTGCTTAGACAGCCCAAGCTTGCATCATTCCAGAGTAAAAAAATGAACTTCAGTGCTATGTATAGTGAGCGTGAAAGCCAATTTAACAGATTGCTCAGCATCTGATAACAAATGAGCCTCAATTTTGGGTTCTTTTCAAAATATTTATAGCATCTTTTATTTTGGTTTAGTCTCTTAAATTGGTTTACTATGGTTACTTGTACAATCTGTTTAAAGACCTTCCAGGTCCTTTCCTAGGATTCTACTGTGTTTCCCTGAAAATAAGACCCTGCCTTATTTTTTTCATTTTTTTTAACCCTGAAATAAGCGATTGGGCTTATTATCAGGGGATGTCTTATTGTGGGGGAAACAGGGCATGGAGGCCACATGAAAGCCATTTACATGATTCCATTTCTGTGCAGAAACACCTTAAAGTGATACACAAGAGCTGATTCAAAGAGAAGTGAAAGAAAATACTTTCTGAGGGATAATTCATATGACTAGTAGAGCAGGCTGACTTTGTGTTCCCTCAAATGAAGCGGGGTTGCTAGTGTGGGCCAGTGTCTTGTGAATCAGACCTGCAGGTTCCCCCTTCCAGGTTGGGGTTGCTCCAGCTGCTATGTTAATGCTTCTTTTCTGTCACTAGGTGTCACTTTAGCACTGCTTCTGTAGAAGGCAGTAGTGCAGGGGTACCAAGTGTCAAAATAAAGCAAACATCCAAGGTATATTATGAATATGGATAGTGGTATATGGATGTGAATGACCTTGGGAGATGTGGGAGGGAGATGCAAGGCATGCTGCCTAGGAAATGATCAGTTAAGGGAAGGTGTAGCCTGCAGCTAAATAAAGGGCAGAGAAAGAAACTCGGAAAGCCTGGTCTCCAGTTCAGAAGAGGAACTAACTGCTCTCTGGAGTGTGATTGAGTGAAATGGCCTTTTATCTCTGCACCCTGCCTTCCTTTCCTTTTTCACAGAAACATAGGCACACAGGCACACAGGCACACAGACATACACACACCCTTCGCTAAGCTCCACCCTCAAACCCCATGTTTGAGACTCTAGAGGAGACTCAAACATGGCTAGTTGCCATGTTATGGTGGGTGGATGGATGGATGGATGGATGGATGGATGGAAGGAAGGAAGGAAGGAAGGAAGGAAGGAAGGAAGGAAGGAAAAATTCTCTTCTATTGGACCCTTCCAGACTTGGTTAACTAAATGGTTGAAGGAAGAGAGAGAGGGGGAGGAAGGAAGGCATTTTGGCAAATTCTTTTACAGCTCTCTCCTTTCGCTGGATTTCAATTAACTGTCCTCTAAAGAATTTCTGAGTAAACCAACTGTTCCATTTGAAGTACTAGGCGAATATTTCACACTGCAATCCTAGCATTGAATTTAGTGAGACTTACTTCTGAGTAAACCAACTGTTCCTCCCTGTATTGGGTAGGAAGAGAGAGAGAGAGAGAGAGAGAGAGGGAGGAAGGAAGGAAGGCATTTTGGCAAATTCTTTTACACCTCTCTCCTTTTGCTGGATTTCTATTACACCCCCTCTAGCTGATTGGTTGGGGACTAACTGTCACAGAAGGAGGAACACCCAGGATGAACCTTCTTTCTGCGAATGGGCCATGTCGAAGGGTGTGGCATGCAGGGACCGGTGGCCCATTCCCCAGGGCAAATGGCTGGAGGCATACCAGCCGAGGAGATAAGTCGGGGGAGAATCACCTGAGGAGAAATGCCGGAGGAGAATGAAAAGTCAGAGATGAAAAGTCCCATTCCAGAAAGGATCCACCCTAAGTTATCAGGCTATAAAAGAGACGGCTGGAGATTTATACTATTAGACTTGCTAGATTCTATTTATGTAACTTTACAATAAAGTAGAACTAATGTATCTGGTCCTGTCTCCTGGAAAGGGTGATAGTATGTTAGTAGGGATATATACACTGCGGGATGCGGTGGCTCAGTGGCTAAGATGATGACCTTGTCGATCGAAAGGTCGGCAGTTCAGCAATTCGAATCCCTAGTGCCACGTAACGGGGTGAGCTCCCATTACTTGTCCCAGGTTCTGCCAACCTAGCAGTTCGAAAGCACGTAAAAAATGCAAGTAGAAAAAATAGGAACCATCTTTGGTGGGAAGGTAACAGTGTTCTGTGTGCCTTTGTCGTTTAGTCTTGCCGGTCACATGACCACAGAGACACCTTCGGACAGTGCTGGCTCTTTGGCTTTGAAACGAAGATGAGCACCGCCCCCTAGAGTCGGGAATGACTAGCACATATGTGCGAGGGGAACCTTTACTTTTACCTGTATACATAAGTAGCTATAGAAGTAATTCCAGAAACATTTCCCCTGAAGAAAAATGTGTGCTTATATTTTTGGATCGCAGAAAGGAAAGAGAAAAATCTGAGTTCAGTTTTTAGACTGTCCCACCAAATACAGGGAGTCCTCGCCTTATGACCACAATTGAGTCCAAAACTTCTATCGCTAAGCAAGACAGGTGTTAAGTGAGTTTTGTCTCGCTTTGCCATCTTTCTTGCCATGGTTGTTCAGTGAATCACTGTAGTGCTTAAGTGAGTAACATGGATGTTAAGTGACTCTGGCTTGCCCATTGACTTTGCTTGTCGGAAGCTTGCAAAAGGTGATCAAATGACCTCAGGACAGTGCAACTGTCATCAATTTGAATCACTTGCCAAGTGTCCAAATTTCATCACGTGACCGTGGGGATGCTGCAATGATCATAAATCACTTTTTTCAATGCTGCTGTAACTTCAAACAGCCACTAAATGAATGGTTGTACGTTGAGGAATAGCTGTACATTCTGACTCTACCACCCTACCATATTAAGACCTTGCAGTTTATTTAGGAGAAATTCTATAATCCAGACTACCTTGGAAACCCATGATAATGACATCACAGATGAATCTTACCTGGGTATTAAGGCCTTTGATGACTAGCAACTTGCTGTCACCTTCAAATTGCAAGATTTCCTATAGATAAATAAAGCCATTGCAGATATGAGAGTCCCAAATTCTAATTCCAAAAATGTAATCAAATTAAAAATATCCTGCTTGGTCTATTATTTTCATCTATTATTAATGTTTCTGAGACAGCATATCCATTATCCATCTTCACATTACTAGGTCTAAGTGGTATAACAAAAACAACCGAACATACATGAATACATATTCTGGTATTCTTTCTTTGTCCAACACTCTCATATTCTCAGATTTTGCATCACCAATGAATGACTGAAAGAATTTCTCACAGACAATTAAAGAAAGAGGGTGAAGGTTAATTTTACAACCCAGACTTTATGTTTATGTGTGTGCTTTGTTTAGTACCTGAGCGAAGAAACTAATGTGCAAACATTATTTGTGACAAGCAGATATTTCAATCATTTCCAAATGTTAATGTGGTGAACACAAGAAAATATCATTTTAAACCTTGCTCTTGCCAAAACTCAGAGCTACAAATCATCAAGAATGTCAGGCTGTACATTAAGAATATGATGGGCTTTTTTTTTTTTTACTAAATTGCTGCTGAAGTGAAGCCAGCCTAAGCAAAAATACAATACGCGAGAGAAAAGAATTTAATCCCCCTTAAAAGGGAACCCCTGCATCTGCAATTAATATAAGTAAATATGCAGGAGACTGTGTGCCCTACTTTTTTTTTTGGAAAAGCAGTTCTCTGTTTGTTGAAAAGTATTCTCAATTTAAACGTTCCTTCACCCTTTGTTTGGACTATAAAGCCAATCATTTCCAGTGATTTGGCCATGCTGATTGAAATGGATACTGTCTTTTAAGAGCTGTATATAATTCAAGTGAACTAGATAAAGAATTATTGGAAGGGAGAACAAGAGTCTCGAGGTCGCTCATTTAGTTATCATACCCTCTGGACAGATACAGATTGAACAAATTGTCTCAAATCGTAGCCTTCTCCAAGAATCAAGTAATTGCTCATTGGAAAATAGGTTGGAGGTCTTCTAGTCCAATTCCCTGCTCAGGAATCTTTATACCGTCCCAGACAAATGGCTGTCCAACATTTTGTTGAAAACTTTCAGTCCCTATGACTTCAGAAGGCAGGCAGTTCCATTGCTTAATAGCTCTCACAGTAAAGAAATTCCTCCTTATTTTAAATTTGGCTCTCTCACTGTAAAATATACTTTCCTCCATTGGTTTTGTCTTACCCTAAGGTGCTTCGGTTATCCTCCCTGTGATAACTTCCCTGTGACTTCCCTTCATGTATTACAATACAGTACTTTTTAATAATACTTTTTCAAAATTTACTTTATTGAACACATGCAAATTAGTATTGGCAAATGAATGCATTCCTGTATTGTACAAATTTGGGTCCTCTTACAAATGGCTTGATGCTTTTCTTTTGATTTTTTGGCAAGACTCATTATTATCGTGTTTAATTCTACCAACCAACTCAGCGACTACTCTTGCATGAGCAAAATCCGAGACCAAACACAAGTCTTCTTCAGCTATTCCCAAATGGAGCATAAAAGGGCTAGCTCAAAAGAATAGAGGCTCAGAGTAGTCAGTCTATTGCCCTGTAGCTGATCCTACAATGGAGCAGTACACAAATCCATTAATGCTCCTTCTCTCTGAAGATTAGCATAGTGGTGAGCATGGCACAAAGAAGTTGGAGAATGAGTTCCTACTTCAGATTTCTAAACTTGCATTAGTTTACACTGCTAATTTCTCCATTTGGAACTAGACCGAAAGAGTGACAGTTGTTAGGATTTCAAGCCAATTATGAGTTCAGCAAAATGTGATCTTTGTTGTTGAAGAAACAGGGTCATCGGCAGTGCAGCATTGTAATATAGTGAATAATAAAATGATCTTGGAAATTACTGTCATTGAGGATAAGTACTGGAAGTAATGAAACCTGACAAATTTGAATTTAATAGACCTTCCTTGAGATTAGCCTGTTCCATTAGATTTGCACTCTGTCTTTCTCATAGCCTTGTAGAGATAAGGGCTTTAAAAAAAACAAACAAATTTAATAACAAAGGGTATTAGGGTCTCCAGTTGAGGACTCCACCTCTGTAAAGTGAGAGGAAATGATCTTGATTTATCTAATTTCCAGGAAGTAAGACCAACAT
Organism: Pantherophis guttatus; assembly: GCF_059756535.1. NCBI lineage: Eukaryota > Metazoa > Chordata > Lepidosauria > Squamata > Colubridae > Pantherophis > Pantherophis guttatus. The sequence continues at coordinate 47,229,392 of NC_142063.1, forward strand.
AGATGTAGTATGACTTGAACTTGTTGTGCAGAGATTCCTTTTCTTGTGCCTAGTCATCTCAATTTAAATACTGGAAAAATAGAACAAGCAGGTGCAGATACCAAAGCTAGTTCTATATCTCATAACTTGGACTATCACTTGTGCTATTAGGTCTTTAACTTCCTTTATTAATTACAATTATATAAAAGTGCACCACATCCTGACTGCCCCACCCAAAATTTTGGTGTCCGAGCAGTAGGACAAAATCATAAAAAAGTGAAAGGACATATGATGCGATATCCAGAAAAATACGGCATATTTCACTTAATCCTCCAGGGAAAAAATGAAGGCAAATGAGGTCCAGGCAGAAGAAGAACATCATGGATTCAAAATGTAAGGAACTGGTTTGGACAAAACGCAGCAGAACTTTTTCATGCAGCTTTGATATAAATAGGATCGCCAACATGATCGCCAACGTCCGATGACGGATATGGCACAACAACAAGAAGTGCAATAGAAAGATTGTTGTATTAATATAGATAGGTGATAAATTAGGGGAGTAAAGCAAATTCTGTCCTGCATATGGTTGCCATTTAATCCACGGGCGATGCAAAGATCATTAGCCCAGCCCATCAGATCCAGCAGAAGAGGAATGCTATGCCATCTGTGAGATGGGCAGCATCTAAATTTTGTTAAATAAATAAATGAGTCCAGTCTGCTAGGGGGGTACACTTGAAGAGACTCAGGAGGTGTGCTTTTTCGGCTAACCTTATTGAAACTCTTCCTGCCTCCCACACAAAGTGAGACTGACTAAATTCCTGTTGGCTTTCTAGAAGTCCCTCAAAACTTGGTTATGTATCAAGCCCAGAGGCCCCAGGGGACGAGTGAGATACTGAGGTGACTCCATTGTTGTTGAAATTTGCTACCCTTTCCTAGCTTTTAATCACAGTTTTTAAAATTTTAATGGAGTTTCATAGTCCTGTTGTATGCTACCCAGAGCCGCTTGTTTGTAAGATGGGTAGCCATATAAATTTCATGAATAAATAACTGATCACAGAAAATGGAGTTAGTGACTTGGAATTTATACACACTACACATTTGCACTATTGCCAAAGTAGGCCAGTGACCATGATCTGTAACAAAAAAAAATTATGTCACCTTGCATTCACCCTCTAATTACCAGGGAAGTGACATCTAGGTGTGCTTTTCTATTGTGTTTATAAAGTACCATTTCCCATTTATTGAGTATGCCTGTCAATTTTGGTTGGAACATTTTATTTCGTTACAGGCTAACTCCAGCAATTCATTGGCTATTTCACAGAAGAAAGAACACCTCATAACTGAATAAATAGTTGGCATGGTCTCTAATATTTTCCAGAATTTCCTTTTAACAGAAGTTTTAAAATACAGCTATGACTTTTACCTGCCAAATAAAAATCTTACTGGTTTGAACCCTGGCAGATTTCTGTTTTTTTAAATATTAAATTCTGATATTTTTCTTTAAGTCCAAGGCTGCATTGCTTCATTGTTTCTCCATTCACTTGAAATACAACACAATCAACAAGATGATTTTAAAAAAATCAAATACCCCCAAAGCTGAGAGGGAAGTAAAATTAAAAACCAAATGACTGGTATAAGGTTTAATAAAAACTGATCAGGGAAAGCTGCCGTTTCCCCATATCTACTTTGCTGTAGAATCTAGGGGTGTCAAACTGGTAGCCCGTGGGCTGGATGCGTCATGCGCAGGCCACACCCATCCCAGCTCCATGAATGGGGAAAATGTCATGAAACGTCACATGACGGCAATGTGATGCCATGAATTTGACACCCATGCTGTAGGTAAGTAAACATTTTGGGCTAAGAGTTGTATTTAAACTGTTTTGGAGAACTGCAAATTGAGTGGGAGGGACAATGTTGCAAAATCAGCGTGTCAAGATTATGTCATGCAAGTAGGCAAAGTCAGTACTTTCTTGAACTATGAGAAAGATACCTTGTTTATTATTGAAAAGTTCAGCCAAGTCATCTGTACATATTTAATTATGTCTTGTTCACATTTGGTATTATTCATAGGGTGATACAAACTCTGTGGAAACATTTTTTGCTGGTAAATGTTCCTGTTTTCAAAAGCTACAGAAAACCACAGCTTTCTGGTCATACAGCTAATACATACATACCTTTCACCTTGATTAACTTCAAACATACAGAGCATTCCAGGACAGGTGAACTGAAAAAGTAAAGTTGATATAATTAATACTCTTTTCCCTCTTTGTACCTCAATATAAACATTTTAGGGCAGATCTGTTGTTGGTGCAACTGCACTTGACTTTGAGCACTTTGGATCAAGGACAGCTTTGAATCTTGCCTTTTTGTTTTGACTTTTTCTAGGAATGACGTAATTAAACATAGCCAGTTTGCAATGTAGAAAAGCCAAAGCAGGAGTGAGTGTTATTCTTTACTTTCATTAAAGGGAGACCACCTATGTATTTATGTATATGTGTGTACATATGCATGTGTGTATGCACACTTACTTTTACATATAATGTGTGTGTCTGTGTTTCTAAGGTTACTAAAATTTAAGATAACGGTAAGTGCTAAACTTTATTTCATGTTCCCCAAACAACTTATTCTGTGATATGGTTGATATCAGCACATTGCCATGTTTACACGGAGCTGCCCAGTGAGGTTAAACAAACTTTTCTCTACCTTTACAGTTCACAAGAATTGCAAGTGAGAGTTCATTTCCTTTGGATGTGCTACTTGCTTATTCATCAGAAATCTCTGGAAAAGGGTTGCATGACTAAATGAAACCACATTTGATAAAATTCACCAGAGAGAGACAGAGGGGAGAAAATGCTTCTCTGCCAGTACCATTAATCGGAGTTTCGGAATTTTAAAAAATGTCTTCATTTATAGAAAGAGAATACTGCATTAGCAATTGGAATTTATATATATTTTTTTAAAGGTGAACCATCCCAGGGTCCCTTGGCAGAGTTCTAGATATAACACAAAACAGCTCAGCTCCTAATTCAGCCTAAATTTAATACCTATGGTTAATTAGAGTGGTGATTGAATATAGGCTTAATTGTCAGCCATCACCTGCAGCACCTCTCTGTGACTGTATTTACCTTCCTTGTGCCTGATGAAGAATTCTGGAAGAATTTCACACCTGCACATTAGTTGAGTTGATGTATAAAAGTGATGCACAATTATACTTTTTGCTATTTTTTATTTCTTTGGTCGGCATAATAATCTTTCCTTTAATGGAATTCAGCAATTATCCCCCAACATTAATCATAGTTGTGATTTTTTTTTAATTTTCTGATCCCATTAAAGTGATGGTGGGAAAAACACTTTATTTTGATTATTAGAATGATGAGACAGATTCTTCCTAAGCACTCAGAGACTGTGGTATTAATCCGAAATATGTGTCTTCAGTTCTAGGTCTCTTTTAAAAATATAATTTGATCACTATTGAAGTGGCAGCAACAGCTGCTGCTTTGTCCTCTGTTGGAATTACACTGTGTGCTATTTCATAGATGTATATAGATATATGGCCTTTCAGTATTTCTCACAATGGGCCTGGCTGGCTAGATTGCTTGGAATTATAGTAGCATTATAAGGAGGATTACAGATTCAACACATGGTATATTTATGGAACAGCATGGCATCTCTTGGGCCCCTGAAAAGGCCACAGTTGATCATTGTGGACAATCTCAGATGTTTACTGGGTGATCTTGGGTTAAACTCAGGGGGAAGATTTAACTCAAGTTAAAGATATACTGCAGTAAAATATATATATAAATAAATTTACATGAAATACCTCTACAGTTGCAATTTATATAAACCATCTTGTGCATTGGTATACTAATTAAGACTTATACATTATTACAATAAATTCATGATCTATTTGTACTCAGTTAAGAGATCAAATGCTATGCACCCTAGGACGGGGTTTACATACTGAAATAGAAAATACGAGGGCTGTAATCCAGAATAAGAACACCGTTATTGTAAAGACAATAAGACAAATGTGCTAATTGAGAAAAAAAATGATGATTACTTGCAGAAGTAACACATATCACTTTTGCAGAATATGTTAAACCAAAAAATGGTTGGCACAAAGGAGCATCATGAATAATTGAAGCTAATTTGCACTTGTTAAATAAACTAGCCAAGTGCATCGAGAGATATATTATCCATGCTGTTAAGTTGTGCGCTTAGGTCTCCCCTTGTGAAGTACGTCTGCAGTCTTTATTTATTTGTGTGAGTGTGTGCACGCATTTAGACTCTGTATAGCACTTTCATCTACTGTTTTTTCCTCCAGCCAAGGAAAAGAGGTTGGCTGAGAGAGAAACTGACTGGATGAAGTTCCTCGTTGTCTTTGACCAACATCAGTATATTTTGGGCAGCAAAATATATTTCTGGTAATGACAACTATCTTAGTGCTCCAGCAAAAATCAGTGCACTTGCTACTAAGTCCCTTGTCTGAACTACTATTAGGTAGTTACCATTAACTACCAACTTTACCATTATAGTGGATAGTACGCTGATGATTGTGATATCTCCTTCCTTACTTTCAACCAACCTTCATCGTCTCTATCCTAAATAATGAGATGTGGCTGCTTCTGATCTTCAACTCATATTGATGGTGGTCCTTAAGATGGCAGTAATTTGGGCATATGGAGGGGGTATATGAAGCAATTTTTAATTCTTCGGAATAACAAGGATCCAGTTTGAGGCTGCCAAGACACTTGTATAGAACAACAGAGTCCTTTTGTGTTTGTCTGTGATGGTAATAGAATCAAATAGTTTAAGTACCACTGTTCTAGAGAAAAATGTAGCTACATGAGGTTGCAATCTCTGACCTAATTAGCATGATTTGAATAAACTCCCTGTGAAGAGTGTTGCATTGAACAGGGCTCTAAATGAAATGCAGAAACTTAGACAAACAGGTAGGCTTCAATTTATGATAATTCATGTAATGACCAAGTTATAACAGTGGTAAAAAAAAGTGACTTATAACCTGTCCTTGTGCCTAGGACCTTTGCAACATCCCCACAGTCATGTGATCAAATTTGGGGCTCCTGACAACCAGCATATATTTACAATGCAGTCATGTGGTCCCCGTTTACAAGACGGCTTCCAAGACGGCTTTCAACAAAGAAAGTCAAGGGGAAAAGCCTGATTTGCTTAATAATGATATGATTCTCTTAACGACAGTGGCAAAAAAGTCATAAATTCCGGCATAACTCACTAAACGACATTGCTTAGTGAGGGAAGTGTTGGCCCCAAGTTTGGTTGTTAAATCAAGGATTACCTATATTAACAGATGTATTCAATTATTTGATCATGGTCAAGATGGATGATGCCATACATATCTTTATTTATACATAGACACCTCTTGCACTTTAAATGCAGAAAGTACATAAACTGCATTTAGGAAAATAGATAGGCAATCCTAGGAGTTGCTATTGCTTGTCTTATTCTGAAATTTGGCTGCCTAGACTGATTAAGCACAATCTATTTAATATTGAATATTGAGCAATATTTTAATAGGAAGTGTCTGCACAGAACATTTCTCTTCAGAGGAGAAGTGAAAAATTCTAAGAGGAGAGGAATTGTGTCAATGAGTAGATGTGTCAGGGTTCCAAGTAATACCCCCAACGAAAGAAGACTCCGAGGCTTGAAGTTCCTCAAAGTTCCATTTTATTAGAGATGTCATATTGGCACATCTGGGAAAACCCGAATCTGAAAGCTTCCAGGTTTTCCCCACCCAAAGGAAAGTCCAAGTCCCTGCCCAGCACCCACATGTCCATCACATGGTACAATCAAAGCACTGTCCCAAATGGAGATGTCTCTCAGTTCCAGCCCTCCAGGTGCAGGGCAAGATGTCCTTGACTCCCTGAGAAAGGAATGTTATTATGACTATATATCACTCATGCTGCATACAATCCCCCCTCCCAGTTTCCCACTAGTAATAAATGTGGGAAATAAATCCCAACTAGTAGTAAATGTGGCAGGCCTGAAGGTCCAATGTAAAAGATGGCTTCCAGGCCTGACAAAAAATACAAGTACTTGTGAAATACAAGTAGTCCTCCACTTACAACAGTTCATTTTGTGACCATTGGAAGTTACAGCAGCACTGAAAAAAGTGTCTTAAAACCATTTTTCATACTTACAACCATTGCAGCATCCCCATGGTCATGTGATCAAAATTCAGAAATTTAGCAACTGACTCATATTTATGATAGCTGCAAAGTCCTGGTGTCATGTGGTCCCTTTTTGCGACCTTCTGACAAACAAAGACAACGAGGAAGTCAAATTCTTTTAACAACCATGTTACTAACTTAACAACTGCAGTGATTCATTTAACAACTATGGCAAAAATGTTGTAAAATGGGGAAAAACTCACTTAACAAATGTTTTGTTTAGCAACAGAAATTTTGGGCTCAATTGTGATTGTAAGTCAAGGACAATCTGAATAGAAATTATAAAACGGGACCAAAGTAAAGTTCCTTTTAAAGAAGACTTAAATAATCTTCCATTTTCAATTGTTTTCTTGCCCTTCCAAAGTGCATGGATCCTATAGATATGCCACATAGTGTAGTTTGTCATAGGGATGTGCAGACTTACAGTGGCAGATGCAGTCACTGTTGTTAGGTCGCACAGTCATTAGATGTCATTTGATTACCATTTTTGATCTCCGAAGGGCTTTTCCATTCACTTTGCTTGCCATAAGCAGGCAATAGAGGTTGCAAATGATGATCACATGATCATGGGATGCTGCAACTATAATCGTGAGGTAGTAGCACCCAAATCACGATCATGTGACTGTGGAGACACTGCAATGGCCACACCTACGAGGTCCCAAGTCTTCCATTTCAGCAACAATGTAATTTTGAACTGTTGCTGAATGAGTGATCACTGAATGAGAACTTCCTATATACATAAAGCAATGATTCTTGAGAAAACACTTTCATTCAAGACATGTTACTTGAAGTGCCAAAACAAAATATGTTATTTATAGATTTCATAGTGATGACACAGACGTGAACTTCTGTGGAATGACATCTATGTTGCTGAATGATCTCCTTTCTGGGGAACAACAATCCTCAATGCTGACATGTTTTAGTCATTTTTAAAAATTTCACCTGTGTTGGCCTTCTCTCTCTAATTATATTTCTAATACTTTTAATTTTGGTTTTGGTTTTAGTTCTTCCTACTGTATTATTAATGTTGTCATACCTATTGTAAACAACTTCAGGATTTTTTTTTATAATTGGAAACAATATAAAAATTCTTGGAATAAACATGTCCTGGTATCTTACTACCTCCCTTACAACTGCACCCAGACAAATAATATTTCAAAAACAGACGTCTCTGTTTAACCCAAGGGTACAACCTGAGAAGTCTAAGATTCTGGGATTAGCTGTGGTCCCAGAAAGCCAGACTCAAAAACTGCCACCAATTGCAATTTTTAATTTGGCAGAATATATGGCTGCAGAGTAATCATTGTGCGTATACATTTATCATACTATTTCTTTTCAGGGTAAAAAATAACATGAAGAAAAGTATAAAAATGCAGCCAGTGAAATGAAAGGGGAAAAAGAGAAAAAAGGAAACAAATTTAAATCTAATTTAAACTGATACCATTCATTATACTTCTCTATTAATTTCTGTCCTTGTGAACTGTCCTTGCTTTATTATATCCATATACTGTTTAATATATTGCATTTTTTCTTTAAATTTCTCATCTTTCTTTCTCAGAATCCCATCAATTCTATGCAATTTTATGTCGTTCCCAATATATCCAAATCTACTGCCATATAACACTGTAAAATGGGCCAAATTTCTTTAACAAATGTTCAGTTTCCAGTTCCCAATCCACATGTATGCACTATATTTCTATTAGCAGCGGTCCAATTTAAACTTTTTTCATCCCCGTTCTCAACTCTTGTTTGTATTCTTTTTCATAATTCCCTTTAGTGTAATTCCATATACTTCTATGTCACATTGTAACATAATTCTTTTCATTCTGTTCCAATCAGCTTCTACATTTTCTTATGTTCACGTTCTGTTCATTCTTTTGGAAGATTAATCTATTTTATCATGTTTTTCCATATAAGATTTGTTCTTTTGCTTCCTACAATTGTTGCATTGTCATTGTCATTTCAATTTGCTTTTCTTCCGTATCTGTTTTCCCCAAGATTTACTCTTGATTCTACCAACGAATGGTTTGCCCCACATTCAAAATCTCTCAACATCATCATATTCTTTACTAATTCTGTCAATCTTTTATCATTTTATCATATAACAGATCCCTATTCATTCCTTTACCAGAGGGGCATATGAATATATTTGTGCCTTTACCCATCTATTTACACTCAACATTCACCTTTCTCATTTATTCTTGGGTTTCTGAATGAACCAATTGCTATTTCTATACTCTATCATCTCATTCCCATCAGCCATTCATGCCATCTGACAGATAAATTTTCCTCTCTGAACTGCATTCATTTAGAATATTGTATTTTTCCCACAAAACTCATCTCTGTTTGTTCCATTATCACTATTCACTGGAGTATAAAATACAACTATGACCAGTCTATGATTCTTAATTTTATACAAATACACAACCTAGATGATGCACACTAATATTTTCTAAGACACTTTAGCCTTTTGATTCATAATTACTGTAAACCATATATCTTCATTTAACTGCATCCCCACTCCAGAAGATCAGACCAACTCATTTATTGTAACTTCTATACATTTTCCTCCATTTTCACATAAACACAAGATATCAAATTTTTTTTCATTAATTATTTTGTTAATTTATATTCTTTATAGGTTACTCCATCTATAATCCAAATTACAATCCACCATATGCTATGGTAATCAGGAAATAGATTTTGCTATCCATCATGGTTTTGGTCAAATCAGGTTTTCATGTAACACTTTTTAGTAAAATAGAGATGGTGTGGCCTAGGTTACTAGACTTAGAGATGTTCACACTATATGCAGCATTCACAACTAAATATAAAAACAAGGCACAATTTAAGTAGTGTGCATTAAGCACATTGGAAAAACAAATGTTGTTTCGCTTATAGTATTGTATGCAAACTAGGCTCTCTAGATTAGACTAGATGTCAGGTTTCAATGTCGTCTCAAATAAAATAAATTGCATTTCCAAACAGATAGTCTTTGAAGAAATCTTTCATTTTATTAAGCACAACAACCTGTCCCCGATCGTGGCATAGCCAACTCTGACTTCCTGACCCCAAACCTTCCCTTTCCGTTCCCCAATTCTCTGCGTCTCATTGGCCTTCTTCCAAACCACTCTCCCCATATCTACTACTTAAGCTCTCAGGAATGTCCCCCCTCCCATCTCATCTCCTAGGGGATATTATCTTCAAGGAAAATAAGTAGGTGAGAAGTCAAGTGTCCTCTTGCCAGCTGCCCCCTCTTCTCCTTCTTATGTCAGCACTAGAGTAAATGCAGGTTGAAGTGCTGACACTAGAGACATTAATTGCTGTCAGGATGTGAATTTTAATCATGCTACTATAATTAACTAATTAAATTTATATTAAATGTAAATGAAATCAAACCAAATTTATTTTTATCCTGACCTTACACATTACTTTTTGGAATGTGGCCCCTGATGTAGAACTATGGGTTCCTCAACTTGAGAAGGTTTTACCTTTCTGTCCTATAGAAATTCAGAGAGAAGTTAGTTCCAAAAGATTGTAGTCATTGGAAATCTAAGCTATATCCTTCAGTTTCACACTCACAAGCCCTATTTACATTAATAAATCTGGTGAGAAAATATTGTTATTTATGGCAATTGACTATTGAAATCCATTAAACATTTATAACTGACATTATCAGAAAAAGTGCAGCCCCTTTCATTAGTCATTATGTTTTCTCTTAATGTCAACATTCAGTTGTACATGACTTAAATCTATAGTTGTGCTGTGGCTACTACTTGCATGATTCCTAGCCTTGTAGTTATTCTGGAACTTATTAACTCAATGCATCTAGAAAGCCTCTTTCTAGGGTTGGCCCACAAAATGGGAGGAGGAACTGACATTCTTTAGATAATATCACAATGCCTAAAATTTATAACAGGTGGCGGCAACCTAGCTGACCATTATGGATCTTGAAAAGCTAAGCAGGGTTAGGGCTAGCTGGGATTTTGATGCGAGAATATCAGGGAATCCCAGAGGTGTAGCCCAACCTAGGAAGCAAAAGAATCCTGAAAGAAGGCAAAATTAAGTAACTTTCATATTGAACAGAATGGGAATTCAGTTTATCTTGACATAGACTTTCCATTTCCTTACAGCCCTAAAGTTTGTTAATTCATTTTCAGTAAATGATATCTGGCATTTATTAACCAGAAGAAAGCCTTTAAAATACTTGTCCCATTTAAAAATGATAAGTATTCAGATACAAATAAATGCACGAAACCTTGTGTGTGTGTATCTTGTCTTGTCCAGTCCTGTCCTATCATCATCTAATAAATGCTCAAAATAAAAATGAACACCCTTCAAACTAGTAACAGCATACAATGTATTCTTTTCAGAAAGTGCAATCCTTATATCTACTTACCCAAGAATAAGGATACTTTCATAAGGATTTGCACAGGTCAGAGATCAGCTATGTAGCCTTGGACTCTCATATAATAGTCTAACTTGGCAATTGGGTGAATTTACTTCCAGCTGAGCTGAGTTATGGAGTTCATTTTCAGATAGAAATATTGGAAGTTGGTAGAGCATGAGCAGAGGCTATTTCCTGATTACTTCATTCCTTAACGCAACTTTTGGACTTTGACTGCCCTAGTAAGTTTTGTAAGCTTGAAAGATCTGTATTTCCCCCATCAATGGCCCAGATTAAGTAAACAGGGTAAAACAAAAATTCTGTGAGTTTTCCTCTTCTGTTTAATAGATTCAAGTCACCTGCAAAGCTTCGGGCTGCCTGGATATTTTCTTCTTTTTCTTTCAGTTGGTGTGGGAGAGTTTTCTTACTCCAGGAATTTTTTTTTTTTTAATTTGATTTATATGCCGCCCTTCTCCGGAGACTCAGGGCGGCTTACAATGCGTTAAGCAATAGCCTTCATACTTTTGTATATTTATACAAAGTCAGCTTATTGCCCCCACAAACTGGGTCCTCAATTTACCTACCTTAAAAAGGATGGAAGGCTGAGTCAACCTTGAGCCTGGTGAGATTCGAATTTACAGTAATTGCAGACAGCTGGTGTTAATCACAATGCTATCAGTCTGCTGAGCCACCAGGCCCTTGCAGTAACTTGAGGGTAGGTACTGATTCTCCCTCCCTCCCTCCCTCCCTCCCTCCCTCTCTTCCTTCCTTCCTTCTTTCCTTCCTTCCTTCCTCCCTCCCTCCTTCCTTCCTTCATTAGAAAATACTGCTTATTTTATGTAACAGAGAATTATATATATTTCCTTTCCCAGAGTGCTTATCACTCATTAGTCCACAAATTTGATTTTATTACTTTTATCTGAAAGAAAGTCATGTCACATTTGACTTCTCTCATTTTATTTTGTCCTCTGGCTTTTCAGGAAAAAAAATATTTGATGCAAATAAATGAATTCAGAGTCAATGATTCTAGCAATCGCTCATCTATCTCAGGTACTTCATTCTTATACTGAGCTCCTAGGCTTTTGCAGAGCAAGTTGAGTTGTGTATCTGGTTGCATCTTCACCACCAAAATTGAAGGGTTCTACCTCTTATCAGTTTATTTTTTCCTCACTCATGTTGTGTTGACTATTCTGAAAAGAATACAATCGATATACTGTATAGAGATCTGCATACACAGAAACACACATATATCCATAGTATAGAAATTGTTCTGATACAATATTAAAATATTGAATGAAAATATGCATTTGGCAGTAATGCGTTTTTTGTTATATTTGATCATGGAATATATAATATACAGGCTGTTTTGCATAATATGATTATTCATGGTTAAACTACGCATGATTTGCTTGATTCAATTCTCTTGGTTAGTACAACCAAAAACTAACCGTGCAGACTTCACTCCAATTGTATCTACATTTTTATAAATGCATCAAGCACTGGAACAGATTCAATCTTCTCCTCACTGATCCCCTGCATGACCCCATATCTACTTTAGAGGAGCAATATGTGGAAATGGGAGGAGACTTCTTGTTTGTCAGAAATATATAGAGATGTGTAACATTGGAAGGATTGATTCTGAACTGATATTTCTAAGTATAAAAGTTCAAAATAGTTTACAAGGCTTATAAAGATCTCTTCTCAACTATCACTGAGTGATTGTATAATTAGCATCTACTTAGTTGGTTATTAATTTTTAAATAAGGCTGTTGATCTATCTAGAACTTCATATTTCTTCCCAGAATGACCAATCAGTTGTTTCTGCAGCATGTGTCTGGCAGGTAATAATGCAAGCAAAAATATTAAATGTATTAAATAGTGTTTAGCTATTAGTGGCAAGAACTGGAGTAGGTTTATTTATTTATTAAATTTATATATTGCCCATCTCACTATCAAGAAACTCTTTTGCATGAATATAATCCCATATTAAATTGAAAAATTATTTATTTATTTATTTATTTTATTAGATTTTTATACCGCCCTTCTCCCACAGGACTCAGGGCGGTGAACTGCCAAGAATAAAAACATCACATACAAAATTTAATTTTTTTTAAAAAAAGAATTAAACAAATTTTGGCCCAATAAATTTAAAACACCCCAACTAAAATCAATTTACAATTAAAAATATCTAAGGGGGGGTTAAATAATGAGAAGGTACCATATTTCAAGAGGCATCAAATTTAATTGTATTAAACTTGTTTTAAATTTACACTTCAACTTTCCTGTGTTTCGCTGCCTCAGGGTTCAGTCAGAGAGGCATCATGGACCCAGCCAGAAAGGTGTGACTAATATCACCCCTGGAGTTATGGATTGCCCTTTCCTACTATAGGATTTAGGATAGTATGCATGTTTCTTCTCCATTGTGTTACCCATGACTGTTCATTTCATTTATTTCTGGTATTATACATGGAACATTTGCCTTGATCCTTCCTATTCCACCAGCCTCCTAAAACTTAAATATCTGACATACTTTCCTGAGGTGTGACAGCATTTTATGTTCATTTGGCTGTGATAGTGATATTTCATGTCCTTATATTCTTTAGGTTATGTGTTTTTCCTACAGGTACTAAAAATGTGGAGAGAGAAGCAAATAATATCTTCTTATATTCTTTGTATCTTACAAAGAATGCTGATTTGGTTTGCATTATAATAAGCTGCTTCAAATAATACTTCTGGGGAAATATGCACTTAAGTAATTTGATGGATGTGTTCTTATTTCTTTTTCTCTAAACATGCACCATATTGACTATGTAATGTCATTGACTGCTTGATGGTCAGGTTGTTGAAATAATAAGCCCATAAATTAGTAAATAACCTTTTGAAATAAATTGAATCTATTTCAAATCTATTGTATTTTTGTATAATATACAGAATTCATAAAACACTATCACATAAATTAATTAGGACTTGAATTGGTGTTTGTTTTATATAATGTCTTAAAATTGAAAATGCAAAACTTATTTCTTGGTTAATACTCCAGAAATAATGGCACTGTATTCAGAGAAAAGAGCATTCAGGGACTATGCTACAAAATGGTACATGTGACCAGATTCCAAAGAGAATACCCTTTGTTTAATCTCACTCTTCTTTTAAGGAACTACTTCCCATTTTTGTCATATAAGAACTCTTTCCTTGTAGCTCTTACATTTTTCATATAATTCTAAACTATGTCAGTATAACTTAGATGTCCAGATCTTTTAGACAGCAACTCCCACAATTCTCAATCAGCAAATTTAGAGTTAGGACAGTGGTCAGGGATGAATTAGGCTGTATTATGGTCCAACTGTTAAAGATCCAAGATTATCAATTACTTGGTTACATATAGAAGTTTGAACTAATTTGATCTTCCCTTCTTCTTCTGGACAGAATGGTGAAAATACACGTTTCTATTATTTCTCATACAGGATTTCTCACTGTGTCCAAATGTGGATGAAATGTGGTTGTTATTAACCAAGATTTGGACAGAGAAACAAGATGCCTCCAAAGTCCAAATGGTGACTAATTAACCTGGCTTGTTCTTCTTAATTTGACTAAACTGATACAATACTTATATTATAACTACAATTCCTGGTTTAACCAAACAAGGGCAGGGCATGCATCACTCTGTACTTAATCAGTCATTCTCATGGTGCTATGCCAAAGTAAGCATTAGAAGGTAGTCCTGATGTCTGATATTGATTAGAAGGGTAATCCAACGTATCTCAAAGATACCAAGTTGGGGAAGGCTGAGTGGTAGATGACTCTGTTCTTAAAGCATGGTAGGATCAGTGCAGGGGAAGTTTTTGCAATTTAGCCAAACAAACCCATAAGGTCTGCATATGATAAAACCTACTCAGTCTAATCAGCCATATTGTTAAATTGTCAATTTCTTTGCCCTCCAGGGAAATCAACTAGAAAGAAATATTGAAAAAGCAAGTTCCTCCATTACAATATTTTTACACCACAGAACAAATCTCACAAACAATGATTGCATTTAGTGGCCAGTGAAGATAGACTTAGTAAAGTAATGAAGTCATGCCAGTACTCTCCTTGTGCTTATGATAGGGGCAATAGACTTGCTGGAGAAAGTGGGCAAGATTCTGTATTCATAAAGTTGTGTCTTTTTGCTCACTTATTTGGATTGTGTGATGCCAGATTGTGTGATGCTAACACTGGTGAGTAGATAACTGAAATGCAACTGAGCTTGCAATGCAAGAAGAGCTTGAAGTAAAGTGAAGAATATCAACATAAAAACAGCAAAAGTGATCTAGTTTTCACTTAGGCTGCTGGTGCATTTAGCTTTGCTAAATGACTGGCAACAGTTATATGGCTTTTAGTCCTAAATATAGAGGCAGGATTGAACTGTAGACAGATAATGGTCTACTTATGAGCTACCGTTTTTCCCAGATTCTTTGGGGAATACAGAAAGTAATAATGATAGGCCAATTATCCAACTAAGATAGATTTTGGAAAAGGTACTTTCTATGTTGAATGAATGAATCTGCATGAATTAGTTTGGTATTATAAATGCATTGGAATTATATTCTTTTATATATGCATTTAGTATGTATTTGACTTTTAATTTAAATTACTTATGAATAACAGTATTATTAATTAATATTTGACTTTTTATTATGGAGTACCAAACTTCTAAATTGCTTATAAATTAAAAAAATAAAATCAAAATGGCTAAAATGAATTAAAATAGATAAACATTAAAATATGCTAAGTGGGAAGTGTTTACAATTCTTTTAAATAACTTATTTAAAAAAAATACTGGGAAAAGACATGGTTGGTTTAAGGAATTGTAGACAGAGATTACATTCGCATTCCTATGAACTCTTTTTGATATCTAATTTCCTCCAAGGTCAGTTCTAGTGAGTGTTGATAAGGGGAACAGATCTAATCTATGATCCATGCTTTGCTTCAGAGCCTAATGTTTCCCCATTCTTGTTTATCATCTATATGAAGACTCTGGGTGAGGTCATGTACAGGCATCTCTTGTTCTGGATGGGATAAACAACCCAGGGACTGGGTTGTACTGGACTCACAACTCCTGCATAAGGAACAATTGGCAGTTGTGTTCAAAAAGGCTTTCAAACAACTTCACCTTCTGCACCAGTTGTGCCTTTTCTTGGACCAGGAGGCTCTGCTCATGGTTGCTTATGCTTTCGTCACCACCTGAGAGGGATTACTCAGTGGTGGGTTTCACTTACCTTTGCTACCAGTTTGCTCACACGCGCACCACTTCTGCGCATGCGCAGAGCATATTTGATGACATCCGGGTGGGTGGGCAGAGCCTCCTGCCACCGCTACTACCGGTCCGCCCAAACCAAGGTGAACCGGTAACAGCCCACCACTGGGATTACTCAAATGCACTGTACAGTGGACAGCCCTTGAAGAACATCCAGAAGCAACAGCTGGTGAAGAATATAGCACCAGAGGTACTTATAAATGTATCTCAGTGTATAGATATGTCTGCGCTCTAAGAACTGCATTGGTTGACAGTGGACTTCTGGTTGCAATTCAAGATGCTGGTTGTCATCTATAAGGGTTTTTGTGGTACGGGGGCAGATTATTTGCTAGACTGCCTCTTCCCAGTCATTTTTAACCTATCTCATTATGCATGATGCAAGTCCCCTCTGTTAAAGAACGTCATTTTGCAAAACACAGGAAGTGAGCCTTTTTGATTGGTTCTACTGCCTTATAGAAGGTGTTCCCTCTGAGATTAGATTGGCGCCAACCTGTCCAATATTTTTCACTTAAAACAAGATTTGATCCTGGGCATGGGGATTAGCGTATACTGTTCTGAATCCAGTTTGAATGTTTTCAAGATAATCCACTTCTTCCAGTGTCAACTGCAATGAGAAGCTACCAGCCCCTTAATCATTTTATTAATCTTGATTAATCTGTACTATAATACTTTTCTGACCATCATTTATATAATGTTGCCATTTTTAGCACATATATTTTTACTTCAATAACTGCCCCAACAGACATAAAGTGAGGAGTGAGGTTTTCTCCATACCTTCAACAACCCATGCTTGTCTTAAAAATACAGATTGGGGGGAAAAATGGCAAACCTAGATAAAGAACATATTAAAGCTCCATGTCAGAATATAAACATAGACGTCATGTAGCGCAGGCCAGCCAGTAGAGACAGAAAGTTGCAGCCTTCTTATATTGTCATTCTTCAGCATCTGATTACAGAACACTGCCTATGACACATGAAGTAGTATGCAGTCATTACGAAGAATAGCCACTGGTAGACTGGCTACTCATGAAACTGTTTAAATGGTGGCCATTAACACATCTGATAGCAGTAAATTTCAGTTTAATGTTTTGATTTGTTTTACAATAGTGTTTGGTTATGCTTCTTGGTTGTATAAAATTCTATGGATGGTAGATTCATAAAATTGACATTTTGAAAAAGAGAGAATTGTGGTAGAGTATAAAAAACTGAATGAGGAAATAAGATATAGGAAACAGATATAGAAAACAAGGAACTAAATCTTTTCTAGATGTAAAACTGAAGTCTGATTTCCATTCTTCCCATTGAAAGTTCCACTGAAGGACCTTTCTTATGCCCTTCTTTTAAACCATTAAGTTTTAAATATTTATTCCATTTGTATATTGTTATATCTTCCAGTGGTTTATAATCATAAATCAACAATTAAAACATTGGCAGAGGTAATAGGATTAATTGTTTTTACATTGGTGCAAAATCCACAAAACCTATTTGGCAAAGGTAGAAGGATTTATATATACAAACAGTGATGCCTCCTCAAGCTACCTTTAACTAAATGGCTATGTTTACATGATACCCATATTCATCATCAACAGAGTATGTTTAGTTAACCAAATTTTCTGGATTTACTCAACATACTGAACCATCAATTAAGCAGACAAGCTTAGTCATGCACAACACTAGGCTTAAAATATAGTTGGCTAATTTATGCTATGTTAGGCAAAACACAACCAGTGTAAAATATTATAATCTCTTCAATGAAACAGGCTGCGGTTAGAAGCATAGGACCAGAATCAGTTGAAATTAACAGCACAGTAATAAAAGAGAAGAAAAGTATGGTGCCTTGCTGTGGGGAAGTAATGTTTTCTTGTAGTGAATCTTCTTTTCTTTTCTTTTAAAGGTATGCAGCACAATCTTATGCATGTCTGCTCAGAAGTAAGTCCCACTATGTTATATGGTGTTTACTCACAGGTAAGTGTGCATAGGATTGCAGCCTTAGAACAAACTTAGATTTGATTTCATTTTTGTCTTTATTATGTTATGGCTAAATAGCAGGGGTTCCCCAGGCCACAACCCATTGGGAACCAGGCAATGCAAGCAGCAGCAGGTGACTGTGTGAGCACATGAGGCTCTCTTTGCACAAGCAATGGGCACTTGCACAAAACCATCCTCTCTCCTCCTGCCGGTCTGCAGACCCAGAAGGTTGGGGACTGCTACTATATAGGGTAGACAAATCCCATATTCTGTTGTCATTGACCAGGCTGTCTGGGGCTGAAAGGAACCCAAATCCCAAACTTTTGGAGGGCCCTGGGGCTATGACATATTGCCAGTTCTTATCCACCTTCTATTTCTCTGTAGTATGATTTCCCGTCCCATATTATTTATTTATTTGTTTGTTTGTTTGTTTTAATTTGTATACCGCCCTTCTCCAACAGGACTCAGGGCGGTGAACAGGGCGGTGAATGTAACAGAATATTACATTTAGCAGAGTAACAACAACAAACGTTTTGTTTGGGCATCCTACTCCCTTTGCTTTATTCATTGTTTCGTACATCTTTTTATCTATCTCATGACTTAAGGCAGGAGTGACATCATTTGCCATTAGGTAAATGAAGAAGCAAGGGAAACAGTGGCTCAGTGGCTAAGACACTGAGCTTGTCGATCGAAAAGTTGGCAGTTCAGCGGTTCAAATCCCTAGTGCTGTGTAACGGGGTGAGCTCCCGTTACTTGTCCCAGCTTCTGCCAACCTAGCAGTTCGGAAGCAAGTAAAAAATACAAGTAGAAAAATAGGGACCACCTTTGGTGGGAAGGTAACAGCGTTCCGTGCGCCTTTAGTGTTTAGTCATGCTGGCCACATGACCACAGAGACGTCTTTGGACAGCGTTGGCTCTTTGGCTTTGAAATGGAGATGAACACCGCCCCCTAGAGTCAGGAATGACTAGCACATATGTGCTAGGGGAACCTTTACCTTTACCTTTAAATGAAGAAGCAGCTATTGAAAGAGAGGGGTGTTCTTCTGTTCCTCATCAGGGAACAGAGAAGTTAAATTTGCTAGTCAAACTGGTTACTGAGAGAAAACGTGATACAGTTTCAGGGCAGTTTTGCCAACACCCTTCAACCCCAGATATATGACTCATCAGGTGGAAAGCTTTTGATGAGTTAAGACTTGTGGATATGTTCACAGGTTGCACAATAATTGGCTGCTATTATCTTCATCCCTCCTTCATCCCAGCCTTTCTCCCTTTTACCAATTGCGAGGTGAAGAATTTCAAAATCCTGTTGTTCTGCCATTCAAAAACTGAACGAATAAAATTATATTGCACCCTCAGGTCCTGTTTGGTGACCATGTCTTTAAATTTCAAGTGTGCTTCGTTTATGTACTATATTTCTGCTCAGAGGAGGACTACAGGATGGTTGCTTTTATAACAGCAAAATCACAATGCTACAGTATTAAATTGTATGCAACTGGATTAAACTGCTGATTTCTTCTCATATACCAATTACTTCTTATTTTTTAAGTGTCACATGATGCCAAGAGCACATCAAGTGCCATAGCTTTATGGCACTTGAGGATGGATTTTGGCCTACTGGTTCATTATTCAATTTTGCATTCTGCACATTAACTAACACAAGGTTTCAATGGTAATTTCTAAAGGCATGTAAGTTGTTTATATAAATTAGCAAGAAGAACTTGGAACTGATTTGGTGTGGAGTTACACAAAGCCCCAAACAGCTATGTTACAATAAATGCTTTGATATCATTTACTACAATTGGATGAATTGTAAAGCATATAGACAGCTCCTTTGAGATTAACAAAGGGATGAATGTACCTGTTTGTAAATAAGGAAGTTGGAAATGCTGGTTCTGGGAAAAATGGGGATATTCTCATTTATTTTTAATAGTTTTCCTTTTTTTTATTTGTGTAAACTATCATGAAAAACTTGTTACCAATCCAGGTAGGATGACATTTCTGTATAACTTTTTCTCTCCACCAGATATTTCCAGTTTAGCTGAAGCAAATGTAAAATGGGGTAATCAAGAGTTAAACTAATTGAAAGCAACTGTCGCTTTAGTCTTTTTCTTCCTAGTTGTGGTGCTTCTCATTAATCAGGTGTGCATATATGATACTTTTGTGTGTAGAGCAGGGTTTCATTTTAAGGTCATTCATGCCATTCCGGATAACATAATTTAATGCATTTTATACAGTTTTATGGTTGCCTATAATACCTAATAGGAAGAGGAGGAGGAAGAAGATCCACTTTTCTTTAACAGAGGAATAAATGTGCAACAGCTGGGCCTACTTTAACTTAATTAAAGACACTAAAGAAAGGGTACACATAAGAATGAGTCCAGATAAAAGAGCAGAAGTGGGCTTAGAATCTGTTTTATTGAAAACTGTTTTGCAAGCCTAAATTCAGTTCCTCGGAGCCCCCTACTCCACCCTGATTTCTGAGTTTAAAGTTTACTTTGCAGTTTGTCTTCAGTGGGGTCAGTATTGTAGTGAATAATTTATAGGCAGGATGAATGAGCTCATTAGTCACCTTTTCAAAGTTTAAATGAGTTTGGTGCTTGTCATTACACGGGCCTTCTGTTCAGCCACATGGCAAAATGACAGTTTGGCAGTTAGCTTGTTTGTAGTAGAGTAGACTGTTTCATTTTAGAGCTGCCTTTGCTTTCAGCCCCCTCTCCCTCCCATTTGTCTCATCCAATGCTGGTCCAGTAATTCTCATGCTTCTTGGGTTGTTTTTTTTTTTTTAAGGCGAAGAGTTGGTAGCTATTGCTGACATTATAGGGATCCTGAGACTTCTTTTCTACCACAAGACTCTTCTATTCTCCTTCTAGATTATCTGCCATTTTCATTTATTTAGCAGGAAAAGGAACCAAGATATATAGGAAGAGCAAATGATGTTTTTAAACGTCGGTTAAAAAAAAATCTTTGCACAAGATGGAGGCATCAGAAAGCTCAGATCCACTCAAACATCTGCAGAAAATATAAAAATATGTATTAATCACATTATTATAGCCTCCCATCTCACAAAAAACGAGTCTGGGTGACATGCAACAAAATAGCAAATAAAAATATTTAAAAATCAATTAATTTTTTTTAAAAAACTAAAAATTTTAAAATATACAAAACACACAGAGTAAAAGGATCAACTTACTATGAAGGAGCCATCTAAAAATATCTCCAGTTTCCTGGAGATAAGGTTTTCAGGGACTTCGGGAATGATAGTAGGGATGGAGCTAATCTGATTTGAGAGCGACAGGAAGAATGTTTCATAGGCAGATGCCATAGAAGAGAAAGCCCGCCTCTTGGAACCCAACAAATGTAAGTCCCTGGCAGATGGTAACTGCGCAACATGTCTTTTCTGCCAGATCTAATGGAATAGGCAGATGTAATTGGGAAGAGGAGTCCCTCGGATAAGTTGGTCCGAAACTATGAAGTTCTTTAAAGATTAAAACCATCAGCTTGAACTGGACCAGAAAACAAACTGACAGTCAATGCCGCTCACACAGCAGAGGTATAATAGGTATGATTCTAGGAGCACACCTAATACCTGAACTGCTGTATTCTGCATCAGCTGAAACTTCTGGATACTCTTTAAGGCCAGCCCCATGTAAAGCACATTATGGTAGTTTAGAAACACTTTAGAAAAAAACTTTATGTGCTGACCTTAATTCTCCCCAATATAGGCTACTATACTGGAGATCAATGTATTTTTGGAGCATGGAAAATGGGTTAACTATTAAATGGATTCAGAACATCTGAGAGAATGGATAAAATCTCATACAAAAGGATAGTGTTTGCTGATCAGAATCCTGCACAAAGCCACTTCCAATCATTATATTCTATGAATCTTTAATAATTCTGAATGAAGTATACTATGTGGTAGCTAAAAGTTGATATCAATTAGACTATCACCTATTTTATAACAGACCATGGAAGACCATTACAAAATAAGAGAATATTAGCCTACACCCACCATTAAGTGAACATAATCTGTATAATGACTTTTCCTGATTGCTATGGGTGTAACAGTTCTACCTAGAGGATTTCTCCAAACCGGGAACAAATTCTGAGAGTGCACGGAGGATATTAAAAAGCAGAATGACCCCACTGAATCAGAGCCAGAATCTGCAAGTAACATCTTATAGCCATTGCTGTGTATTGTGTATTAATTCAACATTCCACTGTTCAAGCTCTGTGCCTGACCACAGTGATGTCAAAATGATGAAATGTGACATCATGATGCAAGCTCTGCCTTTCTGTAGGTTTTTTTTTTTTTTTTTGGTGACATTATATGTCTTATCCTGCTTCTGTGAACATCTATGTCAAAGGGTTACAGCTTAAAAATTGAAACTAGAGAAAGCATAAGAAAATGATAATATCTTCCTTTTATTACTGAGAATACATACACACAGACAGAAACACAAAGATGATGTATAACTGAACAAAGGCTTCCATTAGGGTTGAGTGTACATTAAATATAAAATTAAGAAAAGATGTTATAAACATTCTTGATTTGGACTAAAGTTCAAATTTAAATTCAGTTTGCTTTTTTTCTCTATCTTCCTCAGGTTTCAACTATACTGAAGACAGATTTTTTTTGCTAGTAATTGTACTCCTAGTTAATAAGAATTAATGTAAACAACTTCAGTGGAGAGAATAACTTAAGAAACACATGTATGCATTTATTTATTTGACTAGGCTTATATGTCAGTCCAATCGTCAATCAATCTTTAGAGGTTTACAGTCTTGCCATATGGAAACAAGATTAGATATGGTAACCAAAATACCCAACAATAAACAATTACATACTAAGACATTCCTGTCCCAGGAAATCATGCTCATATAGTTGTATATCCTATACAGGAGGAATGTGTCTTAAAACATTGCTTTTTCAAAGCCTTGTTTGAATTAATTTTTAGTTGTTTCCAAAAATTTCAGTAATGTTGAGGGAGATGGGTTGTTCTTAAATATGACAAACAAATAAATAAAATTGAATATTCCAAGGGAATAAAACCTTAAAAAGTGTCCTGCTGGATAAGACCCAAGGACATCTAGTCTGGAATCAGTTCTCACAGTGTCCAACAACTGCAGAACAAAGCCCACTAGTCTCCCAGTGAATGGCCTCCAGAGGCAGTCACCTGAGGCCAGAAGAAAGTGGTCATTATTCTCTGGGAGGTCAGGTTAGGCCTAGAGTTATCCTTCCAGAAACAATTTTAAAAATTTCTACTACAAGGTTTTGTCAGCCTTCCCTAGTACACCAGCAAGGAAACCTGATCAGATGAGCTAAATTTATTTTATTGTAAAACCACATTAACATAATCTTGCAAGTCTGAAAGGACAAATTTCCTACCCTTTACTTTTAACTACTTGCTCCATTAGGATGGGTCTTTCCTTAGTTTTTCTCTCACTGTTTCAAGTGAAAGCTTCTTCCCTTCCAATCTGATTTATTTCTAGTCAGCATCTTCTCCCCTTTCCTCAAGGTCACCCATGCATACCATTATATCTGAGACCACACCAAATGGATGGAGTTTTTAAATTTATTTTGAACACCCAAAATCACTAGGGTGCTATAGAAATGTAATAAATAAATGAAATGTTTATATTTCTCCAATTAAATTATTTGTTCTAATTTTTTATTACAGTACATTGTGATTATTATATTGTGGCTGTTTTATGTTCATGTTTGCAATCATTCTTGTACATCATCGAGTTGTACAAATGCGGTGGTTTAGAAATCTATTAATATATCACAAATTAAAGATGAGAAGGATAATTTTTCTTTCAGGCCAGCACTTAAGTCAAGAGTGAATCACATGTAGTCCTTGAATCAATTTCTTGTATCCTTCAACCTAATTTCAAAATTTCTCTGCAAAAGATCCATTCAGATCTTTCATAAGTGTCTTCTCCTTATTCTCTGCTCCTTAAAAGGAAGAGCTGTTATCTGAGGAGAGAGAGATGGGGGGGGGGGGGGTTTCCTACCATTTTTGGCATGATGCAAACAATACCCATGTGTATCTCTAGATGGTTTGCAAATATTTAAGTACAGCAAAAGCAAAATCTGCCTAAAGTCCTAAAGTGTTAAGAGAGGTTTAGTCCTATCCCCAATAGAGTTAGCCTCTAGTACCTAGTTTTTTCTGTAGTCCTCCTGTAGCTCTCTCAAATGCTTCCAAAAATATTGTAATTATCTGTAACAAATTTGATGATATTCAGTGGTATGAAAAAGGCTCTCTCTCTCTCTCCTCTCCCTCTCTCTCCCCCCCCCCGACACAGATTATCCTTTGGAGTGACTAAATATGTTCAGATTGGGACTAAATCCTGTCTGGAAAAGATCTTCAAGATAATCTTTGGCCCCACTTGCATTAGCCTTATCCATACAGCAACCCAAATAGATTATCCCCGAGGGAAAATAGTGCTAGACAGAAAAAAGGTTGTTCGGTCTTGGGATGAATATACCTGTAACACAGCTGGAGGAATTACAAATGTGACTAATTAATCTTCATTTATGATCGTACTGGATCACTCCCATTTCATTATTGCATCTTACATTTTCTTTAGGCTACCTTTCATATATAAGGAATCACGAAGGTGATATTTTTGCCAAATGCATTTGTTACTCAGAGACACGAGCAAATTACAGTATGCAGTATTCATACTGAAACAAAAAGCATCATAATTCTGAAAAAAGAGGTACTAAAAATGTTTACAGCATGCCATTGCACATTCCTGTTGCCACAGTATTGTCTTTTTCTTTTTAATCCAATATTTGTCTGAGACTATACATCAATGATTTGAGATAATCATCATGTGATACAGGAAGTATATTTGAAGATGAGCATTTCCTGCCAGTTTGTTTGTTTGTTTCAATGCTGTTTTCTGCGAAGGTGCCCTTTCCCATTATGGCCAGCTTCAGACATCCTTTGTCTATTGTCATCTATGTGACAGAAACCACTCTTATAAGGAAATTTAGATAGAGCAGGTTTTGCCAGAAATGTTTTAAAGTCTTTATTATCTCAAATAATTGTCATAAAAATATACAGCTAATGGAAAATATCACCAGAATGAAATGGCAGATTAGAATGTGTAACATGAAATAGATATCACAGTACTGTGTAAAATGTGTACATCTATCCTAGATCTATATACTTTTGATCTAATTCCAGGTTTGGAACAAAATATATAAGGTTCAAGTGCTAGTCACAGTACTTCTGCTTCAACAGGCTCTGTCAACAAAAGATTAAATTCTATTTTTTTGTTAATGAAAAATAAACAAAATATTTCATAAATCAGCTTAGAAAAGAGACTAGTTTCTGGCTGCACATTCTTATATATGTGCCTTTATTCAGCCAAACAATATGAATTTTCACTGTGGAGCGTTAAAATATTCAAGGTTGCTTCCAATTGTGTTCATTCACTAGTGACTAGTGAGTGGCAGTACAGGCTATCTCCTTTCCTCTCTACTATTCACTTTTCCCAAAGCAATGCTAGAAGGCTGCAGGGGAGAGATCCTTTACATGAGTAGTTAGTTTACACTCTAGCGCTGGATTCACCAATATAGTGCTCATAAGAATGCTAATATGCTCCTGGATGTCTTCTTAATATTCAGCTGGTTCCTTGCCTGTTTGTGTTTTTATAGTTAAATAAAACTACATAACTAAAAAAAGAAAAAAAAAGAAAACTGACATTTTATAAAACAAAGGAATGGCCTCCATTGCCATCATCCTTATTTCCAAGAATAACTTATTCCAAGATATTAATTATAGTCCATAGATTTCGCTAGACAGTGAAAATGATGAATGGCTGCAGCACAACATCTACATTTGGAAATGTGACCCCCATCAATAAGCTACATATGGACAGTAAGAAGGACTGCCAAGTTTCCATTCAACTGAGAGCTTCTTATCTAGATCAGGTTGGGATCAACTGCCAAGGGAATGATTTTACTAGATTATTTCATTGAATATTTTTAATATTTCAGTACACTATTATTTTATCTTATTTTATTTGATATGGTCATTATACTAATCAATAATCACTTGAAAATGTGCCACCCAGAAAAAAGGACAGAGTACACTTTAGCAAGACTTTTGCAAAGACAGTGGATTCCAGAACAATGTATTAAACTATGGTTTCATTGAGGATATGTTTGTCCTGTTTATCTTTAAGATGCAAGGGGGTTTGTGTGTATGTGTGTGTGTTTGCCAGAGTGGAATAATATGGCTACCTGTTTTCATTAAGAAAAGAGACATTTCTCCATACAAAATAATTTATCAAAATTCAATCTAGTTTGTTTTCCAGTGTACCTGAATCAGGTGGCTGATATTCTATATGTTTCAGAGGAAATGACAAAGTGAGAACTTGTTCATAATTGAGTTCTTGGCAAAATCTCTGTGTAGGCAAATGTTGTGTCATAAATCTGTGTGATTTGGCTGTTATTGTTGTTGCTGTTTTGCCTTTTCCATTTTGCTACTATTTGTGTGTATTTTCCCCATCATTCATGAGTCAATATATTCTTGATTAGGTCTGTAATGTTTACTGACAGTCTGCCACAAGTATGTAATTTTAGGGCAAAGTGTACAGCTTTTCATTCTGAAAAGTGGGAAGACATGTAACTAGACTAGCAATATTCATCTAAGTAGGTTGTAGGAGACCATTATAGAAAACACTTCACAGCTTCTTTACTGCATGAAAATCATTTTATAATGTACAAACTGCAGACATATAATTTGTTTTTTATGATAGTTGGTAACCTTGTGTGTGCTAGCTAAGGATCTGCTATGATATTTTTTTCCATAAATTTAAGTCTTCGTAAATTTTGCTTGCATTATCTTGTGTAAATGATAAATCAAATGAACCTTCAAAGAAAGCATTAAGGTGATTGAATAATTTTGGTTATATGCTATACATCAGATACTGAAGGTGTAATTGCAAATAATTCTTACTAGAAAGAAAAAAGGAAGACCTGTGTGGATACAGGATTGATTGATAATGTGCCATCAAGTAAATTTCAAATGTCAGCAATCACATAGACTTTTTTTTCAGGACAATCTGTCCCTGAGCTGGTTTTTCAGGTTTTCCAATGGTGCACTCATCACCACTATAAGTGCCTCCATCCACCTTGTTGCTGATCATCCTTTTCTTTTCTTTCCTTCCACTTTCCTCAATATTAGAAGCTTTTCCAGACAGCTAGATCTTTGTACGAAATGTCTGAAGTAGGATAAATTGGAGCCTGGTCATTTGTCCCTTGAATGATAATTCTTGATTTGTTCAACAATCCATTGGTTTGTTTTCTTGGCTCGTCACAGTACTCTCAAGAATCTTATCCAACACCAATCTTCAGAAATGTCAATACTCTTCCCACCCTGCTTTTTGAAAGTTTAACTTTTACTTCCATAGATTGTCACTAATCATGCCTTGCATAATTTTGATCTTTGCAAATATAGATACATCACAACACTTGAATATCTTTTCCAATGACCTTGTAGCTTCTCTACCATGTGCTACCCTGTTTTCCCCAAAATAAGACATCCCCTGATAATAAGCCCAATTGGGCTTTTGAGTGCATGGCAATAAGGCCAAGCACTTATTTCAGGGTTCAAAAAAATATAAGACAGGGGCTTATTTTCGGGGAAACACGGCAGCATATTTATTGACTGCCTGTTTCTTTTCTGTTGGTGGTTGATTCTAAATGGGAGAAGCTGTCCACCATTTTGATATCTTCATTGCCAATTATAATTTGGTTGATTGTTCAACATGTTATCATTAATTTGGTCTTCTTTATATTTAATTTTAGTTCCAGTTTTTTCATTGTGCTCTTTGACTTTTAGAACTAGGGCTTATAAATCTTCTGCATTCTTAGCTATCAGGGTAGTGTAATTAGTACTTTACAGGTTATTCTCCAGTTTTAAAACAACGCTCATCTTTTTCCAATTCGCTCCCCTTAATATATATTCAGAATATAGGTTGAATAAATAAGGGGAGTATATGCAGCCTTGTTACACTCCTTTACCAACCTGGAGCCAGTTTGTTTTGCTATGTACTGTATATACTATGTCTTCCTGACCTGTATATAAATTTCTCATGAGGACAATGAGGTTTGCTAGCATAGCTTGGTTAAAACCTTTCCTGTTTCTTCTTCTATTGCTTGCCATTATTCAGTGGATATTCCATCAGTTCCTATAACCTTCCAACTTGTTAATAATCAGAATATTGATGTAACTTCAATCTGATATGAGAAAAAAAGAATGTGAAGCAATGATGAAATATAAAATTTGTTGCTACCGGTTCTGTGGGGTGGCTTGGTGGGTGTGGCTTGGGCAGGTGTCATGTGACTAGTAGGCATGACCATATTTTTTTTTACCTTTTTAAAGCATTTTTTTACTACTGGTTCGCCCGAACCAGTAGTTTTTATCACTACTGGTTTGCCCGAACTGGAGCGAACTGGTAGCATTTCACCCCTGATGTGAAGGTTAATATGTGTTTCATATTGCTGCTTACACTAATGCAACTGTATGTTCTAGAAAAGAAATTGTATATTCTAGAAAAGAATATACAATTTTGCAATCAAATTGTCTTTCAGGTTTTGTCCTATATCAACAAGTGGTATAAATGGCATGAAAAGGCATCAATACACATCTAAGTATTTTGACAGAAAGTATTCCTTGGCAAAGTTATGTTAAGCATAATTTAAGTGAATGCTTTAATGGATTAATGTTGTGTAATGCTTTAATGTTGTGTAAAAATACATATTATGTCTTCCGTGGGGGGGGGGGGATCTTTATTTGTATGCATGAAGAAAGCTTGACATGGGCTGAAAGGACAGGATGAAATCAAGTATGATATCCAAAGACAATTGCTTTAGATCAGATTTCCCCAATGTTTCCGGCTTTGAGGACCAGTGAGTGGGGGAGCAAGGGGGTAGTTCCATGTGGGTGGTCAGCAAGCGTGTGTGTGCAGCTACATTTAGGTAAGCGACATGCATGTGTGCATGCCATTCACTTAAATGGAGCATGCGTGCACATGCGCACACTCACTCACATAAGTGAGGATGCACATGTGGGCTCAGCAGCCGTTTCTGTGGCCTGGTTGTAGGCCACAGAAATGGCCCATTAGTGGGCTACAGCCCACAGGTTGGGAACCCCTGCTTTAGATAATCAGTTATGAACATGGGACTAATGTCAGCAATTGGAATACTGAGGATGTCATTCTTAATCATAATTTACCACATAAACCTCATTGACTCTAGTTCACATATAATTCTAAGCTATGGTGTGTTTAATCATTTACTGAATAATCCAGAATTGAATGGGTTATCAACAAATTGAAAGAAAATCAAACAAACCACAATAGGGCTTTGCATGATATGCAAAATTATTTAGTGTGACATAACTTCCAAGTAATCATTCTTAGATTAATTTGACTCATAACTCATGTAGGACTCTTTCTGCTGTTGCTTTATTTAGTTTTAGAACTTTTCCCTCATCTCATTAAAATTAAATATCAATTTTGCCTCAAATATCAAATGGCATAAACCTTATTTACCACAGGAACATGCCACTTTTAACTCTTCTAGCTAAACATTTTTTTTTAAAATACACCCAAACATCCCTGAAGAGTTCCTGTTTATTGCCACTGAAAACAGTGGTTGTTACATTGACCTACATGTGGGTGTGGGTGTCTTTTAGACACTTGACTTTTGACATCAGCCGCAAACAGAGAGAGAATGTCTCCTCTCTTGTTGACTTACCTACTTATCTCTTTCTGAAAGACCTCTCAGAATGCTTTGAGTATATGTGTTTCTGTGGGTTGGGTTAGCATTTGGTAACTTGGGTTGTATTTTAAAAACAGCAAAATGGCCATGAGATAAGCATTGTTTGACTTAATAATTCAAGGTCTGCTTTAGTTTTAGATAAACAGGCATGTTTGCAGGGCAAGCAAGGATAAAGGAACAATGGCATTTTGCTTTATAAGGGCTGTAATTTTAATTACTCATTCCTTTCACAAGTAGGTTACAAGGATTGGCTGGATATATTGAATTGGCTTTGGGTAGTTCTTATTAAGTATCAATAATTCAGTTCAGCCACTGTGCTGGACATACACACCATGTGATTCATAGGAAGTTATATCTTAATGTTATTAGTCATAAAACTGAGAAGGAAAGCAAATGATACTTAATATACAGTATTCTCACAGACCTATTCAGCCTTGTCTCTGGATTACTGTGATTGTTATCATATGTTACTATTTATTTGGGTAATTTAGAAACTTAAATGCTGCAATGATTTTAAATGTGGTGATTCATTTTAACAATGAAATATATTAGTTACATCCATTTATGCAAAAGCCTCTGAAAAAAAATGATTTGCAGAAGCATGTTTCTATGAAAGTTTCTTATGTTTCTATGAAGAAACAAAAATGCATGGATCCAACCGGAAGCCTAGCTAATGCAGCAATCTGTTGCATAGGGGCAACCAGATGCCTTCTGGAAGCCTCTAAATAGGGCCCGAAGAACAACACTGTCCTGCTTCGTTTCCCAAACAAATCATATCCATAAACTCATCTGATTCCTACAGCACATCAGCTACATCGTGGCTTGTTTAATTCTGGCAATGTGTTATCAGAATTAAGTAACTGTAATTTATGATAGTTTTGTTGTGAAACTCATTTTGATGTATAGTTCGTTCAATAAAACATAATTAAATAAACTATGGTTTAGAATGCTGTTGAACTTCTGCCACTGTTCCAATACTGAAGGACAAAACAGTCTTCATGACCAGTAACTAATGATAACCTTATCATTTATAAAGTTCTCTAATGTTTTTTGAGCCAATTAAGTTGAGAATGTCTTTCTTTTTTTCTTTGATTACCTACATGACACAATTCATGCTAGGCTTAATTCTACTATTAAAATAAATGAACATAAAATTTACTTGGGAATTAGTCCCACTGCATCGTGTTTTTTACTCTGAGATGAGTATTAAGATTATACAGTGCTACAGATTCAAAGGCAAAGAGGTGCTCTAGCGTACAATGATGCAGATGAGTCTACAAGAATTTGCCACGGCCAACTCACTGCAGCCAACTTGCTGCAGGACAACTCACCACAGGACCACTTGCTGCGGGACAAGAGTTATACTAATATCAAAGAAATGGTGGAATGATGCGTTGGCCATGGTGAGTTGGCCACAGCAAGTTATCTTATTCCTGATGCAGATAGCATCTGGCTGCAACTCCGTAATTTTTCTTTTGGATTAATCTGTAGCTGCAAAAAGCAGTCATATCATACCAGCTGCTTTGAGGAATTATGGACAGGTGCCATGTGAGTATCCCATGTACTCCAAAATACTATTTTATCTTTAAATCAAAAGGGTTACGCCTATAGCTTCATTGAGCAGGGACTTACACAATTAAAATTGTTTTTGTAAAAACAAAATATACACACAAAAAAGAAAATGAAACTTGGATCTACGTACACATCTATGTATAGATTATATGTACAGACAAGTATTTATAGGACCATGTTTTATTTCCTTTTTTTTCAGTTGTTCCTGGTTTTCCATTGTATTATTTTTTCCAGTGTCCATTTTTCACATTTTTTTAGTCAAAGCAAAAAATATAGTGATATATAAGCCATCTTTGCTCCATTAGATAAGTCTTGAAAGCTTTTTCAGATGTCATCCCAGAAACACAGACAAGTTGATAAGACATTACATTGTGTGTGCCTACTTTTGTCATAATGTATTAGGTGAACTGATTATTATGGTTTATAAAAGTAGTACAGTGTAAGAAATAGCTAGTTGTAATTTAGTCAATAAAACACGATCAGATGAAGTATGCATAGTTTGCAGCAGTCTGTGAACACAGACACATTAAGCACATGTGTCTGCTTAATTCAGATTATGAACTTTTGAACCAAGTACACATATTGGAATAAGTATTCCAACAAGACTGCAGCCCTCCTCATTTTGTAAAATTTTAATATAATTATATTGTGTTTCTTATTTGCTCTGTAGTTGGCAAACCTCAGTCAATATCAGTTTCTTGAACCATTTTTCATACCTATAAAATATTCTTTTTCCAATATGAAAATGCATTCTTAATTTGGGGGTAAAGGTGAAATTGTCTGTAATAATCACATCAAATGTGGGAGGGCTGAAATAAGAAAGTTGTATTTTGCTCATATACCGGTACTTTAGAATGGACCTCTGGATTCACCTGAAAAAAAAATTTGTTTTTCAATGACCTTAGTTGAGATGTCACAAGATCTCTATTTGCCCTTGCATTTACATGAAGCCAACCTGAGAGGCCTCACTTTCATTTCAGTGATCAGGGATTCTGAAAACCAGAAACCAAAACAACTTGAACCACATGACCATTTCTAGTTTATGGTAACATTCAAGAGTTCATAAATTGTGTTGAACCCAAACGAAACAAACCATACTACAGTTTGGAGAGATTGTGAGTCTGTCTCTGACTTTTTGATCTTCCAACTGGCCACTTTATACACCTAATGAAGAAAAGCAGTCAAGTGTCATAGTGTCCCACTGGTTTTGTTTACGGGGCACATGGAACACCACCAACTAGCCAGCTACATTTTAATCTGACTGTACAAACTTTACGGTTCTCTGTTATCAACCAACGTCAACATTGGGTAAACATTTTTACATCAACCAAGGGTAAGACAGTCAGGTGGGCAGAGCAATTGTGTTCAGATACAGCTTGTTCCCAGTTCAATTCCTAGAATTATTGCCTGCATCCCTATTAGTTTTTACTTAATTAGGAGCGAGGTCTAGTGAATTCACGGGGACTTACTTCAGAATTGAATTGACCCTTCAGGAAGTGTTGTCTTTTAAGATGCCAACCCTCCCCCCCACCTCCCCAACCTCTCTCCCTGCGTGCGTCTTTTCGTTAAGCAGAGGCGAGCAGGTGCTATCTCGTAGTTGCACTTTTGGAAAGGCAAAACTGTCTATTTTTTTTTTAATTTTTTTTTTTAACGCGGAAGGGTGGCGCGCTGTCTCCCTCTCTCTCTCTCTCTTTCTCTCTCTTTCTCACTCACACACACACATCCTGAAGTGACTTTCAGGCTCACCCACATACCACGTAGGCTGGTGGGGAGGGGAAAGAAAAAGGGAGAAGCCAGTCAGAACAACCGGAGGAGGAGGGCATGTGCAGCGTTTGGGACTCTCCAAGTGGTGGAAGGAAAGGCCGAAGGAGGCGGCAGCCTGAGAATTTCTGAAGGGCTCACACAGGCCTCTCTGGCCGGGCAGCGGGGAGAAGCGAGAGCGGGGCGGAGAACGCGCGCGTGGGTGGAAACGCCGACCTAACCCCGCGCTTGTCTCGCAATTAGGGTCGCGGAGCAATAAAGCCCCCCCCCTCTTTTTTTCTAACCCACCCACTCCGCTAGCCCTGCCTTCTCCTTCCCTCCGTGGCGGCTAGTCTCTGCTGGCCCTGCCCACGTTTCCCTCTTTCCCTCCCCCCCGCGGTCATGTGTTGCCTTTTTTTTGTTGTTTGCAGTGGAAACAATTTCGCCTTCTTCTAGCACCTCCGACCCAAACCGCTACTCGCTGAGACGGGGGGGGTTTGGGAGGGAGGGGGGGAAAGAGAGGAAAGGAAGGGGAGACGACGGCTGGAGCGTTGAAGCGAAGCAAAGAGGGGCGGCGGGGGGGGTGAAACTGCAGCAGGGTCCCATGCTCGCCTCGGATTTCCTTTTCGGCTCTGGGCTCCCCTCGCTCTTTCCCTTCGGCCACATTGTTGGCTTCAGGCTGGGGGAGGAAGCAATGCCTTGTTCCATCGGATGAAAAGTTTGCATAATGACCAAGGGAAAGGCGGCGGGGAAAATCTAGAACTCACCCAGGACAGGTAAGTTTAGATTTTTTTAACATACGTGTGTGTGTGTGTGTGCGTGCGCGCGCGTGTGTGTTTAGTATATGGTCGGGGCGTTTTGTCTTTTCTGCTTTCTGTGTAGATTCTTCTTTCATTTCAACCGTAATTCCTTCGCTGGGAAGATTGCGTAAGATTCTCTGCATTGGAATCAAAAGAAGGGGGGCAAAAAAAAAAAAGCACAAGAGAGACAAGAAAAAAGGTGAATTGGGCGCAAGACGCAGTAAAATCAGTTCGGAATGTCTAAAAACAACTTCCTGTTCGTCTTGGAAATAAGGGGATGTAAATTCTCTTGGTGTTTTGTCAGGTGAAGCGGGTCGAGCCGAGTTTGCAGGCACGAATGTAATTTTGTTATCAGAACTAAAGCAGCAAATGAGACCTTTGACGAGTAGAGTTGGGGTTGTGCTTTAAAGTTGGGGGGGTGGGAGTTTGAGGACGAACTCAACCTTTACAACATTTGTAATCATCATTTTTTTGCGACAGTGATAGCTTCCAGTTGCTTCCTGTAGTTTGGGGAAGCATTTTTTTCTCTCCCAAGTTTTAAAATCCCATCGTTGTTTTTGTTTTTTTTTAAACTAGTAGAATGAGCTTTAGCATTAAGACAGCACGTTTTTGAAATGATTTTTACAGAAATAGATCCTAAGCTTTTTGGGGGGGGGGCGCGTATATGATGGCGTGGTGTAGAAGAAGATAGGCCAATGCAAGGTTTAAGATATCTGACCAGCATGTAAGGTATGTTCGCTGCAAATGGCACTGTATAGACATAAGTGCAGTTTTCTAGTCGCCTAGCAACGCTATTGATTGATTTGAATCCCAACCAATCAGCGGCCTCCTTCTCCCCTTCAAATGTTTTTGACAAGTACAGTAGGGAGTGTAGGCAAAGTGCAGTCTCCCTGACTGCTCTCTTCTTCACTTAAAAATATTGGCCCGTTGTTTTATTATTTCTTTAAATATATATCCGTTCAAATGTAGCTTTCAAATATATGCCACTGCATAGATGTAAGTTATTTGGAGAAACAATAGTAACTAGTAATTCTTCCTTTTTGTGTATTGTGTCAGTTTTACAACTCTAAATATTAAAAACAGTGGCTGTGCTCAAGCAGCAATAACGTTCATTTTACACACACTAGGGTCAAATTCTGAGAGCATCTGCTAGAGTTACCTCTTTACAAAATATTTGTTGCTAATTTGTATGTAATTGTTTGGTTAGAATTCTTCAGCCCAGGTGTATTTTGTTAATTAGAAATGGCAGGCAAGTTACTCCTTTGAGCTGGAGTTCAGCTGAGGAAAACTCAGCTGAGTTTCTAAAACTAACTTTTCTGTATACTTTTTTTCCTTCACGTAAATCTAAACTAGAATTTCTTCCATAATTCATCTTAAGTTATGAAATTATTGTTGTTTCAACTGAAATGCTGCAAACTTTTTTTCAAAACTGTACAGTTAGGTCTACACTACTGTAGGTACACTAGAAATACTTAAGCATTTCTTTTGCATCGCTTCTGGAAACTTATCCTTGTGCACACGAAGGAGGCACTTCTTATAGTTTCCAAGCTGTTGATGTTGAAATGTACATGGTATAATGCACATTTCAAAAAAAATATCTCCTTCAGCCATGCACAACATTTCTCATTAAGTTATATTTTTCAATGATTATTATTAGAATCCATGAGACATTTCCAGCATGATCCAAAGTCTCTCATGTGGTATTCAATGGCTTTTACTCTACATAAATATAAATAAAATCACATGCTTAAAACATGTAGTAAAGTGGTTGTGGCTATTAATCCAAACATAAATTGTTTGGTGGGTTATAATTTTAATTAACTCAGAGCATGTTGAAAACCATGAAGTTGACCCTGTATATATAGAATTGGAAAGAGTTGCCAGTCTAACATAAGCTCTTAGAAAGAAGTCCCTAGTTTTTCTGTGAAAATTGATGGTATTATATAGTCCTTTGGGAGAATGCTGGCAAGTAAGCAAATTAAACTGAAAGAGAGCAGCATGTTGTCATAGCAACAGAGCAATTAAATTATGTTGTCAGCCATGATATAATTTTCCTATTTAAAAGCTTGCTCATGGGATATAAGTTCTCTGTGCTGAATGCATTTGGCTACATTGCTTTCAACTAAAGGCGGTGAGATTAATGTTTTAGGGATACACGTTGCAGTAATCTCCCTTCCTCAGTGCTTCCATGTTTCAGTGTACTAACAGTGTCTTTACTAGGCAGCATTTCTTCACATTGAAACAGCATTGAAAACCTTATTGAGCAATGTTTACGGGTACTCTCACTATTTCCCCTCCCCTTCTTTCAAATGAGGGATATATAGTTTCCAATTTTGTAATTTTAAAGAACATCTTAATCACATTTTTGTTCTTAATTGTTGAACTTTAAGTGTTATCAATACATTTTCTCATTAGTAGAATGGTATGAAATAGATTCATTTAACTTTTTTCAACTATTTTAATATTTTCCTTCAGCTTCAGCTTCATTTTTATTCAACCTTTATCTCTAAGAATCTTGCTTTTTTTCTTTTTGTGTTTTTTCTTCAACTCACCTTAATGACTTCGTATGTAATTATAATTTTTTTAATGTTTTGAAACAACAACATCAAGCCTTTTACATAGGTTTTTGACATGTCATATTAAAATATTGTGATTTTTTTTTACATTGAAGATGCTTCTAATAATTTTGCATATTTTTTTTTAAATAAATTCAACTGCTGAGTGTTGTTTAAGCTCAAAATCTTCCCCAAAGACTATCTCTTAAGAAGTTTTAGAAGTGGTATATGCTGAAGGCATTACATTGAAGAAAGCCTGGTTATATGTTTGATGAGTTTATATAAAAATGTTGCACTATATAGGGGTTAAAAATTTATCTAATGCACTAACACTACACTAATAATATATGCTGATCATAATTGTAATTGATATAAATAAAGGAAAATATATTCTAGAAAAGTTGCACAAAGGTAAAGCCTTCCTTGAATGAAGCTCAGATATCAAACTAATTGACAACTCTTTTGTCAATAATACAGAAAAGTTTTGACATTGCTTCTCTAGATTGATTTCTTCAGTGTCCACATCTAACATGCATCTTTAGGTTTTCTAGTTGGTCTCCTATCCAAGAACTAATCAGGATACATACTGTTTTTTAATTCTGTCAAATGGCTAAAAATGTCTATATTAAACAAATATAGACTACCTCTGTAAAGAATTACATTACAGTAGAATCTCTGGTCACGAACGCTTCTGACCATGACCAAATCGGTTTGCGACCAAA
Organism: Pantherophis guttatus; assembly: GCF_059756535.1. Taxonomy (NCBI): domain Eukaryota; kingdom Metazoa; phylum Chordata; class Lepidosauria; order Squamata; family Colubridae; genus Pantherophis; species Pantherophis guttatus. Next base: position 47,266,422 of record NC_142063.1, read on the forward strand.
AAATTCACATTTTTTCATGATTTTCACAATCATGGCTGATTTCCCTTTCCGCACCATTTTTTTTTTGTAAGCGCCAAATTTCCAAAATTAGGTTCGGGTCACAACCAAATTGGTTTGCGACCAAAGTTATGGAACAAATTATGATCGTGACCAAAGGTTCTACTGTGTTTTAATTTAGAGATCCTAGTTTTATAGTGAAGCATGAACATGCTTGAACTTTAATTATATTTGTGGCATATGTGTCAAACTGCCAAAAGAGACCAGTGTCATGGAATTTTGCATGTGGCATAAATACAACTAACACAAGCAACTTAGCCTACACGTTCTCTATCTTACTATAAACCAGTATGTAAAAACCTTGAAGTGGAGTGGTGGTCAGTATCTTGGGGATGACAGTAACATATGGAATATTGATTGAAGAGATAAAATAATGAATCATTGTTAATCAACTTGTTTCACATAAAGAGTAAACGACTTAAAATGTGGCTTTGATTGCTTAATCTTGATAGCGGAATTCAGGTTTAATTAATGTTTGTAATACTTTCTCAAATATTTCCCTAACACATATCAGATAGTCAGGCTATTTGTTTGTACACATTTTCTAGCTTTTGGTGCCTTTTGCTTTTTAAAATGTGATATAGTCTGATCTATTTTTGCATACTATTCTCTGAGCCCAGTATAGCAACAACAGTATCTACTGATCTGTGTATGACATCACTGTTCATGCTTTCTTCTAAGTCACGCTTGTCACATTCATTGTTTACTGTAATTTCAGCTAAATTTGTCATTGTGGAGCTGAATTCTTTTTCTGTATATGCATCTTTTCTCTGCTTCTCTAACTTGTATTTAGATCACTAAAAGTTAATTCTGAATGCATACCACAAATTTTATTGCAATTTCTTTGGGAAGCTGAGTGAATGCTTGGTTGTAAATTGTGTGTGTGTTTGTGTGTGTAAACATGGAGTTTTGCCTGTTTGTGTGTTTAGCCAAAGTAACAGAGGCTATAATTATAATGTGGCTGTGCTCACACTGGAAGTGAAACAGCTGAAATTAACATGAAGCAACTGGTCTTAAGCTCTCAATTTTGTATGCTTATTACAAACACTAACCGCTATTATGACCAGTGATATTGGAATCCATATGATATGCTAGTTTGGGAGAAAGTACAATTGATATTTCTCAAGTTAATGGATAAAGCATTGATTTAAAAGGACATCAACCTATTTTTGTTGTTTATAGGCAGAAAAATTAATATATTTAAAAAATATTTATTTCAAAAAATACAATAATGTTTATTGCAAAAATTAAAATTTCATTGTTGTCTTATTCTATGAATATTGCTTGTGTCAGTCTGGATATGTGTGTGGGGAAGGTGCATAGCCACTAGACTTCGTAAAAGGCCCTAATACAAGCTAGGAAAAGTTGTTTGAATGTTATTTTCTTTTTATCTACCTAACCTTTTTTTTTTTTAAATTTGGATTTATTTTATTAGGAGCCTCCGACTAAATGGGTCCAGTTATGCCTCCTAGTAAGAAGCCAGAAGGCTCGGGAATTACCATTTCCAGTGGACTGAGCCAGTGTTACACAGATGGTGACCTATCAAAAACTCTACAGGATGAGGAGGACTTAGACTTTTCTTTGCCTACTCTTCGACTGGAAAAAGATCCTATAGAAGATGAAGAACTTACCAATTTGAATTGGTTACATGAGAGTAAGAACTTGCTGAAAAGTTTTGGGGACTCAGTCTTAAGAAGTGTTAGCCCAGTTCAAGACCTAGATGATGATACCCCTCCATCTCCTGCTCATGCTGACATGCCCTATGATGCCAAGCAGAACCCTAACTGTAAACCACCATATTCATTTAGCTGCCTCATATTTATGGCCATTGAGGACTCTCCAAACAAGCGGCTTCCTGTGAAGGATATATACAACTGGATTTTGGAACACTTCCCTTATTTTGCAAATGCTCCTACTGGATGGAAAAATTCTGTGAGGCATAATCTGTCATTAAATAAATGTTTTAAGAAAGTGGACAAAGACAGAAGTCAGGTGAGGCTGGAATAATGTCTGTAAAATCCATTTAGTCTTCTAATTTTTATTACTACTTTGGGTTTTGGGGTTGTTGTTTTTTGTTCTAGTTAAAATGGATCAAGCAGTTCTATGTTTTCTCTTTCCTCTCTCACTCAGTATTGCTCCATGCATTTGAAGAAATAGTATTTGATCTCAAGTGGTTCATTCATAAAACATTGCATTTTTTTTGTATAGACAGCTGTAAGATATTGTTTGTGTAAATATGTAGTATGCATTTTAAAATTCCATGTTATATATATCTCTATGATACCAATATACTCTATTTTGTTTTACTGATGATTTTTAGACATACCAGGTGCATGTAATCACATAGAAGGAGTTGAATACTATGCTTGGCTTTATATCTGTGCAATTTTTGCTTCTCTTCCACTTTAATTGAATGTGAAGAAATTGATTTCTTATGTCTAATGTTGCATGCACAGATCTTTGCAATCTTGCAGTTTTCTGTTTATTATTAGACGGTAAATTTACTGTATTTATATTAAGATTTTATATTAATATTTCATTTATAACCATCTGTTGTAATGTTGGTTTATTTTGGGTTGCTTCCATGCAAGGAACTGGTGAGATCTGTATCTGAAGTTCAGTAAAATTCACAGATTGACCCATGGGAAAAAATCTAGGAATCAAAGAATATGTTTTTGGCTTGGGTTTTTGCTTGCTTAAATTTGGATAAAGTATTGAACTGAGGAGAAGTGAAAGTCTTAAGTTTTGCAAAAAAAAACAAAACTGTGAGTTGAGATAAATAGCTTATATACAGATTTTCCATCCAGAATTGCATTTTACAGAAGATGCTTCCATGTACTTAGTCTTTCTGGTCAGTATTTTATCACTGGCAGCAGATCTGCAGGTTTAAGCACCTGCTGCCTAATTGTTCGCATTAAAGAAGCAAAAATTGAATGTAGGACTGTCTTTATACCAAGTTTGTTCTCTCTGATTGGAGAATGAACTCTTGCCATTCCTTTAGTTATTGAATTATATCATCCAACCTTTTATTGAATCTGTTATGATCTGAATCTTCTTGTAGCTGCTTCTGAGACAAACCAGTATTTCTATTAGATGGTATCTCTTGTTGGTAAAATGTGAAAGCTGAGATTAAGAGTGATTTGAGGAATGTTTGAATCTTGCACAGCTGCGTTAGAAGCAACACATGAATGATATTTGTGCAGTACATATGGTGTTACTATGATTGATGCTTCCTTTCTATCAAATCTAATGTACTTTCAACCTTCTGTGACACATAGCACAGACTTAAATTTTATTGCTTAAAAGTCTTAAAGTGCATGGTATTAAGATCAGTAACATTTGCTTAAAATCAAAAGCAGTTTTTGATTTATATATGTGTGTATGTATACACACACACACACATATATATACATATACACATACATACACACACACACATACATTTTTCTTTCTCCAAAATGCTAGTAAATGTAAATAACCTATTGAGTTATTTGGTAATCCCTGTTTGAGGAAAAGACATTTGATATTCAACAAGCTGAAGCAAATGATGTAGATTATTTTGAGCATTCTTTGGTGTTGGATTTGTGTGTGTGTGTGTGTGTGTGTGTAAATATCTGAAGAAAGGAATAATGCAAGTATAACACATTTTGCTGTTGACTTTCTGTATTCTTGTCCCACTTTCCTTTGGGATCAAGCAACCAGATACTCTTATTTCTGTTGTATTAACATCTTTTCCAGCTGTTTGTAGTCTCCTACTGAGAGACTGATGAAGGTTTTTAAAATGTGATATTAAGTTATAAGTGGAGTGGATGTATTACCTTCAAAATCAAGGTGATTTAGTCATGATATGAACTATTAGGAAAAAATAAAGAATACCTTTAAATCAAGATTCTAGTTTGCACTTTCAATTTTTTAAAAAACGATGCATTGCAGTTGCTAGCTGTTTTGATTTTTTTTTACATCTAAATAAAAAGGCGCTGGTTATGTTCACGTTACGCTGAAGTACACTGAACCAAAAACTAATCACCCTATTTTAGCCTGATATCCAGAAATAGGACAAATTCACGTGTTACCATGTTTTAGAAAATGAATTAAGTAAACTTTGGTTAGGTTAACCAGTATAAAAATATATTGTACAAATATATCCTCTATGTTAAAAAAAAAGCATGCAGGTAGTCTGTGATTTATTACCATAATCTGGGCTCCAGGTTATGATTGTAAGTTGTCGTAATAGTAAGTTGAGGCACCATGTGATTGAATTGAATTTTATGACTGTTTTTATGATGTTTGTAAAGCAATTCACTGTTGTTGTTAAATGGTTGTTAAGTGAATCACATCATTAGTTGAATCCAGCATATCCAATGTGTGGTTTTTGCTATTTTCTGCTGGAAAGTGGCAAAAACTCTCAAATTGTGTCACATGACTGTCGGATGCTGCAGTCAGTTGTAAATGTGTACCGGTTGCTTAGCGTCCAAAGTCATGTGATGTGTGTGTATGTGTGTGTATGTGATAGTCGCTTTCAAGGATAAGTGATTAGTAGATGTTTTGAAATCCAGCCTAACTTCGAATGGTCATGATGCAACTATAAATTGAGAACTATCTATCTATACAACACATTCCACATAGATAGTGTTATCTAGGCCATGAAACAGTTCTGTTCCTCCAGGGGATACAAGTTCTATGATTCTCAGCAACTTTGACTACATTAGGTGGGATATGAGTTTGAGGACTTTTAGTTAAACTCAAATATAAGGTGCTGGCTTGGGAACATTATGTCACACTCAAGTTACATCAACAAAGAATGTGTTCATTTTTAGGCCAAGCATCTAGATATTCTTTTTTTATGCTATTAGTTATAACAGTGCTAAGATGCTAGTAATCCCAATTCATAAATTGATGACCAAACAAATTGCAGAGCTCAGTTAATTAGCATTCATAAAATTAGAATGTATGGCCTCAGTGACATATGCATTGATACTTTTGGGATCAACCTTGAAACTTGATGCATTACCAATGTTTTTCTTTTTACTAAGCCTTGAAAAATACTTTTCCATACTTGGAAGAAAAGCATTTTTTTATTTCTTGTACTTAACATGTAAGTTTACAAATCTGATAATTTTAACTGCACTTTACTGTAAAATATCAAAATACTATTGAGCTTGGTTCACAGACTCCATTTGAAGAGATGATTAGGCATTGCTTTATTTTATTTGTCCAGAACTATTAATCTTGTTTGCTTAACTCTTCAAATGATAGGCAGAATAGAAATATTGTAAATAAATTGGTTTTATGAGTTCAGAACCATGTTTTGAAAAATGTATAATGTGGCATACCATACGGGTATCTCTCGATTTACCATGGTTTGTTTAGCGAACATTTGAAAAGTGGCATTGGAGAAAGTGACTTATGACTGTTCTTCACACATTCGTTGCAGAGTCCCCCATGATCATGTGATCAACATTTGGATGCTTGGTAACTGGTTAATATTTATGATGTTTGCAATGTCCCAGGATCATGTGATCACCTTTTGCAACCTTTTGACAAAGTCCATGGGGAAGCCAAATTCATATAACAACTGTGTTACTAAGTTGACAGCTGCAGCTATTCACTTAACAAATGTTTCAAGATAAGTGGAGCAAAACTTACTTAACAAATGTCTTGCTTAACAATTTGAATTTTTGGCTCAACTGTGATTGTAAGTCGAGGACTACCTATACTATATTTGAATAATTCCTTTATGAACTCTAATTTCCATGATATTATGATGGATGTAAGCTGAGGAAAAAATAAAAAAAAGAGTAACAATTTTAGGAAATCTTTGCCTTCCTTATGAATAAAGTTTACATAGAAGCAAAGGATACCACTGGATTTTTCCACTGGATTTTCCTTTACTTCTTTATATATTTCTTGACTTTAATAACATTTGTAGTGGTAAAATGGTTAAATTTTTTTTTATCTTTTTATTTATATTGACGAGCCATGGTGGCACAGTGGTCAGAGTGCTGTACTGCAGGCTACATCTGCTGCCTGCTGGCTGCCTGCAATTTGGCAGTTCAGATAATCACCAGGCTCAAGGTTGACTCAGCCTTCCATCCTTCCGAGGTGGGTAAAATGAGGACCCAAATTGTTGGGGGCAATAGGCTGACTCTGTAAACCGCTTAGAGAGGGCTGTAAAGCGGTATATAAGTCTAAGTCTAAATGCTATTGCTATCCAAAGTTGTTATTTCCCTAACTGCTTTGTTTTATTTTTGTTGCAAAATGTAATTGTAATTTGAAATGTGATTTATCTTTATTCAGAATTTGAGCCATGTAATTCCTAAAATAGAAGCTTATAAATAATAAAAAAAGCAAAACTTAGCCAGGATTAAGTTATACATAACACCCAAAATCTCTAGCATTTGAATTAATGTTTTTTCTTTTCTTTTTTTCTCTTAAGGCTTTTATTCTTTTGACAGTTCAGACTCAGTTTTGCTCAGCTGAAACTTTTCAGTAATTTAATGTTTTCCAGAACGCTGCTACTACACTCCAGCATTGGGAAAATCCTCTTATCTGACAGCAACTGAGAGAACTTTTTTTTACTTATCTACCCACTCTGTGCTCTCTCCACGCCCCCTTTTGCACCCGAATCCCCAGTCTTTCTCTCAGTTGCTGACACACTGGGAGGATTTTCTCTGTGCTCTGAGTGTTGCGTTAGGCCTTTTGGTTATTTTTGATTAGCCCCCTTTTTTATTTCTCCTTTTTTTCGGTTAAGTTTAGGTTTCTCTGAGTTCCTGTGAGTCTATCAGCTGCTCGTCGGTTTCGTGCCCAGGGAGCTGGGTCGTGCCGACTTTCGCGCTTCTGCGCCTGCTGCTGCCGGCTTCTGTCCCTGAGGGGCGGATCCGGTAAGGTTATTCCATTGCCGGGGAGGTCGGGGCTGACTGGATCGCTCCCCGACTCCCGTGTGGAACAGCGAGCCGGAACGGAGGTATTTGCAGGAGCGGCTACCGGCTCGCTGTGTGTAGTGGCGTGACTCATCCAGCGGCCGTCCCGTCAGGCTTCTGCGGGCGGCGCTGTGACTGGCGGTGTTTTCGGCCTCGGAGCTTCGGCCGTAAGTGATAATAAAGAACACCCCCCTCCCTTGTTCAAGCATCTTTTATTTATCCTTTGTCATTCCTGATGTTTGATCCAAATGTTTTAAGAAACTCTAAGAATATTGGTTTGCCTTTTTGATATATTTGAGTGCAACAAGTTGTATTAAACCTAAGGTTTAGCTATGCGGGGATAGACAGAACATTGTTCAAGTGAGCAGGCTACGAGAGTTGTTAAATTGAATATAGATTCAGTCTCTACTTAAACAGCAAGAAAAAAATCTTACAGAACTGATCTGGAAGGGAAAAATAGATTGAATTGCGAATAGCAAAAGTTACAAAAGAAAAGTAAGTGGATGAGCATATGAATAAGTTTGGTCTACTATGAATTAAGCCAGATAGGATATTTTTGCTACAACCTGTTACACAGCTGTAGTCTCATGCCTTTCTGATAGTTACCTTTAAAGAAAAGAAAGTTGCTATCAATGCTTGGAGTGTTGCTTACTCCTCTCTAGTGGAGTTTCCCAGTGGAAAACATAAATATAAGCATGTATTTTAAACATATATTTCATAATTGATAGTCTCTTGCCAATTAACAGATTTGTCTTAATTGAGAATAATAGCAATATTTTGGGTTTCATGTTGGACAGTTTCATTAAATGAGCAATGTGGTTTTAAATTCTTTCAGTATTTCTATTGGAAACTTGGTTTTTAATCTGTAGTTTTTATTACTGTCCAAAAGAAGGCTGCCTGGCAAATGAATAACAGGTAGTCCTCGACTTACAACAGTTCATTTAGGGACCATTCAAAGTTACAGTGGCACTGAAAAAGTGATTTAATGACCATTTTTCACACTTATGAGTATTGCAGCATCCCCATAGTCACGTGATTAAAATTTGGCAACACTGGCAACTGGTTCATATTTATGACGGTTGCAGTGTCCGCCGGACTGTCCGGGGGTCATGTGATCAGCTTTTGCAACCTTCTGACAAAGTCAATGGGGAAGCAACTGTGTTACTAACCTAACAACTCCAGTAATTTATTAACAAATGTCTCATTTAGCAACAAAGTTTGGTCTCAATTGTGATTGTAAATTGAGCACTACCTGTACTCCCAAAATTATACTTTAAAATCCTTTTAGCTCTGGGAATTTATGAGCATTTGTAAACTAATGTTGATTCTTACAGCTTTTTTCTAGTTATGAACATTATTTTCATTTTTGCAATAATAAGTAAAAGAAATGCTTCTTGGGTTTGGAATGATTTGTTATTTTATAAATTCAGTGGCAAGGCACACTTTTTAAATATTCGTTGAATAAAGCAATATTGGTTAGAGGCAGGGTGGATTTGATTTAAATAAATCGATTTAAATCACAATTTAAATCATTAAAATCACTAGTAAAAAGGCTTGATTTAAATCAACTTGATTTAAATCATAATTTTTAAAGAGCAAATGTCATCTCTGTCCCTCAGTTGGCTCCTCCTCTGACCCGCTGTTGACTCACCGACAGTCCCATTCACTTTAATGGGATGACTGGTGATGCGGCAGTGACACAACAAGATGAGGGACGTGGCAGGCAGCAGGTGAGTGGATGCCGCTAACAGGTGCTGCCATGACGGATCTGAAATGACAGGTGCTCTTTAAATGTAAGGACTCATTCTTACTGGTAGTTAGAATCTTAAATATTATTATTTGCAAACCAAACGAAGGTTTCCTATTTAGCTTGCAGAGCTTGGATTCATTGAATGAGTTTACCAAAAATGTAAATATTGCAGAATATACAGCGTCATGCTACATAACTAAGCTCCATTCTTCTATTGGCTGTCACGGCAGTCATGCATAGGGTATGACATCGGTTGTTGTCCTATAGGACCGAGTCTACTGGAGGTTTAAGCACCGCCTCTTCCTGCTTGGCTCCAGTTTTTCGACTCGGTCTGTCAGGACAAGTCATGTCTATAGAGTTCTCTCTTTTCTAAAGATTTAACTTGGTTTTTTGACTCGGAACGGACTGGTTTCTCTTTGTTTGCTCCTCTGGCTTTGGTTGCTAATATTCTGGCTGGGCTGCCGTGTGGCAGCTAATTTAGGCGCGAGCACGAGCTTGCTCTGCCGTGCTTCCCGGCTTTCCCGCAAGGTAAATTTAATGCGGAGGTCCTAATTGCAGACCCCTTCAGAATAACATTGGGGTCTGTTCCGGGCAATTTTGAATTTGACAGCGGCAGCGGCGCGCTGCGACCGAGCCTTTCAGCTCTGCAGCTACTTTAGGCACGAGTTTTCCTCCGCATCTCAGGCACTTTTTCAGCGCTCACCCTCTTCCAGCCGCAAGTCACACTTTTTAGCCATCAGGCTAGCGACTCCTCCAAGGACTCTGCTTCGAGGATCGACCCACTCAACCGCAAGTACCGGGGATCCCTAAAACTTCTAAGTAGGCCCCTTTGAACTGCATGGCTAGCAATCCAAGATGGCAGACGCCTCTAAAGCACGTCCTTCCCGCCAGGCCCACGACAAGGGAAAGAGACCCCGGGTGGAGGATCCTGAAGAGGGGACTTCTAAGGGTCGCCCCAGCAAGTCCAGGGCCGTTAGCACAGGGACCTCTTCCCGGCCTAGTTCGTTCAAGCTATTGCGGGAAGAGGAGAGGCGCCATAAAGCCTTCCACAAGGCCCAAGAAGCCTCTGGCCTACAGGGCAACCCTAACCAGGCTGAGGCCCTTACCAACGCTCCTCCCTCTGACAAGGCTTCTTCCAATCCACCTCTGCAGAGGCCTACTCCAGCCTTATCCCCAGACAGATCAGTTATTGGGGGCACTGCTTGCGATACAGAAGCAGCTTCTGTTTTTCCTGTGGCCCATGAGGCCTCTCCTCCTGGGCCTGAGATTCAGGCGTCACAGAGTCCTCCTGCTCAGATTCCTAATCAGGTTTCTCAATCTTTACCTGATATTCCTCCTGCATTAGCTGCAATAATTTCAGAAGCCATTCGCCAGAGTATTTCTCAGGGGCTTCAACAAAAATATGTCACACCCTCTGAGGCTTCTGCTCATTCCAGTCAGCATCGGATAGATCACACAGAATGGAGCATTCCTCATCACCTCTTCGATCATCTGTCTCTTCGGTTCGGCATACCTCAGGTGGACCTTTTTGCTTCCAGCAGAAACCACCTCCTGCCTTGTTTCTACTCCCGTTTTCACTCGGCGGGAGCGGAGGCGGTGGATGCTCTTCGCAGCCCTTGGCCTCAGGGTCTGCTGCTTTATGCGTTCCCTCCCTTTCCTCTGGTGGCCAAGGTGGTTTGCAAGCTGTTGCAAGAACGGGCGGAGCTCATCCTCCTAGCCCCTTACTGGCCCCGCAGACCATGGTTTGCGGATCTCGTGTCCCTTTCCGTGGTTCTGCCATGGCAGATTCCGGACAATCAGATCGTGTTGCAACAGGGTGACCTCGTCCACCCGGATCCTCAAGCTTATCATCTGACCACCTGGAGGTTGAGCGGCAGTGTTTAATTAACTCCAACGTGTTGCCCGCCGCTATCTCTATCATCCTGGCAGCTCGCAGACCTTCAATCGCTCGTATTTATGACTCCACGTGGAAATCCTTTCTTCGTTGGTGTTCTAGACATCATTTGGACCCCTCATCAGTCTCCGTGGCCCAACTGGTGGATTTTCTACAGGAAGGTTTTGCCTCGGGCCTTTCGCCCAACACTCTGCGCCGCCAGTTGGCAGTATTGTCATCCGTTTTGTCCTTCGGGCCTGAAGTTCCTCTCTCCAAGGAGCCGTTAATCTGAGCATTCTTGCGAGGCGCCACCAATCTACGCCCTCCGGTTATCCACAGGTTCCCCACCTGGGACCTTAACAAGGTTCTCACTGCTCTCATAAAACCACCCTTCGAACCTCTCAGAGAAGTCAATTTGAAATTTCTGTCCTTCAAGGTTTCCTTTTTGGTGGCTATTACCTCCGCACGACATATATCAGAATTGGCATCCCTTTCGGTTTGATCTGACCTCTGCATCTTCCACAAGGACAGGGTGGTGCTCCGTTTGGATCCCGCCTTCATCCCGAAGATTAATTCCACCTTTCATAGGTCTCGGGAGCTCATCCTGCCCAATTTTTGTCCTCAACCCAGTCACCACTTGGAAAAAGTCTGGCACACTCTAGATGTCCGCAGGGCTCTGAAAATATACTTATCCCGTACTTCATCGTTCCGGAGGACCGAAGCCCTCTTAATCTCTTTCCAGCTGTCGACCATGGGTGCTCGTATCTCGGCTTCCACAGTAGGTCGTTGGTTATGGGCTACCATCGCTACAGCATATGTGTCGCAGTCCTTACCTGTTCCACGTTGTATCACAGCGCACTCCACCAGAAGTGTGGCCACATCCGCTGCATGGGCTACCCAGGCTCCGCTGGAGGAGATCTGTCGGGCGGCTACGTGGACTTCGGTAACCCCGTTTATCCGGCATTACCGCCTGGACACTTATGCTTCCGCTGACGCTGCCTTCGGCAGGAGAGTACTGCAAAGGGTCCAACCGGAACCCACCCTATAGGACAAGAGCTTTGGTATGTCCCATGCATGACTGCCGTGACAGCCAATAGGAGAATGGGCGTTGTACTTACCTGATGTGCCCCTTCTCTGTTCCGCTGTCACGGCAGTCAGCCCCACCCTGGTCGATAATGGGGGAGTTTTCCGGGGCGGGAGGTCCTTTGACTTCTAACATTTTATCTCTATAGACACGCCAGTCTACTGTATACCTTCGCCTCAAAACTGGAGCCAAGCAGGAAGAGGCGGTGCTTAAACCTCCAGTAGACTTGGTCCTATAGGACAACAACTGATGTCATACCCTATGCAAGACTGCTGTGACAGTGGAACAGAGAAGGGGCGTATCAGGTAAGTACAACGCCCATTTCATGCTGAATAAACTAAATTATTAATGTATCTTAAATAGAAAACTATCTTTAGATAGATTTTTACTCCAAAAGCATTTTATTAAAAGAGATTTGATAAAAATCAAATAAATTGATTTAAATTTTTTTTTATTTAAATTAAAAAATCCATTTAATTTTTTTTTAAATCAGTTTTTATCCACTCTGTTTAGAGTTATACACTGTATTAAGTCATAAGCCATAGGGTTCGTTTGCGCCCGGTGAAGCACTGGCGGCTCCAGAGGGGCTGAGAGAGGGTTACACAACATGCTAGGTGAAAACTTAAACTGTATCATAACTTGGTCTATTAGAATCTAACAAATCTCATGCAGAATGTTTCACTCGGTTTAAAACCTATATTCACTTGTTGGAAGACTTCTTTTTCTGAGCTGCAACTTCCTTGAGGAATGATGTTTCCACTGTAATGAAAGTCTCAGAATTATTTATTTGGACGACATAGTTTGGAAAAGTTTAAGTGATAAAATTTAAAGGATCCCCTGTTTTTAAACATTTTTAAAATGTATTTATTTAAATCATTTTTACTTCTCAGTTAAAAAAATACATGAATTACAAAAAGCAGTAAAATAATAGACCTAGTCTTCAAAAATAAACTTAAAAACACACTGTTTGAAAGCAAGTTTGGAAAGGGATGGTAAAATGAAGAAAATTGAAGCTCAAGCAGTAATTCCTAATATTAAAGCATAAGTAGAGCCCATCCAGATCAGATCAAGGCTTATCCACTCCAACACTCTCTTCAAATATATGAGCTGGAATAGAGAGAATTCAGGTAGCATTATGAAAGGCAGCCATTAGGTAACAGTTCTTGAATGGTCAAGTTCTCTTTAATTACCAGTGGAATTGCTTAGCCTCTCCTCTTTAACTACTTTATGATGTCTGGTGGAATCACTTTCCTTAAAATAGGGCAGGGAATAACTATGTTTTTCAAGCTATGAAAACTCTTATTATGGCATTGCATATATTAGTAGCTTGCAAAAATTGACCAGTCTCCTAGGCTTAACGAAGAAAAACAAAAACAAATGCATTTTTGTGCTAAACATGAAGAAGGGACCATCCAATCTGGTATCTATCTGCGGAAAAGGGATATGGTGTTCCTCCTTGCCTGGCTAGCCTGCTGTATGCTTAAATGCAATTTCTGGTTGCCTGTAGCTACCAGTCCACTTAAATACAAGGCTATGGGGAATACTCACTGACTTGTAAACTGCAGCCTAGATATAGAGATGTGAGGTTGTTTTTAACAACAACTCTGAGATCAGAGATCTGAATCCCAAAAGTTGCTTAAGCATCTAATGTGTTGGGTGCTGTATTCCTGTGAAGGATAACAAACATGGCAAAGATACAAGTAATAGAATAAATAGGTGCTGAAATACAACTTTTAGGAGTACTGTATAAACTACACTAAGGTGCAATCTAGTATTAACAATTTACTGTTCCCATATTGAAAACTCTTAAAACACATGATATAAAACATGAAGAAGAAAATCAAAATCAAGGAAGTGAAATTGAGCGTTGAAATTGAGAAGAAACATGTTTGATTGGAACACACTATAAAAGGGCTACATAAACATTTGATGTCAGTTCTTTTTTTTTTTGTATAAATTATGTCAGCTTTTTTCCCTCCCACTTTCTCAAAATGTGAAGATAATGTAATTGTAATTGATAATGTAATTGAAATATTGATGTTTTCTTATGTGTGTAATTTTTGCAGTCTCAGGTCTGCAGCTTTGATGGTGGTGAGAGAAGAATGCTTGATATGTTAACAAATGCAGATGGCAAAAAAGATAATAGGAGGCAACATTTTTTGGTTTTCTCAAAAATGCTTAGATTGGTAACTGAATTTTCAAATCTTGCTGATAGAATGTAACTTCCAAAATTAAACTTCTTACTCAAAGTAATCAATTTAGCCATCTGCTTTGATTAAAGAAAAGAACACAATTTTGTTTCTACTTGGAAACCGCTTCTGGACTTTCTGCTTGAGGTGGAAAAAATTAAATTTTGATTTGGGTTTTGCTGATTAGATTTATTGTTATAAAAATGGCTAGTATATATTATCATATAAAAGTGAAAAATTGGGGTTTGATGTTACTATCTACAATCTACTGCACCAAAAGGATTGGAAGTCAATGATTTTCTTTTTCTTTTTCCTTTCCCCCTACACTTCTCTTACTTCCCCTTTTCCTCCCTTATTTTAACATTATTTTCATTTTTATTTTTCTTTGTATTCCTGTATATTTTGATAAGCTAATAAAATACTAAAAACCAAACAAAATTTATTTATTTTATTTATTTTTTTATTTGATTTGATTTCTATACCACCCTACTCCCGAAGGACTCAGAGCGGTGAACGGCCAACAATAAAATCCATACATACAAAATTTAAAAGCAGAATTAAAATCAAATTAAATAGTTTTGGCCCAGACAAATTAAAACCCCAATCAATTTAAAACCAATTTTAAAATTTGAATATATAAAATACTAAAAAATATTAAAAATTAAAAATTCTTTTATAAAAGAGGGAGAAAATTAGGCCAGGCCTGCCTGGTGAAATAAAAAGGTCTTTAGAGCGCGGCGGAAGGTACGCAGATCCGGGATCCTCCGTATCTCCGGGGAGAGCTCGTTCCAGATAGTAGGTGCCCCCACAGAGAAGGCTCTCCCCCTGGGGGCCGCCAGTCGGCATTGTTTGGCTGATGGCACCTGGAGGAGCCCCTCTCTATGGGAGCGTACCAGCCGGTGGGAGGCTATTGGTGGTAGTAGGCGGTCCCACAAGTACCCAGGTCCTGAGCCATGGAGCGCTTTAAAGGTGGTAACCAAAACCTTGAAGCGCACCCGGAAGACTACCGGGAGCCAGTGCAGCTCGCGCAGGAGGGGTGTTACATGGGAACGCCAAGTCACTCCCATTACCACCCGCGCGGCCTCACTCTGCGCCAGTTGGAGCCTCCGGGTGCTTCTCAAGGGGAGCCCCATGTACAGAGCGTTACAATAGTCCAGGCGGGAGGTGACGAGGGCATGAGTGACTGTGCGTAAGGAGTCCTGATCCAGAAAGGGACGCAACTGGCGAATCAGGCGAACCTGATGAAAAATCCTCCCGGTCACGGCCGTCAAGTGCTCTTCTAAAGACAGCCGTGAATCCAGGAGGAAGCCCAAGTTGCGCGCCCTCTCCGTGGGGGCCAATGATTCGCCCCCAATAGTCAGTGATGGTCCCAATTGACTATATCGGGACGTCGGAAACCATAGCCACTCGGTCTTGGATGGGTTGAGCCTGAGCCTGTTCCTCCCCATCCAGATCCGCATGGCCTCCGGGCACCGGGTCATCACTTCAAGGGCATCATTGGGGTGGTCTGGGGTGGAGATGTACAGCTGGGCGTCATCAGCGTACTGGTGGTACTTCACCCCAAAACCATGGGTGATCTCGCCCAGCGGTTTCACATAAATGTTGAACAGGAGGGGCGAGAGGACCGACCCTTGCGGCACCCCGCATATGAGGGGCCTCGGGGTTGACCTCTGCCCCCCTGTCAACATGGACTGCGACCGGTCATAGAGAAAGGAGGAGAACCACTGCAACACAGTGCCTCCCAACCCTAACTCTTCCAACCGGTGCAGCATGATACCATGGTCGATGGTATCAAAAGCCGCTGAGAGATCTAACAGGACCAGGACAGAGGAGCATCCCCTGTCCCGATCCCTCCAGAGATCATCTACCAACGCGACCAATGCCATTTCCATGCTGTACCCGGGCCTGAAGCCCGACTGGAACGGATCCAGATACGTCGTTTCATCCAGGTGCTGGGGGAGCTGTTGCGCAACCACACTCTCAACAACCTTCGCCCTAATTAAACTTCTTACAAAGCTATGTCAAGTTACAGGAATTTGACATAGTACTTTTCGCCACACCCTTAAGACCGTTCTGTTCCAGAAGCCGGACTGGCCTAGTACGAATTTTAAAATGGGTGTATGTGTGTTTTAATTCACGGGCCAAATTTTTATATTCGATTTTAATTGGTTTTAAATTTTATAAATCTATGTGTTTTAATATGGCTGTACACCGCCCTGAGTCCTTTGGGAGAAAGGCGGAATAGAAATCTAATAAACTTAAACTTAAACTTAAAGACATTTGTGTGACTAAAATCTGAATGGATGATTTAGTTCTGTAACTTGGGTCTTGCATGCATGTATTTTTTTCTGTGAGTGAATCCATCACAATGTGAGGTCTTTCTTGCACTCCCAATCATAGGAGATGTTAGATTGAGCAGAGTTTTTTTGGCTAACAGAACAGTCCTGCTATGCTTGTAGAGAGAAATATGTATTCCTTAATTTCTAAGCCTTTTTGGCTTGTTGAGGTTGGTCTGCACTCTTTTCTTTATCTCCAATGGGAGGGAATTAAGTATTCTAGCTCTTGAACTGGCATACGTTCTCTTTATGCTTTGGGGATGATTAGAATTACAGAAATTCAGAATGCTAGCAATCCTCCGCTGCATATAATACATCTTTGATTTTACTCAAAGTACTCTGTTTTCAGTCAGCATATCCAGCAACTGCCAGGTTTTGATAGTGCATAGGACTGCTCCTTTAAGTCTTGCCTATTTTTGTTGCTAGACTGGTATTCTCTTTATAGGTAAATTTTATGTTACTTTTAAATATATATATGTGTGTGTGTGTGTGTGTGTGTGTGTGTGTGTGTGTGTGTGTCTTTGGTTATTCGGGTTTTCTCCCACATAAAATTGGAAGTGTCCTGGCAACGTTTCAACGAAGTCTCAATCATCATCTTCAGGCTGGTGTTTTTGAATTCGTGCTTCTAGGAGCTTCTAAAGTCAATTTTTTACGAAATTGACTTTAAAAAGATCAGAACTATCGCCAAAACTGAACACTTTAACAACAGAATAATCAGAGAAGCCATCGAGATAGAAAAATGCCCACACAGCATGAATAAACGAGATGATACCTCCCGGTTACCAGCCATTTGGAAACCCGCCCTTATTGACAAACGAGTCCCTAACACAAAGAATGACACCAGACCCATACTCACGAAAACCACACAGGATGTCACCACCACACATCCACACAAAAAGCAAACCCACACCGATGAGGCACGACCACAAACCAGAAGCCAGATCACAGCTGCATCATTAGCCACTTTAAGCCCCTCCAATCCATACATGAAGCAAACTGACACCCATCATGAAGAGGTGGCACGACCATGAACGCGAAGCCACCAGCTCAAATCCCCCTGCAACTCAGACTAACCTGAGCACAAACAAGCCCCCACCCAAACAGAACAACCCCCCATCCAATCAGAGCACAGGCACCCCCATCCAATTAGAGCACAGCCAAGCCCCCAACCAATCAGAACACACCTCCACCCAATCAGAACACAGCCAAGCTCCCACCCAATCAGTTGACACCCCCACTGGCAGTTAAAAGGAAGAAACAGGAAGACTCCGGAGGTGAAGGAGAAGAGTTGACCAGGCCTCCCTCTCCAGGACCCTCCTCTCTGGCAATGCCTCAGGTGTCTCCCGAGGGAGAAGAGATTGGCCAGGAGCCAGATATCTCCGAACAGTCGCAGTCGGACAGTGACGGAGATAAGTCTTGGCTGGATCCACGCCAGCGTCGGAGAGACAAGCGCACGCAGCAGAAAAGGAGACGTGCCAGAGATTAAACTGGGTCATTGGACCACACCCCACAGGGGATAAAAGGGGGTGTGGTGGCCATTCAGGCTCTGTGACGGACAAAACTAAACAACTAGCGAGTCGCATTGTATCTCTGAAACTACGTTACCTGCCTGCCTTGGATTTAATACGGACTGGACTTGACAATTCTTTGACTTTGTATATTTGTTTTAGTTTATCTGACGGAGGAGGAACACCTCCCTCTGTGAGTAAAGTTCTTGGCAAGCAGCTACTGGGTTGCTGCCAATCCTGTTATCGAAGGAATTTATTGTCTGCAAGTTTTATTTAACCCCTGGCTGATTGTTTGTGTGCGTGTGTGAGACGGGGACAGAACATATATATATATTATTCTTTTATTTCTTATGAACTGCCCCAGAACATGTTATTGGGTGACTTGGGTAAGTAAGTACATTTATATTTACTTTTTATTTACAGATTTTAGAGTGATCTGTTTTAAATGCATGCATATTATAGTCTAGGTCTGAATCCAATAGTTAAGTGCCACTTAAAATAAACAGTAGCTATTTCTATTTAACAAGGATTTAGATGTCTCATTAATTTTTATAAGGATTTCTATCTTGCCTTTGTTTTTTGTTTTCCCCATAAAATAAATGTGAAACAACTCAGTCGTATATTAGATGAAAACACATCCTTAACAAGTTTCTAATCATAAAATATCCTCAAAGAATAATTGAGATAGCTATTGTTATAAATGTAACAGAAAATAAATAAGGAAACAAATTAATGTTTTGCCCGATAAGTGAAAGAGTCAAGAAGTGTGATATAGTTTGTCCTTTACTTTCCTAAATCCCACTGTTTACAAAGGAGCTTCTAGGAAAATCACGTGTTATCCTAAGAACAATATTGTCTACTAACATTTTCTTCTATTTTATGGAATAGGTTAGGAGCCAGCAAACATTGTGTACTCACTATAAAAAAAAGATTGTTAAATACTGGGATTTCTCTGGATGGCTGAGCAACTCTCCCTCATAATAAATAATGTTAGATTTTTGCTGCATGCACTGGATTTTTATTGTAAAAAGTCTTCAAAAAGCACCTTCAAGTTTTCTTCGTTTGGTGAAGCATGCTATTGACAGTTGTATACTAACAAGACCGATGTTAAAGTTGTTTTAGAAAGAAGTGGAGCATGGATGGGATAGCTGCTGAAAAACATTAGTATCATTACAAAGGTTTTTGTCAGTAAAATCAACTTGTATGTACAAGCCTGAAGTCTTAACGATGACATTGTAACTGACATGGGAGGTTTCTCCCCTTTCTTCCTTCTTACTAGTAGAATTCCGTATCCATTTGCTTTTGTTTCCATCACTTGAATGCACTAGTATGTCACCCGTTTAGTGCAATCCCTTTAGTCTGTGCCTTTCCTAGCTTTACTGCCATCTGGTCCTTGGCTATAGAGAGGAATTTTTCTTGTATATGTGACTCTGTAACAATGAGCATGCGGTTGATATGGAAAGTAAGCAGTTGCCTTAGCAACAGAGTTACTGATGTGGCAGTTCCTCTGCTTGCAGGCAAAGGATCGTGTTTAGTTCAAATGCATTATGCAGTTCTGCTATAATATGGTTATGGCCACTAGTGCTGTTGCAGGTAAGGCGTCTGCAAGCATCTTGGTTGCAGCAGCTGAAATGTTTTTTTTTCCCCTAGCTAGCCTTCAGAGAAAAAGGATTTGTCTGCCAACTTTATGCCGTGGTAAATTTTATAAAATTTAAGCCAAGTTTTTATACCAAGAATGTTTCTTCTCGGCCCATGGCTTTATAGATGGGAGCCCTCCTGTTAACGCCAATTATATATTTTACAATGCCATTTCTAATTGTGTCCATCTTCCTCCCAACTTTTCTTCCTATGGCTTCTTTGAGCTTTGAAGAGTCCTTGCCTCTGAAATGACATAATAAACTGCTTTTCTATGGTATCTTGGAGTGTGTATAAACTGAGAAGTGGGGGAATTCCCTGCTAAATACAACACAATTTTAGTTCAAGCTAAAATTATTACATTTTTAAAACAGAAAGACAATTCTATAAGCTCTTTTTGAGAACTAGGTTTGTCGTTATTTTGTTCATAGGGACAAGATAGAGTAATACAATTTTAATATTTCTTTTTTAAAAAATAAGCAAGTCCATTGCCCCAATATCAAATTCTAAATGTTCTAAAAAGGGCTGTTTCTTATTATATTATATAGATATTATTTATAGCTATTGAAGTATTAGTTTTAACATGTGGAAATTCCAGTGTTCCAGATGGCTCCAAATGGTATTTTAGTGGACTCTAATGCCCCATCTGATTAAAGTTGTCTTGAAAATTAGTGGCATTGCAAAGGATAAAATCTATTAAAATTGTAATATAAATTGAATAAAGTAGGTTTTTAAAAGCAACCACTCATTTTCTCTAAAATCTAATAAAAACCTGGCCACCAAGATTTTTGTGCCCTTTTCAATATTGATTGCAATCTCTGGCCATCAAATAGTTATGTTTCTACATATCCATGTTTCAATTGAACAGCTCTTAAGGTAGATCATGATAAATTATTATTATTCAAGTTAAATTGATGTACATAGGCCTGCTGCACAGTCAGTTCTGTAACTTGTGCATAACTTTCTCAGAACAATGGCAATTAGAGGCAAGATGAGAAAAATAAATTCCAGCATTTTGAAGAAACATTTTTCTTGCTGAACTTCCCCTTGCTATGATGCTCTTATTAATGGGAAACAAAAATGTACAGTGGCCATAATTCCCTGACTAGTGGAAAAGGCTATAGAGCATTCTTCCTCTCTTCCACAATAACTGTAGTATCATCTACGATAAGCTTCTCTATTTCACAAAGTATTCACATATGGTAATTGTATGGTAATGGTAATTTGCATCTGTGCTTTGAATATCTCCTCTCCCCCCCCCTCCCCTCCCGGTGAGATCAGCTCCAACCCTTCTGACCTTCCATAAGACCTTAAAGACCTGGCTCTGACAGTTGTCTTGCAATGCCATTGAAGGGGCTTCATTTAGGGTGGTGGTTGATTGATTAACACTAGATCCCATCCTCTCCCCCCCAACATATTCCCTCCCTCCCATCTTTTTAGCTAGGTTGATTTTATAGTATTGTATCTATGTTATTATAATTTATACAATTTTATCTTTTGATATTGCAATCTGCTCAGTTATCATATAGCAAGATAGGTGGCTAATAAATATTACAGGTAAATAAATTTCTGATTTCTGATTTATATTTCTCTGGACAGATTATACAGAAAATCAAAATATCAACAAATTTTAATTTTATTATTAAGAGTAAAATATCAGGTTACAAATGGAAGATGATGATTGTACTAAAAAAAATTCCTCAAGAGTTTCATGAAAAGTTGATTTATCAAAAATTATATTTAGTGTGTTTTAGATCTCAGAATATATATCTGAAAGTCTGAACACCTTTTTTATGTTGAAGGTATAAAAAAATTGAGAAGTATCTGATGTGATAATGTGATCATTCAGCATATTTTGGGATGCTGCATGAATGTATACTACCTGATGTATGGAGAAATCGTTGAATGTTAAAGATGTTAATGTAATGTTCAATTAGAATAGAATAGAATAGAATTTTTTATTGGCCAAGTGTGATTGGACACACAAGGAATTTGTCTTGGTGTTTATCTTGAAATAATTTCAAATTCACTGCAACATGACTTTTAAGATTGTTAAGATTACAGGTAGACCTCGACTTATGAGCACAATAGAACCTAAAATATCTGTTGCTAAGCTAGGCAATTGTTAAGTGAATTTTGCCCCATTTTACGACTTTTTCTGCCATAGTTGTTAAGCAAATGATTGCAGTTGTTAAATGAATCACGTGACTGTGAATCTGGCTTCCCTCATTGATTTTGCTTGTCAGAAACTGGCTGGGAAGGTTATATGTGAGCCTGGGAAAGTGCAACTATCATAAATATATGCCAGTTGCCAAAATGCCCGAATTTTTATCAGTTGACCATGGGAGTACTGCATGTTGATAAGTGGGGAAAATGGTTGTAAGTTAAGGACTACTTGTACTTTATACTGCAGATATGTCCCAAAGCTGACAAGAAGAGTTGACTATTAATGTAATATTTGAAAACCTGTACTTGTCACTCTATATTGCTATAATTTTTCTTTATAATTCAGATTCATCACGGTGATCTGTGTTGTCCTTGATAGTGATACAGAAATAAAACCACAGGTAATAGTAACGTAGTTAGGAGCTGTCTATGCACTGAATGAGCTGGTTTATGCAAAATGACTTCTAGAATTTTCTGAGGAAAGTTGCCAAGGACTATGTATGACCTGATGCAGCTCTAGCAGATTACTTGCATGATTGTTGGTTGGAAGTGGTTAGATTTCTCCACTTTGATGTCCTCCAATGTATGGGAATTATAGCTTCAATAAGGTCAAAGAGCATCAGATCAGGTAGGCTTATGTATACTGTAGTAGGTCTTAGTCTTAATTATGTAGGAACCCATAGCTTGCTTGGCTCGTTTTCCAATAATTTTTCTCTTCCTTTTCCCAGTTCTAGGTCCAAGTCTGATGGAAAGCTTAGCAGAGAGGATTGTTACTGGGTAATGGAAACTATAATCAATGAAAAAAGCTTTCAATAGAAAGAACATATTTTAAATTTCACAGAAACAAAGCAGGAAAGGATGCCACTTATTCATTTTGGACAGGTAGCTAAAAAAATTGAAGAATACCTATAAAAACAGTAGTCATTATTTTGTGACTGTTTTCAACTACCCAGAACATGTATAGCTTTCTAAAATCTTCTTCTAAGCAGTAAATATTACATTGCACTATACAATTTAAATTAATTAAATTTTCTTTCCCAGGGCATAGAATGTAATTAATGTATGATCTCAGTGATGACTGTACTGTACAGCTAAGATAATCAATACTTGATATATTCTGGTTCTTTCAGGTTGCTGTTTTTCATGAAATATTCTTAAATGATCGAACCCAAGAAACACCTTTCAAAAGATGCTAAGCAATCTAAATGAATTTATTCAGAACTTGTCTGAGTTTATTAAATAAGTCCTAGAATGTGTGCAAAACTGAGGCTTTTAATCTTCAGAAGGGTCATTTAAGGTACATAAGAGAATTAAGCTTCACAGGAGTGTATAATATCCCTGTTATTGTCTGTTACTTCCTTTGTATGTGGTGAGAAGGGAAGCACACTTAAACTTCAATTAAAACTAAGCATTTTATGAAGTGGAACAATACTTGGAATATTTTATATCTCAGCCTTAAAGGGGGATGAAGCTTCAGTGTCTGTAATGAAAACAAAAGAAGTAGAAACTCAGCAGTCTTGTTCTGATTAATTTTGGCTTTCTACTCCAGGCAATATTTTTACACACCATACTCATTTTTGCTATTTTCATCCCTTTCACAGGTATGTGCGTGCACTCACTAAAAATAAATGCTTTTTTCCAACTACAAGTAGTAAGTGTGAATCTTTAAATATATTACCCAAGTCAAAAGCTGAATGGTTTTATCATTCTATTTTTTACCACTCAACTGCCATCACGGCTTTTTTGCAAACACAGAAAAGGATGTTCTGAAAATAGCTGAATTCTCCTTTAGTTCAAATATATATCTGTCTTGCAAGGGTGCGATTGTGATATTAATCTTTTTGGGTGTGAAATTTTACATTGTACAGTTTAAAAGTTGATATTTGTAATGTTAAGCAAATACATTTCTTAAATTTGTTTTAAATTTATTTTTGGGTAATTTGTGAAGCAGTTGTGTGTAGATTTAATAGTTTTGATTGTTGCATTATTGTTTACTTGTTGAACAGCATTGCAAGAAAAATGACAGCTAACACATTGAAGTCCTTGACTTAGGACCATTTGTTACCATCACTGAACGAAGGGATTTAACAACTAGTTCCTGAAATATGGCCATTTCAATATCCCCGTGATCAAAATTTGGATGCTTGGCAGCTTGCCTGAACTATTGCAGGGGCACTTCAGTTCCCCCACCCTCCTACCTTCTCTCCATCTATGCCTTTTGACCCCCTGCATTCCACAGCCCCTGCCATCCTAGGTATCTTTCACTCTCTTCTTGCTCCCACTGCTGACCAGCCTGCCCACCTGATCCTTCACAGGCAGTTGCTGGCTGCATGGGGCTTCTTTGCAGGACCTGGAGAAAATGGCCCACATGGTCAGCATCTGCCTCAAGAAGGGCCAGGACAGGCAGACCTCGTTAGCAATGAGAGCAAGAAGATGCAGAAGATGTGCTCCCACTAGGAGTGCATGATGTTTAGAATGACTGGGATTGGGAATCAGATGGGTCTTCCTGGGGCATCGAGGCTTTGGACCACTGATGGGAGTGTCTTGTGCCTTGCATCACAATGTGAGGCTGCTGAGCCTTCTAGAGGTGTCTGTAATCTGACATTCTTAGAGAGGGGGACATAATTCTCTATATCTATCACTTCCTATATTTCAATGTCTGTTGAATTATTTTCCTTAGAATATTGTTGCAACAATATATTTTCTTGTTTAAAGTAAAATACTTAGTAAACTAAACTGCACATTAGTTTTTAAATGTATTCATTGATGGATATTTTTTTATTTGTGAACCTTATTCATTGCTTGAATCCTAAGGGACTCTCACTAGCTTACAGAACTTGCAAAATAGAATACTGTGCAAAAATCAATATTATAATTAATTTTAAAAATAAAATCCAAAATTTATTTCCCCTACAATTAATGAGTTAAAATTTGTTTGGCATGGTGATACTCTTTATAATAATCTGTGAAGATGTTCGAGAAGAGGCAGATGTACCTGGATCTGGAAGGACATAAGGGTGAAGGCCAGCCTTGCTTCAGGGGACAATCTACTCTAAAAAGAGGATCTGTTTTAGAGTTATCTGCAATACTTTTTAGAGTTTCATAACAGAGTATTTAATTCCCCCCCCCATTAATTTATGGTTGAGATATTAAGCTCCATTAGAATTTTATCCCTCAGTTAGCCTCACAAAGACTTTCAAATTAAAATTAGCGCAAAGGTGCTAGATGGGTCCCCTGCCTATATTTGAATGCTTGGATGCAGATATGCATGCTGACCCTGCAATTATACACCAATTTATTTTTTATTAATAAGTGTTATATCTGTTGGAAAAGTTGATGCAAATTGTGTACATTCAGTTTGGTCAGGATGATTTGATTTTAAACATGATATCAGTAGTTCTTTAAATACGGATGTATAATTTAAGACAATTGCACAGAATAATATAGGTTGCAGTTCGATGTTTCCACTTTGAGTTGCAGGATAATTGGAAATTGTTGTACAGGTAGTCCTTGGTTCAACCAGTTGTTTAACAGCTGTTCACAGTTACAACAGCCTAGAACAAGTGATTTATGGCTCATAAAGAACTTCTGATCATCATAAAAAGTCATGCTATCACAGAAACACACTTTGGGTGCTTCAGAACCTGCTCACATATAACTGGCTGCCAAGAGCCCTGTGATTATGTGATTTCCATTTGCCATCTTCACTATGACTTCCCCAAAAAGTCACTGGGGAAGCCGTCAGGGAACATTACAAATGGAGAGAATGTTGGATGTTAGGTGTTTGAAATCCTCCTGCACACTGGAAGAACGGACCTCAAATCTGGCAAAAATACTAGTGAATACAAGCATTCTGAGCCTTTCAGAACATTGGCATTTGCTAGTCAGGGATAATGCAATGACAACCATGTTTTTAACCTTTCGGTTAGAGAACAAAGGGGAAGATTTTACAAACCCACTTCTATATTTCACGTGCTTGGCAAACAAATAGCCAAGAAGCAAAGACCAACAACCATTGCTAGGTGGCACAGAATATATTTTACAAGTAAAAGGCTGCAGGTTGAGTCCCTGGCACATGGTGCCTATATTTCAAAAGATTAAAAAACCAAAAATAAAGAGTGTGGGCACAATCTGACAAAAAAAAAAAAAAGAGAAGAGATTGTCTTCAAAGGGCCTTGATAAAAAAAAATTAATTTCAGTTGCCTTTTGTATTTTGGATACGTAATCCTTTTTTAAAGAACAGAGTTACAAACTGTCTTCTAAAATGAGGAAAAAGCTTATACTCTTGAAAAAAAGAATAAAGAGGTTGCTAAAGGGGAAAAAGCTTTCATTGAAACGAATAGTGAGTTTTCACTGTTCTCAATCACTACAGGTAGTATGGTATAGGTATAGGAAGTCCTCCCCATATGATCACAATTGGGCCCAGAATCTTGGCCACTGAGTGAAGGAATGGTTAAGCAAAACGCCATGTAACCGCTCTGCTCAACAACTGCAAACCCAGCTCTCGCAGGTGTGGTTGTTAAGCAATAACGCAGGTTGTTATAAGAGGACCACTGGGGAGTCAGCCGGGCCTCCCAGGTGTGGCAGGGTGGGGATTGGTCACAAGAATGCTGGTATTGGTAATCGTTTTGCCAGATTTAAAATCTGTTCCTCTAATGTGTCAAGGGATTTCCCCTCTAGAGGAACCAGCATTCTGAGCATTCAGCATTTTGCCCTCCCTTCTGGAGCCTTTCTGAGACTTTCAGAACACGTCCCTTAGCTAGAGCTTTACCCCATGAAGGGGAGGAGAAAATGCTAGTGAATGTCATTTAGAGGACATGGAGGAACATTTGGGTAGTCTATCACTCAGAAGGCCTGTGAGCTTTCCCCAATAGTCTAGCTGCACTCCTTTGGTTTGCATCTTTTTCTTCTGGGGTTAGATGCAGAATGCTGGCACTGTAGGGATTTGATTGTGCTCCAATAATTTTAGTTTCAACCCTCTCTCCTTAGGCCTATAGTGTAGAGGGCCTCGGTATCGCTGCCAATTAGTGTTCACTAGTGTATCACTAGCACTAGATGCTAGTTTTCAGTCATCTAAAACTTAAGTGGTAAAACTACATTTTTCGTACTTCAGTAAAACAGGTCTATTGCTTGTTAGTTTAGAAACCTTGCTCCTGGCTACCAAGAAAATTTCGCCTCCAGCTACTGATATTTAAGCAGTATGTTTGTCTTCAAGCTATAGTTGAGTACTTAATTTTAGGTTTTATTTATAAGGAGAACCAATTGCAGTCTGGGCATAAGAAATCCCAAAGTGTATTTTTAAAGATTAGATACTTATTTCCCATTTTTCCTGCAAGGAGATCAAAGCTAGCCATATAAACTCTCTGTCACTTCTGCTTAGTAGTTCTAGAGTTTGGCTGGCATAAGGGTTATCCAAGTGAGCTCCCTGGTTGAGTGGGAATTTAAATCTGAGCTTGCTTAGGCTTAGCTAAACTATAATCACAGCAACTCATTGGCTCTTCTTAAAAGAACTATATAAGACAGTATCAATTTTAAATAAATTGTTTTTAAATAAATTAGGAATTCCTGTGTCATGTGGCAGCTTGTGAGTATAAATGTATGCAAGCATTTTGAATGTTAATTCCTGCCCTAGGTCCCCAAATATGTATGAACTGAAGTTAAAGTCATTTGAATGTTTCTCATTTCTAGATGTTTTTACAGTACTTGCTGGGCTCGGATAGTCAATTTTTAAAAAATGTTCTGTTAATCTTAAATAGATGGTATCAAGTAGAAAAAAAATGTAATATTTTGATTTCATAGCCTTGTCTCTTAAATATTATTTGAAATATTTGTAATATAATACAGATAAGCCATTCCAGATAATCAACTTTATGCGGGCCTCTATGGGACCTGCTTTATGGCCAGAGTCCAATTTGTAGAGAATCTGAGTGATTTTTTTTTTTTTAATTTGATTTATATGCCGCCCTTCTCCGGAGACTCAGGGCGGCTTACAGTGCGTTAAGCAATAGCCTTCATACTTTTGTATATTTATACAAAGTCAGCTTATTGCCCCCACAAACTGGGTCCTCATTTAACCTACCTTAGAAAGGATGGAAGGTTGAGTCGACCTTGAGCCTTGGAGAGATTCGAACCAGCAGTAAATTGCAGGCAGCTGTGTTAATAACAGGGTGCTTTAAACCACTGTAGTACCAAGGCTCTTCAGCAGGTAACATATACCTCAGAGTGGCCTGCAGCTGGACCTCCAGCTCAACATTTCCTACAAGGGACCATGTCAATTTAAACAATGTTGCTTGATAGCTTTCTCTATAAGCAATAAGAGTAGAGAAATATTGACATTTACCGATTGTCCATTATCAATCTAAGGTACCACTTTTAATAGTGGCTTTAGCTCCTGGTCAGTTGGGTTCATCCCTTTTTGTTCTCCATTCTTCTCTCATTTCACCTCCCTCAATTCCTTAAAAAATCAAGGGAACCCTTATGGCAACCATAAGGGGAGATAGAGTGCATAGGTGTGTTCTCTTATTCCAGGTGTTGCCTAAATTGGAGCATGCACTAAACTTTCAGCTCTCTCTGAAACCCAGTAGAGTCCATCAGTTGCCTGTGATGGACCAATCAAATAAGTCCTGCCTTCCTGTGACAGGGAGTAGCACCAGAGCATTCCAAGGCAATCATAAAGTGATCTGACCATGATAGACAGGTGATGGTAATTCAGATCACATTACAACTATCCTGACAAAAACAAACAAACAAACAAACCTAAATCCAGTGTATGACACAATTGTGTGTTGAGTCTTCAGTGATCTAGATTGGGTCTATGGCTGTTACAATGGCCATGAATTCCCGAGCTACCGCAGATTTTGTCCCCAGAGAAGACAGGATGAACTCCCCCAAAACTATAAACAAATTATCTTTGGAGCACCATCTCTGAACACCATCAGTGTACTGAAAATGGTCATATTTCAGATTAATATGGGACCATTTTGATATGGTTAATATGGGACCATATCTGATAACATAGAACAAGAATGATACATGTTGGATTAGAGTTCCATTGACTCTCAGTGTTGACTATATTGACTGGATGAAATGAATGCTCGACTTCAGTAGCAACTGGAAAGCCATTTTGTAGTGAACTTAACCAAGTAGCTGGCGTATATATTGGCCTTTCTATTGGAATTTTGGTATAAGGCTCTACTTGATGTAGCTTGAGAAATACTATATTGCCTGAGAAATCCTGATTCACTTTCTGAGAAATTTTTGGAAGATTGATACTGGTGTTGGAATTTACAATAGACTTGGGTTCCTTGTTTATAAGCTTAGGTACTTTAATATTGCAGAATGACAAAGGATGAAATTCTTCTACTGGATCTCATAACATAGGAGTAATTTATAGGCCAGAATATGGAGGGTGGAAATGTTGGTGCGTCTCATACACCAAATACAGCCATTTTTGGCCTTCTGAAAACCATGTGTCCCGTTTTTGCCAAAAACAGGCCTATTTTTCACAAAAATTGGGCACGCAGATGGTTTGGGAGGCCTGCAGAGTCCTCCTGGCGGCTGGGGAGTCCTCCTGGGGGCTGGGGACACGACACATGGGGGGTTTGGGAGGCCAAAAGAGAGGCCATTTTTGCCCTCCCCAGCTGCCAAGAGCACTCATTTTTGCAAAAAACAGGCCTGTTTTTGCAAAAAAAAAACACTCCCATTTTTGGCCTCCCAAATTCCACACGCATCACGTTTTTGCCCCTCCCAGCCCCCCAAGGCACTCTGCAGGCCTCCCAAACCCTTTGCAGGCCCCAGTTTTGGCCTCCCAAGTCCTCCACGCGTTGCATTTTTGCCCTCCCCGGCCCCCAGGAGCACTCTGCAGGCCTCCCTAACCCTCTACACATCCCATTTTTGTGAAAAATGTTCCCGTTTTTCACAAAAACGGGAAGTGCAGAGGGTTAGGGAGGCCTGCAGAGTGCTCCTTGGGGCCGGGGAGGGCAAAAACTTTTTTTTCATGTTTACCTCTTCGAAATCTTGGTGTGTCTTATACTCCAGTGCGTCTTATAGTCCGAAAAATACGGTAATGGAATTTACTGTTACAAAATGACTGAAGTTTTTGTTAATTGTGATCTATATAGCATCTCTATTACACTTTGAATAACAAGGGTACTTGCAATTATGGCTTTCTTTCTAATGCTGTTTGTGATATTTTCTATCTTATCAATTTATATTTATCCAAATTCTGACCTGTACTTCATTAGACAGCAAAGAAACCATATGGATGATATAGATAAGCAAATTTGTAAACTCTAGTTATTCTCAGATTGATTTTTGTAAATATGTCATTTGGTTTTTTTTTCTGAATTTTTCAATTTTTGAATAATCAGTTTTGCTTTCTCAGAGTATTATTTAGAAACACAGTTCTATTTTTGATGCATTTTCATGTACATTTCAAATGCATGTATAGGTGTTGGGTTTTGGTTTTTTTTGCAACATATCAAATGTATTTAGTTTTTTTAGAACAGTTTTCCCTAACATAATATAACTTTGTGTAGGTAGTCCTTGTTTATATAGCATTTATTCAGCGAGTACTCAAAGTTATAGCAGTGCTGAAAAAATAACTTTACAACCCATTTATGACTTTCACAGAATTCTTCAGTGATGTAATTGCCATTTTAGTCAGCAGGCATTGTACTGTGCTGGCCTGTGTTTTTTCTTTTTTTCTCCCTTGCAGAATAGAGAGATTCCAGAGAGAGATAGCAAGAAAGTAAGCTATTTTGCTCTGGTACACCTCAAAAGCAATATGATTGTGCTGGCAACCTGGTGCTCAATGCCAGAGGCATGTTATTCAAATAGTTCACAGCACTTCCTTGAAATCTTTTTCTCATCAATATCTCTGTTCTGAGGGGCTCAAGGTTGACTCAGCCTTCCATCCTTCCAAGGTCGGTAAAATGAAAACCCAGATTGTTGGGGCCTATAGGCTGACTGTGTAAACCACTTAGAGGGGGCTGTAAAGCACCACGGAGCGATATATAAGTTTAAGTGACAATCTAAAACGGATGCCAAATTTGTGGGCTGGATGCATCACACACTGGCGATGCCCACGCCCAGTTTAGCAAAGGAAAAAAAGTCACAATATGTTACGTGATGCCGCCGTGATGATGCGAGTTTGACATCCCTGATCAAAAATGTCATCTGTTCTCCACATGTCCTAAAAGAGAGTGGATAAGAGATAAAGAGAAACAAAGTTAAACAAATGAATCAAAAGCATTATATTCATTCCTTTATTTGTTGAAAAAAAGAACTATCCAAAGCTATATATTTATTTGTGGCAAAAATATGTGAACTGCTAGGTTTATCAGTTCATTTGAAGGAAAAATTAGAGTAGCGTGTTTCAGTAAGATGACAATTAGGTGTAAGTGTGCAAGGTCCTGCCTTATTTAAAGAACAGATTTCTGGGTATTCACTATCAAAGTCTAATCTTCACAACACAGGGATTGGAAGGTATGTCATGGCTCTAACAAAGGAAATTTCTGAAGATCTCCAAAAAACCAGTTGTTGATAACTGTTGGAAACCATTTTCAAAGAGGTTGGACTCCACTAGTCCACTGCCAGAGAGTTCATATATAAATGGTGGGTAATTTAGCACCAATGTTATTCTCCCCAGGAATGATTGACCAACCAAGATCACACTAAGAGCAAGATCTTGAAGAATCTCAGCGTAGTTTCT
This sequence comes from Pantherophis guttatus, assembly GCF_059756535.1. Classification (NCBI taxonomy): domain Eukaryota; kingdom Metazoa; phylum Chordata; class Lepidosauria; order Squamata; family Colubridae; genus Pantherophis; species Pantherophis guttatus. The sequence continues at coordinate 47,297,652 of NC_142063.1, forward strand.
AAAGAACTAACATCTCTTGCATTGGTGAATGCCAGTGTTCATGAGATCACCATCAGGAGAACACTGAACAACAAAAGTGTGCATGGCAGGGCTGCAAGGAAAAAATACTACTCCAAAAAGAACATTGCTACCCATCTATAGTTTATGAAAGACCACATGGATAAGCCAGAAAACTACTGAAAGAATATTTTGTAGAGAAATCAGACCAAAATAGAACTTTTGGCTTGAATAAAAAGCATTATATTTGGCAAAAGGCAGACACTGCATTCCAGGATATGGTGTTGGCTGTATCTTGGTTTGGGCGGCTTTGCTGCCTCTGGAGCAGGATGGCTTGCCATTATTGATAGAACTAAGTGTTCTAAATTGTACCAGCAAATTCTACAGGGAAATGTCAAGATATCTGTCTGTGAACTGAAGCTCAAGAGAAAGTGGGTCATGCAACAGGGCAGTGACCCAAAATACACAAGTCGGATGATTAAAGAATAGTTAAAGCAAAATACAGTTAATGTTTTGCAATGGTTCTGACCTTAATCCTATAGAAATGTTATGGAAGGACTTGAAGCAGGTAGTTCATATGAAGAAGCTCATCAACATGAGTTGAAGCTGTGTTGTAAGGAGGAATGGGCTCAAATTCCTCTAAGAGATGTGCCAGATTATTCACAGCTATCGGAAACATTTAATTAGTTATTGCTGCCAAAGGTGGGGGATGCTCACTGAAAGCAAAGATATGTACATTTGTCTCACAAATACATATGCAATTTTGGATCATTCTCAATAAATAAATGAACATATAATTTATTTATCAAATTGATATAGCCTCCCATCTCTCCCAAAGGGGACTCTGGGTGGCGCATTATAATAAATAAAACAAGTCAATATAAAACCAATAAAAATCTCAAAAGTCACAATAATAAATAGCATAAAAACAAAAATATTAACTTTGGATGAAGGGAGGATAAAATGGCCCCTTCCAACACATGTTTCTGACTCATTTATTTAATTGGCCTCTCTTTATCTAGGTTTATATGGACTTATATGGAGAATAGATCACACTTTAGGTTTTATTTATGCAGAAATATTGAAAATTCAAAAGGGTTCACAAACTTTTGAGTAACATTGAATGATCATCTTGTAGAAGATGACCAGGCTGAGCCTGAGGAAGGGGTCAAACGCATCATAAGTGACAAGTCCCTGTGCGCCTACAAGAGATCTAAGTACAGCCCACCTTGAATGCTTTTCCCACTCATTTCCAATGAACACTGGTTGATCAGATTCTTGTAGACAGCTGAAGTTTGCAATAAAATCTTTATACTTATTTGAACTACCTGAATCTCCTGATTACCTCGGTTCTTTGACAGTTCTTCTTCTGTGTCCAAATCAAACTTTAGAGAGGCAAAATGAAGCAACCTTCTTGGCTTCATTGTTGACCAAATAAGTAATTGTCAGTACATGTTTCTGGTAAAAGCTGACATACCGGCAGGTAGGAAGGATCTGCGTCTCTCTGCATTCACAGAGTCTGTTGTTATCCACTAAAAATCTCCACTTGAGCAATAATAAAATAAATGACTATTTGGTAAGTAAGTCCCATTGAACTCAGTGAGATTTGACTTTTGAATAAATAGGCATAGGATTATAGGTACTTCAGACCATACTGCTATACGGTAATTAGGTGATACTTCTGAGTCTAGTAATATGGTCTAAAACGATCATAATAATTTTAAGTAACTTCAGATTTTGTCAGAGAAAATGTCTAGTTATATCTGCTTGTTTCTATATTTCTTTTTAAAATAATGGATTGAAAAATGAGTAAATTTCTTCGAGGAAATTGGAAACGTTAGAAAGTGTTTTTATATGGAATCAGACTGTTGAGCTTTTCTAGCTAAATATTGTCTACAGTATTTGTTTACTGATAATAGATCTCTAAGGTTTTAGACAAGGATCTTTCTCAGTCTTAACCAAAAGATGTTGGGTCATAAAGATAAGATTGTTTCATGCAAAACATATGCTTTGCCACTAAATAGGAAACATATGCCTTCTGAATAGAAACTATGGCATATTCAGATGAGGTATTTCTCTACTACTGGTTTTATGTGAAGAACTGGAAATTCCAGAATCTGTCCATCATGGGACCACTCCTGATTTTATGACTGTTTTTGCAGTGGACAATTTAAGCAAACACAGCAGTTGTAAAGCAAACGTAGCAGTTGTTAAGTGAATCCATTGTCCACAATGGGTGTTTGGTTTTTTTGCCAGAAACTGAAAGTAAATACTGGTTTATGGCAAAAAAAAATACAAATCAAGATCACATAGTTGGTTGCTGAGCAACCAAAATGCAGCCACAATGTGGGGGGAAGGGAAGAACATCTGTTGGAGCTTTGACTACACATCATAAGTAGCCCTGGGAAAGTCTGGCAGAACTTCAAACTGCTGATAAATGAGTCATCATAAGTGGAACACTACCTTTAGTTAAAGTATTGCCAAAGGGCTACTCTTGATTATTGATAAGAAAGCTGAAATTCTCCAGCGTGCTGCTTGGAGAATCCAAAGCATGGGTTAATCACTGTCCATTAGCCAGAGACTGACTGTGTATTCCTTTAAATTTCTTAGTCACGCCTCCTGTGCTCGTCTGTGGTTCAGTTTATTCATTCAGTCGAGCTGAAGAGACTGTTTTTAGATTTGCTCTGGCAAATTGACATTGGTTTACACGCTTTGGATTCTTCATCTATATTTCTGAGGAGCCATCTGTTTCGTTCAAGTTGAGGAGGTATTTGTTGTGGACCATGATCGTTATCTCTGCTGAGAAATCGCTTCCTCTTCTGCTGCCGGTGATGGGTGAGTCACCCCTGGGGCTCCAGGCCGGCTCCCCCTGCCTAGGATTGATTGAGGCAGCCATTTGCGGAGCTCTGTCCCTTTGGGCCATCTCTGTCCCCTTGCGATTGCCGCCAGTGTGTGTGCTGGTTCCCCGGCTTGCCAGCACAACCGCCACCATCTTACAGCTCCTCTCTCATCTGGGGCGGCTCCAGAGTCCCTGCCAGGTTTCTGGGCATACTCTATGTTATTAATTTGGCTTCGCTGCACTTGGAATAACTTGAAATACTCGCACGCCGTGGCATTTTGGAATTTAGGAGAATGGCTGCGGAGGCACTGAGGACTTTATATTCGCGCCGAACTTCTACAGCAGACCAGAGCCACGTCGACATGGAGGAACGGGCTTTGTTCCTGTCGTTACTTGGGGGCATTTGCGAAGCAGCGCTTGAAGATATCTCTCTCTTCAGCGCATTGTCAACCGGTATTTAATCCACGGCCGCTGTCCACCTGGATCATTTGCTGTCAATCAGGCATGGTCATCGTATTATCGCCTGCCTTATCGAGAGGGGTTTTAGTCGATGACAGAACTGAGAATGTTTTTTTTTGTGCACCCTACCATCCCCTCACACACTATATATATATATATATAGATAGATATAGATATAGATATAGATATAGATATAGATATATAGATATAGATATAGATAGATAGATAGATAGATAGATAGATAGATAGATAGATAGATATTAATAAAACCAATAAAAATAAAATTTATAATAAAAGGAATTCAGAACTCATTAGGAGTAATCATATTTCTCCAGCGTCAATCTGATTCATACCATGGCTGACTCGGAACTGTCATTGGACCTTGAACAGTCATATAGCACCCCCAAGTCCCCTTCGCACACAAAGCTTGTGCCCAAGGGAACAAAAAAATGCATTAAACTTGCCTCTACCGTGGATAGGCCTTCTCGTTCCCGGGCCTCCAAGCAGCTGTCTACCACTGACAAGGATGCACAGTGGAGACACAAGGCCTTGGAAAGACAATTCGCCTTGGCTCAGCAAAAGGCACAGACCTCTGGCCATCAGCGGTTGGCAACATCTGAAACATTGGCCCCGGGTTCCAACATAGACCCTCAGACCTTGCCTGGAGAACCTTGGAGTCTAGATCCAGGAGAGATTGCCCCACTGCAAGCTGATGTGATAGGCTCTCAAACGGACCCTGCGCCTATGCCGGTTCGTTCAGGGGCGGCTTCTTCTGCCCATCCACCTGCAAGGCGCGCCACTCCAGAGGCGACATTTACACCCACTGCCGCAGGCCTGCGCACAGGTGAGGGTGTTCAGCCGGGTCTCCTCATCGACATCCAGACCCTGGTTACAGAGACAATATCCAGATTTATAGCGGCTGGAGCTCATCATGGCGCTCCCTTCTCTGGTGCACAGGCAGCCTGTCATTCGCATGACCCACCGCACGTGGACCATCATCGGGACTACTTATCCCAGCAGGACTCACTCCATAATGAGGACTCCTTTGGGGATGAGGACGAACAAAGAGACATGGAGTTCTCAGACGACAAAGGCCTCTTACCGGACAGGCCACCCCTTATAAGGCTTTTCTGTCTATCCCTTTTTAAGTCCTTATTGCATAAGGTGAAAGTTACGACTAATCTGGCATCTTCAGATGGCCAGTCTGACGCTCACGATATTGCTTGGCTGCATGATGAGCTGTTTACAGTTCCAAAAGCGGAACAGGACTTTATACCCTGTCAAAAACTCTTCTCCGAAGTGGTTCAATGCCGGTGGGCACTCCAGGTTCCTTAGCCACACCGAACGGCTTGGACAAGAAACTTTACTGTTCAGCTTCTAATCTCCAGGAGTTGCTTCAGCTGCCTTCAGTGGATGCCCCTGTGGCACAGTTGACCTCTCCACTGTGTTATCCAACATCATCGCGGATGGCCTTTGGACGGAGGACAGGAAGGTGGAACTCGCCTTCCGCAAATCACATCAGGCAGCCGCTTGGGCTATTAAAGCCGCGACATTGGCGTCCTCCTTTAATTGTGTATCGTTGATTTGGCTACAGCTGCAGGACCATCTCCCTCCTAAAGACACGAGGCTCCACCAAGACATAAATAAGTTGGTGGCGGCCACAGAGTACTCTGCGGATGCATCATTGGGCACAGTGATGTTCGCTTCCCGAGCTCTAACTTCAACAGTGACTTCATGCCGCCTCCTGTGGTTATGCCATTGGAGGGTGGATATAAAATCCAAGTGGAACGACCGTCAATAAGATAACAGATATGTGACTAAAGTCACCTTTTCTTTTTATGTAGTGTTGTTTATATTGATATAGATGTGTTTTGTGTACACATGATGTAGTATTTTGCTTTTATATGTTTAATAAAGTTTGTTTTTAATTTTTTTTTAAAAAAAATCCAAGTGGAAGCTGGCATGAGCTCGATACAAAGGGTCCAACCTATTTGGCGAAATGTTGGACCCAATACTGGTGGAAGACAAAGATAAGCATAAAGTCATGCCTTCTTTGTACAGACAGGCCGATCACCGGTATACACCTTATTCTCAAAGGCAGCCCTTTCGAACTGAGACCGGACCCAGCGGGTCTTATACCAGCCATCCATATTCCCAGGGATTCGACAGATCTTCTGACAGGTCTACCTTTTGGGACCGGGGTAGGCGTCAACCACCTGCCAAGCGTCCTTTCAGAGGAACGGGCAACAGGCCCTTCAGAAGAGGCAAGTGACAGTCAACTTGTTCCCATTGGTGGTCGTCTTTATCACTTCCAAGGCCAATGGGAGTCGTCCACGATGGACGCCTGGGTCCTCCAAACGGTGAGGCTGGGTCTCACTTTAGAATTCTGCTCAAGCCCCCCCCAACCAATTCATTCAATGCCCGGCCAACCCAGAGAAGAGGAGGTTGATGAACGCAGAAATCCAACATCTCCTGGACATCTGCGCCATAGAGCCGGTTCCCACATCGAAGTTTCCTGTGTTTTAGGTATGCCAATCGGCATTTCCAATACAGGGCCATGCCATTCGCCCTGTCATCGGCCCCCACAAAATTACTGGCGATAGTGGCGGCCTCCCATATACCCATAAGAGTGCTCTGTTACTTGGACGACATTCTAATTTTGTCATCATCAACCAAGCCTTGCAGGATTTCACCATGGTGCATCACACCTTGCAGATACACGGCTTTTCCCTGAACTTTGAGAAGAGCCAGCTTCATCCAACCACTCGCATCCTCCATCTGGGTGCAGTGATAGACTCTGTTCAGGGCAAGGTTTTCCTGTCTCCGGATCGCCACCTCAGCATTAAGTCCTTGGTTCACCAGGTCCTTTCAATCCGGACTGTGCCGCTGATCCTCCTGTCGCGCTTGCTCAGGAAAATGATCTCATGCATCACTATCATTTCTTGGGCGAGGTTTCATTCCCATCCGTTGCAGTGGTACCTTCTACCGTACCAGAGAACCTGCCGCAACTCCAGGGCGCAGGTTCAGCCCCCGCCAACTATATGTCTGTCAATTCGCTGGTGGACCTCGAGGGCAATGCACAAAGGATGCCTGTTTCAAGAACCTCAGCATGTTACAATCACAACAGATGCGAGCCTGCTGGGGTGGGGTGCCCATCTTCAGTCCCCAGTTGCCCAAAGTTGTTGGTCTCCGGCGGAATTGCACAATGACATCAACTGGTTGGAACTACGGGCAGTCCGGCTCGCCCTGCGTCATTTCCACTCCTCTGTTGCAGGCCAACATGTGCAGCCTTACATACTGTCCTGTCTGGAGATGACGATCGTCCTCTGTCTCAGAACTTGAGAATTTGGTGGTTTCTTAAAGGGGCAGCCAAACTTCGCCCCCCCGTTGTCCATTGCTATCCGACATGGGACCTTTCCCTGGTTCTACAAGTGCTCACGTCATCTCCCTTTGAACCATTGGGCTCCATCTCCCTAGCCTTCTGACGCTCAAAGTTGCCTCCCTAGTAGCGATAACTTCTGCAAGACGTGTTTTGGAGCTTGCTGCCCTGTCTGTGAAGGAAGACCTCTGTATCTTCCACTCGAACAGAGTTGTCCTGCGGATGGATCCCTCCTTTCTGCCCAAGGTTAACTCCTTATATCATCACGCCCAGGAGCTGGTCTTACCGGATTTCTGCCCAGACCCAAGACATCACTTAGAGGCACAATGGCATACCTTGGATGTTAGGAGGGCCCTCCACTGGTACATTAAAAGAACTGCGTCCTTTCAAAGATCTGAGGCCCTCTTTGTTTCTTTCCTCCTGGCATCATTGGGCAAGAAGGTTTCTTCTTCTACTATGGACGATGGCTGAAGGCATGCATTTGCAAAGCATACGCAATTCGGAAAAAACCCTTACCGGGCAGGATTTTGGCCTACTCTACAAGGTGTGCTTTAACTACTGCTGCTTGGGCCACTCAAGCCTCTGTTGCCAAATTTGCAAGGCAGCTACCTGGACTACCTTAACTCCTTTTATTCACCATTATAAGGTTGACTCCTTTGCCTCGGCCAAGGCATCCTTCGGAAGGTGTGTATTGCAATCGGTTTACCCTACGGTGGCCAACCGGGAGTAGTCAGCCTCCCTCCCATCTTTGGACTAGCTTGGGTATATCCCACGCTTTGGATTCTCCAAGCAGCGTGCTGGAGAATGGATGTTGTCTTACCTGAACGTCCCTTCTATGCACACTGCTGGAGAATCCAACCCACCCTGTCAGGCTTCTGTCTTTCAGACCCGGTTAGCTTGTTTCGACGTCTTCTGTGAGCTCATCATTCCTGCCTTCGTGAACAAACTGAACCACAGATGAGCACAGGAGGTGTGACTAAGAAATTTAAAGGAATACACACTCAGTCTCTGGCTAATGGACAGTGATTAACCCACGCTTTGGATTCTCCAGCAGCATGCATAGAAGGGACGTTCAGGTAAGACAACGTCCGTTCTGAATATAATTTGCATAACCCTGCAGTATTGGCAGCAATGAAGTAAAAGTGAGCCTCCTATTTTCCGTCTGGAATCAGGGCCATTATTTACATGGAATATATAATTGCACCAATGAACCGAAAATGTACCGAATGTATCACTATATGTTATAATAAAAATCAAATTAAAAAAAAAAAAGTATATATTTTTTTTGCCAAATGAGTAGAACAGAAATATCAATGTGTACTCAATGTGATTTAGGCTAATAAACTCCAGATTTGTCTAGATAGGTTTATACTTGTTTCTAATTCATATTTTATTGTACAGGTAGTCCTCTACTTACGACCACAATTGAGCCTAAAATTTCTATTGTTGAGTGTGTTTTGCCCCATTTTACAACGTTTCTTGTCACAGTTGTTAAATTAGTAACCTGGCTATTAAGTGAATCTGGTTTCCCCATTGACCTTGCTTGTAAGAAAGTCTTAAAGGGGGATCACACCACCTGGGACACTGCAACTGTCATAAATATGAACCACTTGCCAAGTGTCTGAATTTTGATCCCGTGGCCATGGAGTTGCTGCAAAGGTTGTAACTGTGAAAAATGGTCATAATTACCTTTTTTTCAGTGCTATTGTAACTTTGAATGGTCACTAAATGAACTGTTGTAGGTAGAGGACTACCTGTATACTTCTGTGAATTTGAAATAGATTGTGTGTATGAATTTCGATTGCTATTATAGTATTCTGGATCAATCAACAAATACCTATGCATAAAAATGACAAAATTCAGACTGTAGAAGGTCTGATTGGAAACAAGATAGGGAAAGCTATCTGGAATTTTTCTGATACTTTTACCAGCAATGACTATATGCTGGTGTATGTATGTAAGGATTATATACACTCAGTGCCAAGTACCTGATGGCAAGGGAGGAGGCTTAGAATGGAGCAGCCGTCAATATCTTGAGCCATTCCCCAACTGGCTCTCCTCCAAGAATGCATTTGGGATATATTTGAGAATATTTTTGAGCCCCTCATTTGATTTGGCCCATTCTGAACCTTCAGTTTTATTTTGCTGGCTTTTTTGGCCTCATCAAAATTCAGTCTTGTTATGTTCTGTTTTCAGAGAATTATTCTGCTGAAGATGGACAGATATCTGGCCCTTCACATAATTTCTTTTCAACATTACTAAGGTTGGAAGGATTGCAAAAATTTGTTCATAAGCTATGATTGGAAGGCTTCAAAACACTTTGAACAACATTATTTTTTTTGGCAGAATGGGATGGAAATGGTAGGATTGGAAGGCTGTTTGTATGGAAACACTGTCTAATTTTGGCTAAATTTTCCAGGAAATATCTCCCATTTACCTCTTTTAAGCAGAGATAATAAGCTTCAGGAAAAGACACCACAGCAGCTTTCAAATTGCCCTTGCTGTCTCAGGTAATGGATATTTATTCTATGATGTGAGAAATGTGGCATGTTTAACTTCTCCTGGGAAGAACCTCACTAGCTTTGGTGGATGCCAAGTTAATCTAGACATATGGATTAAGCTTGAACTAATTTGGACAAAACTCAGAAGAATGACTTGATTTGACTTAATGAGGTAATATAGCTTTTGGTCTTGGTAACAAAAAGGTTGGCATAACTAGTTGAGAAGTTTGTCTCTTCTTGTGAAGGCTTCCCTCATCAATGGCAGTACTCAAAATGTCGAAGCTGCGATTTGCAATAATCTAGTAATTAATCAACAGAAGAGGGCTGGTATATTGAGATGTAATGTCAAAGATGTAGGAAGAGAATAAGTCACATTTATAACCTTGCCACTTCTATTAAAAGTTGTAAATATGTAGGCCAACATTTGTAAGACTTGGCACCCATTCATCATTGATGAGGATTTAAATCTGTCATGCTGAATTTGAAAGTAAGTTTTGATTGAAGAATCTATACGAGACTGTTCAAACTTAAGCCCATATTATCAATGCTGAGGAATGAGTTAAACCAAAATTCAGATCAGCTCATCACTCTGGTGTGGACAATACTAAAACTTGTTGGAGGCCACATTAAAAAGGCTGAGGCTGTAAAAGGGAATACATCCCAAACCAGTGTTTGCTTTCTCACCCTAAAAATGGTGTTATAACTCATTTTGTAGCTGTTCACATTAGTATCATAGAGCCTGTCACATCACTCAATCTTCCTCATTATTTTTATATAAAAGTTACATTGCAGTGATATTCTCTGTTACAACCGGAGAACTGCAGCTAGCAACCCAGCCCCCAATCCATTAGATCTGGGAAGTGCATTGAAATGCTATTCAAAGCCACCTGTTTTGATTTATTATTTCGAAACAGATTCCTCCTTTGGTTGCAAATCTGTTTTGATGGGATGATTGAAGTGAAGATTTGTTGAATGGAAGTATTACTTTATATAACTCTAGTCCGAAGCCATGAAGTTAAATCCTGGTTTTAGCTACAGTCACACAGTTACCAGTATTGTCAAAGATATTCATTTTAGACATTTCTTAACTCTGAAGTAGAGGAAATTCGAGTCCTGCAGCAGAAGCCATGAGCATAATATTTTCGAAAGTTATTTTTGACACCATCAAAATGTAATTATTCTAGTTAGTGCAACCAATCACAAATACACACACATAAACACCAGTGGTGGGTTCCAACCAGTGTTACTACCGGTTCTCTTTGTGCACGCGCTTCGTACAAGTGCGTTAGGTATCTGCCCAGCTGAGGTGCGGCAATCCACTCTGCCGCACCTATCAGCTGGGCTAAAAAAGAAGAAATAAAGGTAGGAATAACGCGGGAGCAGGCAGGAGGGCCCAGCTCTCAGACAAAGAGAACCGATTCGGTCACATCACATCATCACCGCTACCGGCTCGGCCGAACTGGGAGGAACCCACCACTGACACACACACACACACACATGCACACACACACACAAAATGTTCTCTTAGGGTTTCTTTGTGCTTGCCTTTCCTACCTTCAACAGTCTTCTCTTCAGTAATTGTTATTTGTCCCTGCAGACTAAGACCCTGAACAAGTTGGTATGCTTGATCTTAGATTTATTTCTGTCTTTGAGATCTGTTTGTTTTATCTTTGCCCATCTGATTTTTCCAGGTTCTTATGAACCATCCTGATTCTTATGAGCTACAACTCTTGTAAGTTAAATTTTATGTGTTCAAGTGTTCATTTACTCTTCTCTATACTTAACTCAATGGCTTTTTATTTTTTTAATTAAGTTTATATGCTGCCCATCTCTAAATCAGGGGTCCCCAACCTCCAGTCTGTGGATCGGCACCAGTCCACAGCATGCCAGATATCCATCCGCACAAACAAGCAAAGCCCCATCCACGGGATGGAGGCAGCACGTGAAGCCACGCCCCCTCCAGTCCGCAGAAATACCTCTCTCCATGAAACTGATTTCTGGTGCCCAAAAGGTTGGGGGCCGTTGTTCTAAATGCAAATCTTTTTATAGTTTGTAGGGTTATTCTCCATGAAGAGAGGAAGCTGTGTAACTGGGTTCCTATACCTATGTTAGAAATGTTATTGCTTGATTCTTGTCAGATTGAGTACTTTGGGGTTGGCTGGTGAGCACAGCTAACATGTAGGGTGCTATCACATGAATAGAGGTAATTACACAAATGTGGATTAGTAAGTTACAAAAGTATTTCATAACCTCTGCCGTTTTAAGATGTGTGGACTTTAACATACTAACTGGGGAGAGGCTGAGGTTAAGAAATGCTGCATTACAATATGTACCGGGCCACTAAAAGAACTTTGTGGGATTTAAAGTATAAAAGTTATCTAGATTTTCTGAAAAGTCATTTAATCTTTCCTAAAATATGTGAGACATTTTTGTTTATTAAGAATGGCTTAAAGGTCTGCAGAAATTTTACTGGATACAAATTGTTTATATTCTGCTGAATGTTAGGGTACAGTGCATTGAAGTAGTATGTCAATAACATTCGTTTTTCTTTATTGTTTCCTCAACAGTTGAATTTATTCAGCATTAGAAAATTGTCAGAATACTTAATTCAAATGAATACTTATTTTTTTTTATCAAAGAAATACTATAGCAGTTGTTCTGTAATCATTCTATTATTTATAGAATACAAAGGACTAAAATCAGTTGCTTGGGAAATAGATTCAAATGAATTTGGATGCCTTAGGTCCAATTAAATGTTCTCAAAATTGCAATTGCAGGTAAGATAGAGTTGTCACAATGCAGTGTTACATAGATAGAGGGACTACTTAGAACTAAGTATTATAAAGGCTGCAGATTCATTGCCTTCAGAAGAGTGAGGTGCCAAACTCTGCTTTCTTATTATATGTTGCTAAGTTTGCCAAACAAAATTTTATAACATTAGAAATTGATCTTAGCAATATTTTGAATTTTAAAAATTCAATATTTAATTAAAGAATTGTTACAATATTCTAATGACTTCTTAGAAACATCTTCATATCAGTTGCAAGTGACTAGATCATTAATTTTTTAGTTTCTTTTCAATTCTTGTGTAGTGATTGTGAATAACCAATGATGTATATTGATATCTACTAGTAAATAATTGCATCCTTTATGGAAGGTATGCTAGTTTATTTCCTAACTCCCCTTCAGACGTTGTAAAGTATCCTAGAGCTAATGGGACTGAAGTAAGGTAGTGATAGTTAGAATAAAAAGAAGTAGCTTGTTTTCCCTGTCTCCTTCAGCACAGGATAGAACAACATTAGAGAATTTCATCACTGCATAAGGTCCTGATTGTATATTGCAGTCTTTTTCACAAGTGTCCACAATAAGGGCGAATACAGATATGTCATGATCCACATGTCAATTTGATGTCATTGTTTGTTATATGTGGCTATGTTCTCTGAAACTCCTGGACCATTGGAACCAGGTTGTTGATTCAGCAATGATCTTGTAGGTTTATTTATTTATGCTTTGAATTCCTCCTTAATGGCACTATTTATTTAAAACAAGTACTGATTTGTCAACCAATTGTAAATCTTGTTTATGGAAGATTAAATCCATGATGTTGGTAAATGTATTATATTTATTTTTTCGTATCGTTTGGTTTGGTTAAAGGAAACCCAATCTTTAAGTCTGAATTCTTTGCACAAAGTGCATTTCTAAGAGATTATTTCATGCTGAAGCTGCAATGAAAAGATCAGTGCAACATTTCTTTAGGTGTTAAAGAGTCTCTTTCAAGTTACGTTATCAAGGAAGAGTAACTATACAAAAAGAACATTTTTATAAATGTGGAAGTGAAATAGTCGGGGGGGAGGCTTTTTCATGAACTTCTTATTGGCAAAGCCTTTATAGATTGTGAAGATACGAGGTTCAGTGGAGATGTCCAGCTGTAATTCAAATGAACATTATTAGATGGAAGAGTAAATGTTGCAGTGATCACACAGTCATAATTTAATGCTGGCTTCTGTCTTCTTAAGACATCCCATCCCTTATCTATTTGACTTTGGGGACTTTATGTATCAACAAGTTTGGTGTATATGTATTCTTATTATAGCTGCAGTCAAGACAATACCAAAACACAAACACAAAAACTGTAACACTTAATTCCAGAAGAGAAAATGAGCTTTGCTGATTGATTCAAGTTCTGTCTTTAAAGTGTTCCTATCACCAGAAACTTGGCCAACATTTTCACAGCTGAATATTTGTTTCAAGGGAAAGTTGAAGTGGTTACTAGCTCTGAATAATCCATCTGGCTCCTCTGCTTTGATGATTAAACATTTCAGTTTTGGAGACACCCAACATGAACATTTTGCACGCTCAATTTTCAGAATGTCAATCAGAAAGCCTACTATGGTTTTGCTTATCACAATGTCATGTGGGATTATTTCTGTATTATATAGCCCTAGCAATAGCACTTAGATTTATATACCACTTCACAGTGCTTTACAACACTCTTAAGTGGTTTACAGAGTCAGCATATTGGCCCCAACAGTCTGGGCCCTCATTTTACCGACCTCAGAAGGATGGAAGACTTGAGTCAACCTATAGGTATTTGTGTCATTCTGTAACTAAAACTAGGTTTTGTATATGTCATACTATGCTTGGTTTACCCTATTGTATTAATCCAGTTACTGTAGTTGGTTCAGTGTGTGCTTTCAGCCTTTGTAACATGTTCATTACAAATTAACACATTGTATGAGTTGAAATCAGTATTTCTGTCATGCTAGTATGAGCTCTTTTTTTTGGTAGAGTTAGATTTCTAGTTTTCAGTACTTTACATTGTATTGTTATTTGACTTGCATCCAAGTCTATATCAGAGGTCATAAGAAGTGCCTTAATTACAACCAATAATCATAACTTGTTTTAAATTAGCTTATTTTAAGTACCGTTCAGATCTGAACTAATTTATGTTTAAGCTGCCAGTTGTTCTCCAGAAGATTGACATGGGATACAGAAAGTATTTAGAATGTAGGAACCCAGTTTCTTATCTATTTGCTATGGGTTTTTAAAACCCTTTTGGTGCATATATTTTTGATTAGCCTTTTCATATCCCATGCATTATGTTGCCAGTCTTGATTGTGCTTCTGCAAGTTTTGGTTGGTTTTTTTAAAGCTCTCTCTCCAGAAAATTTAGATTAGGAATTGGTTTAGATTAGTTAGCAGGACAGTCTGACAGTTCACCAGTATACTTGGTCTTTAAATTTTGGTATGGGTGGAAATCTAGTAGTAGTTAAATAGTAGTTATGTGCAATCGGCCACAGGAAAAACACTATTATTCTGCAGGTTAGTGAGACAGAGGGGCCTACTCTCTACAGCAGTAATGATGAAGCATTTAGCTCACTTTTAATCTTTGATCTTCCATAGGCTGTGCTGAAATCTCAATCTGGGTCAGGGATCATCAGAATACTACCCCCCTTTTTTTTTTTGGCCTTGAAGAAAAGAGACAGATAGGAAAAGAGAACAAATATAGACTACAAATAAATGAACTAAAGATGGGTAAAAGCAGATTACTGCTGCAGATTTTTCACAGATGAGATTACTACTCGTTTTTTGTTTTGCATTGGTTTTGACTGTTATTTTGGGGGTTGGTTTCTTGAGGGGGCTCCTTTTCAAGGATTTAGGGAGACATTTCTTTTGTTTCGATTAATTTTGTTTGGGAATTTATTTATGTTTGTATTCTTTTGTTTTCTGTTTTTCTTTCTGATCTTTTAAATAATACATGTTTTACGCTGCTGAATTTTTGGCTATAATACCTGAGAGTCTTCAACATGAGATCCATTTCATTGCTTTATATGTATGAATGGTATATTAATAACAATAAAGTGTGTCTCATATTAAAGATAGGGATTAGATTTATTTATTTATTTATTTATTTATTTATTTATTTATTTATTTATTTATTTATTTATTTATTTTTAAATTTGTACACCGCCCTTCTCCCTGAGGACTCAGGGCGGTGAACAGCCAAGTAAAAGCATAAACTACAAACATTAAAATACAATTAAAAAGATATATATAAATTTGGCCCCATGATTAAAAACAATAACGAACAATTAAAAACATTTTAAAAAGTGTTAGGCCAGCCCGGCTTGCTGGAAAAAGGAGGTTTTAATAATAATTCCGCCTGAACAGGTAAAGGATGTCCTGAAACACCTTCCTGTCTCCCTGTAAAATTCTCTGTTTAGAAGCTCAGCATAGGGGAAATACATTCGGGTTCTAGCTCCCTTTTGCATGGTACTGCAGTATACACAGCACGCAGCTCTACAATTTGCATTCATTTTTAACAACTTGTATGTGAAACAGCTTTTTAGGTCATGAAAGTGATTTCAGCTACTTAATGGCATAACATTTTTTTAAAGCTTGGAAGTAGTGCAATGAAGAGGAATGTAGTAAAAGAGATGCATTATTGATGTAAAACAGATTTTTTTTCCTTTCAGAAGCACCATCTGGGCATTTCACATTTGTAATATTTCTGCAAGCATATGTAAACTGGCAAGTGAAATTTAAATCAGATGCCAGATCATTACATTTGCCAATTCTAAATTTCAAGAAGCAAAGAGGTGGTGTAGAATGCTGTCTTAATAGAAGAACTTGATAATCTTGTGAAATACAGTCAGAGAAAATGAACTCCAACCTGAGGCTGGTCAGCCTACAAAGTGCACACTTTCTTTAGTATCACTAAGAATCATATTATAAATAGTTTCCCCATGGATGCACTTTATACAAAACTATTATAAAAAAAATACATACTGAAGTTGTATTTCCCAAATTGATTGTATATGAGTTAAACATACTGGGTTATACTCTTTATTAATATTAATATGCCATTTCTTTCCTTGGACAACCAAAATAGCTACACATCTGGAGGGAACCAGTTTGAGAAAGGCTGCCTGAAAAAATAACATATCCTACTCTGAATGCTTTTATTATTGATGGAACAGTAGGAGAGCTAAAGTGTTTCACTCCTTGGCAGATGATAGTACCTGCAAAAAAAAACCCTCATCTTTGCTATACCTTATTTGAGTGACTATATTTTCATGGGACATCCTGATTACTGAAAGTATCCATTGGTTGATAGAAGTAGGGGTAATTTCCACCAGATTCTTCGGATGGAATTGAAAGCTGATTTCAGTTTATTAAAAGCAATGAATGAGGAGCTGTCCCTTTGTATATTTTTCTGTTAAAAATTGCAAGATCAATGGTGCATTGATCCATTGTAGAACTATCCTCTATAAATCATACTTGGTCATCCGCCAGGAATTTTTCCAGTTTCAGCCAGTCCACCAGCAAAGCAACATATAGCTAATTGAGTATGCTCATTATTCAGATGGTAATGTAAGGGATGTGTACCATTATCTACTTTGGAGATGGAGCAGACTAGTTCCAGTGGCTTGGTGTTCAGAATGTGTTTTTGACATAGATAAAAAGGGAGATCAGAGCAGAAGCCCACCAGTCAATATTTTTAATATAGAATAGTATTTAGTCACTTTCCCATACTTCAATTGATTTAATAGTTTCAGGATCTCTCACTGAGGGATAGGGGGCCATGGAGGATTGCTATACTCAGTCTCATTCAAGAGGCTGGGAGATAAGGAAACAAGCTCTAAAATGTGCTACAAACTCCTATTTGGTAGCTGGAATCCTAGTCTCCAATTGTTGGTCAATCAATTGGATTTTTATTGTGAAAGCTTGCTTAATGTATCAGCCTTAAGGGCTATTTTTGTAATTCTCCCCTGACAGAAATGCATTCTTGGTCAAAGCATCAAGGGATATCAGTAGATCTTCTCCTAGCCCAAGTGGGAGATTTTAGGAATAGTTGGTGCTTATAAGATTTTGATATACAACAAGAGCCTCTATTGGCTCTAGGGTTGATAGCAGATGCTGCCAGAATTTGGAGAATTCATAGGGGACCATTTAATCCTGTGGCTGATTTGAAAACCATGGATACCCTCCTGGCGCCCAACATTAGCTGAATGTGATAGTTACAGTCCAGGTGAAGCAATAAATGAAGATGGTCAGCCTGGCTTAAGTCCAGGCTGACCATAAATGTGTCTTATTAAGTAAATCCTGTGATGTCAACATAGAGTTGATGATGCATAACCTCTGGGTATCCCAATATGTGAATTTTCCCTCTGTAACATAATTCACGACACCCATTTAACATGCAGAGCTGAAGGCCCCTATGTGCCAAGTGCCAAGAGTTTTCAAGTTCCTGGAAGCTCTTATTATTATGGCTTGTTATTACCTATATATCCCTCAGAGAAGAAGAATAACAGAATAATGGGATAAGAGAGTTGGAAGACCATAGAGGTCTTTTAGTCCAACTGCTCAAGCAGGAGACCCTATACCATTTCAAATGAATCTCTTCCAGTGATGGAGCACCCACAACCTCTGATGGCAAGCTGTTACACTGATTATCGTATTTTTCGGACTATAAGACGCACCTTAATTTTTGGGGAGGAAAAGAAGAAAAAAAGAATTCTGCCTCTGCCTACCAGCATCGGGATCAGCGGCGTCCTCACTTCCATTCAGATTTTGATAACGAGTAGCACAGATCTTTTTATCTGTTTTAAACAAACCCTATCATTCTATGCGCATTTAACTGGAGTGGGTGGGATGGGGGATGATTTTCATGAAGAGGGACTTGGCACAGAAGGCTCCATTTCCAAGACACCCCCATCTTCCTATCTATAGCCGTAGGTGTTGAAAGCCTGGCATTCTTGCAGCAAGGCCCAATAGAGATGCAGCACTTC
Organism: Pantherophis guttatus; assembly: GCF_059756535.1. Taxonomy (NCBI): domain Eukaryota; kingdom Metazoa; phylum Chordata; class Lepidosauria; order Squamata; family Colubridae; genus Pantherophis; species Pantherophis guttatus. Next base: position 47,315,618 of record NC_142063.1, read on the forward strand.
AGTCTTCCTGGACGCTGCCATCTTGTAAAGATGGTGCAGGGCTTCTTGGCAAGCCCCCTGCTCCTTTGCTGCCTCAGTTGGAGCCTGATTCTGGAAGCAGCCTGGGGAAGCGTAGAGGTTGGGACTTGATTGGTGAAGTGGACACTGTGCAGGGGGCATAGTCAAGGCGCTGCCATCCGAAAACACTGTTGCCGCGATCTCCGCTGTCTGGAGATTTACGCTGCCTCCCCGGTTCCAAAAATGGGGCGTGCGGAGACAAAAAAAGACCATCACTTTTTCGAGTGGTTCCAGGGGGCGGAAATTGCCCCATTTTTGGAATCGGGGAGGAAAGCATTTTTGGGTGGCAGCGCTGCAATCTTCTCCCCGAATCCAAAAACAGGGCGTGTGGCCAGTGCTGCTACCTGAAAATGCATTCCTCCCCGGTTCCCTATGCACATTGCAGAGCTGCACACCCTCCTCCTCCTCCTCCGTAGACTCACCTTCTCTTTCCACCTGGGCCAGGACCAGAAGCCAACCGCTCTCCGGCTGGGTTGTCTGGAGAAGGGGCAGGTAGACTGGCTAGCCACCTTGCCTTACGCCCCCTGCACAGTGCCCACTTCACCAACCAAGTCCCAACCTCCACGCTTCCCGGGCCGCTTCCAGAATCAGGCTCTGACCAAGGCAGCAAAGGCGCAGGGGGCTTGCCAGGAAGCCTTTCACCATCTTTACGAGATGGCAGAGTCCAGGAGGACTGAAGTGCTGCGTCTCTATTGGGCCTTGCTGCAAGAAAGCCAGGCTTTCAACGCCTACGGCTATAGGTAGGAAGATGGGGGCGTCTTGGGAAAGGAGCCTTCGGTACCAAGTCCCTCTTCTGCCCCCATGAAAATCATCCCCCATCCCATCCATTCTAGTTAAATGCGCATAGGGTGATAGGGTTTGTTTTAAAAGGATAAAAAGATCTGTGCTGCTTGTTATCAAAATCCAAGTGGAAGTGAGGATCTCTGGTGCCTGGAACCGCCCGAAAATGCGATGCGCAGAGGCCAAAAATGTCCAAAGGGTGGGAGCGGGTGGGCGCGGCTACATTTGGAGTATAAGACACACCCAGATTTTCACCCTTTTTTGGGGGGGGAAAAGGTGCGTCTTATACTCCAAAAAATACGGTAAGTGTTCCAACTGCCAGGAAATTTTCCTTATTTCTAGACTGGGTCTCTCCTAGACCGGGGGTGTCAAACTCAAGGTCCAGGGGCTGAATCCAGCCCGTGGGGTGCTTAGATCTGGCCCATGGGATAACCCTGGAAACAGCAAAGGACCGGCCCACAGTGTCTCCGCCAGCGGAAATAGAGCTCGGGAAGGCCGTGGGCAGCCCTCATGAGCTCCATTTTTGTTGGCAGAGGGTTGCAGGAAGCCGCCACAGCTGGAAACAGAGCTTAGAAGGGCCGCACATGGCCCACTCAGGCTCCGTTTTCACTGCCAGAGGGTTGCAGGAGGCCATTGCAGCCAGAAATGGAGTTTGGAAGCCAATTTTCTCTGGCAGCACAGGTGCCCCCGACACAGGTGCCCCCGACACAGTGATGTGAAGCTGGCCATGCCCACCCCAGCCCCCCGAGGTCAATCACAACCATGATCCGGCCCTCAATGAAATCAAGTTTGACACCCCTGTCCTAGACCCAGGAAAGGTCTAGTTTCATCCATTGCTGGATGGTCTAGTTTCATTCATTGCTGCTTGTTCTGCCTTCAGGTGCTTTGTGGCAGCTCCTTAGATATTGGAATATTGACCCTAGTCTTTCTTTTCATTAAACTGTACATACCCAATCCTGCAGTCATTCTTCATATGTTTTAGTTCTAATCATCTCTGTTGCTGCTCTTTGCAGTCTTTCTAAAATGCATCTGCTTGTAGTGACTAAAACTTGATGCAATATTCCACATGTGGTCTTACCTAGGCACTATAAAGTGGTACTAACACAAGAAATACTAGCCAAAGCAGGAAAAGAGTACACATCACTAAAATCACCTGTCACTATTAGAGCTAAATTTAAGTGTTCCCAATGGATTTAGAGCTGTAGTTTTTCAGGTTATCCCAGAAGATATTGCTGAAGCAGAGCCAGGAAGGAGTTAAACATTAACAATGCTCATGAAATTTAGAAATTTAGATAAACTATCTAAAGGACCATAAATTCAACAAGAGAGTTGACTAAAATTTGTGTAGCTACAATATAACATTTTAAAATGATAAATGAATTTTTGAGACTTATATTGATGTGGCCAAAAGTATTGGGACCCTTTGACCTATTTCCCCAAAATCCCAATTTGCTCTAAAATAAGTTGAAACTAACACAGGTAAATGTCATCCACTGTTCTTTGTTCCATAGTGCAGAGACTTTGCTTTTTCCTCCCTGGACATAGCTCCAAGAGAAAAATCAACCCCAGATTGAATAGAAGAATAGTTTCAATGATTGAGCAAGAAAAAAGATCAAAAAATTCCTGGCTAATCTCCAAGATCAAGATATAACAAGTTACACTATACATTTTCATCTGGCTTAAAGTAGCTTCCATGGTGGAAGACCCCACTTTTGATAGACACAAAAGAGCCATATTGGAGATTTCTAAAAGGCACGTTGACAGAACGCAGTCCTTCTGGGAGACTGATTTTTGGACAGACAAAATAAAATTAGAACTATTTAGTAAGTCACAACGGATATGTTCAAAGAAGAAAAAAACAACGCTTTTAAAGAAAAGAATGCCATCCTTAACGTGAAACATATAGAAAGCTCCATAATGTTACGGGGTTGCTTTGTTGCCTCTGGCATTGAGTGCCTTGAATCTGTGCTAAAACACAATGAAATCAGAAGATTATCAAAGCATTCTGGAGCGAAATATAATACCTAGTGTTAGAAAACTTTGTCTCAGTTTCAGGTCATGGGCCTTCCAGCAACATAATGGCCCAAAGCATACATTTAAGAGAAGCCAAAAATGAAAACCAACATTGGATTGTTTTAACCTGGCCTGTTATGAATTCTGATCTGGATTCAATAGACCAACTATGAAAAGAGCTGAAACTCACTGTTGGGAGAAGGAATCCTCTGAATATAAGAAAACTGGAATAATTTGCTCAAGAATGGGTCAAATTGCCAGGTGAGAAGTGAAGTCTCCTTCAGAGTTGCAGAAAGCACTTGATTGTAGTTATTGCCTCAAAAGGATGTACTACAAAATATTAGGTTAGGGTTATCAATAATGATGCATCCATGCCATTGTTTTTTGTTTACAAGAAACTTACATAATACTGATGATTTATATCTCAACTTTTTACCTAACAGGTATTCAATAATATTTTTCCATAATACCGGAACTGTATAGTAATGATATAGGAAGATATTTGTTTATGCATAATATACAGTATCTTTTAGCTCATTTATATGATGATATATCTTTGTATATGTATTAGATAATTAGAACTTACGCAATTTAATTTATCTTTGTCTCAAAGATAAAGAAGTCAGTTCTTGTCATCTCTATTTCTAAATTCCAATTTCATTTTGGATTTGAGGAGACCTTAGCTGGTTTTCAGAATTGAAAACAATGGTTGTAAATTACTTTGCTGCCGTTTTCCTCCAAGCTATGCTTTCTAATTCTATGATACAGAAAAAAAAACTATTTTGATTTTGTTCAAAACTAGAAAAGAGAATACGTATGGCCGGGGTGGGGTGGGGGGCAAATATAAAATTAGAAAGTGTATTCGTAATTGCCAAATCATGGTTTAGTTATTAGGAACTTTTGTGTGTCTGTGTCTTTGAATCAGTTTTTGCCTCCTAGTGACCATCTGAAGAAGTCCTTGCAGTTTTCTTATCAAGATTTTATGAACTGGTTTTCAATTGCCTCCTTCCTAGGGCTGAGAGAAAATAATTCACCCAAGATCTTTAGGCTTCATGCCTAAAGTTGGACTAGGAACTCGCAATCACCTAGTTTATAGCCTGATGCCTTGACCACTGCACCAAACTGAATCTCATTATGAACATATTATATTTGTTTTATTCAAATCACACTGGGTCTTTGTTTCCAGTCCCAGTACAAGTATTAAACAGCCTGCATATTGCAAAAAATGCAATAGTGCAAAAAATGACTACCCAGATGCAGGCCTTACAGTTTACCACCCTGAGTTGCTAGTTCAACTTAAATAAATAAATAAATTACAAAATTAATATGCATAGAAATATATCTAAAATCAGTCAATTTGAAAACAAGAATCATTAGTTAATATAATATGCTAATTATGAAATAAATAGAAACATTACAAATATTCCAGCTGTTGCTTTTATTGTTCTTATTATATATAATATATTTTATTATTCATTTTAATAAATCTTAATTTTTATTTTTATTTTGGTTTGTGTGTATGGTGTAAGTTGCGATAGGAATATCTAAATTAGAAGAGCAGCATCAATAATTTAAAAATAAATGTAAAATTCTGATATTTGTGGTTTGTTTACTTTTAACATTGTACACCAATGGTTTGTTCAGCAAATCATGGTTATTAAAATCATGGATTAGCATTAACTCTAAATGCAGCCTGTTAGACAAGGTTAAGATGAAAATGTACGCTTTATGTCAGTGGTTCTCAACCTGTAGTTTGCAGAGTTAAGTCTTGGTGGTCCGGGGTCACAAAAGATATTTAAAAGGGGTCCATGGTGAAGAAAAGTTTGACAACCACTGCGCTCTGTACTTGGAATTATTATATAATATTGTAAGTGCTATTTGTACAATGCGGTGATGTAAGCTCTAGTCCAGATGGAATCCAGCATGCTGATGTTTTCAAAGCAGCTGACATAACGAGGGGAAAGGAAAGAGTTGTCATGTTAAAAGGATCATCAATAAGTAACAAGTTTGTTTGTGCTGATGCAATATTGTCCCCATTCTCATATCAATGGGTACCAGATCTAGGATAAAGCATATATATACCCTTGCGTTCAAAAGACTGCATAACCTTGCTAATGAAGCAATAACATGCTAAACTTCACAGAACAGTTTACAAGAAGAAAAAAGAATACTAAGCAAGGTGCTTTTTACTCAGGGTCTGCTGCAATTTGTCAGCTTTAGCAACTAGTCAAGTATTTTCCAACTCTATTCATGTTTTGCTAAAGCCAGAATTAGGGTGGTTGGGCCCCAGGTTAGTCCTACAGAGATCTCATCCTGAAATATAGATGTCTTGACCAGTGGTGGGTTTCAAATTTTTTTTACTACTGGTTCTGTGGGCGTGGCTTGGTGGGCATGGCATGGGAAGGATACTGTAAAATCTCCATTCCCTCTCCACTGCAGGGGAAGGATATTGCAAAATTTCCTCCCGATCAGCTGGGACTTGGGAGGCAGAGAATAGATAGGGGCGGGGCCAGTCAGAATTTTTACTACCGGTTCTCCGAACTACTCAAAATTTTCGCTACCGGTTCTCCAGAACTGGTCAGTACCTGCTGAAACCCACCTCTGGTCTTGACCCCTCAGTATACCAATACAACACAGCTAAAATTCTCTGAACTGGAAAGTAATTAATCTTTGCAAAAACATTAATATTGCAGGCCACCCAGACTAATAACACTCTTAAATACATTTATCTACCCAAGTTTGTTTAGATTATTACTTTTTGGAGCTATGATACTAATCAGATAGTGCAGAAAGTTGATAAGGTATATGGTAAAGAATGGCATTAATGCCTTCTGACTGTACAATCAAAACTACTTTATTTCATAGATAGTTGAGTGTTCAAAATCACTGTCTCCAATTTTCTTTTAGAGTATCCACAATAGGAATTTGATCTGAGAAGCTTATTCATCATCCATCTGGACTGTGATTTTTCCCCCAGCTAAACAACTTGTGGGGAAAAAGAATTTTCCCCCAAATTAGGGAAGCAGTTTGGTGTAGCAATTAAGGTGCTAGCCTAGAAACCAGGAGATTGTGAGTTCCAGTCCTACTTTAGGCATGCAAAATGCATGGCTGACTGTGCCAGCTACTGTCTCTCAACCCAACACACTTTGGGTGGTTGTTGTTGTGGGGAAAATAGGAGGAGGAAGGCGTATTGGCATGTTTGCCATTTTAAGTTGCATATCTTTTTAAAAAGGCAGGATAAAAATCTAAACAAGAATAGCTATTACCATTTTTTAATACCAAATAGCCTTAGTATCTTCTAAACATTAGCAACGAAGTGTAGCAGAATTTTCTCTAAAATTAATGTCAAAGAATGAGATCTGCTTTCTTTATAGCAGGAAGAAATATTCTCGGTGTTCTGAAAAATGTGAAAAATATATTATTTTTAAATTATGATTTTTTTTATCATCCTCTGCAGAGTATTGGGAAAGGGTCTTTATGGTGTATAGACCCAGAATATAGACAAAATCTTATCCAGGCTTTGAAAAAGACACCCTATCACCCATATTCCCATGTGTTCAGCACACCTCCAGCATCTCCTCAGGCATATCAAAGGTAAGAAAACTTGAATGTATCTTTATATGAACATGGCAAAGTCTGTAAATCAGCTGTGTACTTCAGGTTTGCAAGTCAATTCATCTGTTCAAATATGTTAAATCTAGAAGGAATGTACACATGCAATTTTTAAATAAGTAAAATATAACTAATGTATGATAAGTGGCCAAAATAGGAATGGCTCAGACTGATAATTTATTTCCTTCTTTAGTGTCCACTACTGCAAAAATCAAGATCCAGATCCATTTTAAAAAAACATTTAGTGGTTAAAGGTAAAGGTTCCCCTCGCACATATGTGCTAGACGTTTCCGACTCTAGGGGGCGTTGCTCATCTCCATTACAAAGCTGAAGAGCCAACGCTGTCCGAAGACGTCTTGATGGTCATGTGGCCGGCATGACTAAACGCCAAAGGAGCACAGAACGCTGTTACCTTCCTACCAAAGGTGGTCCCTATTTTTCTACTTGCATTTTTTACGTGTTTTCGAACTGCTAGGTTGGCAGAAGCTGGGACAAGTAACGGGAGTTCACCCCATTACGCGGCACTAGGGATTCGAACTGCTGAACTGCCGACCTTTTGATTGACAAGTTCAGCATCTTAACCACTGAGCCACCGCATTCCAAAGATTTAGCGGTTACCTTACCATATAAGCTTTAGAATGTATTTAAAAGAATAAAATAGCTATTGGCCTCACAATTCTAAGATATCTCCATACAAACCGGAGGCAAAAATACTGCCCTGCTTTTGCCCCAAAGGTGCTTTTTCAAAAAACAACTGGACTTTGTTTTTCCTTGAAGACATTTTGCATGTGAATGCAAAAGAAAAAGAAAAGAAAAAGAAATGCAAAACGTCTTCAAGGAAAAACAAATCTAGTTGCCTTTTTAAAAAAATACCTTTGGGACAACCATGACCTGGATGACTAAGAATCTCCATAGACATACTCCCCTGCTTATGACAATCCCCAAGACACAAATTAAAAAAAAATAAAATTTTGGGCTTGCAGTCATATCAAATGTTGTTCCCACCAATTGATGTTCAGAGTAAGGCTTATTCAGCATTTTTCTTTGAGTGTATTCAGCTACCTGATTACATTAAGTGGTCCTCTCAAAACTATGTGATAATCAACAAAAACTAAAGCCTGCCAATCCCAGTCATGAATAGTTACATTAATTATAAAAAAAAAAGGTAGGTCCCCACCTGTTGCCAGACCATAGGTATTCTTACAGCCCTAGTTTGTACTATAGAATTTCTTACCAGTTTTGATGAAAGTCACATGTCTGCTGCAATTACTTACTCTATGTTGCACTGCTTCTGTAATTATTACCAAAAATCTCTGTCCTCTGTCCTTGTGTTAGAAGCTGTGAAGTATGAGAAAAGATTCCAGCTTTTCATGATTTGCTTTCATGAGTGGATAGATTGCTGCTGAATCTTTGTTTCTAATGCTAAGTTTGGAAGATTGCCTCATATAAACTTTGGCTTCCAGGTGATGAAAGTATGTGTTTGTTTTTTTAAACTGCTGCTGTTGTGGTTACCTGCTCTGCAAAGCAAATGTGAGCAATTATGTTAGTTGCCATAGTGCTTTTCTGTTTGGTAAAAGGGTCAGTTGGGTCTGGTAACTTTAAAATGGCAGGAAATAAAAAACCTTCATGGATGAGTTTGCCTTTTTGTCGTACTGCAGTGGAAAAAGGGTACGGCAGATGTAAAACCTGCCACATTTCAAATCTGCTTGAAAATATATGATTTGTTACAGGAAGTTTGGAATCCATAATTGCTGCAGCACTTAGCATGATGTTAGATAGCTATAAATAATAAATATTTTGTGAAATCTGTATAAAATAGAGCCATGGCTTCATTTTTTCCTTAAGTACAGACATTAGTTACACAAATGATTGTCTGATAGCAATTTTTAAATGCTTACTAAGATTGAGATTTGGGAGTGCAGTTGCACCCTTTAGTTATAATACTCCTTTAAGAAGTGGCAACTTGCAATGTAATTTCATTCTGGTAACTCTAATAAAGTGCCTGAGCATCTCTGCTGAGCCGTGCGTTCCATCACATGGCCCAAACAATCAATCTTCGGGCAGAGATTGGGAAGAACAGCTGGGCTTTTGCAGGCAACGGCTGTATGTCTGCCCTTGCTAGGCGATTAGCGTGATGGTAACCATAGTAACTAGAAGGCCTCCATAGCAACGCATAGCTGAGACAGGTGCAGTTACATCACAAGGCTGTTTGTTGCCTGGCAAAAGGACAGGCCATTAGTACTAAGACATGCACTGTTGCCTTGGTAACAGATAACCTTACATAGAAACTACAGTGGGTTTGAACATTTTATCATCCTGATTAAAAAAAGGGGGGGGGGAGAGACATTTCATCTTCTTTTCCTTATTTTTAATTTAATTAATAACTCTTTATCTATGGTCATTTGAAGTTACAAAATGTTTTGTTGTAGTAAAAAAATGAAAGAATAAAGAACAGCAGTTGAAAGTTTTTGATAGCTATAGCAGCTTAAGAATTGATAATAACTTAAACACATTAAAATTCTAATCTACATTGTCTTCCTGATCAGTGAATTCTATAAGGGAAAAAAACCTTTGGTTTATGCTTCATTCTGTATTATTCATGTATGAACTGGGAAGCAGATTCGTTCTCCAAATGTGCTGGAATACAACTCAATAATTCAACTAAATCCAGAGATTCACTGGCTTGGAATTTTGGGAATTATGAGCTGCTGCATTTGGAAACAGATTGGAGGAAGGCTGAGCTAGCTAAATATTTTGTAACTTGGCTCGCAAACATACTGGGCGACATTATATGCTTCAGCAACAATAACCCCCTTCCGCAAAGCTCTTGTTATAGGTGCCATTCAAATATTTATTTTGATTTTTTCCCCATTAACGGCAGAATACAATTGGACATGCGAGAGAAAGCTTCAGATAGTCTACAATGAAGGGCCATTTTGTCTTTGCCAGTGTACTGTAGATACCATACTTGGTGTTATCTCAGTTCTTAGATGCAATAGTGTAGCAGTAATGGTTTAGAAACAGTGTATCCCCCCCTCCCCATCCTACTAGTTCTGAATGTTGTAGTTTCATTCTACTTTTTAGTATGGGAAAAGAATGGAATTCAAACAATGTGACCCTGACTCCATACACAGGTTTTCTATGTTTATTTGTCTAGGTTTGACAATATGTTTCAAAACAGCATTTTAATGTGTTTCAGAATTACTGTCATTGAGACAATTGACATAATGCATTTTACGTCAAAGCAAATATTGCTTTATTTAAAAGCTATACATATCAGCATATTTACATTCTTAGAGAAGAAAACAATGTGGTTAAAATCAGTTCAGTTAAGAGATATTTGCTGATACATTAACCTAAACATTAAATTATTGCTTGAAGTTTCTTGGCCAGGCAGATCTGAGGAAATGAAATGTATCAAGTCTGGATCCACAAAGTTTTCTCGAGGGCCAAAGACCTGTGACAACTTTCACCCAAAAAACAGAGAGGAAGTTGTGCTCCATTCTAGTCATACTCCAGGCTGGAACTTGCCCTCTTCCAGGATACTCTATTTCCTGGCTCTTTTGAGGCTTCCCAATCAGGAGTGAAATGCTCCCGGTTCGGACCGGATCGCCCGATCCAGTAGTGGTGGCGGCGGGTGGTTCGGAGAACCAGTAGCAAAAATCCCTGCACCCCCACCCCCACCATGCCCAGCTGAGCCGCACGATCATCAGAGGCTTTTTTTTTTTTTTACTTTTAAAAGCATTTTTTCTACAACCTCTTCCGACGAAAAAATGCTTTTAAAAGTTAAAAAAAAAAAGCCTCTGATGATCGCGCGGCTCAGCTGGGATCGTTAGAGACTTTTCAAAGCATTTTTTTTACCACCTCTTCGGCCAAGAGGTTGCAGAAAAAAATGCTTTGAAAGTTGCCTGATCGTCAGAGAGGCTTTTCAAAGCATTTTTAAAAAAGCCTTTCTGACAGTCCCAGCTGAATTGCCTGATCGTTAGAGAGGCATTTTTTAAAAAGCCTCTCTGATGATCCCAGCTTAGTTGCCTGATCAGCAGAGGCTTTTCAAAGCATTAGAAAAAATGCTTTGAAAAGTTAAAAAAAAAAAAAGTTGGCCACGCCCACCCAGTCACGTTACCCCCCCCACTAAGCCACGCCCACAGAACCGGTAGTAACAAATTTTACATTTCACCCCTGTTCCTAATCCTTCACAATTAAATACCATAGATTTCGTGGTTTTAGGTATCCCATTAAATACTTTCTCCCACCTTTGCAAAGCTTGAGGCTCCCCCAAATTAGTTGAGCCTATCTTGGTATGTGTCATTTTGGATATTTAACAAACAGTATTTGAAAATTTGAGGTTGGTATAAATGATAGCAATTCTGTAGTGTCCATGTCTCGGTAATCACTTTACTTTCATGACTGTAGTGAAATTTGGAGTGCTAGTGTAGAAAATATTACTAACTTCTAGCTGATACTTGTTGCAGTGAATATATATTAAACTAATAGATGACATTCCACTTTGATGTTTAAATTTATAAAAAAATATAGCCTTTAAAGAGCTGAAATAATAGTTTATTAAACAACTGAAGTGAATTTTTCTATAAGAAAAATGAGAATAAATGGAGATGTAGTTTTTTTACCTGGATGGAAATTACTTTCATTTGTTTCTTACAATACTATAGGACCTTTGACTTGTATGGTAAAGTTGTCCAAAAAAGAATCTGCCTTTAAACTGAAGATATAGGTATTCTCTGAAGCTGACAAGAATCTGCATCTGATTCTTCCTATGCAATATATTAAAAGCAATAATTTAAGTTTCTGCATCTCTGTGTAGTTCCTTTTTAGTTTTGCACTGTACAGTATGCTTTTTTTGTTCATTAAAAGCAACAATAATCATGTTGATCTATAAGAAAAAACCCAACAGCCACAATAGGCCAATATCTTTCTGAGAACTAACCAGAATGGCACAACTGTTTTCCTCACTGGGCAAGATATTTCAAAATGCAAGAGATGGGGAAGAAGAAGAAAATCTATATTTCTAAGAATTTGTTTAGTTGTCATAAGACTGTGTTTTGTTTGAAAATATGCCAAACTCCCAATAACAAAATTCAAAGTTTAGCTGAGGAGTTAAGAGTAGGAGCTAAAATTCCTGGTGAATAGCATCCTTATCTGTTTCCTTCTGGTAAATGTATGCTATGTGATTGGCTGTGCCTGTTGTGTTAAATCATTTGTGAAAGAATAATCATAAATGTTCCAAATGTATCCATTGTCTCAAGAAGATTGGGGAATTTGGATGACAAATAGCAGTTGAAGGGAAAAAATATCTGATCTTTCCAGCTCTGAAAACACGGAGGCCTTAGTCCCTCCTGGTTAATATTGTAATATTTCTGCATTCAACTTTGTTGGAAGTATTTTGAGGAAGATAAATTGGGGAAAAAAGTTTTAAAAATTAAAGTCTTTTTTTCCTCTCACCTGGGAAGCTTAATCAGTTCTTATTTAAAATACCAATAAAGCATTTGAAGTAGAGTATTGGATTAGCTCATGAATACAAAATACACATTGCTGAAACTGTTCCTATTATATAAACTATTGGGAGGTCATTACAAGGCACTGTTTGAAGTTGAAAGCACTTCATGAAATACTACCTGCAATTTCTTAAATAATGGTTTTGCATATATATGTACCTGAAGCATTCATTCTGTTCAGATTCTCTGTTGTTGGAAACCTGCAGAACTAGTTTTCAGAAGTGACTGAAATCTCCAAAAGAGAAAGCAGATTCTCTCTTGCAAGTCAGCATTTTGTAATAAGACTGTGATTTTACGTGAACAGATGCTATCTTCAAGGAGAAATCAAATGTCAGCATTCCACTGCATTCCCCAAAACGCTGGATCTTGCTACATAGTTCAAACTACACGCAGAATGGCTTTAACTCTTCCAGTAATAAAAAGCCTCTAGGGGGTTGGATTAAGAGAAGGAATTAGAAGATTTATACAGCTTGTCTGGCAGGAAACCACAGAGGGAAAGTGACCCACTGTTCATGTCTTTCAAACCTTGGAAAGAAATGCATTTGCCGAGTTTGACACACAGTGTTTTAGAGCTTATTCTACTCAGTGCTGTTGCTGTGGTGCACATATTCTTTTTCAGTTACCTGGGATCTGGGTGTAGTATGACTCGAATATTGCAAGCTTCATCTGGTTTAATGTATGTTGTAATCTGAATGCAGTGCTGCTTATGTGTTGATTGCAATGGTTGCCTGTATTTTATATAAGATTCCAGTGCTATCAGGACATGCCAACTTTGGCCAGCTTTTCTTTTTGTATTATTTTGCTGATTCAACATCAATTTTCTTTATCAGAATAAGCATCTTTCATATACAAAATCAATAAAAAATAGAAGATATTTCCTGTAGGACTTTCTTTTCTTATTTTTCCTTAAGTAGAATTTCAAAAATATAGAGCAGGGTTGGACTGGTTAATATTTGATGGGAAATCCTAAATCTTTGGGGTAGATTGGAAAGTTTAAAAAAATCCTGAAAGAAAACTAAAGGTAAATCATATTGTTGCCAAGATAATTGCAGGGGCTTTCCTTGCAACTGTGATTCGAAGCATAGAATCACAAAAGTACTTATTTTTAAAAAATCAAAAGAATAAAATGCTTGTTTATTGATGGTACATATATACGATTCAGGGAAAAAATATGTATCTCTCTTGGATTTTCTGAATTTTTTCTTAATTTTTGGCACTTAATGTTAACAGAATTTCACGGGGTTTCTTGATGTCTAAAGAGAATTGGATCCTGCTAATATCTGACCAGAGTCTTAGAAACGAAGAAATAAATAGTTGTTTCATTTGACTAAACAGAGTAATCCAAATGTAGTATGCTACTGTTAAAAAAATAAACTTTCCTGTAGATTTAGTCATTGATTGTACCATCTTTAGCAGCCATAAATGCAACAAAATATTTCCTGTAATTGTTTATCACTCTCTCATACCTTTGTAGGAATACTGGCTAATTTGTCTATAGCAAATTGTTTGTGGGATTCCTAAAATGAACTGCCATTATTTTTCTATGAGGTTTTGGTGTACAGTTTGACTTAGCTATCTCAGACAAGCACCAATGTTATACTTAGTGAGTTACTGCTTCTGCCTTAATGAATTCCAGTTTTACTTAGCACACTTAGATGCAGTAGTTAAGTGAGCTATCATGTAACTGTGACTTGTTACTTTCTCTGCTGACTTCGCTGTTGACTGTACTTGTAGGAAGTTGGCTGTCAAGTTCAAAAACGACAGTCACATAGCAGGGTGGATTTGATTTAAATCGAGTTGATTTAAATCACAATTTAAATCATGATTTAAATCACTAGTAAAAAGGCTTGATTTAAATCAACTCGATTTAAATCATAATTTTTAAAGAGCAACTGTCATCTCTGCTATTCCTTTGACCCACTGTTGACTCACCAATAGTCCCAGTGTTACAGAATATACAGCCTCATGCTACATAACTAAGCTCCATTTCATGCTGAATAAATTAAATTATTTATGTATCTTAAATAGAAAACTATCTTACGATAGATTTTTACCCCAAAAGTTTTTTTATTAAAATAAATTCGATAAAAATAAAAAAATCCAATTTAAATTTAAAAAATCTGATTTTTTTTGATTTTTAAAAAAAAATCATTGATTTTTATCCACCCTGTCACATAGCCAGAAGACTACCACAGGTTGTGAAGTGCCCAAATCTCGATCATGTCATTATGGGGACACTGCAATGTTGTAAGTGTGAGAACCAGTTGTAAAGTTACTTTTTCCAGACTCGCTGCTCTGACAATCCACACATGGGTGTTCACTTCTTGCTTTGCTAGAGACTGAGTGTAACAATTTTTTCTGTTGTTGTAGCCATGCCCCCTGCTCCTGCTCTTCAGTCTTTTCACTCAGTCTAGCTGAAGAGACTTGAGTTGCATTTCTCTGACTTTGTCAGTTTTCTTATTGTTTATATCTGTTGGTTTTTTGTTTTTTGTTTTTTTGTGGATTACTATTGTATAACTTCAAATCATAGCTAAACAGGGAAATTGCCAAGCAGTCATAACTTCAAATAGTAACTAAACAGGACAATTGTTAAAGATGACTGGGGGGCTGAAGGCTAAAACATGAAAAATGTTTGCAGGAATTGAGTATGTCTAGTCTAATGAAAAGAAAAACTGGAGTGACATAATAGCAGTGTTCCAATATTTGAGAAGTTACCATAAAGAAGAGGAGGGTCAACCTATTTTCCAAAACATTCGAAAGCAAGAAGCAATGGATGGAAACTGAACAAAGAGAGAAGCAATCTAGAACTAAAGAGAAATTTCCTGACAATAAAAGCAATCAACCAGTGGAATGGTTTGCCTTCAGAAATTGTGGGTGCTCCAACCTCAGAGGCTTTTAAGAAAGGATTGGACAACCATTTGTCTAAAATGGTATATGGGATTGGACTAGAAGACCTCCAAGGTCCTTCTTAGTCCCTCTGTTATTCTGTTAAACAAGGTCTACCTGTACATTTCATCATGGCAGGGTCATCAATGCCGACTTTAGCTAAGACAAGAAAAACCTGTAGGTATTTTTTTTTTAATTTGATTTATATGCCGCCCTTCTCCGGAGACTCAGAGCGGCTTACAGTGTGCTCAGCAATTTAGATATTGTTCTTGAATTCTTTGTGAATGCTTGGACGATTTAATGCTATGCTTTTGTAGTGAGTTTATTATGACTGCCATTCTTGAAAAGATATACTATGGTCCCAAGTTGTCCTCATTTCAGACAATTTATTTGTTGATTTTCTAATTGCAGTCAAGAAACACTTGGTCACTTAAAATATAAAATACACTTGGTATTAGACTGGATTCGTGGAGCTTCAAAACTTTATAAATAGTTTTCTAACCTTTTCCAGACTAAAGGGCATTATTATTTTCTCCTGAGATTTTCAGGAATTTCTTTTGAGTATAGTATGATATAGATCTAAAAAACTTTATTTATGAAACAAGAACTGATTTTGGTATTGTTTGTTCACTCATATGTGCTTTGCACATTATAATTTTAATCATAATTTAAATTTTTAATCATAATTTTATAAATTTAAATTTATAAATATTTTATATTTAATGATATTTATATTTTTATCTTACTGTACATGAGTTTTAGTAGTACAGACAAAGTTGCAAATCAAGAGACGAGTGTGGAGTGTGTACTTCATTTTCATGCCAAGTTTGCAGTTTTTAATATCAGGAGAAAGCTAGATTATCTCTGAAACTGTTGGAATAAGACCAAGAAAGTAGCTCTTCATATCACATGTAATAAACTAATGAAATTTCCAGCCAGAAAATAAGGTTATGGCTGTGCTCTTTGATAGCTTTCAAGAAGTGTTAGGTTAATATATGGAAGACAAGCATTTTGATGCTTTTAATTTTTAATTTTGAGAGCATAACTTCTTTTGAGTCACAAATAGTATACATCTAAAAAGCAAAGAAGAAGGCAATTGCTTCCACATTGTAATAGTGAGCTTCCCATAGTTGTATCTAGGAAGCTAAGCTGATCTATCAGGACTCTATTTTTTCATGTAGATGTATTTTTATATATCCTTGTATATGAGAGCATGTGTTTTCAAAACCTTTTCCAAGCTTTTCTAAACTACAATGCTCTGTATCATGATCAGTTCACCTAAACTATTTCCCTACATGCTTTTGAATATTTATTAATAATAAAGGTAGATGTTGATTTATGACCGGTTACTTAATTACCATTAGAAGTTATAACAGACTCAGCAAAAGTTATTTACAACACATCCTCAAAGTTAGGACTGCCACCATCACTATTGCCCTGTAGGTTACATGATCACATTATTCAGTGATTGGCAACAAGTTCACATTTATGATAGACAAACTAATGTAATGTGCCTGTTGACCACTGCCCTTGAACACTTAAGAAATTCTGCTTATTCAAAGAATTGAATGGAAAATTTATATACAGATTGGATGTCTGCATACTGATTGTCCCTCACCACAAATTGTGAAATAAATTCTCTGTGAAACTTTATGAAAATAGCAATAGCATTTGGATTTATATACCACTCCATAATGCTTTATATCACTCTCTGAGTGGTTTACAGAGTCAGCATATTTCCCCCAACAATCTGGGTCCTCATTCCTCATCTGGGTCAACCTTGTAAGGGTGGAAGGCTGAGTCAACCTTAGCCGCCATCAGGATCAAACTTCAGGCTGTAGGCAGAGTTAATTTGCAATACTGCATTCTAATCACTGTGTCACCAAATTAGAGACCAGAATAAATTGGATGAAGTCTAGTAGTAGAATCCCAGCAATCGTTTCATTAAAGGAATTAAATCTCTAAAATATATGTAATCCCCAACATAAACAAAATATAGGAAACTAGTTCACATAGCCAGTCAGGGATTAGGGTAATTGTAATTCAAAGCATCTGCAGGCCTGTAGGTTGTCTATCTTTGCACTAGGGAAAAGATTTTCAACCTTTTTCATCTCATGACACAAATCCCATAGGAGAGACTTCTGGGTCTCAAAACCAAAATTCCATGAAATCACAGTTTAATGGAGCTTGGGAGGAAAAATGGAAACAGTCCACCCCAGTGATATCATGGAGGTGTATTTCTGGCTGATGCGGTATGCATGTAGACCTTTTGTAGTATACAATGTGCCACAGAACAGCCGCTGAAAACCACTGCATTAGGGCAACTATAATTCTTTCCAGATCCTGGCCTAGAATAATAAGGTCATTAATTTTATTGAAAAACACTGATACTATTAGTTGTGTCACCATGGCAGAATAAAAAAGGACATGTTACATAATGACAGATGTTACTCCACTCTGTTGGTAAGCAGTTTATTACAGTTAAATATGTGCAGTTCAGGGCAACACGTATGATTCTTCTCTCATGTAGATAAAGTTATAGCCCAAACACATTGAACTCCATACCAAAGATTCAATTTCAGGGTCTCCTCAATGAACAGCAACTGTTAAGCGGAAATGACTTTTTCAATAGATTTTAATCTCTCTTTCAGTGAAGCACTCATAACTTCTTCAAAAGGGTGTTTTATCCTACACTTAACCAGATTTTGTGATCTATTTTGGTTCTCACATTCCTTATTGATTGTGTCAAATTAGCAATTTAGGGTTTTGCGTTAACCAAATTAAGATCCTCATTTAGCCATGAAGCTCACTGAATAGTATGGTGCCAGTTGCATTTTTGTAACCTAATCTGTTTCTGAGATGTTTACAAGAATAGAAATGGAGAGGGATGACTTTTTGAAGAGGCATTCTGCTATAAGCATAGTAAAAAGTTAAAAGCCAAAGAAAATATGCAAATTTCTAAAGTTTTTTTTTTACTTTCTACTTTTCTAATCTTGCCAAGTAGAGCATTACTTCATTATTCTCCTTCTTCTTACCAGTGAGAAGACGTCTACTTTGTCCCAGCCGCACACATCTACCTCTACATTTAATTTAGATTCAAAACCACTTGATAAATGCTGTTACTGTTTTGTCTTTGGAAAAGCAGCAGAGGTTAAAAAGCAAATATTTGACCCATTAATAAAATTGAGTTGTGCATAGCAGCAAGTAAGTCCTTTTCCGTTGTCCTCTATGCTGAAAATGCAAATAGCCAAAACATTTTTCCCTTCTTCAAGTTCTTAATTGACAGTGAAACATGTCTCTGTAAAACCTTGGTGCTCAATCAATTAAAAAAATACTTTCTGTTGATTATTAAATTACACCCACAGGGAAGCTAGGTGTTATAGATCCTGCTCTTCTCTGGGCATTCAACAACATTGAAAAGGAAAATAATACAAATGGCAAAGCAAAGTAGTCCTGGCACCAATTAGTCTTGAGATTGTTTAAAGTGGATTGAAATTTGAAGGCCAAAAAAAGAGTAGGAAGTGGAATAGAAGGTCATGAAAAGTGGCTATGAATCTTATAAAGAGCTTTTCTTTTGTTAAGAATAATTCAACAGTTTTGTTCAAACTAATGAGCCAATTCAGTTTGGAAAGCTTGTGAGATCATTGTCCTGTGAATTTGGAGGTGCAGCTGATCCTTATAAATGCTAAATGTACTGTACTTCTATGAAACAGTCTTGATGATACAGTTTGGGTGGTACTATGATGACCCCCAGATAGGTGTGTGTCAGCTCTTGTATGTGACAATTTCTCGCATAGTGTTGCCTACTAGATGTCATGATCTTTTAATGCAGTATTCAGGGATGGTGAATGGAAGGTACAATCTAGGAATGAAAATCTTTGTCTCAGAGATCTAATTCTAGGTGCAAGAATTACCCATCTGGTCTGTGATACTTTTAGTGAGGAACAACTGCCCAAGGCCCATCCTCCATAATTGCTCTATACATTGTCCCTTTTATTTGAGACTATAGCATGTATAAAGCAGAGGAGTGCTGACAGAATCAGGTCATCTTTGTCTCTGCCTTTCCCAATGCAGGCAAACAGTGAGACAGAGATAAAACTAGCTGGAGTTCATCTAGTCAGCACACCTGAAGGACTACAAGGAGTATTGGGTCTCTTCATCCTGTCACGTCATTCCCTCTTCTCTTAGAATAGTGGAACATGAGAAAAATTAACAATGTTTAAGAGCTTATATATGTTCCTGCTTCATCCAGAACACATCACTGAGAGAAGATGCCCATCAGACATTACTCTTCTCTCAGTGCTTGACAATATAAGGAGCAATTGGAGGCATCTGAGAAGGAAAGAATGACATTATGGAATAATGCTTAACTTGTCACATAATACCCTTCAAGTCCTACTGTTTGACAACATCTGATCCATCAAGTCAAGTAGCAGAATGAGACCAGTACTCTCAGCCAAATCTGGTTGTCCCTCCCTACCGTCGTTAAAAATTTCTGGAGGTCATCCATTGAAGAAGGCTGACTTATGACAAATAATAAAGGGGCAGAGCTTTTCTATGTGTGGCTTCTTTTCTACCTGGAATCTTGCAAAAATTGGTCAAGGTCCAGAAGGCTCCATGCATAGTAATTTATGCACATAGAAGTTTATAGCACTTTTGCTTTATAAAGTTTACACTTCATGAATAGATTTATGTAAAAAAATGTGATACCTTTCTATATGACCTATGCATATTCCATGTCTGAGTTCTACAAAAATATTAATTTTACAGATAGCCTTCATTCTTTTAATTTCATATGTAACTTTGTTAACATTTAGAGTAAAGTTTTCAAAACAATTAGCTTTAATAAATGAGGAGCAAAAACCAATTATCTCTTCAGAATGTGAAAGAAGTAGTTATATTCATCTTATCAAGGGGTTAGACTTTTTCCTGAAATAGAACCATGCTGGAAATTGGGATGAGGAATTTGAAAAAGAGTATTTTCAAAGAAGTTGAAACATGGAAAATGAAAGTTACGTTCTCAGTGAATTACTTATAGTCATGTAATTAAATTGATTTATAATTGGAGAGTTTTTGAATATAATGAAAAAAGAAACTTTTTCCTGAGGATATATCTCAATCTGAGTTTTGATGCGCTTGTCCTTTTAGACATATTATATGTAAATAATTCAGATTTCAAACAGTATTTATAAATCACTACAGTTTCTTAAATTGACTTTGAAGTTTTTAATATAATTAGTTCTTTTTTTCCATTGAAAATTTATTTTAGACAGTTGTCTGATTTTTGAAGACATTGATACTTTATAAAGACTACTTTTATTATTAAAATTGTGCACTAGCTTTGTATTATAAACATTCAGTTAGCTTACAATCATAGACATTTTATTTATAGATGAAATAAAATCACAACCATGGAAATAATTGTTTATGATTATCCTAGTGTTTTACACAATGGGACTGAAGCATATATGCAATCCTGCTGTTCTTTTGTTCTTTGATCTGGCTGATACCTTCGCACCTTGTTTTTACAACGATAGCAAAGGGGAAATTCACAAATAAAAAAATTGGTAAAAAATTAAATTGAGGGTAATGGAAATTAGTACTGGTAGTGGAAAGTAATGTGTGTCATAGATGTGGAAGATATTTTCGGTAACTTACTTAGGCAAAGCCTTATGATGCATAATAGTAGTTGGGGGAGGGGAGGAGAAGTAGATTAGTCGAGATGCTTGCGTGATGTGCAGTATGACCCCTTTTTCTTTTTGGTATTTTACTAGTCATCTGAAGAATTTCAAGGAACAGAGAGAAAGTTGACCTCTTTTGCATTCATTATGGAAAGGTCACTGCTGCTTAATGAATTACTGCATTACCTTTGTAATTAGTGTCATTTGTCTTGGAAAACACTAATACAGTGCCTTGCCTTGAATTTAGTAAGGAAATAGACTTTTAACATTCTCAGCAGGCTGACATCAGTAATGAGTGTTAGAATAAATAAATCTAAATCTCTTTGTAGATGAAGACTGGTCATTCTTCTCTTCTAGTGAGATACATGTTATATTTCATTGCAGACACTTGCCTAGGAATTCTGGAAGTTGGATTCTAGAACCTGGAAAGCAATTATTGATTTTAAAAATAACTAGTATGGAAAATAGTCTTCTCATTTCATTTCCATCTCTATATCAGGTCTCTGTATGTGTAGCATTCATTTTCATTTTAGTACAGAATTTCTCATTTTTGAGAAAGGACCCCAGATTTTATACATGTAGTCCTCAACTTACAACCATTCATTTAGTGTCTTATGACCATTTTTCGCACTTATGTCTGCTACAGCATCCCCATGGTCATGTGATCAAAATTTGGGCACTTGGCAACTGACATGCATTTATAATCGTTGCACTATCCCGAGGTCATATAATCACCATTTGTAACTTTCCCAGCTGCCTTCTGACAAGCAAAATCAACAGGGAAGCCCAGATTTGCTTAACAACCACATAATTCACTAAACAACTGGAGTGATTCACTTTACAACTGTGGCAAAAAAGTCATAAAACAGGGCAAAAGTCACATAACAACTGCCTTGCTTAGGAATGGAAATGTTGTACTCACTTGTGGTTGTAAATTGAGGACTACTTGTAAAGCAGATTTACAACAGATCAGTAGATCTAGACTAAGACAAAATATGAGTATGAAAGCACTTTGGTTTTGGATAGAAACTGGTGCTTATTTCTATACTGTATTTAAAAAGTGTATATGCTGTATTTCTAAGATGTAATTTTCCTAAAAATAGAAGATGGATAAAATTCATAATAAATTAAATAGTAATGGTCTATAAACTTCTGCTTAAGCAGAAAATATTTTCAGTGAGCAGTGTTAAATATACAGTTTAGGGGATTCCAATAAGTGTATGCATTCAGATTTCCTGTTCTTATTTTCAGTTTCAGTTTCTGCATATTTCATATTCAGTAGGTTTTTCATTCATTTTATAGTGGAACATGTGAATTGGCTACAATAATATCATGTGAAATTATAGATGTGGTTTCAAAAATAAGGTATATATGGCAATTTTCTAATCTGTAAAGCAAAAAGGAATAAAATAATTGTATCCACATTTTACAGCTTTTAATCCCTAGGTAAGAAAGCTTTTCAACTGGCAAGAGGTTTGCTTTACTAAGTTACCAAGTCATCATAGTAGAATCTGTAAATTTATTAAATAAGAGAAACAGTAAAATTAAATGAGGACTTCAGTGGATATATTCCACATACATATACTGCTCAACCTACGACAGTAGTTGGAATTGGAGTCTTGGTCAATGAGCAAAGCAATCATTAAATGAGTTGTAATGTGACTGTTTCACTCAATGACTGTAGTCCCGACACCCCCGTTTTTGGTTAAATGATCTTGCAGGTTGTTAAACCGACAGCATCTCAAGTAAGGAGTGTGGAGTCCTCAGGATGAGGGAGGCTCATCACAGGGTGTGCTGCAGCCCACCAGCATAAACAAAATGTCCCACTTGCAATTGGTTTCCTGCTGCTGTCAGGATTTTCAGCATGATTTTCAGCCCAGAGCAGAAGGCAAGAGATGAGAAGGAGTCCTCTGGGCATTGGTAGTGCTTTGTGACCTTTCCTAGGGGCTTCCTCATTGACTTTCTGAATACTCAGCAGGGAGGATTACAAAGGGTGATCACATGATCTTGGGGCAATCTTGGCAATCCATCATAAGTGCAAATGGGTTGCCAAGCACCTAGATTGCAATCACATGACCATGGGGGTGCTGCAATGGCTGTAACATCAGGCACCAGTCGTAAGTCCCTTTATTCAGTGCCATTGTTAACTTCAAAAGGCGTTGAATGAATGATAACAAATCAAGAACTACCTGTGTGTAAAAATATTGCTGCAAAAATATTGACAGTATTTGAAGAGAAATATTATTCTCTTCTGTGAAAAGCACACAAGCCTATTCACATAACTCTGCAATTTTTCCATTAAATAAATAAATGGTACATTCTTCTCATCTCTCTTCAGTTGATATACCCGATGCCTGACTACACACAGTGTTTATATAGAATTGCTGTTTGATTCCCAGGTAGTAAGCTGAAATAGGACTGTGATAACACATAACCAGCCCCCATCAATTTAGAAAAGTTTGCTAACTGCATCGCAAAAAAGGGATGATTTGGTCATTTTATGCCTTAGGACATTCAGATTAGATTAAAATGCTCTGCATGGGCTTGGTTTTTGAAGAGTATTTTGAAATTACAGCTGATTTTCTTTTAGAATAGTTGGCTAGTCTGATGTGTTCCAGATATATTGAATATGTACATAGCTAACAAAGATCTTCTACCTAGCAATTCATGGGCAATGTATTTTGTTTCTGAAATTATGTGTGACCCCCCCCCCAAAATATTTTGGGGTATGGCTTACAAAACACATTTTTTAGTGTTTTCCAAATGGGGGAAATTGTTGCATGTGTGAAAAGTAATCATATCAGCTATGGTTAAATTAACTTATTAATTACAAGTAAAGGTAAAGGTTCCCCTTGCACATATGTGCTAGTCGTTTCCAACTTTAGGGGGCGGTGTTCATCTCCGTTTCAAAGCCAAAGAGCCAGCGTTCTCCGAAGACGTCTCCATGGTCATGTGGCCAGCATGACTAAACATCAAAGGCGCATGGAACACTGTTACCTTCCCACCAAAGGCGGTCCCTATTTTTCTACTTGCATTTTTTACGTGCTTTCGAGCTGCTAGGTTGACAGAAGCTGCGACAAGTAATAGGAGCTCATCCCATTACGCAGCACTAGGGATTCGAACCGCTGAACTGCCGACTTTTCGATCGACAAGCTCAGTGTCTTAGCCACTGAGCCATCCTGTCGCATAATTACAAGTACATTATATTAAATCACATTTACCTATTTCTTTTCTTTATTCAAAGTTAATTTGATCTCACCATTCAAAACCATAAGGATAGCATTTGGACTTAAATACTTAAGTGGTTCAAAATAAGGCTTAAAGCCCTCCATCCCCTAGATTTCTTTTAGAGAAAAAAAAAAACCAACAAACCCTATCAGTGATACACTTTCCACACACACCCCACCCCCATTTTTTCAAGTAAGATGCAGTTCAGACCTCACAAACCTAGCTGATTATTTAGATTTGAGACATTGGCCTGCAAATCATTATCTTGTTCTGTTTAAAATGCAACCATAGTTAGATTGTCTAACTGGTCTAACTTTTCTAAAATACTACTTTTTCAGTCTTTGGAGGGTTTGTATTTTTATGAATAGCCATCTGATAATCTGTAGACAGCAGAGCTCTGGTATTTCTCTCCCACCCCCAATGTTCTTCTGCAGGAAAAAAAATATGAATCAGTTGCACTTGCCATACATTACCATCACCATGGTTTTTACATACCATTCCTGTAACACGATGCAAAGTATGTGTCTGTGGAATATAAAACACGATGCAAAGTATGTGTCTGTGGAATATAAACAGACTACAATCTGTTTGTCCAGTGAGCAGTTGGAAAGCTAGAAAAAAATGAACATTAACAATGGAAGAGAAAAAGACTATCTTTAAACTCTGTTGCAGGATGTTTTATATATGACAGCTATTTTTTAAAAAACAAACATTAGTTTAATATCGTTTAGGTCATGATTATGGAATGTGTGTATGTAGAATGGTGCCAGATGTCAAAAATGGGTAGTTAAAAAGCTTATTATTTTTTTAAAAAATGTGTTACTAAGAAAATCTGACTAAATAGTTGCATGATCTAGTGTAGTATATATGAGGTAAAGAAAGCCTGAAACTCATATGCTTCCTCTGCTTCACTTTGGAAAATGTCCAAAGTTAGCCTTTACTGGTAAACCACCCATAATTTGAATTAAATTGAGCAGCCATAGAAATATTTAAAATTAAATAAATAATTTTTACTTTCATTTTAGTTAACTGCTGTTTTTCACGCATTCCTAGCATAAATCTTGTGGTTAAAGTTCAGTTCCAAATAAGTCGTAATCAATCCACTCGATTGCAGCATATTGGTTAAGCAGTTGGACTGGGACTAAGACTCAGGCTCGAAGATCTAACTCAGCCATAGCTCATTAGGTGACTCTGGGCCAGTTATAAGAACATAAACACTGCTCTCCTGGATCAGACCTTTGGTTTATCACATACAGCAGTCTGTACTCACAGTGCCACCTAAATTCATAAGGAAGCACACTTGTCTCTCACCAAGTGGCTTTCAGAGGTAGTCACAGTGCCATTAAGGCATGATCCTCATGACTTCCATCGATATGTTTACCCTTCTTTGAAGCTAGCCAAGGTGGTAACCAACACCATTTCTCATGGTAGCAAATGCCAAAGTTTAATTACAGATGTTAAAAAATATATGAGCTACCTTACCCTAAAGTATCTCACAATATTTTTGTGAGAAAAATTGGAATGCCGAGCATGTCATCTTTTGCTTCTGAAAGAAATAATCTTTTAAAAATCTCTTATCCTAGGTAGTCAGTTTTCCAGGTACATATAATTACAGTAAACTAAAACCAATACTAAAGTTTCTCAGCTGTGAGGGAAGAATGAATGGCAGAAGCATATAAGCATAATATTTTCTACAGTTCATTAATATCCTAGTAAATAAGGTTTACCCTGATGAGAGAAATGCAACAATATGTGTGATTTTAAAAATCTATGTAGTTGGATTTCTAAAAAAAAACAGTTTTAGATGTTTTAGCAACTCAAAGGTAACTATGATATTTAAATTATTTGCCAACTTTTTTGATAAGTTGCTTTAAGAAAAAAACTAAAAGTAAAATAGAAGGTACATCAAGTTAACTTGATTTTAGGAGCACTTTCCAAGACCTAGCATTCTTGTGTTCTACCTTTTATGCCTCCCCTCCCAAAAAAGAGTGGAAGGTATCTGTAAATTACCAAGAAATTGTTAATTACACAGGTTTTACTTTTACGATTTATTAAAATAGTAACAACACATTCTAATCTAAATTCACCTAAGCCTTTTAAATGCTTTTGACATCAAGCATGTCCTTTAATCTATCCCACTGAAAATATAGATTTTGTTCCTTGCCTAAATGTCGTGGTATAAGCACAGTAAAATATTAAAATACAATTTTAATTAGTCCAGTTATTTTTCTGTTTCTTCTATGCCTTGAATTGTAAAGAATACTGCTAGCTGTTGCTAGGTAACACCTAATTGTGATATTAACTGCCAACAGTTGTCAAAAGGTATAGTAAATTCTTTTATCTTCTTAATAAAAATTACTAAAGTGATGTTTGGCTTACTATTAGACCTTTTTTTAAAAAAATCTGCTAAAGTGCTTTCTCTTGGTTTAATATTAGCAACTTTTATTACATTGTGTTGAGAACTATCTTTTGGTACTCATAATGATTAATCATGCATACACATATATAAAATACTGGAATAATAGCATTTATCAAATGTAGTCAGGTAGTTTCTGATTGCCACCTGCCAGCTTGATAATGACAATCAATTCCATCCATATTTGAGTGGTTTTGACATAGTAACTGCTCTTTCCAGAAATCATAACAGCCGTGTAAATACACAGGAAGGACTTTTACATACAAGATATGTTTGTAACAGGCAGTTCTCCTTTCTGACTTTTCTGTCACTTGATTTTATTTGAGAAGATCTTCCAGTTTCTATGACAGTTTTTCAAGGAATAAAATAGGGAAACAAAGGATAGTAATAAACACTTCAAGGTGTTTGTTTTTTTTACTCTTTGGGTCTTTGGCCGAAAAAACTGTTGGGGTAGTATGACAACGGTATCCTAAAACTTTTATTGACAAATCAAGTAGAGGCTGTCATTTGCTTCCAGTTTCTGGCAAAAAATGCTCATGATGTCCATGACTTAACAATTGTTATTTTGGGCTCAATCATAAGTTGATGACTCCCCTGTATAAAAAATATTGGTGAGAAGGAATCTGTAGAGTTAAGCAATACCTATTTTTGTACATATTTTAGTGAACGTAATGTTTGGAAGTAGTACATGAGAATAGATTGGGCTCACATGTTAACATTAAGTATATTTTCAAATGATCTGTGCTAAATTTTACTTTTATACATATTTGAATTCAAATGTTGTCTTCTCACAGCTTGTCATTTGAAGAAATTAAAAAGTGTTAAAAACAAAAATTCAGGTAATTTAATAAGTGTTACTTATATATTGGCATAAATATTTGTGGATTGAGAAGGAGGAGGCTTGCTATATTTTTTGCTTTGCACTTTAAATATAAATATGACAATAAAAACATTGGAACATTGTTGAAGTAACTAAAGGAAAGAAATAAAGATTATTCTTTTATAAATTGTATTAAATGTAATACCAAGGTGTGAGACTCACTGTCTGTTGTTTCCTGCCAATGCAAAGTGACCACAAATTGTAATCAGTAAAGACAATGTATTATGACTTGCTAAACGCTCCCCAGGAGACAGGAACCTTTGCTCTGGGCAAAACAACTATCAGTAAGAGAGGAACATCCGCCCAATGTGAAAATTACAAGTAAACTAACTGAGTGCTTGTTTCTATTTGTCTGTAATTTCATAATATATTTGGGGTAGTCTTCTTTATAAGGTCTGATACATATCTGCCATAGACCCTGAAAAATCACTGTTAATAAGGATTAATAATACCGGGCCAATCTTGCATAGACCATTCTTAAGAAATACTGCTTTGTACTGTACTACCATGTTTCTCAGAAAATAAGACCAAGTCTTGTTTTCTTTTAGACTTGAAATAAGCACTTGGGCTTATTTTCGAGGCGGTCTTACTTTTCTTGAGATGCAGCAGGCCAGATTCGGTGAGCTGGACACACCGTGGATGCACCGTCGCCTCCATTCTGAACCTTCAGCGTTTGGAATGGAGGACTTTTGGTGAATGGGAGGAAAATGGGAAGGGGGATTTTCCTGCCTGCCATCCTTCCCTCAATCTGTGCTGAGCTTGAGGAATGGATGACAGGCAGGAAAATCCCAACAAGTGGCCCAACAAGCAAAAGTGCTGCGCCCAGAAAGAGAAGGGCAAAAGCGATATTTGTGCTTCCCCAAGGGGCCAGCGGGCTGCAGCTGCAGACAGACAGTTACACCCCCCCCCATGCCCGCGCTGCCACTTGAGCTGGCCATGTCCATTCCCCCCGGACTTATTTTTGGGGTAGGGGTAATATTAGGCCCACCCCCCCCAAAAAAATTAGGATGGGCTTATTATTGGTGTAGGTGGTGTTTTCGGAGAAACATGATAGTAGTAATGATCATTACAGTAAGTGAAGGTCAGACTGCATCATCAGTGTAAAGTTGGCAACTGGTGAAAAATCAGTTTTTCCATAAGACAATGATGCTTGTATGATAGCTTCTGTTACTTTACCTACACTCAATTCATTCTTATAAACAGAGCAAGAATGTGGTACATCTTATTTGTTTAAATCTTAAATATCTTCAAATCAGTCAAGCTCTGAAAATAGCTGATCATACATTCCATGTATTTATTAAAACATATATATTTCATTGTTTGATTTCAACCATTCAGTCTTTTGAAAATCTGAAACTCAGTTGCAAAACTTTGGTATAAGTGGTTGTTTCCTGGCTACTGCATTTTTGCAAATACAGCAGCGTTGTGTGATAAAATAACTGTAGGGTGCCACATAGATGGGACCTCTAATACAGTTTAAAAGCCTATTATTTTTCCCCCTGAGTGCTCTTTGTGCTCATTCCAAATCAGATTGTGAGCAAATTGTTGCCTTAATTTGATATGGAGGCCCTGATGCAGATTTTACTGTAGGCAACTTCCTAAATTATATCTGATTTACCTATGCAGTTTTATTTATTTTTTATTGTGGCTTTATTCTATCTTATCTATATTTTTCAGACCAGGAATGTTCCAAAAATCTAAATTTATGGTAAAAATATACTTCTTCCCCCAAATGTCCTTATTCTAGTTTCTGATGTCATATATCTATCAAGGGCATTTCCTGTTCTGCTACTTATAAGTCTTTATATGATATATCTGATCTGACAATCCACACCGAAATTATTAGCTTATTTATAGTTTGTTTGGACTGGACACTTGCATTTAGTAGTGTATTAATATTCTACATGTGTTTACATTTCATGAAGGTTAGAACAGCTTATCTCTTTTTTTAAGAGTAGAAGTTGTCCTAGACTAAAATAAAATAGTATCTAGTTCAGGGCCAGATCAATAGCTTATATAATTCTGTTTAAAATTGTCTCAAAGCATATGAGAATGTAAAATGATGTTTTAAAATTAAACTTAATGCATGCTTTACTGTTAATGGTTTTTAAAGAAATAATACGTAAGTTAAACATGTTGTTTCTAATTTCCCTTTCTTAAATGAGTGTAGGTAGACAATATGTTCTTTTTTCTTTTTGCAACTGAACATGATTGATAAATATTTTTTTATAAAGAGATAATTCTGCTATTCAAAAGATAAATGTTATTTTCTTAAAACTGATGTCCAAATTTATAAAAATGTGTAAAAAGTAAGATTAGACAATTTGCAAATCACCAGATATAAATGTTTCTTTATACCATTTTCCCTTTTTAAACTTTAGCACATCCAGTCCACCCATTTGGCCAGGAAGCACCTTTATCAAGAGAAATGGAGCTCTTCTGCAAGGTAGGCCAAAGATTCTTTGCTACGATAATTGCCACAACTTGCACATTGTTTCAGGAGAAAAGCTTATTATAGTGCTTTTATCCTTTTCCAGTATCTACATTCATATGTAGTATACTCATGAGCTCAATTTGTTTTACGATGTAATACTTTAATATGCTATGAATGCATCTCTTTTCCTCCATCCATGGTTCACACAGCATGATACCTTTCAACTTGTATTGATGAATAATATAGTTTTGCTTCCACATGTATCAGTGGAAAAATACTTCTAGCTGTAGTCGTGTGACAGCTGTATCTCAGAGGGTGATGTTCAGTGGTTGATATGCAAGACACAGTCACTTTTTCTATTACAGTATAATTATGAGTATTTTTTTCCAGTTCAGTACTGGAGACAAGAATTGTTCAGTAGTGTAATGAATGCTTGCAAGGCATAATTGTTCTCCTTATATTTGTTGGTTTTCATTTTTCCATTTGAATGATATTGACTAGTTATTATGGAGCTGAACTTGGAAATTACATCGGATAGAATATGAAAGAGTTTTAATTTTTTTTATTGTTGCATGCCAGTTTTGAATCTTTGAAGTTAATGTGATCGAAATAATCTTATTTGAATTTAATTGTCAGTGATGGAAATTGATATTTTGTCTAATTTTGAATGTTTATTTAAGAGGAAATCTATTTATCTTTTGATGACTCTTGGGGAGGTAGTAAGTATCCCGAATCTCTCATCCAGTTACTACTGCTTCATTCATGTTCAGAACAGAGTAAAACTAATTTTCTACATCCTTGAATATATTTTTAATTTCTGCTTTAATCATGTTGGTTAAAAATGTCTCTGTGTCATTTTTAGAGGTTTGTAACTTTAGATCGCAAAATGCATCATAAGAACCATATTAGATGACTGAATGGACATCAAACTGAAAATTGGTATCTAATCTACCACTTACCTAAATTGTGCTCAGAACAGGAATAAAAGACACCAACTATTTCAATAATTATTATTGTTAACATATAATGAAAACATACTGTTACTACTTGAAGAGATATTAATAATTCTAATATCTAGGTCCTGGCAGAGAAAGACATCTTATACTTCAAACTTTTCAGATTTACTAAGACTGCAATCCTCTACATGCTTATTTGGGAATATATTAATTTTACCCAGAGGAGGTCTGGATAAGATTATGATTTATGTATGCATTGTTCATGTGTCCTTGCATTATCATTC
This sequence comes from Pantherophis guttatus, assembly GCF_059756535.1. Lineage (NCBI taxonomy): Eukaryota > Metazoa > Chordata > Lepidosauria > Squamata > Colubridae > Pantherophis > Pantherophis guttatus. The sequence goes on from NC_142063.1 coordinate 47,346,358, forward strand.
ATGTTTTTCATCTAGAACAACATGGAAAGAACAATATAGAACAACATGGAAAGAACTCATAGATGAAAACAAGAGAAAAAGCTAAAATATAAAGATAATGTAATGAAGTTTCCATGTTGATTACATAGCTGCCATCAAACATGAGGATTTTAATTAACAAACAGGTTGTAACACATTGTCATCATAACCATCAACATCACAAAATGTTTATTCGACTGGTTCCTTTTAAATTGGTTTTGACTGCTCCAAATAATCTATAGCTTCACTATTTTAATTGTAGAAACTCCACTGTATACGCAATTAGCTTTTTATGACCTTGTGCAATTATTATATGTGAAAGTAATAATAAATGTTCTTGGTTACAGTGTAACTTGGTTCTATAATTCTCATGTTTAATTGAAACTTTTCACCAAATTCTTTGGGAGTATAATTGGTTCCTTTCTAGCTACTCCCTCCCTCCCCCATCCAACTCATAGAAATACCTTTCACTCCTGTTTTTATAGCAGATGTAGAGTGCTTTAATTTGTTGATAATGAATTATTAATTGTGCAAACATGCTCAAGGAGAAATAAATTGTACACAAAACTGTACAGTCCTAGTAATCCTTGAATGATTTCAACCCAAATAATGCTAACTTTTCTGTGTAACTGGATACTTTTAATTTCTGGAGTGTAATATTTTAGTGTTGTCATAATGTCATTTGCTAAATAGAACACAAGCTGGGTTTTTTTAATCAAACATGGTACATTAACAAAATGCTCAAGATTTTGAAATTGTGTCTTCAACAATACAAGCAATGAGAACTTCCTGTTATAAAAGCTAGATTCAGACGAGACAAAGAATCCTAAGATCAAATTGCTAACATCTGATAGTTTGTAGAAAAGACTAAGGTGTTAAAAAAAATTCTATTTTTGCTTTATTAAATATATTAAGTCTTTTAACTGTAGAAAACAATAAACCATGGAGACTCCTTAAAAACATAGGTACAATGGATTGCCTGAATATCCAGGTATATCGGACATTCTGAATTTATATGGAGTCAAAATGCAACAGCTAGAATAGAATTTGGAACAAATTTCAAATAGAATTAACTAGTTGAAAATTGGAAAAAGATTGTACCAAGGTAATTGGGAGGAGGTGTGTATCTGCCTGTTTGTAGTCTGAAAGGTTTTTTTTTTTTTTTTTACTATGAGACTTATATGCAGATTATTTCAGGAGAAATGCTGAACTATAAAAAATAGAAATTGAAATTGTTAGGAGAAACATCAGCTGGTGATGCCATCATGGTTTTTCTTCAGTTCTAATTTATCAAAATGAAAGCTGGATATTCAGAAAAACTGAATGAAAGGTGAAATTGGTGCCCCTAAAATGGGGTGCTAGAGATAATTGAGAATTCCTTTGCCTATAAGAACAAGTCACTCAAACTAGGTGAAAGTGAAACAAGACTGCTCATTGCAGATCCTAATAATAATGTTTTAATATTTTGGACAGATAATGCAAAGGCAAATGAAAAAGACTCCGATGGTTGGAAAAATCAAAGAAAATTTAAAAAAGAAGCTGACAGAGAACAAGGTAGCTAGGTACTGTCCTTGATAATGTAAGCATAGCTTGAGCTTGAGAATGCAAAGAAGCAATTACTAAAGGCAGTTCTAGTTAAATTATTGTCCGTTGGGTCATGAAAAGTTAGAAGTGGCTGATGAACGAGTAAATTTATGGTGGTGGCCTTTAGCATAGCTCATTTCACAGCTTTGCTCTTCCCCTAGTTTTTATATTGATCTATATGGCTGCCCATCTTAAAACACAATTTTCCAGAACGCTGCTACTACACTCCAGCATTGGGAAAATCCTCTTCTCTGACAGCAACTGAGAGAACTTTTTTTCTACTTATCTCCCACTCTGTGCTCTCTCCACGCCCCCTTTTGCACCCGAATCCCCAGTCTTTCTCTCAGTTGCTGACACACTGGGAGGATTTTCTCTGTGCTCTGAGTGTTGCGTTAGGCCTTTTGGTTATTTTTGATTAGCCCCCTTTTTATTTTTACTTCTCCTTTTTCGGTTGAGTTAGGTTTTTTTGATTCCTGGAGGCAATCAGCTGCTCGCCGGTTTCGTGCCCAGGGAACTGGGTCGTGCCGGCTTTCGCGCTTCTGCGCCTGCTGCTGCCGGCTTCTGTCCCTGCGGGGCGGATCCGGTAAGGTATTTCTAGCGCCGGGGAGATCGGGGCTGAGCGGATCGATCCCCGACTCCCGTGTGGAACAGCGAGCCGGAACGGAGGTCTTTCAAGTGCGGCTACCGGCTCGCTGTGTTTAGTGGCGTGATTCTCCAGCGGCCGTCCCGTCAGGCTTCTGCGGGTGGCGCTGTGACTGGCGGCGTCTCTCTACGGCCTCGAGAATTCAGCCGTAAGTGTTTGCTGGGGGGGGTGTGGCGTGGCCGTCGGGGCTCGCTACCCTCCCGTCGTACCCAAGCCGCCCGGTTTCCAGCCCTGATTGGCGTCCGCGTGTGAGCGGCGCCAAGGGGAAAGCGCTCCGCCATCCTTCAAAGCTCGGGCGGCCCGCCATTTTACAACTACGCCACCAACTTGCGGCCGCCATTTTGAACCATTAGGGCGGCCGCCATTTTGAAATCTCCTCGTGGCAGCGCGGACCCTAATTAGAGGGCCACAGCCTTACTCCGAGGTCTGGCTGACTGAGTCTCTGTCCCCTACTGGGCATTGACTCGGAGGAGAAAAAAGGGGGGGGGAGCATTGCCAGTTTATCGCTCACCCCTTTGTTTGCAGCCTCTAGTGCACGGCTTTCCCTCTACCTGGGCAGAGACAGGGGTGCCCTTGTGCTTAGCGTGGCAGAAGTGCCAGCTCTGCTTGTTGGGGCATTGTGCATTGCCCAGGGCAGTAGCCAGAATATTAATTCATCTGTCTTTAATCAATTAAGCAATCACTCAATTAATTATTCTCAAGCAGATATCTATTAATTACGCAATCAAAGCAGCCAGTCATTCATTCAACCAATTAATTAATCAAACAAGCATTCATCCAATCAATTAATCAATTAATCAAGCAAACTGATTTCTGTCAATCAATCAATCATTATTTATTATTATTACAACTTTGTCTGTCAATCAACTGTTTAATAATTCTATTCTGCTTGGGGCATTCTCACCATGGCGGACTGCTCGTTCTCCTCAGACAGTGATCAGGAGGTCAGTCCTGTCAGTTCTAAGTCCCGCAAGAAACAATCGGGCAAACGCTCTGCGTCTGGCGGTCACAAGTCCCGCCACTCTAAGACCTCCTCTGCCGCTGAAAAGGATGCTCTCAGGCGTCATAAGGCTTTGGAGAAACGATGCGAGAAGGCCAAGCAGGCGTCAGCTTCTTTAGTCCGTGATGATGCGGGATCCGCCCAACAGTCTGTTCCTGTTCCTGACCTTTCGGAGCGGAGAGCGGTCCAATCCGGTTCTTTGGTTTGGCAGAAGGGCGTGTCCCAGTCGATGCCTGATGTTTCCTCAGCGGGGTTGGAGGCCTTTCCGCCACCTCGGCGCCAACCTTCGGCCACTTTCACGCCTACAGCAGCGGGACTCCGTGAGGTGGACAATCCTCCGCCTCCGTCTCAGTTCGATTTCCAGACGATGTTATCAACAGCGTTGGCCTCTATTATGGCGGCCGGAGCGCAGACAGCGGCCCGGACATCGGCGGCGGGGACTTCAAGCACATTGGCCTCTTCAAGCTCTCGCAGGGCTTGATCCCCCTCGCCTCATGAGTCTGTTTCGTCTGAGGACTCGTGCCATGACGAGGAAGGCCCCGACGACCTCGAATTCTCTGAGGATGAAGGTCTGGCACCTGACACTCCAGCCTTCACGGGCTTGTTTCGTCCCTCACTATTTAAATCCCTCCTTCACAAGGCTCGCTTGACTACTAATTTGGGTTCGGTGGGAGCACAACCACCGACAACCCCGTCTGAGACCGGTCCTCATGATGCCCTGTTTAAGCAAGTCAAGCAGGAGAAGGACTTTATTCCGTGCCCTCAACTGTTCGCGGATGTTCTGCAAGCGCCTTGGGCCCAACCAGGGTCGTCCACTGCTCCAAGCAATTTAGATAAGAAACTGTTCTGTGCGGCGCCCGAACTTGATGCCATGTTGGATGTGCCTACAGTGGATGCACCAGTGGCGTCTCTCACTTCGCATTCGATGGTCTCTTCTGATCCGCTGGAAGGGCTCAAGTCGGAGGACAGGCGCACTGAATTGGCCTTTCGTAGGTCTCATCAAGCCGTGGCCTGGACTGTTAGAACTGCCACGGCTACTTCATTCTTCAATAGGGCCTCTTTGATCTGGTTGCGCCAACTTCAGGAACGACTCCCTCCAGAGGATACCCGCTTACGCCACGATATTAACAAGATTATTGCAGCCACAGAGTATTCGGCGGATGCTTCGTTGAACTCTGTCAAGTTTGCATCGTGGGCGTTAGCGACTTCTGTCACATCGCGACGCCTTTTCTGGCTACGGCCGTGGAAAGCTGATGTGAAAACCAAATGGAAGTTGGCGGCGGCCCCGTATAAAGCCCCGAACCTGTTTGGCACGGCATTGGAGCCGATTCTTGTGGAGGACAAAGACAAACGCAAAATTATGCCCTCGTCCTTTCGCAGACAAGACAGGCGTTACACCCCTTACACGCAACGTCAGCCATTTCGTTCCTACTCGGGGCAGGGAGGCCCCTCGACTTACCGGCAGTCGTTCCAGACTCCAGAACGCTTCTCGGACAGACAGCGTTTCAGAGAGCGTGGCAGGTCACAGTCCTCCTCCAAGCGCCCCTATCGTGGGTCTACTTCTAGGCCCTTCAGACGGGGCAAATGACTCACCGACTCCGGGGCCAGTGGGAGGACGTCTCCGGTCATTTCGTCATCGGTGGGCCCGGTCCACTCCGGACGAGTGGGTGCGTCGCACTATTTCGGAGGGTCTCGCAATCGAATTCACGGATCGGCCCCCACGTCGGTTCATCCGGTGTCCAGTTCCACTGTCCACAGACTCTCGCAGCCTGATGGTGAAAGAGATAGCACACCTGCTGGAGATCCGCGCGATAGAACCAGTTCCGTTGGACCAGCAGGGGACCGGCTTCTATTCGATACTGTTTTTGGTTCCCAAAAGTTCGGGAGGGGTCAGAGGCATTCTCAACCTCAAGGAGTTGAATCGGGCGGTACGTTACCGTCGTTTCAAGATGCATTCTCTTCGGTCCATTCTGGCTTCTATTCGCCAAGGGGACCTGATGCAGTCGGTGGATTTGCGAGAGGCTTACCTGCATGTTCCAGTGCTTCCTTCGCATCGACAGTTTCTGCGATTCGAGTATGCGGGCAGGCATTACCAGTACTGTGCGATGCCGTTCGGTCTTTCCTCGGCCCCCAGGACTTTCACCAAGCTGGTGGCGGTAGTGGCCGCGTCTCTCAGTACCGTTCCGGTGATGGTGTTATGTTACCTGGACGACATTCTAATCCTGTCCTCGTCCAGGGCACAAGCGGCACAAGACAGGGGCAGGGTGCTTTCGGCCTTCCGAGAGCACGGATTCTCCATCAACTTGGACAAGAGCCAGCTCATCCCCACGACCGCAATTCTACACCTCGGGACCCTGATAGACTCCCAGAAAGGTCAGGTTTTCCTGTCTTCAGAGCGGGCGAAAAACATCAAATCGCTTGTGGGCCAAGTACTAACCCGGAGGAAGGCTCCTCTATTGACGCTGTCACGTTTGTTGGGGAAGATGGTCTCGTGCTTCCGCATTGTTCCGTGGGCACGCAGACATTCTCGTCCACTACAATGGCTTCTTCTTCCGTTCCAGAGAACAGGCAGTTCCAACTCCACAAGGACAGTGTTAGTGCCTCCGCGAGTCAGACTGTCACTGAGTTGGTGGAAGTCGTCGGCCATCCTGCAAGGTTGCAGTTTCCTGGAACTAGACCGGGTCGTGATCACCACCGATGCCAGTCTCCATGGCTGGGGAGCTCACCTGGGGGCCCAGGTGGGCCAAGGACAATGGTCTCCAGAGGAACGTGCACAGAGCATCAACCTATTGGAACTTCGAGCCATTCGCCTCGCCCTTCTGCATTTCCGGACGCTGGTTCGGGGTCGTCATGTCTTGATTCTCACGGACAATACATCTGCCAAAGCGCACATAAACCGGGAAGGGGGGACGAAGTCACAGACGTTGATGCTCGAGTCGACACGTCTGTTCAACTGGGCGGAGAGGAATCTGGAGTCCATCCTCGCAGACCACATTTCCGGGAAAGCCAACACATGAGCGGATTGGCTCAGCAGGGAAGTGATAGACCAGGCCGAATGGCAGTTGCTTCCCAGTCTATTTCAGGAGATTTGTCTTCGCTTCGGACGGCCTCTGGTGGACTTGTTCGCCAGTCCGGCCAATGCCCAGCTTTCCCGGTTCATCACTCGGTATCCGACTCCAGCGGCAGAAGACACAAACGCTCTGCGGTGTCGTTGGCCAGCGGGTCTACTGTATGCCTTCCCGCCCGTCACACTGATTCAGCAGGTGGTTCGCAAGATGATAGCGGAGAGGGCGGAGATGTTACTGGTAGCTCCACATTGGCCCCGCAGGCCGTGGTTCGCGGATCTTGTGGAGTTTTCGGTGACAGACCCGTGGGTGATTCCTCCACATCGGATCGTGCTGTGTCAGGGGGCCATTCGTCATCCCGAGCCCCAGTGGCTGCAGTTGGCCGTCTGGCGTTTGAGCGCGTCCTCTTGAAGAAAGGCCATTTGCCGGATACGGTGATTGGTACGATTCAGTCGGCCCGTCGACCATCCACGACGAGGATCTACGAAGCCTCGTGGAAAGCCTTTTGCCGTTGGTGTGCGACTGCTCATGTGGATCCTACGTCTGCAACGGTTCAGGATGTCCTCATTTTTCTACAGGCGGGTTTGGAACGGGGTTTGTCTCCCGCCACTCTCAGACGCCAGGTGGCGGCCCTGGCCACTGTGTTATCCTGTCCACCGTATACTTCCTTGGCTCATCATCCGTGGGTGAAGGGGTTCCTTCATGGAGCTACGAACCTGAGACCGCCTACAGTTCATCGTTATCCTTGGGATTTGTCTTTGGTTTTGCAGGCTCTCACCTTGTCTCCGTTTCGAGCCGCTGGGTTCCACTTCACTTAAGTTTCTGTCGTTCAAAGTTGCTTTTCTCCTGGCGATCACATCGGCTCGACGCATTTCTGAGCTCGCTGCTTTATCTGTCAGGAAGGACTTGTGCATTTTTCATGCTAATACTGTGGTCCTGAGGATGGATCCTGCGTTTTTGCCCAAAGTTAATTCGTGGTTTCACCGGGCGCAGGAATTAGTGCTTCCGGATTTCTGCCCGTCGCCGAGACATCATCGAGAGGTTCTTTGGCACACTCTGGATGTGCGCAGGGCGTTGAGATGTTACATACGTAGGACGGCCGAGTTTCGGAAGACAGAAGCCCTGTTTGTTTCGTTCCATCCTGCAACCATGGGTCAGAAAGTGTCGTCGACCACGATTGGTCGTTGGATTAAGGCCTGTATTGCTGCTGCTTATGAGAATCAGCGTCGCCCTGTTCCTGGGAACATTTTGCCTCATTCTACGTGGAGTGAGGCTACTTCAGCAGCCTGGGCTACCCAGGCTTCTGTGTTGGACATCTGTAGGGCGGCTACTTGGACTTCTTTGTCGCCTTTCATAAGACATTACCGGATTGATGCCTATGCTTCGGCTGAGGCGTCTTTTGGGCGACGAGTTTTGCAAGCAGTGGTGGCTGGGGCTCCTGAGTTGAATAGTGTTTTGCCCGGCCCTGAAAGTTAGGCTTGGGTATGTCCCAATGCTGGAGTGTAGTAGCAGCGTTCTGGAAAATGGACATTGACTTACCTGAATGTCCTTTTTCGGAACGCTGCGTATACACTCCATTTCCCTCCCTTTCTTTGGTTGTTTGCTTATGGTGGTTTTGTGTTAATAAAATTTGTTGTAGTTCACCTGTGGTGTCTTCGTTCAAGACTGGGGATTCGAGTGCAAAAGGGGGCGTGGAGAGAGCACAGAGTGGGAGATAAGTAGAAAAAAAGTTCTCTCAGTTGCTGTCAGAGAAGAGGATTTTCCCAATGCTGGAGTGTATATGCAGCGTTCCGAAAAAGGACATTCAGGTAAGTCAATGTCCATTCTGGGCAGCTCACAATGCAACCCCAAACTACAAAAATCATAAAAACACCACCAATCCCCATCACCTCAATCATCTCCTAGGGATGCTCCAACAACCAGCCCAAAATATCCTCACTTTACTCCAGTATTTGGATAAAAAGGCACTTCCTTATGACCTTGTAGAAGACTGAAAGTGTGGGGGCTGACCTGATCATTGTGTGGGGAATAGTGTTCCATAAGGTAGGGACAACCACAGAAAATGTGCACTTCTGAGATTCCACTAGATGGTAACAGTTTAGGAAAAGGATCTGGAGCATGCCTTTCCCTATCTGATCTGGTGGGACAGGCAGATACTCTCAGAGAGAGGTGGTCATGCAGATATCCTGGTCCTATACAATGTAAGGCTTTAAAGGTGATAACCAATGCCTTGAATTACACCTGGAAAGAAACTGCGCATGCAGCTCATGCAACACATTACTTGGGTAAACCTACCGTGTTTCCCCGAAAATAAGACATGTCCAAATAATAAGCCCAATCGGGCTTTTCCGATTAGTTCTTCTCCATCCACATCCTTACAGTCTCCAGGCACTCAGTCAACACTACAACATCATCTTCTGCCTAGCAGGGCATGGAGATTTATAGCTGCATATCATCAGTATACATATCTGTGGGGTCGAATGACCATCAGTTTCATGTATATGTCAAAGGGAGAGATGAGAAGTCTAAGCCAAGAGGCACCCCACACTGTAGATCCTAGAACTCCGCCCGCCAACAGACACCAATTGGAACCATATCCAGAGAAAGGAGGTGAGATACAGAACAATGTATGTTACTCCCAAACTCTGTAAATGGTCCAGAAGGATATCATAGTTGATGGTATCAGAAGCCATTGAGAGATCTGGGAGAGCCAGGATGGTTCCATCACACTTGTCCTGAGCCCTCCAGATGTCATCCACATGTGCAACCTATGCCATCTCAGTACTCTACCCTCACCTGAACCCAAAGTGAGAAGGGTCCAGATAATCCACTTCATTCAGGGTCCCCTGAAGCTGAGCACCAACCACTATCTCAATAACCTTCAAAAAGGGGAGGTTGTAGACTAGACAAAAGTTCTCTAATACTTTAGATCCAAAGATGGCATCTTAAGAAGAAGACATATCACTGCCTACTTCAAGTCAGGCAATACCATCCCCTCCCTCAAAGAGGCATTAACCGTTGCTTGGACCCAACCACTGGCCACCTCTTGGGAGACCTTAAAACAATCCAAGAGCAGCATGGTCCAGAAACAGAGGCCAAGCTCATTTCCTCAGGATCAATTGGCTCAAACTCCTTCCAGATAACAAGGCTCACAAGTGTCTCAGTCACTTCTAAAGGGTCTGCCAAGTCAGAGTCCAACTCCAAGCCAAAGTGGGTATCAGGGTTCCAAATAATACACCCATAGCAAACAGGTCAGGTCAGCTTCAGGGTTGACAGGGGGTTTAATTCCTAAGAGAGAACTGGAACAATCTCCTGGGTTTTAGACCAGTATTTTCACCAAGTGAAGCAAATCCTATAGCAGATGCAATAAGGGAAGAAAAATAAGTACCGTTTTATACCCTTATTGCCACAAGGTAAGTCCTAATATGGGTTCTAGTCTATAGCTCGGTTACTCTGTCTTCCTCCAGCAGTGGTGTAAGTGTCTCTTTTCAATCCATATTAACCCTACGGAGCAAAGGTGAAAAACGAGTGTTATAAGACAGGGTGGTTTATAGCAGCAGCATTTTCAGCTCCCGTGTGAAAGGTAAGACAAAAAGAGTAGACTGCCATAAAACGGAGACTCTGTCTCTTTTCATGCTGCAAACCAGGAAAACGTATTGCTGGCATTTATTGAATTTTCAGCATTTGAAAATTAGTATCCACTTATCAAATTGATACCGTTACTTTGAATATGGGAGAAATATTTTTAGTGTGTTTCAGAAATTTAGCTAGTTTTGTTTGTGTATCAAATGAATGGCTAATTCCCTGTTAAAATTCGTCAGGACAAAGTTTACCATTTGTTTACTTAGCCTTGACAACTGATGGGAGTGGTATAGTACCTCAGGGTAGGTCAGAGTACACTATGAATGTTAGGCTGGGTGTGTTTTGGGCTTAGTAAACTGAGTTTATAATGTTTAGCAAAAAAAACCAACAACCACCCTCTTGCTTTCCTGAAGTGTATCTTGAAAAGTAAGTTTTGCTGATGACAGTGTCCCCTCATTCTCCTTATGCCCATCCTCTAGGATGTAGTAATCTAAAGGAGACATGAAACAGCTAACAAAAATGATATAGTTAAATCATGGAAAAACAAAGATATATTTTGTAGAAACTGAATGTGGTATTTTTACCCAGCCCATACCCATACAATGGTTTATGCTTTGTTAAGCTAATTTATCAAAACAATTCTTTTTAATATGGGGGTGTTATTGTTGATACACTTAGAAACTAAATGCAGAACGGAAATAAAAGAATATCAGTCGAATTAAAATATACAAAAATAGAAAGTAAACACAAAAGCTAGTCAGCTTTAATTTTAAGGGAACAGTAGAATGCCCAACATGTAACCATTTTACCATAAAAAGAGTAAGTAAACTGGCCCAACTACTAAACTACTAATAATATATAACTAACTCAATCAATTAAAATTAACAAATGTAGAACATTAAAAATCATAGAAGCCTGTTGCTGTCAGCAGTCCAGAAAACACAGGCTCCTAATCAGAGGATCCCCTTTATTTCTCATGTGTGTCTTTGTTTTCATTGGAGTGGCTACATTTTTCTTTAGCTGTGCATTCCAAGTGCAGTGTTGTGACTATAATTTTCCATAATGTTTTGGATTGTACTGCCTTCTGCAGTTTATTTATTTACTTCTATCACACCTTTATTAATATTGTAAATAACTAAAGGTAGCATACGCTACATTCTTTCTTCTCCTGCTTTTCCTACAATAACAATTCTGTGAAGTAGGTTGAACAGAGAATAACTGGCCCAAAGTCACCCAGCTAACTTTCATGCCTAAGGCAGGACTAGAACTCATGGTCTCCCTGTTTCCATCCTGGCACCTTAACCACTGGACCAAAGTGGTTCTCTGCAGTTGCACCCATTAAGGAGTTGAGAACCAAAGAGGCTACTCTCTCACATTTTTCTAAGCCATGAGAGCTTGTTTGGGCCAATTTTTCAGAGAAAATTCAGATTGAATTTGATTTTTATGTTAACTTCACTATGGTTGAAGCTTTTTTGAGTTAACTTTCTCTTGTTTTGGTAAATCGTTAACACCAGCTGTGGCTTCCACTTTTGAAAAATCAAAATGCTGTTAGTTGAAATTATAGGTTATTCTTTGTTGCTGTTCCAAAAAAGGAGGGACAGGAAAGTTCAAGAGTTGAACATTTATGTGCATAATGTTTAATTATGGTTTAACATTGCTTGCAAATCTTGCCATTGTACTTGGAGAGCCAGACAAATTAGACATATAAAAACATTGGTCTGGGGATATTTAGGCTTCCCTTCATATATCAAGTTGCAAGTTGAAAAATCTGACATTTCTCATCCTAAACCTGTGCATGACACAAATAACTGTAACATCATATAATAATATGATTTGGTACATTTGATCTAAGTTACAGTATCAGAATATTCTATATTTTATTTGTATTACATTTAAGGAAACAATGTAGCATTGTATTGAATATTCATTGATATTTTTTTTAAAGTTCATACATGTTACACCTATATTTGAAACCTTGGACAAGAATGTAAGATATCAATCTTCTATCAATCAAGTAAGATGGATAATTTGTTGGAAATTTACCAGCGTCCTATTTCCTTTATAATGAATCAGATCTGTTAAATATTTTTAGTGAGGCCCTGAACCCCAACAGCCCCCAAAGCATTTCCTCCTGGGTAAGGATTCTTTTCTGTCTTCTCATTTATCTACATTTGCTCACATACTAGAACTATCAAACCAATTAGTATAAATTGAACTTGTGATAGTTTTTCATTAAATGAAGTATTATTTTGCATTTGTATATTTTAGAATAGTAATTTCTTAATAAAAGAATTCTAAACAATGTTTGGAAATAATTATATAAATAACCTTTCATGGGAATTAAATTTTTTTGCATATCCTAAATCATAATAGAGATGTCAACACTGAATTGAACCTGGTAGAGACCATTTTCCTCATTCATCGTTGCCACACTGTATGGGAGGGGGGAGGAGGTTGGAATGCATTACTAGACACAACATTGAACTTTCTCATGAGAATCAAGGTCATCTCCTAGGCAATGGAGAAAAAAGGAAAAGGATGCCTGAGGAGCCCGCCAATTAATCTAATTAGCCAACGTGACCAGTGACACTAGGTGGAAGGGGTGATTACTGGTTTTAATTATACAGAAACCACGGGAAAGATTCAGAGTTGGTTTTCAACCAAGTGTGCCAATATGATTTACCCAATAAAGAAGTTCTTTGAGGAACTGTCTGGCCTCAGGGTTCTGATTTGCTTGGGTTCATTAGTCGGAACCTCGACGAGAGATTTGAGATGTTATGATTTTAGAAATTTGACACTTGAGAGAACTAAAGTTTCCAGGCAGAAAAGGAAAGAGGGGAGAGACTGTGTTACTTAGTGATGGAATTGCCAGTCCCAATTGTGATTGTTAAACGAGGACTACCTGTATTGGAGAAATACAGGTGTTATAGATTGATGAAGATTCTCAGTCTTTCCAGTAGACTTGTCTGGATGTTGAGCCATGGCAACTGGACTTCTTTTCTTTTTTGGTGTGAAATGTTTCGCTACTTATCCAAGTAGACTGAAAAAGCTAAGCAGCGAAACATTTCAAACAAAAAGAAAAAAAAGAAAAGTCCAGTTGCCATGACTCAACTTCCAGCCATGGCTGTTATAACAAATTGGATAGAATAAAAATGATTTCTTTTACAGTGATAATACGCAATTTCTTAATGGGATATCTCACTATTTTCCCTTTGTCAGAAAGACAATATCCAGGCTTCTGAGATTTGGGTGGAGGGGAAATATTATTATATTTTGATATTAAATTCCCTATGCCTGTCAAGCGAAAAGAACCAGGTCCAAACAAAAGGGTTCAAATTTACTGATTTATTGCTCAAGCCTGTGCACAGGAATATTCTCAATTAACGGTTCGTACCTTGATAAAGTTAAATAAGTTTCAATAGCATTCAAGGGCAATTTGTCCTTTTGTGACTGCATAGAGACTCTAAACCTATTCCTTGTTTAACTCCTCCCACTGCCTCTTCCAGTCTCTCTCCTACAGTGCTTGACTCGAAGGACAAAAGTACATATAGTTTGATGAAGATGAACAGATATACTACTGATTGGTGTTTAGATGGGAGACTACCTGGCAAACGTGCAACACTTTGATTTCTGTGATGGGAAAAATATATAATTTAGATAATACTAAATAATAAATTACACTCCTTTAATCAACAGTGACATATTACATAAGCTTTGGCTAGTTATGCATCATTTGAAACAGAGAAAGGAAAGAGGGTGAAAGTTTGCATAATGTTTACATATACATACAGAAGTTATCACTGTTATTTAATTAGAAATGCTATACATTTCATCACAACGGAGAAGATTATGGCCAAGTGTATAGTTTGCCTTCTTGGACTTCTATATGAATATATGAAGATTTTGCTCTCTCTTTTTTCTTTAAACTAACTTCAGTTTGACAATCTTTTATATAGAAGTCATCTTCAAATAGAGAATTGCCTTGCAGCAACTCTACAGAGGTGGGTATTTTATAAACTTGGTCTTATGGCTACACACTATCATATGAACTTTAGACAGCTAAATCTTGTAGTACAATGAGATTTCCAAAATGAAAATAGAGTCAGTGATTGGAATTTTTATTTTAAATGAAATACAGTTACCCCATGATTCTCTTTGGAAACATAACCTTTACTACAATTCTACATTTGTTTTTATATTAGTTTTATTTGTTTGGCTTCTTCCCCAAAATCCTGGAATTAGGCTCTAATGAGAATGCCAAGAATTTTGTAACAGATCTACAACCGTCTCTCAAAATTACAAATGCCCAGGGGATGCTGAGGGGAAGAAGTAACTTGGTATACATTGGTAATGTGATAAATCTTGGAAACTGAAGTGGCTAAAATCCCACAGAGAGAAGTTTTCTAATGAATGCTTTAGCACTTGCTCTGTTGGAAAATAAGCTATTTTTGCCTCTTGGTAGCTTGTTCTCTATGCTCTTCTTTTTAGAAATTAAGGTTGATATAGTCTGGCTAGATGATTAGTTATCTTCCTAGAAAGAATCAAGCTATGGATTGGCAGTATACAAATGCTGCATTTGTTGTCATAAAGTAAAAAGGATGCAATGTGATAAAATTCTTAATCTAAGCTTTTGGAGGAAAATTTTGTTCTTTTGTTGTTTTAAGGTCACTGCCTTGTTGAGCCTTTGTTTCTCTTTCTCATTTCTACAACCCCCTTTTCATTTCTATGACCCCCTTTGATTTAAACGTCATGCAATATGTATAACATGTTGAAGCTTGCTATTTTTATAAAATATAATAGTGAGCTAGAAGTCTGTGTAAACATTACAAAACAAACAATCACTTTGAGTATCAGAGTACCAGTCTTCTTGACAGCATTGTTATTCTTGTGATGATGGTATGCAAATCTGTCTGTCTAACTATCTATCATTGCTTGTTGTTTTCTATCTTTCCCTTTAAAAATGAATATAGTTAGGGAAATAGCAGAAGTTTTTATTTCCATTTTCAACCACTTGAGGAGGCTTACAAACAACTAAATGACTATAAGCAAAATATGAATTTTTTTTTAAAAAGACAAGGAGTGATAATGACCTAAATAATTACAGACACCCAAGTACAGTGCAGAACAAGCCAGGTTCTGAATAGCTTCCATACATAGCTTTCACTTCCTTCTGCCAAGAGCGCTAAGCCACTCCCAAGTCTAGACCTATTCTTTTAAAGGAAATAGAATCCCATCTAGAGCTAAAACTGGAGCTGTGATTGATCAAATGTATCACTGACAAACAGTAACTATACATTGCAAGGGTTTAATCTGATCTTTTTTTAACCCTTCTAAATCCTCACATCTCCAGAGACTAGGTCACAGCTCCCACAGCATACCCATCTTGCGTTGTAGCTATGATAACTGAGTTATCATCATCATAGTTCATTCAAACAGATAGTTGTCATCTACTAGCAGTTTCATGTTTATATTAAATAGCATAGGAGAGGGGAATGAGCCATGAGGACCCCCATATTGGAGCAACTATCAGTTTGTTGTCACTCCTCTCAAAGGTACAGAAGCTGAATCTGCCAATTTAGGAAGGGGTAGAACTACTGCACAACAACGCATCCCATCCACACTGTTGCAGGCAGCCAATAAGAAACTCTGATTGATAGTACCAAATGCTGCTTGAGATCTAAAAGGACATCGTTATTTCATTATTTCAATCCCAGTCAACCACATAATACCCCTAAACACTTCTACAGTTGCAAGAAAAAGTATGTGAACCCCTTGGGATTACGTGGAGTTTTGCATGAATTGGTCATAAAATGTGCTCTGAACTTCATCTGAGTCACAACAATAGAAAAACACAGTCTAGTTAAAATAATACTACACAAACATTAGATGTTGCCATGGTTTAATTGAACATAACATGTAAACATTCACAGTGCAGGGAGGAAAAAGTTTGTGAACCTTTGGACTTAATAACTGGTTACCCTCCTTTGGCAGCAATAACCTCAACCAAACGTTTCCTGTAGTTGCAGATCAGATCTGCACAACGATCTGGAGTAATTTTGGACCACTCCTCTTCACAAAACTTTTCAGTGTAGCAATATTGATGTCTGGTGTGAATCGCTCTCTTAAGGTCATGCCACAGCATTTCAATTGGGTTGAGGTCAGGACTCTGACTGGGCCACTCCAGAAGGCGTATTCTGTGCTGTTGAAGCCATTTTTTTGTTGAATTACTTGTATGCTTTGGGTCATTGTTCTGTTGCATCACCCATCCTCTGCGGAGCTTCAGTTGGCAGACAGATGGTCATACATTTTCCTGCAAGATGTCTTGATAAACTCTGGAATTCATTTTCCCATCAATGACAACAATCCATCCAGGCCCTGAGGCAGCAAAGCAGCCCCAAACCATGTTGCTCCCTCCGCCATGTTTTACAGTGGGGATGAGGTTTTGATGTTGGTGTGCTGTGCCTTTTTTTCTCCACACATAGTGTTGTGTGTGTTTCTTGAAACCAGTAAACCCAAAACAGGTGTATGTTTTTAAAGGGCAGGACAGCTGTCAGCAACACATCCAATATCATCACACTGATTGGAATCAAGGTTGGCTCACTGCTGGCTCCAATTAGCTCTTGGAGAAGTCATTAGGCTAGGGGCTCACATACTTTTTCCTCCCTGCACTGTGAATGTTTACATGTTATGTTCCATTAAACCATGGCAACATCTAATGTTTGTGTAGTATTATTTTAAGCAGACTGTGTTTTTTCTATTGTTGTGATTTAGATGAAGTTCAGAGCACATTTTATGACCAATTCATGCAAAACTCCACGTAATCCCAAGGAGTTCACATACTTTTTCTTGCAACTGTATATCTACCATCCACCATATCCATCAAAGGGAAGGGAGAGACTTTCTTCTCCCACTAGGCCCCAGGCCATAGGGGTGCATCCCCCTTGCCTGTACTTTCACTTCAGGCAAGTATAGGATGGTCCACCTCCCTTGTCGAATGTCTAACCTAGAAGGCAATCCCAGGTCATCATCTCACAGCATCAATAAGTCAGCTGGACAATCTTCTAGACATACAAGTTTGTCACAAATTCAGAAAAAATAATTCTCAGCCAGGGGGGGAGTTTAGACTTTCATTCTGTGTGTTCTTAGATGGAGGAGAAAAATGGTTTTATGCATGCTTTCTTAGTTGTTTTACTCCGACATTAAATAAATCAAATTAAATAATTTGCAGGAATATAACACGGATTTTTTATGGAAATTAAAGTTTTAAATCAAATATATTGTAAGTCTATAGTAGGAGCCAATTTAAGAGATGTAGCTTACACATTAAGTCTGTAAATGTAATAATAAACTTATTGCCCATAATTATTTGTTGCTGTCATTTAGATTACTGCTATAACTATCAAAGTAAAGCCAAGTGTCTCTAGTTTTTGCAGCTTGGTTTATTTGAAAAGGAATCCTGGCTAGGTTTGGAATATCAACCCTTCTCTTAATACCAGCAATCTGAAAAGGGTTTCCCTTCTATTAGAAAAGCAGCAGAATTTCATTTACTGGATTTGCTGAATTCTTTCAAATAAGAGCAAGACTGATAGATTCTGCTGTGCATTTTATGTAATGATGAGTACATTAGGATTATTATGGCATCGAAGGCTGGATGCTTATCTAATAATTAAATACAGCCTAACAATTAATGTTTGAGCTGGACATGAAGAGTAGCTTTGAAACCTTTTAAATTTAATTACAACATCTGTCACAAAAGTCAACCCCATTCTAGTAATGTATGATTTGCCTGTTTGTATTTACCCCTGAGTTCAGCTTCACTTACTAATTAGAGTGAATTTTGTGTCTCCCCCCCAACCCAAATACTTTTTGTCTCTTTTCCCTCCACCCGTCTTTCCAAATTAAATTTTAGTGACTTGGCTGCATTATTGAGCTATGTCATTGTCAAAGAGACTTGCACAACAGTGGGAAATGAAATAGACCATTACATTTATTCAGCGTTACTAAAATACTTGGAGCTTGGGTTGCTCTCTGCTGAAAGGAGAGCAATGCCATAATATGATAGTATGATTATGTGTGTATGTTTGTAGTGAATGGCAGAGAAGTTACAGCAAGGCTAAAAACAGATTCAGTGTTCATGTGGAATTACCTCCTGATATTTCTTTGCTGCAAAATACAAGTTAAAAATATATTCTCTAAATTGTGTAGTATTGATCTAAAGAAGATTTTTAGGAAAGCCAATAGAAAGAAAATCTATAAAGGATGGTCAGCTTTTTAAAAATATGAGTGATATAAAAACTATATAAAACATATTTATGTAACGTCCCCTTTTGCCTTTCTGGGTATGCTATGATCTTGAATGTGGAAATATTAAAACATAATAGAAAGGCAAGAATAGCATTGTATCTACCAAGAGAAAATAACAATTAGACTAAAATCACCAGCCAGTTGCTAGAAAAAAATCAACCCTGACTGCCAAAATAGGTTAGTGATCTGCTGCCAGTCTTTGTGGATCAACTTTCCCCATTGGTGCCTTCCAGCTGTGTTTCAACTACAGAAATTGCCAAGCTTACGTAGTAAAAACAATGTGGATAGTAATGACCCTGTCCACAATGGTACAAAGTCTATCTCTGACAGTAAATACTGTGATAAGTTTTATCCAGCGAAGCAAACAGTGATCAAATGCTGTCTGAGGAAAAAATCACGACTCTGCATTATTCCTTGGAATTTGTATAGCTTTTACCTTGCACTTAGCTGTAAAGTATAGCATTCATTTCCTACATTTGTATCTGCTGCTGGTTAACTGAATAAATACTTAATGCTACTACATAATCACCTAAGTGTGCTTATTTGACTGGTACAGGATGGCACAAAAATACTTGCCAATGAAAAGGGAGGTAGTCCTCTGGTTCTCCATATAAACATCATTTTAATATAGTATTAGGGTGATACTTTGTGAAGGGATAACAGTAGCTGACCATGTAGGCGAAAGCCATAGTCACCCCTTCAGTATATCATTCCAAGAAATTCTGCAGAACAGTACACAAAGGGGGCTGGAATGGCAAATTGTGTGATTTAAGCATAATGACAGATCTCAGGGAGGCAGCAATTGAAAGTATTGTATAGGCCCAATAGACTGCCATACCCAGTGACAGGGCCGGATTTTCCTATAGGCTAACTAGGCTTCAGCCTGGGGCCTCAAGATCCAGAGGGGCCTACACAGTGTGGGATTCTGGGGGTTCTAGGTGGCTCGGCCGAACCCTTTGTTAAATTGCTGGCTCCCCCGCCCCTCCGCACCACTATTTATTGCCAATAAATAGTGGTGGGCGAGGGGCGGGGGAGCCAGCAATTTAACAAAGGGTTCGGTGTTTTTTTTTGTAATTTTATTGGCCCCCGGAGCTTCAGCAGAGGCTAATTGGCCTCCCGGCTCTCAGCTGATTTGTGTCCGCTGTTTTGCTCAGGGCTCTTCTGCTTCCGTGCAAAGAAACGAAACTGAAACTGCTTTGCTGTTGCTGCAAGGTTGGAAAATTAGGCAGGCAGAATTCTTTTCTTTTTCCTCACCAAAAAAGGTACGTGCAAACAATGGAAATTTTAGGGGAAAAGAGAAGAGTTCAGGATTTTAAAACAAAAAAAAAAAAAGCTGTATTTAACTAGGGAATTGTAATAATTGAGATACTATTAATTGTATATTTCTGAAAGCAGAAATGGTTAAGTTGTGGTTTGGAGGAATATATGGGGGAAATTATTTGGTTTATTATTATTGGTAAATATAATTAATGGATTTGTAAGAAATTGGATTGCATGGAAATAATTGGAATATTCATGTTCATATTGATTAATATACAAAAAAGGTAGTTCTATAACTAATTGATTTATATTAAAATGTTGAATTTATATTAAACAACTAATATTACATAATTAACCAATGTGAGGATGGATATAAAAATAGATGACAATGGGAAGGGGTATAATATAGAATAGAAGGGAAAAATTGAATTTGATTAAGATTAGAGATGAGGATGAGGGTAATATTGGTTTTTTACAAAAATAGATGAGGAATAAATATGGCAAAAAGGAAATATAGAAATTGTAAATTTAATTGAAATGACTAAACACTGTTTAAATTTGTGAACCGGCCAAATACTCTGTTCAAAGAAAATACATTGTATGTTTGTATGTGTGTTTCTAATTATTGTTATTTATTCATATTTGTTCTCTTTTATTCTTTAAAGTTTAACAATTCATTCTTTATCTTAATATCTTTATATTTGTTTGGGGTTGGCTTTCTTCCCTTTCATCTTTTTTATTGTATAGCAATCTTTCTCCTCAAACCTACCACCTCTCTTTTCTTTCCTTCTTACTTTCTCTTCCTCCCCCTCTTCTTCTCCTCCCTACTTCCTCTTCCTTTCTCCTTCTCCTCCTCTCTTCCTCCCTCTCTCTCCTACTCTAATTTCCCTTCCCTTCCTTCATCCCTCTCTATTGCTGTATCCTTTTATGCATATGGACTACTCAGAGGGCTGAAAAAGTTATTTCTGACTGGTCCTTGCACTTTTGACCAGTCCTCGAACTTACGACTGTCCTCACATTTTACGTTTTTGCCCTATCTTGTCACCATGGTGAAGAAAAGCAGTTGTGAAATGAGTGACATGGTTGTTAAGAAAGCTGCACGGGCATAAATGTGAGGATGGTCATAAGTGTGAGGACCGGTCAAAAGTGCGAGGCCCAGTCAGAAATGACTTTTTTCAGCCCTCTGGGTAGTCCTTTTGTGCATATGGACTACTCAGAGAGCTGAAAAAGTTATTTCTGACTGGTCCTCGCACTTTTGACCAGTCCTCGAACTTATGACTGTCCTCACATTTTACGTTTTTGCCCTATCTTGTCACCATGGTGAAGAGAAGCAGTTGTGAAATGAGTGACATGGTTGTTAAGAAAGCTGCACGGGCATAAATGTGAGGATGGTCATAAGTGTGAGGACTGGTCAAAAGTGCGAGGCCCAGTCAGAAATGACTTTTTTCAGCCCTCTGAAAAAAGTCTATGCACATAGCCACGCCCACCCGGTCACATGACGAGCTACCCACGCCTACAGTCACGTGACCAGCTAGCCACGCCCACCCAGTCACATGATTGCCAAGCCACACCCCCAACTAAGCCACGCCCACATAACCTGTTGTTAAAAAATTGAATCCCACCACTGGTGAAAGGGCCTCATAAGTGGAATAGCCTAGGGCCTCTTTCAATCTAAATCCGGCCCTGCCCAGTGAGTATGTTTATTTCCTATTTATGGATCAGAGCAATCTTGGGAAATGACACTAACATACTATGTACTAAGTGTACTAAGTGTTGCAATTCACTTTTCATGCATAGGAATTTTTTCTTAACATTTCAGGTCATTGAATGGCTAGATACTAAATTTAAAGCCCCAGATTCATCATCTTTGTTAGCAAAATATCCATTTAATAGAGCATTATTCTGGACTGTTGATTGCAGGATATTAGATTGCTTATTTACAAATGGAAGCTTTTCCTAATTGTCATTGACAGTAATGAAGATTGCACATCTGTTTTAAATTCTGCCTAGATTATAGGAAAAGTGAAAGTCTTTACTTGCCAATAAAGAGTTGTATACCTTTGCACAATTCTTTCTTGGAACATTCCAAGGTAAAAACAGTACAGTATTGAGAATTTCACTTGACCCAAATCCTGCTGATTGTTACAAGCAAACCAGGGACTTTGTGGTTTAAAATAAACTTGTAATAAAAGAGCCTGTAGTACAGTGGACTAAAGCACTGTTATTAATATCTGCTGCTTGCAATTACTGCAAGTTCAAATCTCACCAGGCTCAAGGTTGACTCAGCCTTCCATCCTTTCAAAGGTAGGTGAAATGAGGACCCAGATTGTGGGGGCAATAAGCTGACTTTGTATAAATATACAAAAGTATGAAGGCTACTGCTTAACGCATTGTAAGCCACCCTGAGTCTCCGGAGAAGGGCGGCATATAAATTAAAGCAACCCCCCCCCCAAAAAAACCCTCGATTGCTTAAAAAAATAAGTCACTGGAGTCTTTCATGGTTGACTTGTTTACAATCATCTAAAGTTTGTAATGAAACTGCAATCCCTGTTACACATTGCAACAACAATCCAAATTAACAGAAATTAAATAGACATCCATCTTTTTCACTTCAGGGCAATGATGGAATAGCACAAAGAACAAAGTGAGCTCTTTTCTGTGCATACTTACTGTGTTAAACCATGGATTATTGTTGTGTTACATAATTGTCCTGTTTGCTAACAAGCTTTTTATGGCCAACAGAACTGAGAGATGAAGTTTTAGGTTACTGAACTAATACAGGAATCCAACTTAGAATATTTTAGCCGATTTACCTAAACATGGCAAAATTGTCCCAAGGTAAACTTTAGGGTCTGTGGTGATTGTCTGAATGCTCTCAAATATAAAGCAGAAATGAAAAGACATTTCACCTATTCCAGAAAATACAAATTTTCATGAGGTATGAGTTACTTTTCTTTCCACTGTGAAAGATGATTGAGATAGCAGTCCTCTTGGAAATAATCTTGATTGAAAGAAAACTCTGTAACATTTACAGGTATTGCAGCAACATTCATATGTGTCACATGACAATAATAATTACTTTTCATGGTAAAAATTGGCATCTCAATAGTAATTGTAATGAATTTTCACTTGTATCACGGAAGAGCCGTGGTGGCAGAGTGGTTAGAATGCACTATTGCAGACTTACTCTGCCCACTGTCAGGAGTTCGATCCTGATTGGCTCAAGGTTGACTCAACCTTCCATCCTTCCGAGGTCAGTAAAATGAGGAGCCAGATTGCTGGGGGCAATATGCTATTTTTGTAAAAAGTAGGGCTGTAAAGCACTATGAAGCAATATATAAGTCTAAGTGCTATTGCTATCTCTGAAGTGGCCATAATGAATTCAGTCTTTTGTTAAGAAAAAGACAACTGTTTTGTACTGAGTTAGATCCCCTTGTTCCTATAGCCTAGAAATGGGCAATATAATATTCCACTTCGTCTTGAATTGCAATCCTTCAAATCCTTTTGCTAGTTGTGGTTGGAGAAATTGTGTTTCAGCAAAACCTAGAAGACCATACAGCTGATTTAATCCCAATTTTTCTTCCAAATGGCAAACAAAAGTGTTGCCTAGTTTATTGTCTCACCTAATAATATTTTAAGCTAGGAATCTACTTCATTACAAGCTGGATATTTCTTACGATGATTCTTGCAATAAATTGTGCATCTCTGCAAATATGTATGGTAAATCTTTTAGAGTCACATCTAGGTAATACAGATTATATTTTTTTAATTGCATAAATATGAAGCATATCAAGAAGTCAATTTGTAGACCAATCAATATATATCTATAACTATATCTGGGTATGCGCAACATAATATAAAGAAGTCTGGTTGCTGCCCAAACCTCTTTTGTGCTGGATTTTTCTTAATGTAATTTCCTTCAATAAAAGAATAGAAAGTATTTTCCTAGATCATTTTGCTTGGCAGCACATTCAGAAGAGAAACTGGCTTTTTTATTACTTTTCAGCTCTTTCTCGCACAAAGACATATTGTACTTTTAAAAAAATCTTAGTTAGAAATGTCTCCTGTCACAAATCATCAGCATTCTGCTTTTTTGACATGGCTGTAGTTGATAATGCAGTTTTATAAACTTATTGTACCAAATACAGCGATATTTCACAAGGATGAGCACTAGATATGTTTTGTTTGTTTTTGATAATGATATTTCTTTTATTGTTTCCGAATATTTATTGGAGAGAAAAAAGAAATGGTACAATGGGCATGCATGTAAGGACATCTATTAATGATCTCTATAAACATCTCTCTTCCAATATGTTTGTAGAAATCACTTAATTTTTTTCATAATTTATTTTATTATCTTGCACATATAATCTGCATATTCCTAGTAAAATCACTCTGCAGCAGCTTGTTCAGATCTTATTGACAGTACTATTATTTCAGAAAAAAATACATTTTTATTTCTACTGTAACTTTTACCAAGGGGATCATGAATATAATCTTATATAAGATATGTATATGTTTCTCCTATGCATACTTCTTGCCATACTCATTCCATTATTTTTGTTTATTGTTATCTTTTGTTTATTATATTTGATAGGTTTCTATTTCTCCTATTTCTGTTTATTTTATTTGCTAATCTGTTTTGGTGTCATATTGGTCTCTTTTAAATTTCATGTAACTGAGCCTCAATAAAAAGCCTCAATAGTTGGGGAAAATGTTAAAGTATGAAATTCTTACTGTATTTATTTGTGGGGGGAGAAGTTTTTCTCAAAATAATTTATCTCTCAAATGGATGGGTAGTGATAGACCAGTCTTTCTTAAAGTTATAAAGGTTGGCCATTAATAAGCATTTGAAAACTACAGAGACACCCCTCTCCCATTTAAAGTAAACTCCTTTGCCTGACTTTTCATGTTTAAAACTATAGTATTTCACATTTTTGGACAAATAGGATTAAGCACAATCACAACAAAGTAAACAAAAATGATTTGTTTGTAGTCCTGTATAGAGTAAACCTGTGGTAAGATGTAGCCAATAAATTGGATAAATAAAGATAAAATTCATTTACTGACTACTGTGATGTTTATTTGTTATACACTAAATAATATATGCACTTCGTTAACAAGGTGGCACTTTCAGATATAATAAGTTAATATATACAAAAGTTTTAAAAAGGAAATGCCTTTTCACCCCTGTGAGTGGTACATGTTTTCTTCAGTATTGGGTCTTCCACCAGAGGCCTGGAAGTTTGAGGATTTTGTGTAATATCTTAGTTGTTCCTGGGATTGCACTCTTCTGGACTTTTGACGGTGTTCTTGGCATGAGTTGGAGACATTCTCCCAGCTTAGGACTCAAAGACCTGAATGCCCCTACCATCAGTAGAACCACTTTGGCCTTTACTTTCCATACCCACTCTAGTTCCTCCTTCAGTCCTGTCTGTCTGTCTGTCTGTCTGTGTGAGTGTGTGTGTGTAATTATATAATAAAATAATAAGAGAGCCAGTTTGGTGTAGTGGTTAAAGTGCTGGCCTACAAGCTAGGAGATTGTGAGTTCCACTTTAGTATGAAAGCTAGCTGAGTGACTTTGAACTAATCATTCTCTCTCAGCCCAGCCCATCTCACAGGGATGTGATTCTGGAGAAAACAGGAAGAAGTAGTATGTATGTTTGCCGCCTTGAGTTACTTATAAAGTAATAAAGGTAGGATAAAATCTAATAAATGGCTAATTAAGCATGAAGAGTATCACAGTGGTCAGATTGAATTATGATGTTGTTGTTTAAATGGATGGATGTAAAATACACTGCCTTGTTGGGGGGGAGGGGAGAGAACACTTATTCTCCAACGCGCAGCTTGGAGAATCCAAAGCTTCGGGTTGTTCAGTAGTTGATAGCCTACACTGAGTGTGTTCCTTTAAGAGATTTCTCTTCAGACACGCCCACTTGCTCAACAGAGTCCCAGTTTAGTTCACTCAGTTGAGCCTGTGACACTGTCTGAAAATTTCTCTGATTGCTATCTGAACTGTTCCAGAAACTTTGGATTCTCCAACTCCAGTCCTTTTGTTTGCCGGGTGGTGAGTCTGCCTGCTGCTTCAGGCAAGGCTGTCAGTGTTTTCCCATCTTACTGACGCCTGCCCTAGTGACTGTCCTCTTCAAACTGCCGCAGGTGTGTGTGGCAAAATCAGCCTTGCCCACACTGCCTTCCTCAACGTCTGGACTTTCTCCTTGGCGGCTTGAGACTGACGCCCTATGCTCAGCGGCGTCTCTCTCTTCTCCCCTTAATCGTCCTGGGGGCTTACCGGCGTTTGGATCACTTCTGAGTGATCGCACGCCGTCGGCATCGCTGGGATTATTACAGCCTCCTCCCCCTCGGACGCCTCTTCGCCGGAGCGATCCTCGAGCGCCGGAGCGCCCCACGTGCGCCCCTTAATTGCCGGAGCGCTCTTCTATCGACCTAGACAGCCGGGGAAGCGCTTCTGAGCCTTCGGCTTTCTCTACATCGGCTTTGCAGATTTCTGAGGGCTCTAGGCGTCGCCACTTGAACTGTATTTCAAAAGCGCGCACCTTTTTTTCTTCCTATTCGCCTCAGCGCTGGGAGCTGCGATCAGCGCAGCTCGCGCCCCTCAGCCTTCCTCCTCCCCCCACAAGGACTTTTCCTGACGCTTGGTCTCTGCCCTTGGCTAAATTTAATCGCCCGCTCAGGACTTCAAAGGGGGAACAGCCCTCCCATTCTTTCTGTCGCCCTCGCTCTACAAGCCCAGCTCGGCGCCATTTGCCTTACTCGAGGAGAGGAGTTACAACGGCTGTCAAATTCTGCCTGGTGACAGCCTCACGCATGCGCAGTGAGTTGTAGAGGCCGATCTTCTGCTTAATAGCATTGGGAGACCTACTAGCCTGTCTCTTTGGAGCAATTGGCTAGTTGCATTACCCCCCCCAACTCCTCCCCCCCCCGCCTCTCCTCCTAGAAAACTTACCTTCTAGCCCTTGGCTATCTTCATTTACTCCGTTGATCTTCAACTGCTTCCTGTAAAAAAAAAGAAAAAGAAATAATAATGAACAACTATTTCCTCTATATCTATCTATATAACCACATAAATTAAATACTTACTGAATCTTCATCTTCCTCCTTCCAAAAAAAAAAAAAAGGAAAACAAGTTACAAGATGGCAGAACGTGCTCTCTCATCCGATCTGGAGGACAACAACAGCTCTCCTGAGCGCATTCACGACCAGGCCAAACAACGTAAATGGTCGCGTAAACGCGCCTCACATTCGTCTTCATCAGCTGCTCCACGCTCTAAAAAGACAAAACACTCATCAGCTGCAGACAAGGACGCCTCCAGGAGACACAAGGCTCTGGAGCGCCAGTTCGAGAAAGCGCGCAGCCAGTCAACACAAGCTGCTTTCGCACACTTACCGACGCCACTCTCGCCCGTTGTCGAAGCTACGGTCCAGCCCGTCCATCAGGCCCCTCAACAACCTTTGCAACCGTTGTATCAATCGCCAAACATGGAAGTTTTCCCTGAGGCGTTTTCGACACACTGCTTGGAACCGGTGGACCTCTCCTGTAGTGCCATTCTTCCTCGGCGGTCTCAGCCGGAGGCAACCTTTACTCCCACGGCGGCAGGCTTGCGTGCCACGGAGGCAGCTCCTCCACCTTCTCAGTATGATATTCAGCAGATCATCTCTGACACGGTAACCAGGACACTGGCAGCAACTTCTCAACAAGCTGCACCATATGGAGCCTGGCCTCAGCCACGTTTTCCTCCTCCCCCTCGGGCCCGGGACTCTCAACAGGTCCCTGCCCAGTATCAGGCTATGACGCATGAGTCCGAGATGTATCTGGACCATGGTCACCGCGAGGAGTCTTCTTCGGAGGAGGGAGAGTGCGACCCGTCGGATATGGACTTATCTGATGATGCAGATATGCCACCCGAAAAGCCAGCCTTCTCTGGGCTCTTTCGACCCTCGCTGTTCAAATCGCTCCTGCGCAAGGCCAAGTTGGCCACAAATATGGTTGACCCAGTCTCTCAAGTTGATCAACCCGGTACCTCTCAACAACATGAGGCCTTGTTCACGGCGCCTAAGGCGCAAGCGGACTTTATTCCATGTCCACAGCTTTTTTCTGAGGTGGTCCAACGATCCTGGACCACGCCCTCCTCCTTGCCCGCTCCTTCGGGACTAGACAAAAAGCTTTATTGTTCGGCGCCTAGTCTCCAAGATCTCCTTCAGTTACCGACTGTAGATGCGCCAGTGGCCAATCTGACGGCTTCCTCTGTAATTTCCAACGACGTCGCCGACGGTTTACGCTCAGAGGACTGAAAAGCTGAATTTAACTTCCGACGTACTCACAATGCGGCCGCATGGGCGGTTAAAGCAGCCACCTCTGCTTCCTTCTTCAGCCGCGCCTGCTTAATTTGGCTCCGTCAACTCCACAAGCGCCTTCCCTCTGCGGATTCACGCCTCCGCCAAGATGTCAACAAACTGGTGGCGGCTACCGAATATACGGCGGACGCCTCGCTCAACGCCGCGAAGTTTGCTTCGCGCGCCCTGGTGTCCTCCGTTACATCTCGCCGTTTATTATGGCTTAAAAATTGGAGAGCTGATGCCAAGTCTAGGTGGCGCCTCGCCTCAACTCCGTATAAGGGTTCCCGTCTTTTTGGAGAAGCCTTAGACCCCATCCTGGTCGAGGACAAGGATAAACGGAAGGTGATGCCATCCTCGTATAAGAGGGCAGATCGTAGACCATCGTCCTTCTTCACCAGGCAGCCCTTTCGGAACGACTCCGGCCCTTCGGGGTCCTTCTCCTCAAGGCCCTATTCTCAAGGATTCGACCGTTCCCTCGATAGATCCTCCTTCAGAGATCGTGGTCGAAAGGCCTCAGCACCCAAACGGCCATTTCGAGGTACAGGATCCCGTACCTTTCGAAGAGGGAAGTGACTACATCCATCTTCCCATTGGCGGCCGTCTGACTCATTTTCTTCCCCAGTGGGAGATCTCGATGTCGGACGCCTGGGTTCTCCAAACAATCCGTCTTGGCCTTACCCTGGAGTTCCGCTCCAGACCTCCCTCACACTTTGTCCAATGCCCTATTTCTCCCAACCTGGACAAGCGCCAGCTAATGGAGGCAGAAATCCACCACCTGCTTCAAATCCAAGCCATCGAACCGGTTCCCCACCATCATCGCGGGACCGGCTTCTATTCAATTTTCTTCCTGGTCCCCAAATCATCCGGGGGTCACAGGGGCATCCTAGACCTCAAGAGGCTGAACGAATTTATAGTATATCATCAGTTCAAAATGGAGTCCCTTCGATCAATTTTGGCTTCCATTCGACCATCGGACTGGATGACCTCGATCGATTTGAAGGAAGCGTACCTCCACGTTCCCATACGGCTGTCCCATCGTCGCTTCCTACGCTTTGCCTACAACAACAGGCATTACCAATACAGAGCAATGCCCTTCGGCCTCTCCTCCGCCCCAAGGACCTTTACAAAGCTCCTGGCAGCAGTGGCGGCCCATCTACGTCAACATCCGATCCGCCTCCACTGCTACTTGGACGATATCCTAGTGCTCTCCCCTTCTCCGGCCCGAGCATCCCGAGACCTAGCAGTGCTGTGTCGCTGCCTTCGTCATCATGGCTTCTCCCTCAACATCCCGAAGAGCCAATTGCAGCCCACTACTTGCATTCTCCATCTCGGGACATTAATAGATTCTGTAAGGGGCCAGGTGTTCCTGTCAACGGACCGGTGTTCCAGTCTCCAGTCATTAACATCCCAGGTCCTCTCCTCTCGGAAGGTGCCCTTGCTGCTCCTGTCCCGCCTGCTCGGCAAAATGATTTCCTGCCTGTCTGTCGTCCCTTGGGCGAGGTTCCATTCACGCCAGCTCCAGTGGTTCCTCCTCCCCTTTCAGAGAGCCAGGAGAAGCAACTCTCCCACACAAGTTTTCCTCCCGCCAGAGGTCTCAAGGTCTCTCCTCTGGTGGTCCTCCCAGAGCCTACATCAGGGCAGCTACTTCCAGAATCTACAGCGCCTGGTAGTGACAACGGACGCCAGCCTGACGGGATGGGGAGGTCATCTTTTATCCCACGTTGCCCAGGGAACGTGGTCAGCAGAGGAGACCCTCAACGGGATCAATTGGTTGGAACTCCGTGCGATCCGCCTCTCCCTCCAACGGTTCCAACGGATTGTGTCGGGGCACCATGTCCTGATACGCACGGACAATGTAATCGCAAAGGCGCACGTGAACCGCCAGGGGGGGACTCGCTCGGGTCCATTGATGGAGGAAACGACCCTACTGCTGATCTGGGCGGAAAAGCACGTCCTATCCCTTGTGGCGGAGCACATTGCCGGGACCGCGAACATCACAGCGGACTGGCTCAGCAGACAACACTTGGATCACGCCGAGTGGCGACTTCACCCAGATCTGTTCACCGAGATCGTCTGCAGATTCGGCACGCCTCTAATCGATCTATTTGCCAGCCGCGACAACACTCACCTACCCAGGTTCTTCACCCGGTACCAGTGCCCTCAGGCGGAGGGAGTCGACGCCCTCGCATCTCCCTGGCCCAGGGGTCTCCTCTATGCCTTTCCCCCTCTACCGCTCCTTCCTCGTCTGATCCGCAGGATAATAGCAGAGAGGGCAGACGTCGTTCTGGTCGCACCCCACTGGCCTCGGAGGTCCTGGTTTGCGGATCTGGTGGACCTGTCGGTGGCACGGCCGTGGAGGATTCCAGGGGACAGGATCGTTCTCAGCCAGGGGGTCATTCTGCACCCAGACCCGCAGTGGTTGCAGTTGACCGCCTGGCGCTTGAACGGATCTTGCTAAGGCGAGCCAACGTGCCTAGCAATGCGATCCCCACGATTCAGGCGTCGAGACGGCCGTCAACATGCCGCATTTATAACGCAACCTGGAACTCCTTCTGCTCCTGGTGTGCTAAATTCCACCGGGATCCAACGTCTGCTTCTGTCCCCGAAGTGCTGGGATTCCTTCAGCGGGGCATGGACAAGCACCTTGCGCCTAACACTCTTCGTCGCCAAGTTGCTGCACTTAGTACGGTCCTTTCGACTTCTGCAAAGCTTCCTCTCTCCCAGGACCCGACGATTCGCGACTTTCTGCGAGGGGCATCCAACCTGCGCCCCCCTGTTATACATCGATACCCGACCTGGGATTTGACTCTGGTCCTTCAGGCCCTCATGCACCCTCCATTTGAGCCTCTCGCCTCAATCAGCCTCCGCTTTCTGACTCTTAAGGTGGCGTTTCTGGTCGCGATTACTTCGGCTCGCCGTGTATCCAAACTAGCTGCACTGTCTGTGAGAAGCGACCTTTGTGTCTTCCACGCAAATCGCGTGGTATTAAGACTAGACCCCTCATTTCTGCCTAAAGTAAATTCCACATTCCATCGAGCCCAGGAATTGATCCTTCCGGACTTCTGCCCCAATCCTCGACATCCTCGGGAAGCAGACTGGCACCTCTTAGATGTCCGACGGGCCCTGCGCCGGTATATTAAGCAGACTGAGCATTTCCGGAAATCTGAATCGCTCTTCATTTCCTTTCTGCCCGCTTCCATGGGCCGGAAGGTTTCTTCCACGACAATTGGGAGATGGATTAAATCCTGCATCTCTCGGTCTTATTCGGCTCGGAACAAACCGGTTCCGCAGAGAATTCTTCCACACTCCACCAGGAGCGCCGCCACTACGGCCGCCTGGGCCACTAATGCCTCCATTCCTGACATATGCAGGGCGGCTACCTGGTCATCCTTGAACCCCTTCATCAGGCACTACAAGGTGGATTCCTTTGCCTCAGCGGAGGCATCCTTCGGCCGCCGGGTGCTCCAAGCTGTATGCAACTCTTCAGATGACGTATAGCAGCCGGGTTCCCTCCCTGTCTGAACTTGCTTGGGTAAATCCCGAAGCTTTGGATTCTCCAAGCTGCGCGTTGGAGAACGGACGTTGCTTACCTGAACGTCCCTTCTCGACGCGCAGCTGGAGAATCCAACCCACCCAACTTGGCTGCTGGACATTCCTTCCTGACGCTCTACTGCTCCTTACTTCGTGAACAAAACTGGGACTCTGTTGAGCAAGTGGGCGTGTCTGAAGAGAAATCTCTTAAAGGAACACACTCAGTGTAGGCTATCAACTACTGAACAACCCGAAGCTTTGGATTCTCCAGCTGCGCATCGAGAAGGGACGTTCAGGTAAGCAACGTCCGTTTTACATGGATACTATGCATGTTAAGAAAAAGTAGAAGCCCAAACTTTCCTGTTAGAACAACTTCTGAAGTTTATGTTTATCAGTACCCAATCACGAAAGAAAATTAAGATGCAGTGACCATTGATGTAGAGAATCATACAGATGATCTTGAGGGAAATGTACAAGAAGTAAAGAAGGCTGAGAAGAAACTTGGACCACCTCACTGGGGTATTAAGAGGAAAGGGAAGAAAAGCACAATCACACTTGCACAAGATTCTGTTAACAACCAATTCAATAAAGTATAGCTCTTGTCTTTCTATGGAATCATTTTCCTGATCTGATCTAACTCATGGTGTTGACATTGGGTGGTGATCTGATGTGAAGAATCAATTACGTTTGGAGTTTGGGTGAAAAATTTCAATCTATCTCTAGGTAGTTTTGCCAACAGAGAAAGATGAGTTTTCTCCTTTTTACTGTTCCATGATTAGTTGTAGTTAGGAAATGCAAGTAAACGTTTTATGAATAAGACTTTATAAGACAACTCCTGTGTGGGAAGTAAAGCAAAACAACTGTTTAGTTTTGGTTTTGCAAAGCTCATGTATTGAATAGATTAAAGCACATTTTGTTTTTTTGCAGATAATACATTAGCAAGCAGATTGTACATAAACAATAGTATTTTACTCTAAGTGCCTAATGCATATGGGTATTTTCTTCTTCTTTTTTCTCTCCTTTAAGTTAAGGTGGCTTTCTAAAGTATACTGTGGCATTTCCTTTCAGCCTGGGTTTTATATGATATAGTGCTTGTGGTATGTGAAATGTTTCTCGTTGCCATGGCAATAGATAGCTGACCTAAACTGAGGAAGGAAATGATATGTCAGAAAATCTTGAACTGGGAAACGGCAAGGCATTGTGTTTCTGGGTTGTAGAAAGTCCTTTGAAAGATCAGCCCAGCACATACACTGAGCCCATTTTAATGTGTAAGTCTGGCAACTAGTACAGTAGTGGCCTATTTTTAGGTTTTGAAAAACTATGCAGCTTGAAGATTACAGTTCTCCATTTTTACTGGGATGAAATTCAATTTTCAATAGACAGTGTAGTTGTGTTATTATGCAGATAGAATAATCAGATGTGTCCAGCCCATGGGCCACATGCAACCCTGGATAGCTAGTTATGTGGCCCCACAAGGTTGTAAACTTCTAACATTATTATGTGAATTTTAGCGATATTAATACACATTAGCTATATTATGTATTTTATATAGCAATAGCAATAGCACTTAGACTTATATACTGCTTCATAGTGCTTTTACAGTCCTCTCTAAGCGGTTTACAGAGTCAGCATATTGCCCCCAACAATCTGGGTCCTCATTTTACCAACCTTGGAAGATGGAAGGCTGAGTCAACCTTGAGCTGGTGAGATTTGAACTGCCAAACTGCAGCTAGCAGTCACTGAAGTAGCCTGCAGTGCTGCACTCTA
The DNA here is from genome assembly GCF_059756535.1 of Pantherophis guttatus. Taxonomy (NCBI): domain Eukaryota; kingdom Metazoa; phylum Chordata; class Lepidosauria; order Squamata; family Colubridae; genus Pantherophis; species Pantherophis guttatus. The sequence continues at coordinate 47,379,470 of NC_142063.1, forward strand.
ACCACTGAGCCACCTTGGCTCTTAATATGTGGACCAAAACAATTCCTCTTCAATCAGTGCGCCCCAGGCAAGCCAAAAAGTTGGACACCCATAACTTAAATCCATTACTCTGTCTCCTGCACTTTGAAATGAAAAAGAATAATACTTGTCTTTCTTATACACTGCTCAAAAAAATAAAGGGAACACTTAAACAACACAATATAACTTCAAGTCAATCACACTTCTGTGAAATCAAACTGTCCACTTAGGTAGCAACACTGATAGACGATCAATTTCACATGCTATTGTGCAAATGGAATAGACAACAGGTGGAAAGCATAGGCAGTTAGCAAGACATCCCCAATAAAGGAGTGGTTCTGCAAGTGGTGACCACAGATCACTTCTCAGTTCCTATGCTTTCTGGCTGATGGTTTGGTCACTTTTTAATGCTGGTAGTGCTGTCACTCTAGTGGTAGCATGAGACGGAGTCTACAACCCACACAAGTGGTTCAGGTAGTGCAGCTCATCCAGGATGGCACATCAATGCGAGCTGTGGCAAAAAGGTTTGCTGTGCCTGTCAGCGTAGTGTCCAGAGCATGGAGGTGCTACCAGGAGACAGGCCAGTACATCAGGAGACATGGAGGAGGCCATAGGAGGGCAACAACCCAGCATCAGGACCGCTACCTCCACCTTTGTGCAAGGAGGGACAGGAGAAGCACTGCCAGAGCCCTGCAAAATGACCTCCAGCGGGCCACAAATATGCATGTCGCTGCTCAAACGGTCAGAAACAGACTCCATGAGGGTGGTATGAGGGCCCGACGTCCACAGGTGGGGGGGTGCTTACAGCCCAACACCGTGCAGGACATTTGGCATTTGCCAGAGAACACCAATATTGGCAACTTCACCACTGGCACCCTGTGCTCTTCACAGATGAAAGCAGGTTCACATTGAGCACATGTGACAGACGTGACAGGGTCTGGAGATGCCGTGGAGAACGTTCTGCCTGCAACATCCTCCAGCATGACCGGTTTGGCAGTGGGTCAGTAATGGTGTGGGATGGCATTTCTTTGGGGGGCCGCACAGCCCTCCATGTGCTCGCCAGAGGTAGCCTGACTGCCATTAGGTACCGAGATGAGATCCTCAGACCCCTTGTGAGACCATATGCTGATGCGGTTGGCCCTGGGTTCCTCCTAATGCACGACAGTGCTAGACCTCATGTGGCTGGAGTGTGTCAGCAGTTCCTGCAAGACGAAGGCATTGATGCTATGGACTGGCCCGCCCGTTCCCCAGACCTGAATCCAATTGAGCACATCTGAGACATCATGTTTTGCCCCATCCACCAACGCCACGGTACACCACAGACTGTCCAGGAGTTGGGGGATGCTTTAGTCCAGGTGTGGGAGGAGATCCCTCAGGAGACCATTTGCCACCTCATCAGGAGCATGCCCAGGCATTGTAGGGTGGTCATACAGGCACATGGAGGCCACACACACTACTGAGCCTCATTTTGACTTGTTTTAAGGACATTACATCAAAGTTGGATCAGCCTGTAGTGTTTTTTTCCACTTTAATTTTGAGTATAACTCCAAATCCAGACCTCCATGGATTGATAAATTTAATTCTCCAAAGGAGAGAAATGCCAGTCAGACTGGGGAAGACTTCCTCTATGTAGCATGGACCGAGTCTGCTTAAATTTGAATAGCTCCGCCCTCCTGGCCCAGTCTGATAATTGTTGTGTGATTTTGTTGTCAGCACATTCAACTATGTAATGAACAAAGTATTTACTACGAATATTTCATTCATTCAGATCTAGGATGTCTTATTTTTGTGTTCCCTTTATTTTTTTGAGCAGTGTATTTTGTAGTATCTTAATATCTTTTTCAAGTATGATGAGGAACCATTGATAAGTAAAAATTTTATAACCATTGATCAGTACAATTTTTGAGTAAACTGTGTATCCATTTAATTGTCAATTATTGGTACAATAATCTGACACTTTATCAATTCTCCAGGATTTCTTAAAGTCAAGTGTTCAATCAGGCCATCAGCCAGGTTCTTCTGTACCTTCATCTGAATACTAGAAATTCAGATCACTTTCCCCCAGTGTTCATTTACATGCTACTAAAACTCTCCTGTCTGTTTGTAATCTTCAGTTAGCTGAAATTGAACATCACAGAACAACAATTTCTGAATCAAGATATCTCAAATGCATTAATTTGAAGAATGCATACAAAATCCAGGAGTCATTACTTCCATGGAATTGAAATTTCAAACTTCTTAAGACTGGTTGTACTCATAAACATATGGCCTTTGCAGTATAACACATCAGTTCTGGTCACATAATCATGGTTTCCAATGTTCCCAGCTAGTTTCCACAAGCAAAGGCAATGGGGCAGCCAACAGGAAGTCTGAAATCACTCCTGCTCACCCTTCTTTTTTGCCTGCCTGTTGTCATTTTGTTTATCTCTTTAGGTAAGTAAATATTGACAAAGGATGACCCGAAGGATTCTTTACTGGTTAGGATCAAGTCAAGGACAGCTGATTCTATTTTCTGCCTTCTGAAGAAGAATGTTATCAGCCAAACAAATCATGCATTTCTTGGAAGAACTTCATGTGGCAGAGTTTGTCTTCCAACAGTTGTTTGGATGGTTAAAATGCCATTCATTGGAAATTAATTCTTTCTTGAGAAGTCTGCAGTTTGCTTTTGGAAGGTATCATCTTTTTGTTTAGAAAACAATAATAGGCATTAATAATGATTTAGTTTTTTCCCTTCAAGTATTAAAAAAAATACATATTAAACTCACCATTACAAAATCAGAATTTGTAGGAAATGACCAGGCTGAGCCTGAGGGAGAGGTCAAACACGTCATAAGTCACAAATCCCTGCACACCCACAAGGGATCTAAGTTGTTAAGTATATTTTATCAATTGGCCAATGCTACTCACTTGATAACCCCAAAATGCTGTATGATGGGAACTGTCAGAAAGAAAGTGGAAGCGGGGAAGACCATGCAAAACTTGGTGTCAGATGTTAAATCGTGACTTACCGACAATGGACATCAAATGTGAAGATGCCAAAGACATCGTCATGGATAGGATTCATTGGATGAATCATGCTGTCCTATGTGCTTTGCACGAAAGGAACCAATGAGGATAATGATGACTTATTCAAGCTATTTTCTTGTTCTTTTCCTTCCTCTACCTCATCCTCCTCCTTTACAGAAAGATTGCTTTATAGTGGCATTTTAAATGATACAGAATTATTGAGAGATGAATTAAAATGAAATCCATTACATCATGTATTTGTATAATCTATGTATTGTTGAGGCGCACTTTAGGAGCATCTGTGGTCTCTGCTCAAAATCTCCAAGACTGCTTCTCAATCAAATAAAATACATTTCTTTTAAGGAAAAAGCAACTATCACATCTGTGACATAGAACAACCTTAACCTGAAGAGACTGACAGATTATTGAGCACTTGCAAAGCCCTGCTTGTTTTCCTGGACAAGACATGAAATACAAAGGGAAATTGACCTGTGAAATTATTCTCTCTTGAAATCCATTGAAGAGGATTATATTACAGGAACACATTTTAATTAGTTTATCAATATGTATGTGTTTCTGTTTGCCTATGAAGGGTAGGTTTGATTTTATGTTAATGCATATTTTGTTAAAATAAAGATAATGTGAAATACGGCAATAATGTCAATAGCTCATGAATGTTGTTAATTATGGGATAACAAGAAAAGCACAAAATGCCTCTAGTATTCTAAGCAGAAAAATCCCTAGTTGGAGAAATGTAGAAAGGATGATTGCTGATTTGCAGTAAATACAGATGTTACGTTCCTTATGTCCAACTGCTTCACATAAACACCTTGGGGAAGAGATTGTACAAGATGAAATCATAGTCATCTAATAGAATTTTAAACATGTCTACTGGAAAAATGAAGTGCTGTTTAGGCACAGTATAGGTGATACAGAATGAGAAATGCAGTAATGATACTGTATGTAAATGCATTCAAAATACAGAGGGTTACCAAAATTTGGCATTGTTTAATAAAAAAATATGGGTAGCTCAGGGTTGAACTGTGGAGTCCTTGGTGCTCTCTGAGCTTGATTGTTTGAAGACTTTTCATTATCAAACTAGGTAACAACATGTAACATTGTTTATGCTTTTATTTTACTGGCTATTTCAAGAACATTTTAATTCCACAGAAAAACATTTGTAAGATCTCTATATCAAAGTCTAAGCTTAAAGATTTGTACAGAATATTTAACCTACATTTTAAGAAGTGCTGACCAAATGGTTGGAAAAAATGACAAAGAAACATATTGACTTTAAACCAGAGATAATTTTATTGGGGATTTTACCAGAAATATACAATAGAGAAATGAGATATATAATTGTGAATGTTTTAACGGCGGCTAGAATTGTATTTGCTAGAAACTGGAAAGGTGAGAAGATACCCACAGATGACGACGTTATCAAGAAAATTTTGGAGTGTGCTGAAATGAGTAAATTGACAACTTGTGAAGCCATAAAATAGATAAAATAATGCAAAATGAAGAAGTTAAAGTGCTCTTGGACTTTAGAATTCAAGCAGAAAGGCATCTGCTACACAACAATAAGAATGACAAAAAATCTGGATAGTAAAAATTGCAATATCTGGAGACAGAATAGAAGAGAAGCAACTTGAGAAAATCACAAAATATAAAGACCTGCAAATAGAAGTAAAATGATTGTGGCAAAAGAAAGCAAAATAATATCAGTAGTAATAGGCAACTTGTGTGCAATTCAAAAATATCTGGAGCATCTCTTGAATACCATTAATCAATTGCAAAAAACAACTTTACTTGGACCAACTTTGGACAGATACCTTTAATATTATTAAATAACATGTCTATCCAGGTCCTAAAAATGATAGGTGGACAAAAATACCAAATTCGGACTAAACATCTGGCTGACTGCAATCAACCAAACTAATAGTGCAGATGTCATAATGGATCAATTGGAAGAGTTGCTCAGAACATATTCTACTTAAAAAATTTTTTTTAGAAATTATTGTCTATATTAATTTCTGCCTATGTAGAAAAAATACAGTTGGTTAGGGAGTAGTTTCTTCTAGCCAAACATCTTTTAAATTAAAATGATATCTAAATAGTCTTTTTTTCAGGGTATCATTTGGCACCAATTTCTTTACCTAGCTAGACAAGATATAGGTTTGCAAGGTTTTACTTTCCTTTCAAAGGAAAATAGATTCTGCTTGTGATGTATAAAATTGTTTTTAGTGTTTAATTAATAGAATGGTGAAAGTTCCACCAACACCTGCCATTTTTAAAGGGATAGGTGGTGGTGCTTCATGTAATATTATGCAGGCTTTTTGCTAATTAATGTGTTGAATTATGTGACAGCATGCTTTTAGGATTTTTTTCCTTAAAAAAGGGTTAATAGACAACTTGAGTTTTAAGAGCTTAATGCATAGCCACTGGAGACTAGACAGATGCTTTTTGTATGCAAAGGATTGAATGAAGGTATATAATGCCTGAAATAAATTTAATGCCTCAGCATGACAATGCTGGTTATGACCCTGTGTAAATATGAAGATTAGCTTCATTAATGCAAGTCTTGTAAAATTAATGTTTCATACAAAAACAAAACAGCCAGTTCTTTGTTAAATAGCCAATTTAAAAGTGCTTTTAAACAGTTATAATTCTCCATTGTAGTGGAGCCAGCATCCAGGAATGGGTAGTCCTCATCTGCTAGCCAATAGGACTGAGTCTGTCAAAGCTGCAAGGACATGCCTCGTTGAGTGGAGCCAGCATCCACCCCTACCCTAGTGACTGGCTGGTCTTCAGTCCATGGGGGGGGGGTGCTACACTTCTGAACGCGGCACGTCGGGGCTGTCTCTATACCTTCAAAAAGCTGGGGACCATTGGTGGAGGCGTGTCCTCACAGCTTTGACAGATTCAGTTCTATTGGCTAGCAGACAAGGACTACCCATTCCTGGATGCTGGCTCCACTACAATGGAGAATTTAACTATTTAAAAGCACTTTTAAACAGTTCCTGGATGCTGGCTCCCCTCAACGAGAAGGAGAAGGAACGTGTCAGGTAAGACCAACGCCCCATCTGAATGGATTCAATGTTCCCAGTGTCTTAAAATATGATCAAGATATACTAAGCATGGAAAGACTGGCATTTACCTGAAAGGAAGAAAACTTTAAATTTAAAACAATCCTCTTTCAAGGAAGGCTAGGCAGAATGAATGTTGCAAACAGACAAATTTTGTATTCTTCTCCATTGTTGGTGGAGACAGCAGCCGGTGTGGGTAGATCGCTCAAACAGCTGAAGGACTGAGTCAGCCAATAATATTAAAGTCCGCCCCTGTTGCTAGGCAGGTCCAGCTTTTGACTTAGTCCTTCAGTTGGACAGGCGTGTGGGTCTTAGCTCTGTGCCTTTTTCTGCTTATATTTCTTATTACTGTTTGGAATTTGTGGCTTTTTTGACTCGGATTTCTTGACTACGATTGCATCTTCTACCTTATCCCTTTGGCTGACTTTGGACTGTCTGACTTCGCTATGAGTGTTACGTTTGAATTTGGTGTTTCGGATTGCCTCGCTACTTCTGCTGATCGGGGCTGACCTTTCCCTAGCCTGCCTGCTTCGTGGAGGGCAGCTTTAGACTTCAGGATTGTTTTTCTTTGATTCCGGAGGGCTCGTTTAGCGTTTTATTAGTCCGGTGCCCTCAGAGACTGTTCCAGCTTCCGAGAGGTTCATTGGTGAGGAGTTTCGCGCCGCGGAGTTGGCGGTGGCCATTTTGAAGCGCCCTTTTTGCGCCGCTCCGATCTTCGCAGTTTAAATTGATTCCTGACGAGCCTGCTTGGGGTTTTTTTTCCTGCTGTCAACTGTTCGCCTGCTAGCCCCTGCGCTCCTGCTACATCAGCCTGGACTGGTCTTCTCTCCTTTGAGCGTCCTTTTGTTGAGCCAGTGCACTTGTTATCGCCACTTGCTAATCGCTTGTTAGCGGAGCTCCATGCTTCCATCAGTGCCGGCCGGCAGTGCTGGGGCTTGCTTCGGATTAAATTGCTCCAGACTTTAAACAGCCCCTTGCTCTGTTACTGCAGCCTTGGCCCCTCTATTGCAGTTGCTGCTCATTGGACTGGGACATTTATTAGCCGCCATTTTGTGAGCTGACATCTGGCATCGGCGGCCATTTTGTGGAGTCTAGCGCTCCCCTTAGCACTTGTGGAGTTAGTTTACGCTCCCATTCATACTGCCTGACCTCTGCTGCTGGACTTGATTGTACTGAGGTCTATTAGCCGCCTGGATGCCTAAAGCAATGGCAAAATCCAAGCATGGCCGGAGGGCCAGTGCCAGTGACCAGGGTAAATCAGACATCTCGTCTGTTATCCCTCTGCTTGCCCGGGAGGCCTCCAAGGAGCCATCCCCGGCCTTGCATACAGTGCACTCTCGCCATAGGTCTCATGGCCATCACGTTGGATCTTCTAAGGCCGAAAAAAGAAGGGACAAGGTCCTGACTAAATTGTGCGCCAGGGCTAGCGCTAATCTTCTTTCAACATCTGCTCCTGCTCCAATCACCGGGGAGGCCTTGGCTCCTGTGGGCGCTTCACGCCCTGTCACCCCGGATCAGCTGTCACTTCAAGATTGCCCAGTGGTCATTTCAACAACCGACTTATGGGGTTCAGGTCCTCCTCCTCCCCCGCCCCACCCGGAACCTGCAGGTCCTCCGACCATCAGCTTGCTGAGTCTCAAACTCAGCATGATTCCTTGAGCCTAACGGTTGCCCAGGAGTCAACGGCCTTCACGACCCCTGACGTTCCTCCTACCACAGCTGTAACTCCAACTTCGCCCGGAGCAACTTCAGCAGCTTATTGAGGCTACAGTTCAACGATCTCTGGCTGCAGGGCGCCACGCTGCTGGTGGGCCGGATTCGTCTCGGTCAGTCATATCTGTTTCTCTGGAGCGAGCAGTCCAGGAGAGCGCTCATTCGGATCGAGCTCCTGACTCCCCTACTGGCTCACATTCAAGTCATCCATCGGTTCTGACAGAGGCTGATTTCAGTGACTCTGGTCTGTCAGATGATGACAATCTACCACCGGACCAACCAGCCTTCACCGGACTTTTTCCACAGGCGTTGTTCAAATCTTTGCTTTTCAAAGCCGTCAATACTGCCCATTTGTCGTCTTCAAACGCTGACCCTGTGCCTGCCTCCTCTTCTTCTTCCTCTGTGGCCTTGGATCCCATGTTTGCGGAGCCTTCAAGGCCAGTGACTTCGATCTCTACCCCTCCCCTCTTTCTGGATGTGGTGAGACGTCCGTGGTCTTCTCCAGGTTCTGCGCCACTCCTGTCCTCCAATGACCGCAAGAATTTCCAGGTGACCGAGGACTTGGACTCTCTTTTACGAATTCCTTCTGTGGACCCGCCGGTGGCCACCTTGTTACTCAACGCCGGTGTTCCTGGGGATCCGGACGAAGGTCTACGACCTGAAGAGCGCCGCTCGGACTTGGTCCTCCAGAGGGTCCACCAAAGTTCAGCCTGGGCGATTAGAGCGGCTACCACGGCCTCGTTCTTCAATTGCACTACCCTCTTGTGGTTGCGTCAATTGCAAGACAAGCTGTCTCCAGGGGATTCGTGTGCTAGGCAGGACCTGAATAAGATCGTGGCAGCATTGCAATTTTCGGCGGACTCCACCCTGAATGCCGCTCGTTTTGCCTCCAAAGCTCTGGCCTCCTCCGTTGCGGCTCGCTGCTTTGTCTGGCTCCGCCACTGGCAGGCGGACACCCGACACAAGTGGCGTCTTGCTTCTGTCCCTTTTGGGGGCTCCCGTCTATTTGGTGATGCCTTAGAACCTTATCTCACCAAGACCAGGGATAAGAAGAAGGTTTTGGCACCAGTATTTCGAAGGGGTGACTCTCGTTTTGCCCCGTATACCCCTCGCTCTATTTTCTGAGGTGCTGATGGCTTGGGATCGGCTCCCTTCTCTTCCCCTAGGCCTTATAGTAGTTTTAACAGGCAGCGGGGATCTCAAGATAGGCCCTCCCGGGGAAAGCCCTTTGTGTCTAGGCGGCCCTTTTGAGGGGGAGGAGGTCGTTCCTACCGGCGCCGGCGCTGAGTGCATCTTGAATCCTCCCACTGGCAGTAGATTAGCCATCTTTATCGCCGCTTGGGAGAATTCTACTTCCGATAAGTGGGTCCTGGCTACCTTAAGATCAGGGTTGGCCTTAGAATTTCTTTCCCCTCCCCCGAGCACCTTTGTTTGCTGTCCGCTTTCTTGTAATCCTGAAAAGAGGGCGCGTATGGACGCTGCGGTACAGCATCTCCTTTCCATCAGGGCTATCCAACCTGTTCCACCTGACCAAGTCGGGTTGGGTTTCTATTCCCGGGTTTTTCTAGTCCCTAAGTCCTCGGGGGGTGGAGACCTATTCTGGACCTAAAATGGTTAAATCGGTATGTCATATACCGTAAATTTAAGATGCAGTCGTTGAAATCTATCCTTGACGGTGTTAGGAGGGGCGATCTCCTTTCTTCTGTCGACCTAACTGAGGCTTACTTGCATATCCCCATCCTCCCTTCCCATAGAAGGTACCTGAGGTTTTGTTACAGGGGAGTTCATTGTCAGTACAGGGCCTTGCCCTTTGGGCTTTCGTCTGCCCCTCGTAGATTTACTAAAGTGTTGCTGGCTTTGGCTGCTTCCCTCAGGGTTCAATCCATTAGACTCCTTTGTTACCTGGACGACATTCTAGTGTTGTCCTCTTCCACTCACCAGGCTATACTAGATGTTAAACTCACTCTAGAGACATTGGCTTCCCATGGGTTTTCTGTGAATCTGGAAAAGAGCAACCTTGTTCCCTCCACCTCTCTAGTTCATTTAGGGGCTCTAATTGATTCTGTTCAGGGTAGGGTGTTTCTCTCCCCTGATCACCAAGAGAGTCTGCGACAGTTGGTGTCTCAGATTGAGGGACGTCGATCCAGTTCACCTTATGTTCTTTCTCAGCTCTTGGGAAAGATGATTTCGGCCATTGCCATTGTTCCCTGGGCTCAGCTCCACGCCCGGGAGCTTCAATGGTTTCTCTTACCTTTACAGAACTCGGGCAGAGGCACTTCAACCAGACTGGTCCCGGTTCCCTCCTCAGTCCTCAGATCCCTCCGGTGGTGGCGGTCCCCAGCAATATCAGCGGGTTGTCTCTTCCTAGAACCCCAACGGGTGGTGGTGACCTCCGATGCCAGTCTCCGGGGATGGGGTGCCCATTGCCAAGGTCAACTGGCCCAAGGGACGTGGAACAACTTGGAGGCTCGTCGTCCAATTAACTGGTTGGAGTTGCAAGCAGTCTTCCTGGCCCTCAGAACCTTTCGCCATCTGCTCTCCGGGACTCATGTCCTTGTGCTAACAGACAATGTGACAGCCAAGGCACATTTGAACAAGTTAAGGGGCACCAGGTCCAAGTCCCTCTTGTCTCTAGCCATGAAACTGGGTCTCTGGGCGGAACGTCATCTCAAATCGCTCCGATCAGATCACATATCCGGGGTCGCCAATGCTCAAGCAGATTGGCTGAGCCGTCAAGCAGTGGACAATGCAGAATGGCGCCTTCATCCCAGGATATTTCAGTCCCTGGTTCATCGGTTCGGAGCTCCAGTCGTGGACCTGTTTGCGACACATGCAAATACTCAGCTGCCCCGTTTCTTTGCCCGATTTCCGGAACCTCAGGCGGAAGCCATCGATGCACTTCGGGCTCCATGGCCAGACGGCCTGTTGTACGCTTTTCCCCCGACATCCTTACTGCCCAGGGTCATCCGTCGGATTCTGGACGAACGGGCAGAAGTGATTCTCTTGGCTCCTCATTGGCCACGCAGAGCATGGTTTGCGGACTTGGTCTCCCTCTCTGTCGCTCCCTCCTGGCGCATTCCTCTTGACGCGGACATGCTGATGCAAGGGGCGTTGAGCCATCCGGACCTTCCTTGGCTCAGCCTGACCGCCTGGAGGTTGAGCGGCTCACCCTGACAAGTGCCCATGTTCCGGGGGATGTGATTAAGACGATCCAGGCGTTGAGACGTCCCTCCGTGGACTGGATCTATTCTGCGACTTGGCGGGCTTTCTGCTCCTGGTGTGACCGGGCTGGGGTGAATGTTTTACAACCCTCTATTGTGGACATTCTTGTCTTTCTCCAGCGAGGTCTCTCCGACGGCCTTGCACCTAACACGTTGCGTCGCCAGGTAGCCGCCATCTCTTCTGTACTTACCTGCGGTTTGCTGTCATCGCTGGCCCAAAATCCTCACATTAGACGGTTTCTGCGGGGCGCCACAAACTTATCGCCTCCTGTCCTGCATCGTTACCCTACCTGGGACCTTCCGTTGGTTCTCGAATCCCTCATGGGTTCTCCGTATGAACCGCTGAGGACGACCACTCTCTGGTTGCTGTCTTGTAAAGTCCCTTTTTGGTGGCTGTGACCTCAGCTCGATGCATTTCGGAGGTGGCGGCCTTATCCATCCGAGCCAATCTCTGTGTGTTTCACCCAGACCGTGTTGTCCACCGCTTGGATCCTACCTTCGTTCCGAAGGTCAACTTTGTCTTCCATCGATCACAGGAACTTATTCTACCAAATTTCTGTCTGCATCCATCTCATCCCCGTGAGCGCCGTTGGCACACTCTGGACGTCAGATGGGCGTTACAAATTTACATCAAGCGGACTGCAGATATCCGTCGGTCGGAAGCGTTATTTGTCTCCTTCCTTCCCGTCTCATTGGGTCTCAAGGTGTCGTCTTCTCCCATTGGCCGCTGGATCCAGCAGACCATCGCTTCAGCTTATGACTGCCGTTCTCTGCCGCGTCCTTCCCGGGTGACGGCTCATTCCACACGCAGTGCGGCCACTTCGGCGGCCTGGGCTACTCAAGCTCCGTTGTTGGAGATTTGCAGAGCGGCTACCTGGACCTCGCCTGCGCCGTTCATTCGGCACTATAAGCTGGACAAATTTGCTTCGGCTGAAGCCGCGTTTGGTTGTCAGGTGTTACAGCAGGTTTTGGTCAGTGAAGTTGTTTCGGACCAGCCTGACCCCTCCCAGACTTTGGGACAGTGAACTGGAGTATGTCCCACACCGGCTGCTGTCTCCACCAACGATGGAGAAGGGACGTTGGTCCTACCTGAGACGCTCCTTCTCGTTGTGTGGAGACAGCAGCCAGACCCTCCCTTGCCTGTCTGGTCTTTTTTTTGTTGGTTTATCTCTTGTGTTTCCTCCTTTCTGCTTACCCACACGCCAAGTCGGCCTTATAGTCCTTCGCCAAAAGCTGGACCTGTCCAGCAACAGGGGCGGACTTTAATATTATTGGCTGACTCAGTCCTTCAGCTGATTGGGCGATCTACCCACACTGGCTGCTGTCTCCACCCAACGAGAAGGAGTGTCTCAGGTAGGACCAACGCCCCTTCTCAGTTTCCCTGTCATCAACTTAAGTTGCCATCTCCCATTGAAATTAATGCTGGATATTTTTTTCTTTCAACAAATATGTGCTTATGACACTTTCATGTATGTGTCACACACACCCAAAAAAGGATAAATATGGATTAATATTTATTGAAATTAATAATTGATTAACCATTTAAACATCTGCATATAAGCAGATCATTCTTTCTCAGACACAGGGAAATAAATGAAATCTACACTAAACAGAGATGAATAGAAGGAATTACTAATGTATATTTTTCCCAGTAGCAGCTACTTTTGTAAGATATGAAAGCATGCCATAGAAATGCTACATTAATTAGAGAGACAGACAGACAGACAGATAGATGCTTCAACAAAGAGTACAATAACATTGTATACCGTATTAAGACAAACAAGAAATATTACAAAAGCAGGAGATAAAGATACGTTTCTCTCTGTGGGTGTTTTTTTTTTTTAATGTACCTTTATCATCCCATTAGGGAATGTGGTGGCTCAAGTGGCTAAGACGCTGAGCTTGTCGATCAAAAGGTCGGCAGTTCAGCGGTTCAAATCCCTAGTGCTGTGTAACGGGGTGAGCTCCCGTTACTTGTCCCAGCTTCTGCCAACCTAGCAGTTCGAAAGCATGTAAAAAATGCAAGTAGAAAAATATGGACCACCTTTGGTGGGAAGGTAGCAGCGTTCCGTGCGCCTTTGGTGTTGAGTCATGCCGGCCACATGACCACGGAGACGTCTTCGGACAGCGCTGGCTCTTCGGCTTTGAAACGGAGATGAGCACCGCCCTTTAGAGTCAGGAACGACTAGCACATATGTGCGAGGGGAATCTTTACCTTTACCTTTATCATCCCATTCTGAAATGTTAGAACTTTGTTTTGAATGTTTTCATTGATGATAATCTTCTCTAACCTGAGATTCTTGAAGATTCACATCTGACTAATTCTGCAATTTGGAAGAGAGATTTACAGGATGCATATTCAGAGAACTGAAATATTTCTTATTGATGCAGCCATGGGATGATACCATCTCACAACTGCTTCCTTAACGTATAATGTTTGAGTCATCTTCCAAGATAGAAAAGATCCTTAAAACAACTGTATTATTTACATTCAAAACATAGATCATTATGTCCCATAAAACAGATTAAAAAAGGGGAGAGAAGAAGCCAGTCCTTTGTTAAATGTAGCTGTTGATTTGAGACAAGTTTGATTACAAAAACTAAATAGAAATGTGTCTTTTCTCAGCCAAGACTTGGCTTGCTTATCTCAGAAACTTCTCTGTCCAAAAATCAGTTTGCTCCTTTTTTTTTGTCCTCCATTGCTTTCTTGCAAAAGGAAGGTGATCTCACAATTTGAAGCCTATTAAATGAATTCCAGTTGCTTATTTGCTGTTTAGTTATTGTGGGCAGTGAAAGCAAAGTATGTGAAAACGAAATTACCCAAATTGAAAGATCAAAACCCTGTGCCAGTTGTTTCATTCAAAATTTGCACTTGAGGTTGTAAAATAATGGCGGGGGTATGCATGTGTGCTTCTGGGTGGCTATTCTTTCTTACAATGTTTGTAGAAATAATGAGCCTTTCATTGCTACTTCAGCTATTTCAACTTAAATGACAATAAAAAGAATAGTAAAGTTGCTCATGAATCAAGTTCAACTTCCATGGTGACTCGCTGTGTAGTTTTCTTGGGAACCATATGGATGTGGTTTTCTATTAGCTTTTCCAATTTTTTTTTTAATTTCCCAGTTTAACCTATAGCTCACAGCCCTGGCCTTTCATTCAAGTATTAACCAATTTTGATTCTGCTCAGGACAATAGTCCATGCAGTGTTTATACATCATACTAAACTATTCTTTGTCTTACCCATAGTTCATTGCTCTTTCTTGAACTATTGTGGATTGGTTAGATTGAATACAATCAAAGCTTATATTCCCAGTTGAATCGCATGTTAAACTAGTTAGTTACTGTTTCAAACAGTTACTAGTTTCTCTAAAACTAACTACAGCTTATTTACTACCCCATGTTCACATTAAGTCAAAATCAAGTCTTACTATGCTTAATATAAGTATGAACACAGCCACAAATTTTAATAGCTTTTCAGCCATAGGGAGATAATGGTATCCCTAGGTTGTATATAATATCTACTTTATATTGAGCTTCTGCACTTTATTATTGGCATGATCCTGGTTAGATTCAGTTAATTGCCAATCATATTTTAAAACTTTAGGTTTTCCTTTTTTCCTATCTGATAAACGGTATCTTATTTTTACTTCACAATTATTATTTGAATTTCAAAGGTAATAATGCCTGGTTACCTCTGAATTCTTATAACACCAGTTATAAGAATTATATAGAAGATTTATATTTGAACTGAATAATATTATGAATGAAGTAAGACCAGCAACAGAAAAGGCAGTAGAATGAAGATGCTAACAGGCTATTATTGGTTTAGTCTCCTGCATAAAGTAAGGACAAAAAAGGCCTCTGGCAGTTATGTGAAAAGTATAATTTCCAAAGAGCATTGGCTGGCAAAGCAGTTTTTTTTTTTTCTTGGTGATTTTGTGGCTTAGAAAGACTGGAAGAGAAAACCTAATAATTAGTTTGCAGTATCTACGGTAACAATGTAGCTAAATGCCACATAATAGAAGTATTTTAGATGTTTAGCTCCAAACATACAGTATATTAAATCTATGGAAAAGGAAAGGTCATGGCAGGCAGATTCTCTGATATTCTAAAGATATCCCTCTCAGTGTCTGAAAACAACTGGTAGTATGCTCTAATATTTTTAGATTATAGATCCCTGATCAATAGCCATGTTAATGGAATCTTATGGTATTGTAGCCCAACTCATCTGAAGGATCCCAGTTTACCCGGCTCCAATGTAACCACTGTCCTGATATGCTAAACATGGAGTCATTAGTACCAGACTATATGATGTATAGGCCAGGCCATGATAAGGAGGTATGGTCCTACTCAGGAATGGCGAAATCCAATTTTTTTTACTACCGGTTCTGTGGGCGTGGCTTGGTGGCCATGGTGTGGCTTGGTGGGCGTGGCAGGGGAAGGATACTGCAAAATCCCCATTCCCTCCCCACTCCTGGGGAAAGGATATTGCAAAATCCCCATTCCCACCCCACTCTGGGACCAGCCAGAGGTGGTATTTGCCGGTTCTCCGAACTACTCAAAATTTCCGCTACCGGTTCTCCAGAACCTGTCAGAACCTGCTGTATTTCACCCCTGGTCTTACTCCCAGTTTTTACCTACTTAATATGGCAAAAATTGCCCGATTGACTCTAAATGCTCTAAGAACATAGGAAGAGTCTTGCTGGATCAGGCCATTAAGGGAGTTTACTGTTCACAGTGTTCACATTATGTGCAGTGAAGCAAATAGGAGAAAAATATTGTTTCTTTAAAAAGTAAAAATTGACTTTTGACAAGCTATAATGCAAAAGCAATGTTGAAAAGTCTATTTTTCTGAGACATGGCATGGCCTGTGCATGCCAGAAACCTTTCCCCATCAAAGAAGCTATTTGCTCCTTCCCAGAATAGGAGCAGGCAGCCTTTCTATTTGGAGTCTGTTAAATGAACTCTAGTCATTTATTTGCCGTTTAGTTGTTGTGGAAGCAAGACCAAAGGCTGTAAAGAATTTAGCCAAACAAAAGACCAAAGTCCTATCTAGTCCAGCATTCTGTCCCACTTAGCAATCAGTCAAATACATTCAGGAAATACACAGGCATAGACACAAGGATGATAGGCTCTTCTACTGTTTCTCTCTAGCAGTTGATTAGTTAAGAATGCTGCCTTTGTTTTTTGCAGATAGCCATTGATAACGTTAGTGATTGAGACTAGATGATCTTAATACTGTGTATCTGTTCTCACTGAATTTGTAGAGTTTTAAAATCATCTAAATTAGTGGCCATCCGTTACATAGAAGAATAATTCCTTTTGTCACTCTTGAACCCACATTATGTTTTAGAGGATGATACTGTTCTTAATGTCCAAAAAGGATCAAAACTTTTCTTTGATCACCTGTTATATACCATTCATGATTTTTTGGTCCAGTATTTCAGTTGTATCTGTCATTACTCACCTTCTTTGAAAGCCAGAAAGTTCATAGGGGAGATATTTGGATGCATAAACACATTGTTTTGCTTGCACTTTTTTGCACTTATTTTAGCAAAATTATGTAATTCCATCCAGACTACAATCTAATCTAATCCAGGCACTCAGGAGTTCAACTCATCCAATGTAGTTGGAAAAGTTGGACCTACGTGGACTGTTCAAAAAGATGACACATAGGCCCACACTTCCGCACCATCACGGAGCATAAAGTATAGTAGAATAGAACAGAACAGAAACTATCTGCATGCCATGAAACGGGCCTGAAATAGATTTAGACATACAGCTTCATCCAGGAACACTTAACATTGCTCCATCAGAACATTCTCAGTCGTTTTGGCCATGAATGGAATATTCAAAAGTAGCCTGAAAATACTTTAAAAGTGAGCAATCTAATGTTAGCTTCCTCAGGAAGAAATATATAAATGCCTCTTTTATAAGCCTTTCCCCTGCTGAGGAAGTTATTAATATTAAATGGAAACTCTCCCTCATCTGATCCCTCCTAGCCAGTACCAGCCAAAAGGGAGCAGGACACATTGTGGTCCAAATTCATCCATGTATCCTGTTCATATCCCCAAGGACAACAAACTGAAACTGATTCAACAATCTCTCACATTGTTGCCAAAATTTTTGTTGATCTGGCACTTTGATGAAGCGGTTAAGATGCTGGAGTAGAAACAGGAAGGCCATAGGTTGTAGTGTAGTCCTATGTATAGAAGCCAATTAGATGCCTTTGAGCACGTCACAATGTTTAGTCCAACCTGCCTCAGATGAGCTGAGTGCCTGGATTGGATTGGATTAGATTAGATTGTAGTCTGGATGGAATCACATAATTTTGCTAAATTTTGCTAAAATAAAATAAGTGCAAAAAAGTGCAAGCAGAATCATTCACCAGGCTGACCAAGTTCATTTATTTTCCTAAAGATCTATATTGCAGTTCATGGTTGCTACTACTACCTGACAAAGGAATATGGAAGTTTTCCCTCTGAAGGAGAAGAGGATATCAGGATTGCCTGTCATGCTTAGTGAGTATCAAACCTCCGGTGTTTTGCCCTGTGCCCTGTGCTAAAATTGGCAAACTGCCCTTAGTATTGGAACATTTCCAAATCCCTTGTAAGAATTGATTTGCTTAGCAATATTATTTGCTAAGACTTTTTATCATAATGTTTCAGGTTTTGAATTGTTTTACTCTGGGATTTGTTTAAATTTCAAAGTTAAGTACTTTAAGGACTCAGTACCGTAATACAAAAATCAGTCACTCTGCCCAATATTCAGTGCCATTGGTTATTGCATTTTGGATGACACATAGCAAGGCAGATTACACATTGCGGTGATTTTAACAGTTGGGTAGAAATGAAGTGGTCTGAATGTAGCATCTTTTCTCTGTTGTGCTATATTTAGATCTGCAATGCACTCCTGTGGCAATTAAAAAAATGAATACAGTTACCCAAAATAGAATCATTCTCAGCCTTCAAATGTGTGTTTGAGTCATTATTTTTAAACCTAAGCTGTAATTTTCAGCACCTCTTAAGGGATTTAATATTTATCCATGTTTCCATATTTGTTGAAAGTTTTCAGCGAAGCTCTGAATATTCTAATCAAAATAAACTCCCAACATAGTAAAACAACAAACCCAAATTACCTGGTGTTTGTTAATTTGAAGTTCATGAGCTGAAACTAGTATATAGCTGTGCAAGTCTATTACATTTTAAATAATGCTGTAACATGTTGGGAATGGTCAGTTTCCCAAGTAATTCCTTAAAGTAGTCCTCTCTGCCTCCTGAATGGCAGTCCAAATGTGTATAAGGGAGAAAGAACTTGTATATTTTATACCAAGCCCAGGCATCAGTGCCTAGGAGATAATTCAGTTTAAGCGGTTCTTCTCAGTTTTGCTGAAAAGACATTTAAGTGGAAATTCCATGGACTCCATTGTAGTATTTTATATGTAAGTTTAAAAAATATATTTATTTATACTTTATTATTTATTTACTTTGAAGTGATACAATGGTTTGGAGTGAAGTATCATCAATATCCTATAATATCCAACTTTATATCTCTACCCCAAGTTACCTGATGGATTTCATTGATATCCTGTACCAGTGCCTGGAGATTATTGGGGCCTAGATGGGCACAATGGGCCTAGACTCAACCCAGACAAGACTGAACTGGCTTTGGGTATTTGAGTCTTCTGGTGACAAGGTTTTTCCACCTTTGATCTTGAATGGGGTGGCACTGCCCCATACAGACCCCATGTACAATCTGGAGGTCATTTTGGACTTACTGCTCCTGCTAGAAGAGAAGGTGGTAGTTGTGGCTAGGAAAGCCTTTGTACAGCTTCAGTTTGTGCATCAGTTGTGCTCATTCCTGGACTAAGAGGCGATGCACACAGTCATCCATGCCCTTGTGACCTCTTGTCTTGCCATATGTAACATCACTACTGTGTGAGATGTGTATTTCTGGAATGAGTTTGGATTTCTGGAGCCAACAGTTCCAGAGAAAGTCCATCTCTGGTACTGAATGGAGGTGTATTTCCCTGTCCAAATTTAATCTCAGGCCTAGGTACATAATCAGGTCTTCAAGGCTTTACAAAAGGTCCACAGGGTTGAAACCATCTTAATCTCTGGAGGGAAAAGTTCCAAAGGCTTGGGCTATGACAGAGAAAACACAGCTCCTAATTCCCACCAGCTGACATTCCTTCACTGATGCGACCCGTACTATTTCCAACCTGCTGGACCAAATTGAGTGGGTGGAAACAACTAGGAGATGATGGTCCCTCAGATAACACAGTCCCAACCCGTGAGTCTTAAAAATGATAACCAGCACCCTGAATTGCACCCACAACACATTGGCAACTAATATGATTCATAATTCACTCACCAGTTCCTGGGTCTCTGCTGAATTCATCGGTGCTGTTTTCATCTAGCCATTTGCAGTTTGCCATACCTCCCCTGGAAGTCCTAAGCCACTTTCCTTTCATATAAATGGCAATGTCAGATTCCAGAAAAGGCAGAATAAAGACATTGATGGACTGTTTCAAAAGCTTGGTTTTAATTAATTTTTCCTTTCTGTCACACTGAAAATTTTAGTTTGATAAAATCTTTCAAAAGGGCTCTGGGTTGAGAATTGGGGTATGTGGGCTCTGGGTGCAGTTGAGAATTTTGTTGGGGGGGGGGGGATGAGACAACATTTTGTACATCCTAGCTGTAGACTCTTCTACAAGGAACTCTGACACTCCACACACATGGCATGTTTAGAAAGCTTATCTTCAATGTGCCAGCAAATAGCCTCAAAAGATGCTATGATTTCATAGCAGCCAGAAGCAAAATTGTCAACATTAATTATAATAAATATACTATTTGTGTTTGTATTAGCTATGTTTTATTCTCTATAAGATGCCTTATAATGAAAAGGCAGCATGGATTAATATTTGATTATTATGCAGATAAAGAAAACAAGAAACCCATATGTTTTCCCAATTTATGGTATGAGAACTAGGACCATTACAGCCTCTGTCCTTGATATCTGTGACTCTCCAAGCTTTTCTTTCATCTTCTGTATACAAGGGGAACTAACCAAATACACTTGCTTATAAGCACCCATTTGTCAATTTTTGCTAAGTTAACACATGGATATTGTCAGGACTAGGTGGAAAGCAAACACTTATAACATAAAGTGGCAAATAAAAATGTACTTGCTTTTTCATACTTTGGGGAAATTATTGGGAGGGCAGTGTTCTTACGAACAAGATTTGTAAAGTTGATAATAAATTCAGTTGCCCTAAAGTTGAGCTGAAGCAATATATCAGGATAAAGATTGTGCTTAATTTTTTCTTATTGATAATGTTGCATAGATAGCCATAATACTATTCACTTCTGGAATAAACAATATTATGTAGAGCACAGAAATTAGATCTAGATGCTAGAGCAATCTTTCCTTTTGAATCTATAGCAAGGACTGGTTTGGGAATTAAGTGAAAGGAGTTTATTGGGGGTTACAAGATCCTTCCAAAATTACATTTGTGAAGATTATAAAAACAATCAGAATCAATTAATATCAGAAATAAAAAGAATTGAGGTTCCATATATGTAACACAGGTGGAGGAAACTGAACATAGTAGTAGTAGTAGTCCATAGTTAGGGATAGTGAAAGAATGGGACTGGGGAAAGGCCTAATCAGTGCAGAAGTAAATAAAGCTCCCAATAATACATTTGTTACTAAAAGGAAGACTTCTGGCAAACCCCAATACACAGTAAATGCTGTTAATGATCATGAAAGGAGTTATATAAATGGACAAAATCTGGAGGAGCCAGTAATTTGCAGAATGCCAAAAATTCATTACCTACTGAGATGGATAAGACAATAAAGATAAATACTGTGGGAATTGTAAGACTACTGCAGAAGTGCACAGAATAAAACAGAATTAGAATCAAACCTGAGACCCTTCAGGAAAATACAGGTTTACACCAAATATCCCTGAGTTAAAAACAACTGTGTTTATAAAAATATTCAAGGAATTTTAAATTTAATAGAAGAAGTGAAATGCCCAGAGGATGATTCAAATACTTCAAAGGAAAGAAGAAATGACCAGAGGCCAGCAGAGATATGTTATACCTCAACATTTTGCAAGAGAAATAGACAAAATAGTGATCAGAACCAAATCCAAACTGGTTAATCAACAGTTGACAAAAACCTAACATGAAAACAACTACAATTAAATATGTGGCCTTGAACATTACTGTTTGGCAGGTAAATACATAGATAGGATTTTTTTTTCATTTTCTACAAGATTATATGATTTTTCTTCAAGAGCTTGGTTGATGGGAACTAATGTAATAGCATCGCTTGGCTATAGGTGTTTTTATAAATTGGTGAAGAGGGACCAAAAGATGGGGCATCCTAATGGGGGTGAATGAACTAGTTGCAGAACATCTTGATGTGAGAATAGAAGAAATTAATCTGGAAATTTGTGATATAGATGAAATTAAACTACAGAGGCTGAAATCTAAAGGGAGAAAGTTAATTTATGTGTGTCTCAGACAGCAGGTAAATTAGGATGACCTGGAACAGTCTTTGATTGATATCAGCTCACAATTTTAGATTTAACTAGTTGTGAAGATTTTAATGCTAGAATCAGCCCAGGTTTAGAAATGTTGAATTTAAGACAGACGTTTGTTTGAAATGGAGGCCATTTTCCATTTGGGACATTTATCACACATATTTCATGTAGAACATGAAAAATGGGAGTGTGTGGGAAAGTAAAAAGCAATATATCAAATAATTTAAATGGGGGAATAAACATTTAGTTGCCAATTTAGTTAACATCACTCACTGTATCTCAGCGTATCTTTATGTCTGCAAATTAACCTTGCTCACATCTATATACTACTTGATACATTGCTTTCTGTAACCTTATCACCTATTTTTGAGAATCTCAACCCCATCCACCATGACTTTCTGTCTTCTCTTTCTTCTCAAGCCATTCACTCTTTCTTTGTTTGCCATTCATCCACATTCTTTAATTAAGCTTCCTGTCAACTTACAAGACTGACCTACTTGTTTTTGTTTTTCACCAGTTGTATTTTAAAATAGTTCGGTCAATTTCCCACAAATGCAAATGAAAACTACTTTTACCCAAGCATTTTACAGAGTGCAAGCTAGGATCCTTAATCTAGAAACCACCTTGCAAGTCATTGAAAGCATTATATTATCTCCCAGTGGTTTTTTTTTAATAAGACTTTTGGGGAAAGATATTTGCTACTAAGAGCTCTAGTCTGTGAGAAACAGGATCATAGCAGAGTCTTTTAGTTTCTGGTTAAGTTGGGAATTTGGTCCAGCTTCAGCACCTGACATGGGGGGGGGGTGGCGGGGGGGAGAACAACATCCAAATAACTGCCACTGTTCCTCACTGTCACTGTGTCTGGCTGGCAGAAGTCCATCAAGACTCGATGCCTAGAGAGAGATGATAGCAATGCTATCTATTTTGAAAGCAGCCATGTCACGTTAGGTTCTCTGAATAACCCAATGCTTTTGCAACTAGCTATTATAAGAATGCTGAAACTTTAAAAATTGGTGATAGAGTTGCTTTGATTTTGTTTTTCCTTCTTAACCTTTTTGTCTTCTCTGTCACAGCTATTTGGAGTATAAGTTTGGAGTCAGATTTATTTTGATTATATGACATTAAGTTGTTATTGAGTCTTGGTGACCACATAGATAAATTTTCTCCCATGATGATCTGGCTCTAACCTAGTCTTTCAGGTCTCCAATGATGCATTCATTGTCACAGTAACTGAGTCCATTCAACCTGCTGCTGGTCATCTTCTTCTCTTTCCTTTCACCTTTTCCAGCATAAGAGCCTTCTTGAGAGAGCTATGTCTTCACATAATATTTTATTAAGCAGAAATGAAGAACATGGAGGCATAACCTCAAACTGACAGGAGGGAAATTCAAAAGTAATGATAGAAAATATTACTCCACCGAAAGAGAAGTGAAAGCTTGGAATCAACTTCAAGCAGAGGTAGTGGGTCAATAATCAGTAATTGAGTTTATTTTTTTAATTTTTTAAAAAAATTGTTTTATTGAATTTTTACAATTAAACAATCATTATTTAACTCTTGTGCATGACTGTGACCATTTACATATCATCATACTAGTATTCACCTATACTCTATATATTTTTTACTAAATCTACATTCTATTATTTTCCTTTCTTCCTATTTTGATCCAATTATACCATATTGGATCAAAAATATATATTTAATTGAGTTTAAATATGCTTGAAAACTCATGTCTATCATCCAACAAAAATTAAATATAAAATATAAAATGATAATAAAAATAATTAATTAAAAAGAAAAAAAACAAACTCAAAGGGAAGACTTGATGGATCACTAGGGGTTTTTTTCTGCCATCAGTTTTCTGTGTCAAAAGTAGGTATGGATTCATCATGGCATTTGAATATCTTCTCCACGGCCTTTATGTTTGCTCTACCAAGTGCTAGTCTGAAGCATATTTCTCGACTGCTTGTTCCTTTACTATTAATAGTTGATGTAGTCCATTTTACTATTGTTTAAACTACTTTGAAAGCCTTTCAGATGGGAAGGCAGGATATAATAGCAATAGATATAATAGCAATAGTCAGCATATTATCCCCAACAATCTGGGTCCTCATTTTACCAACGTCAGAAGTATAGAAGGCTGAGTCAATCTTGAGCTGGTTGACTCAAGGTTGAGTCCTGCAGTGGGCAGAATTAGCCTGCAACACGGCATTCTAACCACTGCATTGCCACATCTCCTAAATGCTTTAAATGAGCTAATAAATCTGATTAATAAGTGATTGGAAAATCATTCTTCCAATTCATTTCAAATAACCTAATATGTTTTGTAAATTGCTTCTCAACAAGCATGTGTGAGAGGGAGGATTGTCTTTTCAGGATAACAATACTAAAATAAGAATTGTTATTTTATTAAAAACAATTGTTATTATGTACACTAACTCCCCAAAAAAGCCAAGCCACAAGCATTTAATGAAATTTTAAAAGATGAGATAACATCTAAAGCAAGTGCAATGTTTTAAGTACGTCTTGGCTTTAATGTTCTGTATTCTGTTCAGCCTGTTGATGAAATCAAGGCCTACAGATCCTATTATCTCCTATGCCCAACTGTGTGTTGCCATGCCTTATATTTGAATCACATAGCAACAGTATTTGTTTTCTCTAAGCTTGTTTTATAAAACATAACATTTTACCTGGTTACTCTAAACACAATTGGCAGGACCAGATTGAACTCATGGGCATTCTGTTGGCATTAGGAAGAGATGTCTACAAGAAAAACTTCTATCCTTACTGAATAATCCAGCATTTTCTGCTTCATTGGGTTTTTTTTTTCCAATTTAATTTTCTAACCTCAGATTTGTCGGGCAGAAAGATTTGAAGGGAACAAGGATGGGGAACATATTGTCTGCACTTTTGAGCATTCCTATTCTCCTGGGATGGACAATTTTCTGGTTGCATTTAACATTTTGGGGGTGGGGGCTAACTAAGCTTTTCTTATTTTTTTCATCTTTTGATCTTAAGCGTTATGCTATATTTTCCACATGCTTGCCATCTATTGAAATTTGATTATGCAATCAGAGGAAAACAGTGGTCCACAAAAAAGTACTAAGGCCATATATGGCGTTTAGTTATTGCCTTCATGAAAAATCACTTGGTAAATTTCTTGGGTGTAACTGTCCAGAATACCGGAAGTAGTTTAACATAAAACTATTTAACATAAAATTACCTGAAGAAGCAGGTATGTTAGAATGCCTGGGAAATATCCCTGATGATCTGATCTCTTCTTTCTGATCTAAAGTATCAGCTAACAGCTTAGGTTGCTGTTGTTTGAAAGGAGAAAAAAAAAACACCCTAAATTGTCACATTCAAAATTAAAGTTGTTTGAAATAAATAATCCCAGGTTATTTTTTATACTAGATTTTTCTACCCCCTACTGGACATATAGAGAAGCCAGACAGTTGTATTTTCCAGAATAGCAATTGTCCTCTTCTGTTAGATAAAGTAATTTAAGTGTTTGCAATTTTTTAGAGCCTTAAAAGAGTCACCCAGAATAGTGATTTCTTTGCACTGAAGCTTCCTTAATGCATTTTATTTGCCGCCAGATAAGGATTGTTAAAGATTAGCATTCATATAAGAGAGAATTAGATTTTTTTAAATTGTTTTAATTAATGAGCATGTCCATGCAGTGTGTATTTGCATGTTCTTCTGTTCTAGATCTTGCCTTAAATCTACAGAGAAATTATTGACATAACACTGTAATCTGGAGATAGGCATGTGGAAAATTAAGAGTTGCACTAGAAAATTGCAGAAAAAGAAGCCTTTCTCATCTGGCTTTATAAAAATCTTTATGAAAAATTTACTAGCTCTGGTGAATAATCTACTTCTAGAACTGAAACCAATGTTGTTCAAGCAAATTACAAACAAATTTATAGTATCTCTAAAATGAATTGGATTACCACTACCTGAAAGAGTTTTTCATGTAAATTTTTTAAATCCCTTCTTGTATATAAAAGGTTTGAATTGGTTTGATGACCATTAATGTTTCAGGACAATTTTTTTTTCCTGGTTCAAATAATTTTTTGAGCAAACGAAGAATGTGTAGGAAGGAAATACTGGAAAAGTCAACATCAACCTTCATCTTACAGATGCAGGAGTATCTTGGTTAATTTTATGAGATGATTGTTTTCTAATCTGCTTCAGATTAAAAACAATTATTCCAACCCAATAACATTGTTTTGTGGAGAATATTCAAACTTCTAAAAATATGCATATGTGTAAGACCATATCTATTATCCCTAGGCTTCAGTAGCTAAACAGCCATACAAAAGAAAGAATTTGAAGTGCTCCATTTATAAATGGGCTTTAATCTCCATCTGTATCTATAAGACTCTGTATTTCACCCTATTGTTATTTATTGAGAAGTTTATCTTTCACAGGATTAAAAACTGAAGAGTTCATTGGCCTGACTGTACAGAAAGCTATTGGGAAATGTTTAGCTTTAAAAAATATGCTCAGCAGCATTTGATATTCATGGAGGTGCGATGGCTCAATGCTTAAAGATGCTGAGCTTGTCAGATGGAAAGGTTCAAAACCTGGTGAGCTCCCCTTATTTGCTCCAGTCCATCTGGCAATTTGAAAGCATGCAAATGCAAGTAGATAAATAGGTACCACTTTGTGGGAAGATAACAGCATTCCATGCTCCTTGACCTATAGTCATGCTGGCCATATGACCACAGAAGTTTCTTCTGACAACAGGGGCTCCCTTGGCTAAGAAACAGAGATGAGCACTGCCCCCAAGAGTCAGACATGACTGGAAAGGAGAAACCTTTACTTTTACTTTATTTGATACTCATTATTAGAGAAGGGAGTGATCAAACAGAGAAACTTCCTTTATGCATTTGATGAAATATCGTACAGGTGGTTTCCATTCAATGACCACCTGTTTAGTGACTGTTTGAACATATGACAGTACTGAATGATTGGTAGTTATGACTGGTTCTCGTACTTAAAAGCTGTTGAAGATTCCTATAGTTGCAATTTGCAATCTTCCCTGCCAGCTTCCAACAGTCACAGTCAATAGGAAAGCTGAAAGGAAGTCAAAAGAGGTGATCCTTCTTTAATGACAACAGCCAGGACTGCCTGAATTGCCATTCGAATTAATGAGTGTGTCACATAACAACAGAGTTTTTAGTTCCAATTAGCATTGTTAAACTAAAACTACCTGTATAAATTTAATTTAGCAATATTTTTATTGTCTAAAATATTGCCTAAAACTTAAGAAAAGTTTGCCACCACCATTACCTTTGAAAGCCACAACTCATGGCAGTGAAGTGATATAACAGGCTGGGACCAAAATATTTTGTGTATGAGAGTTATGTGTGCATTTCATTTGGATTATATTTGATGTCAAAGTTCAGGGAATTATGAACTCTCAAGTTGCTGGGAGTTGGGCAGCATATAAATTTAATATATCATACTCATCATCTATTGCAACCAAATTAAATAAAAATAAACATTGTGACACTTTTAATATGTTAAAAACTACACTCACATTCTTATTATAATCTTTATAACTATCCTAACTATCCCTTCTGGATTATAGAGAAAGGTGACTTAATTAATACCCTTGAGTGAATTTATGTAATGATAAGATTTGAACTAGGGACTTCCTGCTCAGTCCCTGAGCAATTATATTATTGATTTTAAAATACTTGGCAAGTGTTTTTAATTCAATCATTTTCAGGAACCTTTTAATTATATCCTAGATGTTCTGAATATGATTGCTGTAATCATGCACCGCAATTGAATTTGAACACTTCTTGTTTTCTTAAATGAATTTTTCAAAAAGATAAGTGTCTTGGAGGATTCTGCCCTGTATTCAGTTAATATTTTTTAACTTCAAAATCCAAGCAGCCATCTCAAGTTGTAACCATCCATTCATTACTAGGGACTTCTATTGAGTTGAGATGTCATGTGACTGCACCAATTTATGATGGCAATCTCAGCTCTTCCCTTAGCGGTCATTAACTGAGAATTGTGGATTGTTAAACAAGTACCCACCCTAATCTAAGATATTCCAAGCTTGGCCCCTCCCAGCCCCATGCCTAAATTTGATAAGGGATTGACTCCAACACCTGCTACCTGCCTGTTCCCTCCAGCAAGCATTCTTTCACCCAGTTGTCCTCTTTGCCCAGCCCAGCAGCAGCAACAAACATTCACCTATCAGTCTTCTCTCCTCAGCCCCACATGGCTCTCCAGCCCAGCCTAGCCCAGCAAGCTAGCCAGCCAACATTTGTTCACCCAGCTGCCTTCTCTCCTAGCTCCATGCACCAACCTTTTACCTTTTTGGACCCATCTTCTCTAGTGAATGTTTCCTACTTTCTTACCTTTTTTCCTTATTTCCAAAGGTAGCTCGTGTCTTTGAAAAGCTGCACTGTCTTTGGAACTCCTTGTTCCCAAAACAGCATAGCTTTCTGAAGACAGCACAGCCTTTGGAAAACTGTTGTCATCCAAAGATCCTCTGTGGAAGCGTTAGTGAACTGGAGTGGACCTTAGTAATAAGAGGAGCCACTGAATGGTTCAACTCCTCAGAACTCAACTCAGGATCAAGAAGAAGACTAGGATCACTCACAAGTTTGCTTCATATAAAGTCTGCCCACGAAGAGATCATGAAATAGAGCCCAGAGTTGCCTCTATGAGTGTTCTGCCCTAGCTACGGACCCCAAAGAATGCAGCACACACAAAGTCTGTACAAACCTTAGTTTACTAAATTAAATCGGTTTTTTCTTTCAAACAAAGGCTGTTAATTAACTTTCTCAACAACCTACAAGAATCCAAAGAATAAATAATCTTAATCTTACTATGGTTGGCAGAAAGCCCAGAAGCAATTTGCAGAGAACTAAGATCAAGGCACGAAGGAGAGTGAACGAAGTTGTTGCCTGCAAATTGCTTAAATAGACTAAGGGAGTGGCCAATTAGCCCCAAGCCTTACTCTCGAGGAGACCTCCTCCTGAGGAGCCACTCCTGCCTTTTGGCAGCTCTCCACGCCCGTGCATCGAGAAGAGGCTCCTCCTCTTCGTCCTCTTCACTTAAGGGAGCTTCTGGAGGTTCTGAAGGCCCTGGCTGAATCCCCGCCTCTGGCATCACATCTTCTCCAGCCTCATTGTCCGACTCGAGTGTCAGCTGCA
Organism: Pantherophis guttatus; assembly: GCF_059756535.1. Taxonomy (NCBI): domain Eukaryota; kingdom Metazoa; phylum Chordata; class Lepidosauria; order Squamata; family Colubridae; genus Pantherophis; species Pantherophis guttatus. The sequence continues at coordinate 47,408,249 of NC_142063.1, forward strand.
CAGGCTGCTGGCACAGCACCACACCAGCATCCTCGCTGTCCGAATCAGCCACCAGCCGTACAGGCCGCGTACGGGCCACAACAATGAGGGAGATGGGTGTTTCTAAATATCAATAAAAAATTAAAAAATAGTGATCTCCAGCTTGTTTGAGAGCTCTGGGGCCTGGGAGAAAAACATCCAGGCCTATGTATTGTTGAGGAAGAACTTTTATGAAAGCCATTCTAGCCATTCTACTGTCTCATTTGGACCTGAGAGTTGCTTTTCAAGAAAGGATTGATAGCTTATAAATTTGGTGTCTTCCCAGCAAAGTAACTTGTTTTATATACATCTTGTCATCTAGTTGGTATTGTACAGCAGGTCATAGAACTTTTTTTGCTCTTGGAAGCAACAACAACTAAAAAGAATACTACCTTATATTACAGTGGGTATCTTGTTTCCTGATATCTTGTACATTTTAAGATTTTCACCTTTAAAGGTTTGATTTTGCAACAATATCCACTAATAATTCTGCATATAATTGGAAAGTACTTTGATTGGAAAAATATTAGTATCAAGTTTGAAAAATATTACACACATGACTTTATTTGCATAGCTTACTATATGTATCAAACATCCTAATTTCAGTCAGTGATTCAGTAAAAACAGTTTGAATTTCAATTCTATCTTGGAAACAAATAAAAGATTTTCAACTATCACCGTGCGGAAAGTTCTGCAACTCCCGGGGAGATCTTGAACAATTCCATATCAACCTGCTTCAGATGGGTACGCTTCGGGTTTGTTCGTTGGGATTATATCTTTCGATGAGCAGTCACATTTTGATTGGCACCACTTGGGGATTGTTCTTTTATATCAATAAATATATTCAGAAGCATGTGGCATTGCAGTCAAGAGCTGTGTAGGTAAAGATATATATATATATATAAAGAGAGAGAGTGAGTCAGAGAAAGACATGCATACACACATACATAGTATAAATAAGTAAATAAATATCTTCACTTAATTATGTTCTTATTCAGAGCTGCAGCCAACAGACCAAACATGCCTTATTCTGGAATGAAATAAATTATTCCTCCTTTCCTCTCAGTTTTCTGTGATATGTTTCCATCTAGAACAATTTATTTTTGAAGTTCTGTTAGCCTCAGGGAATTTCCCAAGCATATGAATACTTTCCTCCTTGTTTCTCAGTAGCCTTGCTTTAACTCAATTTCTGTTAGCACAGGGCATGAGTTTGCTGTTTAAAAAGGCATAATCTATAAATGAGGGTAACATGACCCTCAGAGAAATACAACCATAAAAGGTAACATGTGTGGAGGAGGGGGGGGTCTCTCTGAGAAAGAAGAGGAGGAAAGTAACCATTACAGCCTGTTACATTGTACCTCAGAGCAGATTGCAGGGTTTTATACTTTGTTATATTATTGCCCTTGAAATTGAACTGCATTTATAACATATGTGAAATATGTATTTTTAACACTAAAGTGTAATTTTCCAACATGATATCCAAAATAAAGTGCCAAGAAGCTATTAACCGCAAATTGAATTTGTGGTATGTAATTTAGTTTAAGTAGTGACAAGTATTATTCTCTTTTTCTTCCCCCACCCCCCACCTTAAGAAAGAAAGGAAAGAAAGAAACCCATTAGTCATTCAGTTTAGCAGCACTGAGGCAGCAGTCAACAAGGGTGTGCATTCTGTGTCCGCTTCAATTGCACACTTCATTTATTTGAACATGGCATAGGCGGCTTTCTCTGTCATGCAGCATCACTACACTATTAGTGAGTTTCGCCCCAGGGCAGCTGGGACGCTTTGCTGGGGCAGATGTTCTTTTCAGCTTATTCACTGGCTGTTCTTGGTTGTTTACTGTTGTCATGACAACGTCTATTTCCATAGCAGCCATGTGGCCTCCTCTCGGAGGCTAAGGAATATAGTTATAAAAGAATCATATTTTGCTCTGTGTCTCTTACTTACCATCTGTCAACTAACTGCATGTGATGGATTCAAAAACTGATTAAGGATAATGGCAAGCCCTCAGTGATAATTTATTAGAAGTAAAACTGGGCCTTATGCAAATGTCTTTGTTGCCTTCAGGGGCGGCTCTGCTTTTTTATATACATATTTTTGAGCTCTGTATACTGATTTTTCCTTTATTAACCCTTGCTGATGGGAGGTGGGGCTGGAAGTCCCAGAATTTATATGCAAAGAGGTAAAGCCTCTTTTCAAGTGAAGATCAACCTATGGTGTATTCAGAAACACATTAGTGCAGGTTTTAACAATAGTAGCGTGTATATAATTGGCTCGTACTCCACCTTTATCACCCATCTCTAATATATGTGGCTTGATAAGACAGCAATCAATTTAGCCTTTGTTCACTAATGAATTGCAGTACAGCATAGTGCAGCTCTTTTAACTTGCATCCAGACAAAAGCTAGGTGGTTGGAGATGAACGAATGGTTGGAGATGAATGGAGATGAAAGGTGGTTAATGATGCACATAAACTTTCGGACACATAGCTAATTAATATGATAAGGTCTATATCATGACTCACAAATCTTAACATATATATATATTCACATATAATACCAAAAGGAAATCATTTTATGACCTCCCACAGTGTGTGAAGCAGACTAGTGTTATTGGAGAAAGGAATCGGACTGGATCCCAATTGTTAAAAAAAAACTTTACCTGCATATTTGAGAGGATTAAGACATGTTGCAGAGAGTCTCCTGGCAAGTGAAAGTCTTTTAAAAATCAGCTTTAAGGTGCCCTAGGACACTGTGTGAATTTGAAAGCAGTAAAGCCTGGCAGATAGATCTCTCTGTAAAAATTGAAAGAGCATAGACTCGTTGATAAGCAGAATTGTGATAGTATGCCAGTTTGTTTTGTATATTAGGACTTTTCTCTGGGTATTTTTTTTTTTTTGGTTGATTTAATCTTTTTAAATCTTTTAGCGATTTAGTTCATTTCTGTCAAGTCAAGGGGATGGGAATTGGCCCATTTGTAAAGTAATGTATTTATTGGTTGATTTTTCCAGATCCTGACATTGATGCTGCCACTGCCATGATGCTTTTGAATACTCCCCCTGAGATACAAGCAGGTTGTGAGTAGATATTTCTATAGCCTATAGCACCATAGATATGTAAGCCTAACTCTCTTTCATTAGTACATAGCCTGTTAGGTTTAAAAATAAAACTAGATGGAGAAATCAGATTTCTTAGCTAGACCCTTACTAACTCTTTTACATAGTATTATCTGGGTAGAAGTTCAGATAAGTTTTTGTGAATACTGAACTGTCACAGTTGTATATATCTCATTCACAGAAATAATGATCTATATATGCAACTGTAATTCATATAATAATAGCATGATAAGCATTTTTCTTCTTTAGGGCAGTTAAGAGTTGTAGAGCCAACAAAAATGCTTTGATTTTGATTTGAATTTATTTGCGGGGATATTTGTACAAGCATCAGGCATTTTTAGAAATCAAAACTTGAAGCAGAAAGAAATATGTATGTAGTCTACCGGAGTTACATATGAATTAATCAGTTTAAAAAAATAGAAAGGTGGATTTATCGTAAGGAGAGCTAAACAGACTTTTAAAAAAACAAGAGAATCTCTAGTTTCCTAATCCAGTTGTTTACTCTCATACTGGGATGTATTTTACATAGAGAAGGCTTCTTGTCAGATTAAATTTCATTTTTACCCATTTTTAATAATTGGTACCTATTCTTAAAATACAGAGTCAGTTTGGTAAAGGATTAAAGATTTTAGTCACAGAATCAGCTGGCTGACTTAGGCCATTCCTTCCCTCTCTGGACCTTGGAAGAAGGCAATAGCAAACCACTTTCAAAAATGCTCTCTAGAAAACATAATGAATTTATCCCTACAGTCTAACTTGAAATTAAAAACAAAATATACAAAAAGCAAAACTTCAAAATGCATATGAGAGAGAGGGGGGGAGATTGTGTGTGTGTGTGTGTGTGTGTGTGTGTGTGTGTGTGTGTGTGTGTGTGTGTGTAGAATCTTTGTGGTTCATTATCTACCACAGTGCTTCATAGTCATTTTGTGGGCAATTATGACGTTGTTACCAGCACACTTTAAAAATATACTACTAATTGTCCATCATTAGTTCCTGTCGCTATATTAAATTGGAGAGTATATCCATTGACATGGGAGCAAGGCATTTTATAATATAGGTGGCCAACTGAGATAGTAATTTTCACTAACAATATTCTTCACTTTGGTTTTTAAGATGTATTTTGAGTCTTAACTTTTACTGGAACCCCTAAAATAAACTTCTTTTCTAAAACATTAGAAAGCAGCCGAAGGCAGCACAAGAAGCAATGGATGGAAACTAATCAAGGAGAGACCCATCCTAGAAATAAGGAGAAATTTCCTGACAGTGAGAACAATTAATTAGTGGAATAGTTTGCCTTCAGAAGTTGTAGGTTCTACATCATTCAAGGTTTTTAAGAAGAAGCCACTTACCTAAAATGATATTGTCCTGTGAAATTGATTGGGCAAAGAATAAAGCCTGGTCCAAAGTCATCCTATAAGCTATATTTGTTTCTCCTACTCCATCATGACTATCTGTCACTGATTTTGTCTTGAATCTATAGATAACTTTCCAGCATGGTAAGGAATTATCATTAATAAAACAGAAATTAAGTTGAATATTGCCTTAATCAGCTTACAAAGGACCATATCAGTGAATAAAAGTGTCAATAATAAAAATGTTCCATAATAAATATACCTTTTAAAATATCATAAAGAAAAAAGTATCATAGCAGAAGCAACTTAATGCCATAAAATGTTCCTTAGCATAAAATGCATAAATGGGAGATTGTTCTGAAGATAATAAATGGGTTTACTATTCTTATGTTTGAAGGTATCAGAGAATATAATCACTATATATGTGTAGCCATTCAAAATAAATAAAAAATGAACCAAATTTCTGCAATATCAGAAAGTTTTTCATTATAGAACCAAAACTAACAATAAGGTAATTGGTTCATTTAGAATATTTTTCTCTATAGCTCAACAAGTAATTATCCAACTGATAGAGAACTTTATACAGCAGATATGCATTAGCTGCTTGAACAGGGATTTAAATTTCACTGGAATACTCTGTTTAAATTTATCAAGACTATATTTATATTTTTCAACATTTTAAACAAACACAATATGATATTCCATACAAATTGATAAATAATCATCAGTTGTTTATTAAAGTTTCTTGGTAATGACTAGTATAAAAGGCACTATCTTCATCAAACTTATCTTTCCCTGTATATGCTTGATTTCTCTCAGTTTGTAGACTGACTCCATTAAGCTCTCCATTTAATCAAATAGTAGAATGGATTAATGTACTGAGGGATCAGGATTCCATGCTGCTGTGTAATTGTTGCCTTTATTGCATATGATAAGGTATTTTATGTTCTTTGAGTTGGAGCAATTTGGGAACAGACATTTTGGGTTTGGCTGGACTATGTATTATAAGGTTCATCTTCCAAAGTTTGCATTTGGCTTTTCCAATCTCTATACGATTGTAAATTGATTTATTGGTTTCTATGAAGAAACATTTTTACTTCCTTATATTTTCCCATATATTACCTATTGATGTTTCCATGTTTAAGAATATTCTGCGTCTAAATCAACTGTTGAGACAGATTACGAATGCATGCAGTCTCATAGAGGGATTTCTGAAGATACAGGTATATGATGTGAGTTAGACCACATTTTAGGTAGGCACATACCCAATTCTATATTTATTTATTTTTTACTTAACATTGGTTGATGTTCATATGAAGCCACTGTGTTTAATATAGTGTCTTGTATCCAAGTGAAATTCTGGAGGAGTTAAATTTCTGTGGCCTAAAATCAGGCCATCTTCTGCTATTTTTATTGGGCCAGACTTTATTGTGATATAGTCCAAGCACCTGTCCAACATAAGAGTTCTACTGAAGTTTCCCTCTTCTATTTTTTTTGTTTGTTTGTTTAATTTGATAGTAGGGCCAGTAAATCTGTAAAATTGGGACATATTAAAAATGGAAACACTGTTTACTTTTACCACACTTTTTAACATTAGCGACTGGAATTATTTAATATGAACATGGCATTCTCTATTATTAATATAATGGTTAATAGTTAACAAAAACTAAAATATGAAGTGTAACATCATTAAAAAGGCCTTAATTTTAAGTAATGAGCTCTTCATTGTGTCTAATGACAGGACAAAAAAGATTCTTATGGAAATTTTAACATTTGTATAGATCCCTGGCACTTTTGTCCCTAAAATCAGTGATAGTAAGGAAAAGGATATACCAGTGTTTTCACTCTGATATTTTTTAAAGTGAACATATAAAGTATATTCTCTATGGAACTTTTCGTTTGCCCATTAATAATGTTCGCAAGGATAGATATGAGCATGCATGTATGTTCAATAAAATATATTCTAAAAGTTGTGCCATAATATTCAGATAAAGGTTTTAAAGGTTTTCTGATCTATTTTTAAAGTAAAGTTTAAATTATTGCTTAGTACAGATTACATCTCTGTCACTTTTATAAAATAAGGGATTCAGAAGGTAAAGGTAAAAGAAGAACCTCTTTCAACAATCATGGTTAATTCTGCTGTGGGATTCCTAGTAAGTTGAATAATGCAAAATCAAAGTGTGGAATACTTAAGTTTGCAAATCTTATCCAAAACTTTAGATGCGTTCTGAATGCCTAAGTTAGTCCATTTGAGGTACCTTGGTTTAAAAGGTTTTGCCCTATGGTGCACTGTTTCATTCAGTTAAAGGTTAGGGAATGAGAGTTTCGAGGTAGGTAGGTAGATAGATAAGACAGAGAGACAAGACAGACTTGCTACTTACAGAATAACACAAATAACTGAGATAGAATCCTGGTCCAATAGACCCACAACTAGGAGAGTTGATAAAAAAGATAATAAGAGATAGCACAGATGGAACTGACTGCCAAGGAATAAAAAGAATGTAGCAAGCGCAAATAGAGATGGGGTTCCTTCTTAAATTGATTTAGAAAGTTTTCTGACATATTCCTCTGTGCACCTCCCAGCTGTCAATATCGTTCTGTGTTTACTCATCAAAGGGATTCCTTCTGCCTAAAAAAAGCATAGGTAAGACCCAAATTCCACAGTTTTGAAAAGTATTGTACTATGAAGCTAAGCCAGAGACTTTTCCAAGCCCATGTCTTTCCAGATATTTTGCTCTACAACTCCCCTTTTAATTGATTTTGTGGTGTGCCAATTGAGGTTAGATTCTCTTTTATTTCTGCCCTATGAAAAATGATAAAACAACAATTCTCAGGGAAATATAATGACTCAAAATGAGACAAAATAAAGTTCTTTTTAAAGTCGGATTAGTCAACCTGGAGATTTTCAGAAGATTCGGGTTTCAGTTTCCACTTACCTTAACCAACTTTCCAATAGAAGTAAACTGTGGAAGTTGGGAGAAGACATGACGTTGTCTAGCCCCAGTCTAGAATTGCTTCAGTGTAATTACAAAATAGACTTCTGTTAGCTCATTTGAAGAAATGGTTATGTTAAATTGAGTCATCTAGTCTGTTCTCAACATTTGTAAGCTTTTACATATATATCAGGCTTTATCTTTTAAGCAACTGTCATGAAATGAATAAAGTAACTTAAATGTGTGAGAGAACCGCTACTATTGGGAGTGTTAAAAGTGTTTGCTAGACTGTTCTCTGGCTTTGTATTTATGGACTGTGGTAGTAATTTTCAGTGAAATTATTGTTTCCATAGAAACAGGATGTTTATGCTACTTGCTCTTTTATCCACTGTGGGGAGCTGCTGTCTCATGTTTGAGATATGCCAAGTATTAAATGATATGTAAATATCTTTTAAAATATAAAATACATTTTTGTTTGTTTATTTTAAAGTTAACCTTATTTGTGCAAAATTAAGGCAAGGTGCTATTAAAAGCATTTATAAATTCAGATCCATAACGTCATTTGCAAACAAATATGAAATATACTGTAGATAGATGGTATAAATATCCAGACATGCTACTGATGCAAAGTTTCTTGGAGTTGCAGATCACATTGCAAGTTAAACGCACAGTATTTGAGGAAGAAGTATGTTTGTGAAGAGCCTTAATAACAAAAAAAAAATATTGGTATAGGAGTCAGTCGGTAATTAGGGATAATTAAGTCTTAAAAAGAAAATTCTAACTTCAGATAGTTCAGATCTGGGGCATAAATTTAACTATTAAATTTTATTCCATATTTCATTGGCCTACAAATCTTTGGCTAACTGTAAAAAAGATATAATGTTCTCATTAGTTTAATCTTCTTAAGTCTAGTCAAATATTATTAACAAATTAAGAGTAGGCAATAATGGGTTTCCATTTCATAGAGCAAGGGCCATAAACCATGGAAATGGAAAGCTATATTTGTACCTGGGGGATGGGGAAGAGCCGAGGTGGCACAGTGGTTAGGGTGCAGTACTGCAGCTACTTCAGCTGACTGCTAGTTCAGCAGATCAGCGGATCAAACCTCACCGGCTCAAGGTTGACTCAGCCTTCCATCTTTCCGAGGTGGGTAAAATGAGGACCCAGATAGTTAGGGGGCAATATGCTATTTAGTATACTGTCTTTGGTGTAAGCCGCCCAGAGTCCTCGGAGAGTGGGCGGCATAGAAATATGACTAATAAAATAAAATAACAAATAAATAAATAATAAAAATCCAGTTTTATTCCATACAATTCAGCTGCCATTCTGTATCAATTTGAAGAGCAAAATTAAGGAAAAAGAAGTTTATTTTTCATTATGGAACAAAAAATGAATAATGGATTGATCAAGCTTTCCTTCTATCTTTTTTTCTGTCCCCTGCAAGTAAAAGCCCTGAAACATAGATATATTTGTACAATTGAAGTACCTTTGCAACTTTTTGTTTCCAATGTCAATCAAGATCATGTGAAGTGTTAATACCAGTTTATAATGCCTTGGTAAGGCCACACTTGAAATATTGCATTGGAGTATTGCATTTTGGTCGCCATGATGTAAAAAAGATGTTGAGACTCTAGAAAGAGTGCAGAGAAGAGCAACAAAGATGATTAGGGGACTGGAGGCTAAAACATATGAAGAACGGTTGCAGGAACTGGGTATGTCTAGTTTGATGAAGAGAAGGACTAGGGGAGACATGATAGCAATGTTCCAGTATCTCAGGGGCTGCCACAAAGAAGAGGCAGTCAAACTATTCTTCAAAGCACCTGAGGGTAGAACAAGAAGCAATGGGTAGAAACTAAGGAAAGAAGCAATTTAGTACTAAGGAGAAATTTCCTGACAGTTAGAACAATTAATAAGTGGAACAACTTGCCTGCAGAAGTTGTGAATGCTCCAACACTAGAATTTTTTAAGAAGATGTTGGATAACCATTTGTCTGAAGTGGTGTAGGGTTTCCTGCCTGGGCAGCGGTTGGACTAGAATACCTCCAACTCGTTATTCTATTCTATTCTATTCTATTCTATTCTATTCTATTCTATTCTATTCAATGTATAATGGTGTATACATTCTATATTATGGGTATAATCACAATAGTAACTGGAAGATTATTGTGATAGCTAATTAGATATTATAGCCAATTTTTAAAGAAAATATTGTGTGGCTTATTTTTTTTAATGTGAATGTGTATATCTATTTATTTTTGTTATAAATATTAGAAAAAAAGCAGGGATTGAGGATACAAATGGGTAGGATATGTGTATGTTGCTCTCCATTTAGCTAAGACTGGAATTTATTAATGGACATTATATATTGTTATGTGTCTTGTAATTTAAAGTGACTGAAGGAATTAAACCATGGTTGTCCAATCTTTTGACTTCCATGGGCCACCTTGAGGGAAGAGAAATTGTCTTGGGCCCCATATAAAATAAATAATACAGTTAATATATATAAATAACAGCATTTATTTTTTAATATTTTTATCATCTTGTGGGGCCACATTACTAGCTGTCAAGGGCCGCATGTAGCCTATGGACCATGGGATGAACATGCCTGGATTAGATTATGATGAAAACCTTGGCATATGAAAACAGAAGAGTACTTTTTCTTTCAAATATCCTGTAACAATTTGCATTCTTCTTCACATTAAGCATTATTTCAAATAGGACATTCGGTGAATATGTTGGTAGAATGCCTGGTTTTTTGATATTGTTTCTGTTGTAAGATTTTGTTATTTTTTATTATACTAGTTTAGGTTTAGTTTAATTTTGAAACGTGCCCCATAAAAGGTGTCCCCAACCCTTGGTCCATGGACCGCACTGGTCCATGGCATGCCAGAAACCAGGCTGTGCAAACGAGCGAACCCCCATCTGCAGGATCCAGGCAGCATGTGAAACTATATCCCCTTCAGGCCGCGGAAATACTTTTCTCCACAGTCCCTGGTGCCCAAAAGGTTGGGGGCCTGCTGTCCTATAAGATGCATAGAAGGCAAAATATAAATTCTTACTGCCTAACAGTTGTATGAAAGACATATACTTAGTTAAGCTAAACTGATCTTCATGGGTTTTTTTTTTTTTTTTTTTTTTTAGTCTTTTCATTTGTTGGTATGCGCCTGATGTTGATTCAATAAAGACTTTTTCAAGATTGTATCTATTTTATTTGATATTTTACTATGCAGAAATAATAGCCATACACAAGAAGTTATAGATGTCTACATTTCCTGAAAACTGATTTTTATATTTTATTCCTTAAAACTTCCTTCTCTCATCTGCTATGTTGCAGACATTCTTTCACTGTTCCATTCCCTGCGACTACTGAAGTCCTTCTTAATTTTATCAATACTTTCTAATTTGTATATGTTTTGTATCCCACATTTCTATTCAAATCACTATTATTTTATTCATTGGATAAGTAGTATTAATCTCAGTAACAACACTGTTACTATAGATAAAGGTGTGATCTTGACAATTCACATGAATGCCTGAGTTGTGCGCTGCTGCTACTACTCCATCTGTGTGAATTAGCCTTTTCATAGGCTAATCTATCTATGAAATTTAATCTAATCTATGAAAAGGTTTCTGCCCCAGGTGAGAATATCTTACTGTTTCAGAAGTTATTGAGTCTAAAAACAGTATATATAAATGTGATACAAGACATATTATACATTTGAGTGAGGCTAGATTAGGAGGATTTTTTTTGAGGTAGTCTTTTAATTGTAAGATAGATATTTGAGGAGTTCTGCTATAGTCTTTTTCATTTCAAAATATATAAAAACAATGTTGTCCATTTTAGCAGTCATGGTAAGGGAACTGAGTCCAAACCGAAGACCTGGCAATTGCTGTTTCCTACCTTTGACCAAATGCACTACTTATCCTCCCCTTTAGAAAGGAAGTAATGTACAATGAGTTAATACTTGAGCCTTTGTCTCTGATAAAGCTCTGGGAATTAACACTGTTTGGAAAAGGAGAAAACTCATTTTAGAAACTTCCATAGATATGTAATTGCTGTTGATATTTATTTATTTTAGGAAATTTATATTGCCATCTATTCGCACATGGCGACTCAAGGTGGCTTACAATAATATAAAAACGTCATATATAAAACAATAAAACTAATAAAAGAGAATAATTATGTAATAAAATAATAAAATAAAATAACACCACACCCCAGTGACAATACATCACACGAGCCATTTAATGGGCTCCATCCCGCTCTGCATTCCCCAGGCCTGCTGGCAGAACCAGATCTTCAGTGCCTTCCGGAAGAGTGTTAGAGTGGGAGCCATTCTAATCTGTGGGGAAATGATGTTCCAGAGAGAGGGGGCCACCACAAAGAAGGCCCTTCTTCTGGGTCCACCACCCCTAGGGCAGTGTTGGTGAACCTTTTCAGCACTGAGTGCCAAAACGGGAGTATGCACGCACATGCAGGAAACCAGAAGAGTAGCCACCCAGTGAGCATGCGCATACCAGGAAGATGATCTTCCGGTTTCCAGCACATGTATGTGCACCAGTCTGCTGGTCTTCGCACGCACATGCGTACCAGAACACCAGATGGCTGGTGCTCCGGTGCATGTGAAGACCAGTTGGCCGGCGCACCAGAACCCAGAAGAGCAATGGACAATGGCTCATGTGGCCAGAGAGATGGCTCTGCGTGCCACTTCCAGCATGCGTGCCATAGGCTCACCATCATAGCCCTAGGGTATGGGATCCGCAACATTCCTTGCCTCCCCGCTCTGGTGATATAACCTAGGTATTTTATGGCCCCATGGGCTACATCCAGCATGGAGGCTGTCCCTGTCCAGCCCACAGGGTTGGGGGTGAGGCTCATCGAGCGGAGCAGCACATAGGGTCAGGTGGAGTCAGCGACTCTCCACAACAGCCCCAGTGACCCCTTGGGAAAATTAATTGCCCACCCCGATATATTTCAAATTTAAGATGTAGCGTGTGATTGTGTGATCTTTATTGTCTGTAAACTTTCTAAAGCTGTTGATAATGCGTAATTCCCTAGATAGGCATATTTTCTAATACATCAAAATTGTCTTTTGTTTTAAATTCCTAGGCAGTATGAAATCAAATTAATGTGGCTATGCAACAAGATAGGGGGCAGGTTTAACTGTCCTCCCAACTTGTAAATAAAGAAAACTTAAAGGCCAAGAAAAAAAAATGGGTTCATGGACACTAAAGTCACACACAGGTTTAAGATAGAGTGTATTGTTAAGCTTATGGACATAGTTAGTAAAGGCATGAAACTTAACATAAAATTTAAATAAATAATTATATTTATGTCCTGGTTTGCTGTGGATGAGTGAGTTTATAAAATCTTTAGCACTTTTTTTTAATGGTGATGTTGGATTAAAAATATCCTTACTGTAGCAGGAAGCATTTCTAACCACCAACATGCTACATTTTTGTCAATCCATCCTATTATTCATGTGCACATGTAAAATGAAAGATGATGTTTCCTAAGATGGTCAGATCCTCCAAAACAGGGATCCGCATATGTTGGGTGTGGCATTTGAGCATGCAAATGTACTTTTCTTAGTGCAATACCATTATTAGATACAGGCTAAACTTCCACAAGCTGAAAATAGAATATTAGCAATTGCCATTGTGAGGTAGGAGATATCTGCTAGCTCTTCCTCCTAACAGTATCCTTCATATAGTAGTTAAATATGCAGACAGTAAATACAGTAATAATTCTGCTGGAGCAGATCAAAGATCTATCATTTCACAGTACATTTTCCCAGTGGCCATTCACATGCTTATCAGAAGCCTGCAAGCAGGGGTGAAGGCAGTAGGACTATCCCGGTTGCACATCAACAACTGATTAGAGGTAGATGGCTTGCTGAACAGCGTGGCATGGATCTGTGGGCATCCCACACTTTTAAATGTTGTTATATAAATATTAGAATAATATTTATAATAATATTCAAAATAATTAACAATGGGGAAAAAGCAATTCTACTTTTGTAATACTGTATTTAAACAGGTTTTCTTCCACTTTGATTTAATCAAATTACTTAAACACTTTACATACAATTTACTGTATTAACTGGAGTGAAAAACAAACCACAGTAATGTATTATACATTTAAAAGATTAAAATTTTGAAAATATTAGCACAATTTGCATTTTATTTATTTATTTATTTATTTTATTAGATTTATATACCGCCCTACTCCCAAAGGAGTCAGGGCAGTGAACAGCCAAGAGATAAAACACAGAGATTACAAAATTTAAAAACAGTATAAAAACCTAATTAAATAAATTTGGCCCGGAACAGATTAAAACACCCCTAAAGTTTTAGAAGTCAAGAAATTGCACATTTCCTATAGATTGTGAATACTGATTTCTCCTTCCTTTTGTGGCGTTTGCAGAGATTACAGAATTGTTTTGAATTTCAAAAATTTACAACTTTTAATATTTTAAATATTGTAATATTTTTCCTGTCATGGCAGAATAATTCTGAATCTATCCCTATTTGAGGAGCAATGCCTCCTCAAAACATGCCTATCAGATAGACCATTACTTTTATTCCCCATTTGAGCACCGAATATTGCTGACAAGAGAATGTACAGTATATACTTGAGTTGAATGAATTTGCAAAATTCAGCTTCTCAACCAGATTACTGTTTTCTAACTAGTTTAGTAGTATAAGTTCTGGTTGTGATTTCTTTTTGAAATGCTAGGCAGGGATCTTTCCCTTTCTGCAACGAATCCTTTTTGAAATAGATTATATCTCGAACTTCAACTTTGGAATATGCATTTTCTATTCCACTGTATCATGGCTTCTACCAAAACTTCTTACCTTAGATCACTTGGTAAGTATGTTGCTGAAATGAGGTTTGGACCAAGAATATTTCAACTTGTGTTCTTAGTAAGCATTTTTCAGCAACCTTTCATAGCGTTTGTGGCTATACTTTGTGCATGATATATAATAACATCTTCCCTTGTATGTGAATTTAGGAAACTGGCGACTCTAATATAAAAATTGATAGGCAACATTCAATTTTAATTGTATTTTCTTTTCTTTCTCTTTCCATTTGTCCTCAGTTCCACCTGGAGTGATACAAAATGGAGCTCGTATTCTGAGTAGAGGAATTTTCCCAGGAGTTAGACCACTGCCAATTAACCCTATTGGAAACATGGCTGCAGCAGTAAGGTAAGCGTTTTCAAGTGCAAGATCAATAGCACTCTACTTAGTTGGGCAACAGAGTCAGTTGGATTTCTATTGTAATTTCTATCATGTCCCCAAGATTATGCTCTCTGTGAAAGCCAAGAAAACCAAGAATCTTCAAATAAAAACTCTCAAAGGGCTCTAATATATTTTCAATTGATTTACTTTACTTTACTTTACTTTACTTTACTTTACTTTACTTTACTTTACTTTACTTTACTTTACTTTACTTTACTTTACTTTACTTCACTTCACTTCACTTCACTTCACTTCACTTCACTTCACTTCACTTCACTTCACTTCACTTCACTTTATTATCATTGCACCTTGTACAACGAAATTAAATGCCATCTTCAGTATCCATTATAACTATAAAAATAAAACACAAGCACACATCGTTCATATCCTTTAGTAAATTTAGAGACATATAAATGTGACTTAGACTCTTCAATTTCTTTTCAGGTGAGACCATGAGAAGACATTTCTCTGTGACTTTAAGCATAAGAATCAATGTTCAGATTCATACAATATTCACATACAAATATGTTCAATCTGTCCATATGTATCATAGCATATCTAAGATTCTATCCTTCCATCAGTAATTGCAACTTTGGTAAAATATTAAATGGAAAACTTAATTTTAAATTTTTAAATTTTTAAAAGCTGTATTGGATTATAATTCTTTATAGTTATTGGAATATAATTTATGTTTGTTCCTATTTGCCTATTTTACCATTTCAGTACCAGCAATCAAATCATCTTTAATGAAGAAGATAGCAGTCCCATGATCTATGTGACTGCAACATTATTTATGTACAAATGACTTCTTCGGTTGCAACATGTGAAAATACAGAATTTATAACCGATACTGAAATTCTCCTAGATTATACTGTATATATTTCTAATGCATTGCATTTTGCAGTTGTAACCTGCTTAAGCCATTTATAGTCTGTTCCTTTTGCACACAGTATTTGAATGAATGAATTATTTAGCCAGCTTTTGTAATCATTTTATGTTTGGGTGCCCAAATCACGGTACAATAGAATGAGAATTGTTTTGATAATGTGCATTATTCAAAAATACTAAAACCAAGAGAAATTCTATGACTTGACATGAAATGTAATGGAGATTATGCCATTACGTTTCTTGTTATCTTTTAAGCTTAACTACCTAAATCAGATATATCAAACTCGGGGCCCTGTAGGCCAGGATTGACCCACAAGGTGTTTAATTTTGGCCTGTAGGGCTACCCTGGAGATGGCGAGAGGCCAGCCCCTGCGCCTCAGCCCTGGCCCACCCCAACCCATAACCAAAGAAAAAAACCGAACCCAGTGGGCCAGAAGGTAGTCCAGCCACTGTGCCCTTCTAGTTCCTTCTCGGCTCCTGTGCCCAGAGCAGTTGCTTCTCCTCACCATAGCCGGGGCTGGACTTGCAATTACATCCACCCACTTCATCCTGCAAAGCGGGGCTCACCCAGCACCCTCACCCAATGCCAGGAGCCCCGACTAAAGGCTGAGTGCTCCAGCTTCACCCTCTAAGCAAGCAGATGAGGTACACCAGTGTTGTGGCCCCGCCCTCTGAACCTGTCCCATCGGAGGAAGAAAGCTCCGAGCATGAGGAAGAGGAGTCAGCCAGGCCTCCCTCTCCAGGCCCCTCCCCTCTGGCATTGTCTCAAGTGCCGGCCGAGGGAGAAGAGACAGCTGATTCAAATCAGAGTGATGAGGAAACATCATTCCTGGACGCACGCCTCCGAAGGCGTGATAAACGTTTGCAGCAGCTTAGGAGGCGTGCTAGGGATTAGAACTGAGTCACTGGACCACACCCCAGAGACTATATAATAGAGGGTAGTGGTCAAAAGATCCTTGTGACGAACAAAGCAAACCTTAGATAGTCACTAAAGCCTCGTCCGGAACTGCTGAGAGAAAGATTTAAAGTGTCGGACATTTGGACTCTTGAGTATTTATCTTTCTGTTTTTACTTTGAAAATAAAGTCACTTGGCAGACGGTGTGTCTATCGCTGCCAAGTGGAAGATAAGACCTGGGTGCGTTCCAAAGTGTTTCCTTAACCCTCGACTGGCTGTGTGTGTGTGGGTGTGGGTACGGGGACAGATCAACCGTGTCTCTCCAGCTGAGGTTCATTGGGTGACACCCTCCCCTCCCCCAGTGAGCCTGGGTTATTTACTTCTTGTTGCAGATTTTGTCAAGGGCACTCAAAGGTTGCTCCAACTTCACTCTGGAATTTTGGGGTTGGAAAGCGGAGGGGCAGTGCCGCATTTGTAGGCATCAGCTGCACCTGCTGGAAAGCTTTCTGCTCCCTAACCCTAACCCGCAGCTACCACCTGTGGAGCCTTCCTGACTCTGACAATAACCTGTAAAAGTGCTATTTTATCTCCTCTCACTCTTCCTCCTTAGATCTAACACCACTCTCTCCCTCCCTCCCTCCCTCCCTCTCTCTCTCTCTCTCTCCCACCCTTCTTCCCTCCCTCTCTCTCTTTCTCACACTCACATTCACACACACACACAAACTTCTTCAAATGCTTTTCAAAGGACATACCATATTTTTTGGATTATAAAATGCACTGGAGTATAAAACACACCTAGATTTTAAAGAGGAAAACAAGAAAAAAAATAGTTTTTGGCCTCTGCGCATTCAGTTTTTGCCCTCCCCAGCCCCCAGGAGCACTCTGCAGGCCTCCCAAACCCTCTGCCGTCCCATTTTTGCGAAAAACGGGCCGTTTTTGTGAAAAACTGGCCCATTTTTGGCCTCCCAACCCCCCCCACGTCCTGTTTTTGCCCTCCCCGGCCCCCAGGAGCACTCTGCAGGCCTCCCAAACCCTCTGTGCCTCCCATTTTTGCGAAAAATGGGACACGGGGGGGGCTGAGGGAGGCCAAAAACAGGGCCGTATTCGGTCTATAAGATGCACCGACATTTCCACCCACTTTTGGGGGGGGGGGAAGTGCGTCTTATAGTCCGTAAAATATGATAGTTTCTGGTCCCATAATCATCTTTGTTGCAATTTTCTGAACCTTTCCTATTTCTCTAATAGCTTCTTAAAGTACAAGGACAGAACTGAACATAGTACCTGAAATAGGGCCTGTCCAAACTAGAATAAAATAAAATTTCATGTTAATTGGAAACCATACTTGTCAATATTTATGTTTTCATGTATATACTGTCTTTCTGCCTGAAAAGAATATCAGACTTAGTCTCATGCATATTGGAGTTCATAGGATAAAAGCTGAAATATAAGGGAGGATTGAAAATAAAGGAGCAAAACTGAATGCATAGAAAGAAGAATAGATGAGATAAACGTTTATAAATTATATTTATATTGCCCAGAAGCAAAATAGACAAAGAAAAAATATTGCTGATATTCAGTCTCTTTTCAGTTTTTCAATAGGAATATTTCCCTGCATGTGCTTTACTAGGTAGGACCATGTAATCATTCTTGATTGATTAAGTGCCATCAACTTGTTTCAATTTCTAGTGACTGCATAATTTTCTCAATTATATATCCGTAACCCAGTCTTTCAGATCTTCCAACAGTGTACTTATTGCCACTGTAACTAACTCAATCGATCTTACTGCTTTCTTTCCACCATTCCCAGTAATAGAGCCTTCTCCAGAGAACTAGATCTTCACATAATGCGTCTGAAATAGGATAATTTGAGCCTGGTCATTTGGACCTTGAATGAGAACTCTGAGTTGGTTTCTTTTCTTGGCCATCCACAGTATTCTTAGGAGTCTTCTCCAGCTCCAAAATTCAACAGTGTCAATAATCTTCCTATCCTGTTTCTTCAGGATCTAACTTTCACTTCCATAAGTATGCCTTGTCCAATTCTGATCTTTGTAGGAATAGGTGTATCACAGCATTTGAATATCTTTTCTAAAGTCTCCATGGCTGCTCTTTCAAATGCTAGTCTTATCTGTTGTTTCTTTGCTGTTGATGGTTGACCTAAAAGACAGAAACAATCCATCACTTCAGTATTTTCATTGCCAATTCTAAGGCTGATTGTTTTACCTATTGTAAGGTGACTAGATTTTAACATTGGTAAAGAGGGACACCATTGTGGGCGTGGCTTATTTTGTGGGCATGGCTTGGAGGTCATGTGACTGGGTGGGCGTGGCTAGCTGGTCATGTGACCGGGTGGCCATGGCTATGTGTATAGGGACTACTCAGAGGGCTGAAAAAAGTCATTTCTGACAGGTCCTCGCACTTTTGACTGTTCCTCACACTTATGACCATCCTCACATTTATGCCTGTGCAGCATTCTTAACAACCATGTCACTCATTTCACAATTGCTTCTCTTCACCATGGTGACAAGATAGGGCAAAAATGTAAAATGTGAGGACAGTCGTAAGTTTGAGGACTGGTCAAAAGTGCGAGGACCAGTCAAAAATAACTTTTTCAGCCCTCTGAGTAGTCCATATGCACAAAAGGACTAACCAGAGGGCTGAAAAAAGTCATTTCTGACAGGTCCTCGCACTTTTGACTGGTCCTCACACTTATGACCATCCTCACATTTATGCCCGTGCAGCATTCTTAACAACCATGTCACTCATTTCACAACTGCTTCTCTTCACCATGGTGACAAGATAGGGCAAAAATGTAAAATGTGAGGACAGTCGTAAATTTGAGGTCTGGTCAAAAGTGCGAGGACCAGTCAAAAATAACTTTTTCAGCCCTCTGAGTAGTCCATATGCACAAAAGGACCAACCAGAGGGCTGAAAAAAGTCATTTCTGACAGGTCCTCGCGCTTTTGACTGGTCCTCACACACATGACCATCCTCATTTATGCCCATGCAGCATTCTTAACAACCATGTCACTCATTTCACAACTGCTTCTCTTCACCATGGTGATAAGATAGGGCAAAAAACATAAAATGTGAGGACAGTCGTAAGTTCGAGGACTGGTCAAAAGTGCGAGGACCAGTCAAAAATAACTTTTTCAGCCCTCTGAGTAATCCATATGCATAAAAGGATACAGCAATAGAGAGGGATGAAGGAAGGGAAGGGAAATTAGAGTAGGAGTGAGGGTAAGAGAGGGAGGAAGAGAGGAGAAGGAGAAAGGAAGAAGAAGTAGGGAGGAGAAGAAGAGGGTGGGGGGAAGAGAAAGTAAGAAGGAAAGAAAAGAGAGAGGTGGTAGGTTTGAGGAGAAAGATTGCTGTACAATAAAAAAGATGAAAGGGAAGAAAGCCAACCCCAAACAAATATAAAGATATTAAGATAAAGAATGAATTGTTAAACTTTAAAGAATAAAAGAGAACAAATATGAATAAATAGCAATAATTAGAAACACACATACATACATACAATGTATTTTCTTTGAACAGAATATTTGGCTGGTTCACAAATTTAAACAGTGTTTAGTCATTTCAATTAAATTTACAATTTCTATATTTCCTTTTTGCCATATTTATTCCTCATCTATTTTTAAAAAAAAACAATATTAGCCTTCATCCTCATCTCTAATCTTAATCAAATTCAATTTTTCCCTTCTATTCTATATTATACCCCTTCCCATTGTCATCTATTTTTATATCCATCCTCACATTGGTTAATTATGTAATTATGTAATACAGTTGTTTAATACAAATTCAACATTTTAATATAAATCAATTAGTTATATAACTATCTTTTTTGTATATTTATCAATATGAACATGAATATTCCAATTATTTCCATGCAATCCAATTTCTTACAAATCAATTAATTATATTTACCAATAATAATAAAAAACCAAATAATTTCCCCCATATATTCCTCCAAACCACAACTTAACCATTTCTGCTTTCAACACAATATACAATTAATAGTATCTCAATTATTACAATTCCCTAGTTAAATACAGCTTTTTTTCTTTTGTGTTTTAAAATCTTGAACTCTCCTCTTTTGCCCTAAATTTCCCATTGTTTGCACCTACCTTTTTTGGTGAGGAAAAGAAGAAATCTGCCTGCCTAATTTTCCAACGTTACACCAAACAAGCCAACAGCCTGTTTCACTTTCAGTTTCGTTTTGAGCTTGGTTTGCACAAGGAGAAAAAAAAATCTGCTCGAGCAATTTAGCAAGCAACAAGAGCCCTGCACAAAACAGCTGAGAGCAAATCAGCTGAGAGTGGGGAAGCCGAGCTAATCAACGTGCTAATTAACCTACACGGAAGCTGTAAGGGGCTGTTTTTACTATTTTTGCAGGCATGGGTCTACTCATTTGTTTTCTTTTAACACAGAACAGCTGTAGGGCGGCCTTTTGAAGCCCCGCGGCAAGAGTTTAAACAGTTTTTTTTCCTCTAGCCATCAGCTGGGACTCAGGAGGCAGAACGAAAAATCGGGACTTTTTTAAAACGCCGCGGGACGCGGGACAAATTGCTAAAATCGGGACTGTCCTGCCAAAAGCGGGATGTCTGGTCACCTTAACCTATTGTCATTAGTTTATCTGCTTTATAGTTAATTTTAGTACTATTTCTTCCCATTACTGCTTAATTTTTATTACTAGAACTTGCAGATCTTTTGCATTTTTGTCTATCAAAGTAGTTAGCATCATAAGCGTCATAAGCATAAGCACAGGTTTGATGTTTCTTTTTCCAGTTTTAAAACCACATTCATTTTCTTCCAGCTTCCTCTAATATACAGTTTGTTTAGCAAATAGATTGAACAAATAAGAGGAAAGTATACAGCCTTGTCCATTGCTTTGCCAACATGAAGCCAGTCACCATGTTTTGCCCATACAATGGTTTTCTGATCCATATATAAGGCTCAAAAATCACATCAGTTATGACAGCACAATAAAAATGTCTATATGCAGAAAAATTGTAGGATAATTTTCATTCTATGATGATATTCTCATAAGAAAAAAGCTAAGTATAGCAACTAATGTATTTGTTTAAGGCATTTTATATAAAAAAAAAACCTTATCGTAGCTTAAAACATAGAAATATAGAAAACTGTTGGCAGAAAATGTCCTAGTGGTCGTTCAAGTATGCCCTTTGAATTTATTTGCTTTTTGTTCTTTTTAATTTATTTATTATATTTAATTATTATTTTTATATTTATTTTTAATTTATCTTTAATTTTTGTTGGGTGATGAACATGTGTTTATCCAAAGCATGTTTAAACTCAGTTACTGATGATTGACTCATTATCTCCTCTGGAAGTTGGTTCCAAGCTTCTATTCTTTCTATGAAATAATATTTTATAAGATTACTTTTGAACTTTCCTCCTCTCAGCTTAAAGTTATGCCCCATGTTCTTGATTTATGCTTAATATTAATAATACTACCCTCTAGAACAGGGGTGTCAAACTCGCATCATCACGGCAGTGTCACATGACGTATTGGGACTTTTTCCCCCTTCGTTAAGGGGAGGGCCAGCATGTGACACATCCGGCCCAAGGGCCACAAATTTGACAGCCCTGCTCTAGAACATTAATTACATCCTTAATATATTTAAAGGTTTCTTTTTTATATATATAATTTTTTAATAATTTATAATATGACAAAGAGAATACAAAAGTAAATATTAGGGAAATTAGGGAAGGAAAAAGGGAAGTGGATAGTGGACAATTGTGCTTGAGGGTAGATGTTAATGCCGTATTTTACTGAAGTGGTTTCCAAGTAGAAATAAAGGTTTTTGTGTTTTTTTTCTTTAATCAAAACAGTCAATTTAGCCATCTCAGCTAATTCCATCAGTTTTTGCAGCCATTCATCCATTGTGGGGCTCGAGGTGACCTTCCATTTCTGTGTGTAGAGTAGTCTTGCTGCCATATATAACATCAGGGTTCCAAACTTTTTTCCCAAGCCTAGTTCCCTTAAATCCAAAAGAAAAGTCTCTGGTTTTCTTTCTGTATTCACTTTAAGAAGAAGGCGTGCACTCACATTTTGTTGTTAAAATTATATGAAGCCCACCTCTGGATATGGATGATGTGAAAATATATGTAATAAATAAATATTGAAGGTGCCATTGCAAAATGGCTGCCATGGAGGAGTATGACTAGTCAGGAACTTGGACATAAGTCCTCTTGGAATACTTTTTTCATTACCAGTTCACTTTTGTCCTTGTTCATGGCAAGTGGGCATGTTTCCAAACATAACTCTGGGATGTAACAGCCCACCATTTCCCCCCCAAAGCTTAAGGGGACCACTGAGTTCAAAGGCATTTTACAAAATAACAGTTAAACTGTTTTTTTGTTAAATAATTTTTCTAAACTATACTCATGGAGTAGGAAGCCTGGGAAACGCTAGTGGAGGTGTCTGTTGAGCACATTAGTTCCCACAAGCATTTGCATTTGCATTTCAGAGTGACCTCATTTGGGAAAGCTTTTAGGCTTTTAGGCAGCTTTTCCTATAAGTGCATTTCATCTGTTGAACACACTGGGGGTGGGGGAGGCTTCTATGCACTCACAAAAAGGCAAGGACGCTTTCCTTGCTGATTTTCGTGGATGTGCAAAGATCTGGTTTCGAAAGACAAAATGGTATTCAGTGCCTGCATGGATGCACGTATAGCACCTATTTGGGAAGATCTTAACCTCTGTGTATCTTTTTCCGAGGTCATGCAGTAGCAGCTGCTCATAACTACTTTTAAGGTATTCCCAACAGATGGTATGTGCGTCCCTTTGCGTGCTTTAAATCTAGTTTGCTTCTGATTCAGGATCGATTATTTATTCTTCCAGAATCTTGCATAAAGATTTGTCTTCCTCAATGTGCTGTCATTTTTTTTCTAATTAAAATACAATTTGTGTTTGAGGAAGTATTTTAAGCATATCCATTCAAATAAGTTTGTTAAAATAAAAATACTTGCCATGCTGTATAATTTCTTGCCCCTTATCCCCTGCCTCAGGGGTAGGTTCTAAAATTTTTTACTACCGGTTCTGTGAGCGTGGCTTATTTTGTGGGCATGGTTTGATGGTCATGTGACAATTCTTTAGGATTTAGCAGAGGTACTGGTCTACCAAGCTTTTAACTGCTTGAAGAGCTGTACCGGTCTACCCATTTGTTCTTGGAGCGTTCCGGTCTACTCATTAGTTTTTGGAGGCATCAGTCTACCCATTTGTTTTTGGAGCGCACCAGACTACCCATTTGTTTTTCCAGCGCACTGGTCTACCACCACATTGCCTTTTAACACTGATGAGCTATAGGGCGGCCCTTTGAAGCCCCGCGGCAAGAGTTTAAACAGGTTTTTTCCTTCTAGCCGATCAGCTGGGACTCGGGAGGCTGCGAATAGATTGGGGGTGGGCCAAATAAAAGGTAAGAATAACGCAGGGGCCGGCAGCTCCCAAACAAAGAGAACCGGTTCGGTGACGTCATATCGTCACCGCTACCGGCTCAGCCGAACCGGGAGGAACCCACCACTGCCCTGCCTCTTTAGTTTTTGCCTTTTGGAGCAAAACCTTTATTGCTAATAGTATGCAAAGGCTCACTTTTGCCAAGTGTTAGGGCAGTGATCAAATGCCCAGGCAATTGGTTCTTTTGAATCTTGAGATATGCAGCATATCAGTGGATTTTTTAAAAATGTTAAATGTCATTGTTAACTCAAGCAAACCGATTTAAAAGCATAATATGAAAAGGATACATACCAAGCAATGATGGCAATACCCAAATCTCTTATAAGCTGCCAGCAGAGATACCCCAAGAGCAGCTAGTTTTCATGGTATCCAGTGCCAGGTTCTGTGCAGAAGCTCACAACAAACAACCCAAATATTTTTATCAAAACTTGGCACCATACCTTTATGACCTTGCTGTGGTCATGAGACTGCAAGATCTGACCCTGACTTGGCAAATGACTCTGGCATGGGAATGGAAAGTCTGAGACTTTCACAAATTGACAACTATGTGAAGATTCTCCCTCCCTTTTCTTTATTCAACAAAAGTGAAAAACAAGCAGGTTAGCTCAGAATGAGCTCAGAACCTTTAGACTTTTCTTAATATGAAGGAGATATCAAAATATGTCACTAAAATCCTCAAACTAACAATGATCTTCTGCAACTCTGCTACAACATGCAGGCTCTTGATTGAAGCATATACCCCATCTTTATGCAAACTAATGAAAAAGAAGCAATTTTTTTCATAAACTGGTGTAATCTGTTATTATTTTTCTCAAAATGTCAATGTTTTATCTTAAAACATTTTTTAATTTTTTTTAAAAAAAATTAAAATATTTAAGAACTTTTTTAAAAAATCTCTTCAATTTGCTTTCTCTTTAAAAACTCATTTTAAGGAAGTGCAAATAAAATTCTCCACTGTACCACATTGCTTTCAATGTATACATGATTGACTTCCTTTAAGCATTTGGCGTCATTTAATCTTAGTTCTTGCACTGGTGACACTGCCTCATGGTAAATGCAGCTGACTTCCTGCACAATCATGAATGACATTGCATTTAGCTATTTTAACTGAAGGAGATTCGCCTTTGTCTTTTTTCACACGCTGAGATCTGCATAATTTATCATCCATAGATGCTAAGTTTCCTTTATATATATATATATACCAGGAGTTTTAGACAAACTTTTCATAAGATTTTAGAGTTTAGCCATTTGTAATTGAACAGGAGCTTTTTCTCAAATTGCACCAGGTCTCTAAATAGAACAATATTTGAAGAAGCAGTTTTCCCCTATGACCAATTATTATACTAGACAATCCATGATCTGTTAGGTCATTGTTTCAGAGATACCTAACACCTGCAAAACTTCACATATTGTTCCTTGTTGTGCTGTTCTCATGCACAATCCACCTGACCCATGTTGTGCCCCTTATGTACCATCTTGCACCCTTCCCAATCTGCGGGATGCCTCTCAGTGGATTGCCTTTCCAATTCACATGACGTCTCTTATGCACACTACTCCTTATGTACCCTCCACAAACTGCACGGTTCCTGTTGTGTGCTTCCTTGCATCAAATGCATTTGGTGCCTCTCATGCACCATCCTCAATCATCAAGGCACCCCTCGCACTACCTCTGATCCATGTGGTGCCTCTTATGCACCCTGTCTGACCTGTACAGCACTTCCCTTGCTCCCCCACTTACTTGCCTACCAACCTGTGGCTTCTAACTTTCTGCTGGCTTCCCCATTGACTTTTTTTGACTGCTATTCAATATTTTCTGGCTGCAGAGTCATATTTGGCATTTTGAGTGGTATGCCAGAGGCTTGACTCAAAGATTGAGTAGGGTTTAAGTGAAATTAACTAGTAATGAATTTAGTAATTGAAATTAAATACACATCTAATAATTTTGCTTTCTGTCATTAAAAATCAGAAGTTCCTTGCAACTTTTAGATTACCTCTGAAGGCTCTGTCTAAAGCAGTGGTGTCAAACCCATGGGCCAGATGGTCACGCCCACGCCCAGTTTAGCAAAGGGGGGGAAAGTCGCAATACGTCATGTGATGACGCCAGTTTGACACCCCTGGTCTAAAGTGTTGCAAAACTACAGTATATGCAGTCCTGGTCCTTGGGCTCAATACAACTACCCTGTTTTCCCCAAAATAAGACATCCCCTGATAATAAGCCCAATCGGGCGTTTGAGCACATGACAATAAGGCCAAGTGCTTATTTCAGGGTTCAAAAAAAAATATAAGACATGGTCTTATTTTTGGGGAAACACAGTATATTGGAACAAATGCTTGGATTTCAAGTTTGTTAATTCTATATGTATGACTGTATTAGGTTTTGAATGGTAGAAAATAACAACATGATTGAAACAGCTGGTCTAATGTTTATCCAGTCTTGCCCTACATCTTATAGCAATAGCTGATATAGGATAGATGCAGCTGTGAATTACCCAACTGCAGCCTTAAGTGACACTCACCATAATAATGAAGCTTAAAGTAACTCCTTTTCAATGAAGTATCATTGAAATACCTTGTATTTTTAGCTCTCCAGTCATTACATACAGTATATAATCTACTTGGCATTGATAATCAAGTGTGGCAGACATAAGGGTACCTGTAAATCACATGCATCATGTTATTAAAATGTCATAACAAGAATTTATTTTCCCCCATGGGTTACAGCTGCATTCTTCTGAATTAAAATGAAATTCTCAAAATGAATTATTCTGCATTTTTAATTATCATTGTGTATAATAGTGTATTCAGTGGTGGAAAAACAGTTTTGTCTAGAGATGCTATTATTACTAATACCTATAACCATCAATAATGAAATTTGAGGAGTTGTGCTTTAACAAATTTTGCATAGAATTTCCAGCTTTTTGTATAGGTTTAAAGTGTAAATCAGAATTATGCAAAACTCATTCTTGCCCCTTCTGGAGTGAGGTTGGCTCCCACCCTCCTGACCTACCACACAATAGCTTGAAGACCTGGCTCTGCCATTTGGCCTGGGCTCCAATTAATTACTTTAATCTTACTTGACTTTCTCTGATATACAAAAGAAGTCCCATTCAATGTGCTCTGCATGGGGCTGACACTGGCACTCTACACAGGGTTGCTATTTGGAAGTTTCAGCTGATACAAATGCATTGTCATGGGTATTTATGGGTGCTAGTGATTCAGCATATCTGACACCTCTGTTTTGTGAGCTGCACTGGTTGTCATTGTTCTTTCAGGTTTGGTACACAGTGCTGTAGTTACCTTTAAAGCCCTTCATGGCTTGGGACTCGGTTACTTGCGAGGTTAACTCTCTCTTGTATCTGATACCCATCCTGTTAGATTCAGTAGTAGAGGCATGCTCTGGGTCCCATCTGTTAGGGTTGTCATTTGGTGGAACCCATGAAAAGAAAGTTTTATATCATGGCATCTGCCCTGTGGAACAACATTCCCCTGGTGTTTAAGGACTTGCCCCAACTCTACTGCCTTTCATAAAATCTTGAAACCCTGGTTTTGTCATTGAAACTAAGATTCTGGATGTGTGGCTAAATTGACATCAATATTTATGTTCATTGTTGTTGATTGAATTTTCTCAATTGCTATATGTGCTATTTATAATTTTATTATATGGTGTTTATCTTGTTTTTAAGTATGATTAAATGCTTGGATCATGTATCTAAAATAGATAGCTGAATAAATAAATCAAAAAATGAACTTCTCCTTTACATCCTAACAGCCAAACAAAATCATAAGATTATGCTTTATCTCCATTCATTACTTCATTATACATGAAAATCAAAATGAATTTAAATATGAGTTTGTTCTATCTTAGTCTGCTCAGTTAAATCTATAAACCTTCAAATGATCAGATTTTTTGAAAAGCAGATTAAATCTTATGTGCCTAATGATAATAATTATCTATTTTGCCCTCAGCAGGCCATCCAGAATTAATAGCTCACTGCTGGTGGCAGAGTTAATGACTCTGCTCTCCTTAAAGTTTTAAGATTCCAACAAATACTAAGGAAAGTGCCTAGTTTACCGATCTCCTTCCAGCATTTTGATGTCTGCCTTACTTGCTTATTTGCTTGTTGTCACAAAAAATACAGCTTTTCACAAGAGTTTGACTATGCTTTTCTTTTTTTTCTCTCTCTCTCTTTTCCAGGAATGGAATAGCAAATTGCCGAATGAGGACAGAGAGCGAGCAGTCGTGTGGTTCTCCATTGGTGAGTGGTGACCCAAAGGAGGATCATAACTATAGCAGTGCCAAATCTTCCAACCATAGGAGCACATCACCCACTAGTGATTCTGTTTCCTCTTCTTCTGCTGATGATCATTATGAATTTGTTGCAAAAGGCAACCGGGACAGTAGTGAGGGCAGCGAGGTCAACTTCCATAGCCACGAGAGCCATAGTGAGGCAGAAGATGAGAGCAAACGGCAAAACCGAAAAGAGACCAAGGATTCTGTAGCTGATAGCGGGGTCCCCTCTCAGCACAAGAAACGTCAGCATTTATTGAAGGCGAAAAAAGTACCGAGTGACACACTGCCTCTTAAAAAGAGACGCACAGAGAAACCACCCGAGAGTGATGATGAGGAGATGAAAGAAGCTGCTGGATCACTCCTGCATTTGGCAGGAATTCGATCTTGTTTGAACAACATCACTAATCGGACGGCAAAGGGACAGAAAGAACAAAAGGACACAACGAAAAATGAGAACAAATCCATTGACTGAACTTATAAAACAATTTTGTTTCAGCACGTCAGGTGAATTCTAATGATTTGTGGCAATATCAGAAAATATTTTCTTCAGTTGTTTTTTTCTTCTCCCATTTTTTTCCTTTTTTTCTTTTCCCCCCTTTTTTGAACCCAAAATATTTGTGTTGTATTTTTTTAAAGGAGATTGAAGCCATAGAACTCATACTGATACTCATCTAATTTTACAAAAGCTTTTCATTACATGAAGACAAAAATAAGTAAAAGCCAAAATTGCCATTGCTTTCTCCACTTCTGTCAGAAATGCATGGTTGAATACGCTGTGATACCACCAGTTAATGTGAGAAGAATAAAAAATTGGCACTTGAAAATACATTATATAATGAGAAATTGAATAATATGGTAGATCCAGGCCAGGCTCTTAGAAAAATAATTTAAAAGCCTTATAATTAAATGAGAGAGAATGTATGTATGAATGTATGTATGTATGCGTGCATGTATGTATATTCCATAAATTTGAGGGAAGTCAGAGGCCCATCTTCAGAATCAAGAATAAGATAGTGGCATTTGCTTGCATTTGTGCCATAGAAATCTTGGAATATCCACTAAAACAGCTGCTCATACAGTAATGAATTACTTAAGCTTCATGTACTGTATATGGCTCATAATGTGAAGACTTAATACTTAACTTTTTAAATTATGGAAACTGAACTGTGTATGCAATGAGTTTCAATAATATAAGGAGAAAAGGGTGGAGGGGGTTGGGGGGATTAGTGATATTCTTTAATCAATTAATTGTCTTCTATATTTAAATTAAAAGAATGTTTTTTAAAAAGCCATAAGCCTGAAGATTGGCACTGCCTGCAAAAATATTATGGGAAAACAAGCTATGAGTTCTTAACTGCCTGAGTGAAAAGCAATCAAATCTAAAATAAAAATATGAGTAGATATTTAAAGAGGATCAAAATG